>NC_133974.1:56705516-57330516 GCF_047716275.1 Strix uralensis
CATGATGTGGGCCTTTCATGATGTTGGCTCTGCTGGAACGCATCCCCAGCAGGCACCATGACAAGGTCTTTACTTAGCACAGCCGCTGCCGTTAAAAGGTAGAACAGAAAAGTGACTAAGAAATGAAAAGGAAATAGACAGCTGTGATAAAGTATCTTTAAATACATGCAAATATTACTTGTCTTTTGCTTCTGTGTCTGAAGATAGTTGCTGCAAGGATAAACTCAAAAAATGTGGATTAAATCCACAAGAAAATCATATATTTTGTGTTGTATTAAGGGTAGAACTCAAGAACTAATTTTAAAAATGGTAAATTGAATCACATATTCCAAACCCACATTTGCTGCATTTATATGTTACTGCTTTCAGATGTTACCAATATGCAAGAACACATAAGTTTAAAGCAAAAAATGTGACCTCTAAAATTTGAATCTAATAAACCTCTGAAGTAATCTGAAGATCTAAAACCCTAGAAGTATGTAACAAACTCTAAAAGCAGAACATAATCAAACAATAATACCTACTCAGTGCTATATATCCTTGAGCTTACGTTTTTCAATTTAAGTACACCAGTCTCCCTTGCACAGAGATATGAAAACTAAGCTGTGTAAAATGAAAACTACCAACCATTTTACTTGAGTCTATATTTAGCATTTGCTGCATCGTGCTTTAATTGCTGAAACTGCCTCTACAGAAGCATTAAAAAATCACTAGAAAAACTGGGGGGGGGTTTCATCATGTCATCATGAGGCACATTGAATGTTTAGAACAAAGATTCACCTTGAAAGATTCACACATCATTTCTGAAGCACAAAAATTTCTAAAATTCAAATGAATTATCAACATATTGTTTCCCTCAGATAACCCTCTTTAAGCTTACTATCACAAACAAAACATGACCTATTGCAAATTCAAATTTGGATGAACACAGATGAAAATAAAATGTTGGCAGCTTAGTTCCTTCTTTAAAAAAAGCAGATAAGATAGTAAATACAGTAACTTCCATTGGGCTAGCAAGTCAGCTTGTGAGCCAAGTTGGATCAAACAGATCCAACTACTTTGAGAGGCTGTGAATTGTGTTTCCTTATTTAATGAAGTCCCTAGTTTTCCCTCACTGGGTTTTTTAGCATAATCTTTCACATGATTTTCAAATATAATTTTACATCAAGTATATATAGGCACTCAAACTGGACCATATGGTAAGAGACTAGTTTGCTAAAGACTCATTCATTTAAAATACAAGTGAGCAGTCGCTGAAATGGACTTTCTTGAAGAGTCCTGACCAACCATGTCTACAGCTGCAAGGATTTCCCACAGAAATCCTTTTTGCTATCCCAAGTAGTAATTGCAATACAGGGTTTTACTGCCCCTGGACCTCTGCCACTTCAAACATTTCCATAGAACACAGCACGGTGTGGATACAGCAGGTCCTTCATGCCCGATGGCAATTCCATATGGAGCCACATAATACGGACTTACAAGTTCCCTGAGGCACTGTGATTGGATTTACCAAAAAAAGAGCAGAGACAAGAGTTACTAGTTGGGTGCAGAAGAGGACAAGGGCTCGGGGTTCCTGTGGCTCTGGCCTGTGGGCGAGCTCTGCTTGATGCACCTGCAGAGTCCCCAAACCCACTTGCAAAGGCTTGAGAAGTAACTTGACTGACTGAACCTCAGTACTGACTCTAACGATTGTATGCAGGATGAATAAGCACATTAGGACCGTAGAACTAATCATCCAATTAGTTGTGCAACTTAATCACATAGTTTACCATCCCAGAAGACCAGTTTTGAAGGAACTCAGGGTCTAGTTTTCCCAAGCCCTCATTCCCCATATGGTGACCTCTTTGCAAAATCCACCAGAGAGAGAGTGGGACTGACAAAGAACAAAAAGCCGGATTTCTGAATGTGCTCTTCCGCCACGCACCCTTATCAGCTCTATTTTTAAATACAAAGCTAGCTCCATAGAATTTCCTGAGATTTGACAGTTGGTCACACTGTTACAGATTTAACAGAAGAGTGGCAGACTTGGCTGGGCTTACTGCTCGGCACAGAAAAGAGAGAGACCTGCCCCTGTAAACATGTCACAGTGTCGGGAAGTAGCATTTGCTGGACAAGAAATGAGCGTGATGCAGGTCTGCCCCTGTTCAGTACACACGACACAAATCCTTTCATCATATTTCAGCTTTGATGCAGGCACTGCCAACAGCTTCAGTCCTGTTCAACTGCTGCAAATGAGTAGGCGGCTCATTTAGTGGGTTGCTAGTATCTGCAGAAGTAACTGGCAAATGCATCGTAAGAGTTATTCCTGATAATACATGTGTGTGTGTGGGTATACATGTGTGTGTTGAGGTTTTCAAAGAGATGGTGTAAAATATCTGTCCCTATGGGCATTCATGGTATATAGCCTCTCCTCAAAATCTTTTACTCTTACTCTGCCTTACACTTTCAGACATCACTTCCAAACAGGTGGGAGTGAGTCCCGCTGTGGCCATTTCACAGATGATAAAAACTGGGTGCACAACAGCCCACTATTGAGTTGGGAAGGGAGCTCAGGGCTCTCTAGTTTTAGTGCTTCCCTGTTAGACAATGCTAAATATACTTACTACCCATAGAATTGTTTATTCATAGCTTAGTAAGCTGAGGTTTTGCTAAAAATTGATTTTGCTGTAACAGTGATGTCATTATTACTAAACAGTCTCAAGTCTATCATTTAAATTAAATTCCTTTAAAAATATGCTGGGAGAATCCTATCAGTCCAATTACTTCTATGCTGTGCACAGCTATTAGAAAAAGTGACAAAGAATAGATAAAATGAAAAATGAATGCACTTTTTAGAAAATTACTGTTTTCATAATACTATTAAATACTATTTTCTGAACACTTTAATAGTATATAGCTGGCTAACAGAGAAAGAACAGTTATACTAGAAGAGAGGGTTTTATTAAAGACGGCTTTAATTTTTCAAACACCACAGGTTTTTCTGGCCAGCAGAGCATCAACTTGCCTAGTAAAAATGTTTTCCCTTGGAAAGAAGAGACGGGTATAGGATGTACCCAAGAAAAGACAATTCCTCTTGGCTGACCTAAGCAGAAGTATTGATTTATGTTTCTGAAAGAGAGTTTTTTATTGCACTATGGTAAGACGTTCAGTAGCTGTACAGATGGGTTGTTTTCTGTTGGGGGTTGGTTGGGGTTTTTTTTCCCAAAAAAAAGGAAAGGAAGTTGAAATTAGCAGCGAGCTCATAACAGATTTTGGAACCTCAGCAGA
The DNA here is from genome assembly GCF_047716275.1 of Strix uralensis. Lineage (NCBI taxonomy): Eukaryota > Metazoa > Chordata > Aves > Strigiformes > Strigidae > Strix > Strix uralensis. The sequence goes on from NC_133974.1 coordinate 56,708,784, forward strand.
TGGTAATGAAGAAAGTCATGGGCGATATAGTAAAGAGGGTGATTTTCCACATCTGCAGAATAGGAATGATGGGAATTAAGAAGACAATTCTGAAATAACATTAACTTCCAGACCACAATTAAAGCATAGTTAGCTTTTCAGAAATAAGAAACAGGCTCCTGGTAGGAGGCCTTGAATTTTAATTTGCCTCTCAAACAGCATGAAATGTGCTGTCAGTTCTCACTAAAAAGCAACAGTCAAACACAATTTTCTGGATGCTACAAAGAAACATATATCTGTAGTATGTATGGAGTAATAGCTTTTCAGAAATTTGTCAGTATCGGCTTCTAGAGTTTTCATGTTCTCCTCAAAAACTCTTCAGTTCAGAAACTCTTCAAGCTTGCTTTGAAGTAAAAGTTTTAGGCAGACAAATAAGTAGATTGATGAGTCTTTCTTTTTCTGCTTGCTTTCATGCAGTCTGGGCAGTCAGTACTGAAATCCATTTTGGAGGCCCAATCCTATTGCAAATCAAGCTGATGGCTGATTTACTAAACTCACGTAGGATCAACCATCAGCAAGATATGCATTTAGTTCATCAGCTCTCCTCATACAAAGTGTTTCAGAAAGCAGTAAACAAAATATAAAGGTTATTTGTCCTCTCCATAAGAATGTAGTGACTTTCAGAAAGAATAAAAAACAGAATGAGAGAAAGAATGCAAAAGAGAGAAAGAAAGAATGAGACAGAACAAGAGAAGGGGGAGAGAACAAGAAGAAAGACAAAAAATCAGATACAAAGAAGCAGAGGACTTAGAGAAGAAAGAAAGTGAGAAAATGAAGAAAGGAAGGAAAGAAAAAGAGAGACAGAGAGAGAGAGAGACAGAGAGACAGAGAGAGAGAGAGAGAAAGAGAGAGAGAGAGAAAGAGAGAAAGAGAGAAAGAGAGAGAGAGAGAAAGAAAGAGAGAAAGAGAGAAAGAGAGAAAGAGAGAAAGAGAGAGGAAGGAGAAGAAGGAAGGAAAGGAGGAGAAAGAGAGAAGGAAGGAAGGAAAGGAAAGGCCGAAGGCTGACGAAGGCCGGCATCGGACAGGCCAGGCCGGCCCGTGGCCTTCCGGTCCGTGCCTTCCGTCCGTCCTTCCTTCCGTAAGCCGAAGGAAGGAAGCCTCTTCCGGTCTTCGCCTTCCCCTCTGCCTCCCGTCCCTCCCTCCCTTCGTCGAGACCTTAAGTTCATGTCACTCTCACTTAGAATACAGACCCACAACGACCAGCCACATCTTAGAAAATTCAGACCCGGCATGTAGATACAGTCCTGCCAGGTATCTCAGTCCTGTCTGTAAAACTGAATCACCAGAACACGGCCTGTGACAAACTTTCCATGTCCTGCTAGTGCGCAGGTACGCAAGAAGCTGGGAGGGAGCACAGCCAGAGTAACGAACCCAAATTGGCCAATGGAATATTCCATATCATGTCATGTCATGCTCAGTATATAGATGAAGGCTGACTGGGAAGATCTCTCTTGCTTCCAGGATTGCAGTTTCAGGATTCTCACTTCTCTGGGATTGCTAGCCGGGAACGGGCTGGGTGTTGGTCGGTGGGTAGTGAGCAATCACATTGTGCATTACTCATTTGTATTTTCTATTATTACTATTATTATTCTCATTATTATTTTAATTCTATTTTGTTTCAGTTATTAAATTGTTTTTATTTCAACCTATGAGTCCTCTTACCTTTCTCTCCCCCATACCCCTGGCTGTGTGGTGTTTGGCTGCTGCCGGGATTCAACCATGACAGTCCTTTTTGGCGTCCAATGTGGGGCTCAAAAGGTTGAGAGAGAGAGAGAGAGAGAGCAAGAAGAAAGCTCTGATAACATGCAGTTTTGGAGAGACAATTTCTTCATCTTGGAGAGGGGGAGAGGGAAGTTTAGAGTATAGCATTATACCGATTCCTCTTTGGAATAATTTATAAAATTGGATATGCAGATAAATCACACACATATAATCATAAGCAAAATTGGCCTGGAGACCACACTAATCAGCAAACTGTAGAGCCTCCAGAAGGCTCAGCTGTTTCTGTCCTTCAAAACACATCCTTGCTCAAGGCTTTGCAGTTTGCTTACAAGCTGAGGTCCTTTTCGTCACAGTAAACAGACAAAGAGAAATTCAAACCAAGCAGCTACTGTGCTCACTGGCTATACATAGGGGTTTCTGAGAGAGGGAAAACAATCCCAGACAGTCTGAAAGCAAAAGGACATTGCTTAAAGACAATTATTTCCTTCCTCCAATTTGCATTGTCCTTACTCCTCCTTGTATATGGATCACTGTTAAATGAGAGAAAGATACAATAGAAAGCCACAGAAAAAAATGTAATGGACATATTCCCTTCTGGGCATTAATATAATCAATCAAGCAAATTACTTCAGTTACCTTGTTCGTGATCTGTCCTTGTTTCCATTAGGAAGGTTTGCAATTCCACTTAGAGAGTCCCCCTCTGTAGTGAAATAGTGTTCAAGCACAGTTATGTATTTCCAAGTGGCAAGATAGTACCACATGTTAACATTTTGCTTCTAAAGACCTAGATGCCACAAGTGAAAATCATGCCTTGGCTCTCTGCATGCTTCTATGTAGCTTAATTAACTGATCACAGAAATAATCTCAGCTAAAATGATTCAGTAAACTGGTAGGAGGGAGCTGCTTTAGCAGAACTGGGTGAAGCTTTTCACTTAGCTACTACCCAAGCAAGATCCAAGAAGAAAGGATCAGGGACTTTGGCTCAGCACCTTCCTAAGCCAGATGGGATTTGAATTTTTGGAGACTGAAAGCAGGATTCTGAATAAAGCCTGATACCTCCTAATGCTGCACCAACTGCATCTAGAAAAGTTCAGACTTTTGGGGGGAGTTAATTGCATCTAGAAAAGTTCAAACATTGTTTTTGAGGGTGTTGTTCAGGTCACTGTAGAGAAAGAGCACCACTGTAAAACAAAGAAGAATCTACATTCAAATTCAAATCTTTCTCACAGTCTCCCAAAGTACTTTGGATTTAGAATCCCTTTGCAACAAGCCAAAACTACCTTGAAGAGGAAGAATCATTAACATTTGCCCCATTGTCTTAGCTTTATTTTTTTTTCAGCGGCTGAATGTCAGTCCAGTCATAAAACATTACTTTTTCCCTACCTCTACTACTTGGTGGTGGCACTACACAGCTCAGTATCCCCCTCTCTCTAGTATATTCACCAGTACAAGAAAACTCATGTTTCTGTGCTCCAGCTGGAGGACTGTACAGAGCAAAGTTTTCCATGGTAATCCAGTCAAAATGACATGCCCCCATTTCTTAATGTAATGACACAACACTGAAAGTATTGAACAGCAGTAAAACAAATACTTAATAGCATTTATGGTTTAAACACATTTAAAACAAAGATCCTAAAGCATTTTACAAGCATAAACTATGCTTCCCAACCATCGCTGGAATTTTACTGTGTCCATCACAAAGATTTTCCAGCTACGGATTATTTTTAGTTCAAGTTTCAGCTAGGTAAACTAATGCATATAGGCTGAGAGTGTATCCAAGGAGCATAGTCAATGAGTTTAAATTCTGTTTGACTTTTTCACAGTTTAAGACATGATGTATGCACAGATCTCCAGTGAAGGTATGATGGTTTATTCACATCATCCTCTAGATGAACAGATTCCTACATGTTTATTCAGTGCAGGGCTGGCTTACTGCAGTAGACCAGTCCATATTAGCAAACTGAAAAGGAATGCAGCAGCCCATCTCCTATAAACACCACTTGGCTATTTAAGCCTACACTGCACTAGAAATAGACTTATATCTCACAAACACCACCAAATGTCAGAGCATATCATTTATTCATTGCACACTGTATTTTCAAATCAGAGTTTATATGTCCCTTACTATATAAAGCTGGAAAAATATTCTCGTACACATGAAACTTCTGCACTGAGGAATTATACCACTTTTAAATCAATTTACAGACTATGCAGTGAAGGTCAAACCACAAGGCAGAAGATTCAGATTTTGATCTGAGTCTTGTTCCTGCTGCAGTGACTGACCTCAAACACATTCCCTAGCATTTGTTTTTAACACTGCCTTGCACTGAGACTTCACTGCCTCTGCTGTCCTGTGTTATATACCATCTTCTGTTGCTGTCCCTCACATCTCCTGCTTGCTTAAACATGACCTCTGGAATATTCTGCTCCAAGCTGGATAAGGACAAACAGCCCCAGTATCTTCTAATGTTCACCCAACCCCTGTTCACCCAGGTGAAGACCACGTTTAGTCAGGCCTGTAGTCTGCAAACCTTCCTTCAGATGCTGCCTTCTTTTGGCCAAGTAAGGACCGTAATCAGTGGTAGTGCCTAGACATGTGAAGATGATTCAAGTAAAAAAAAGTAACATTTGATTCAGGCAGACAATGAAGCTTTAGGATACCACCCTGTCTAATCAATCTATTTCAAATTGCCAGTATGAGACATATTTTGGACTGCACAGTCTTGCACACAGAGGATGTGCTCTGATCTTTTATGCCTCCTCCTCTAGTTAAGCTAGGTTTTCACACCGACAGCAGAGCTATTGTGTGCATGACATTTACTGCTGGAAATGGATGCTGTGTCTTGGCAATGAATGGAAAATCTGAGCACTAGCAATGAAAAGATATCTTCACAGTGTTCCTTGGTCTCTTGTTAGTCATTCAGCGTAGAGGAATTCAGCACAGAGGAAACATGCTGGGTGAATGTCAGTGTTCCTAGCTCTGGCTGAAGAAAGAAAAACTCTGCTATAAAACAGAGTATGGGCACTGAGCATGACAGGCTCCAGATTTTCAGTGCACACCAAAGAAAACCTTCCTGACAGCAAAGTCTCAGTAACCCAACTGGGGTTTATTTGGGAAACATACAGTTTTCCATATAGCGGAGTAAGTTGGGATGCTTGTTTTCAGGTTGTGTGGAAAAATCTAATTGCTCTGAGGAATTCATATTTAGATGCAGCTTTGTAGCCTGCAGAAAGAAGACATAGTTAACAGGCTAGAAAGCAAAGTGTCATTTGGACAAGAAGTTCCCCAGCTTTTTATAACCTCATAATTGGTCTGTGTCTGACTTGATCCCAAGGAGCTGTTTGTGCAGGCACAGCTCTAAGGTGTTGCATCCACTTACTATTTCACCAGGTTTCATATCACTTACAGACTTCACCAGAAAATATTTTTCTGTCTGTCTTGATCAGTGTCCCCTGTAGAGAAACAGCAAACCCTTTCCCAGCTGAAGCAACGTGCAACCTTTTAAAAAATAATTCACAGACCACTTTGCATCCCAAATGTTGTGTGTGTGCCTGGCCACTCCACACGCAGCCTGGCACTGCGAGGGGACCAGGGCCAACTCCAAACTCTACCTGCTGCAGACTCCCTCACAATCCAACAAGTGTGTAGGGGTCCACAGCATTTTTACTCGCAGTGGCTTTGTAGGTAACCATCTGAGGACATACAGAACACGAATAAACCACAGGACACAAGTCATTTAAAACTAACCTGGATTACTCACAAAAGCATGTAATACACTGTATTTCTCATCTAGAATTCATACCTCTTTCAAACCAGAGGCCAAATAAAAAGAAAGAGCTTGGCCAAGGCACAAGACGGTTGTGGTAATCTCCCTGACCTTAGCTATGCAGTGAGGATGACACTCTTCCGACTGATGTGTTGTGTAATGATCTTTTGCATATCATTCTTCATGCAATTAGATTGAAAGCTGCTGCCTAAAAGACATGTTGAGCATTTATAGCCTGTGTTTTCTCATACTGAAAAATAGAGAATATAACCAGCCAGTTAAGGTGACACTCAAAGTTTTGCTCTTTTTGCAGTACCATAAATGTTACTTACAGCATCTCTATTTGACTTTATCCTTGCTGGCAGTGTAGACTAAAAAAAGAATTCACATTTTAGCTGTTTGCAGATTCTAAAAAAAATGTATAATTATTGAGCTATAGAAAAAATGATCTGACAACATATCTAAAACCTGTTTCCTGCATGGTTTCAAGAAATCAGGGAAGGAGAGGGAGGGATTTAGTGAATTTTTTAACAGCTCTTAAAGAAGACTGAACTTAAGCAGAGTCTATCAAGGATTTGACTTCCAGACATTGTTACTGTATTTCTTCAGGAAAGAAGAAAAGCTTCTCTCTTTCTTTTATGTCATTATTACAGTTTATCATTACATATGAGCTTTTTGTCAGACAAAATTTTTCTGGTAAATCATGATGAGGTATGGCTTTGGCTCTTAAATGAAATATAATTGTTTAGTATTTACATTTTTTTCATCACAGTTTTACCAAATAGATTCTAGTTGTCACTGAACAGTGTGTTTACTCCACAATGCAATTTTAAAACATCCACGAAACCACTACTGCACACAAATGTTTCTGTGGGAGAGTTAAACCTTAGTAATTTGGTGCCAGAGCAACAGAGTGTGAGGCACTTGGCAAGTTTTTATACTGGACAAGCTTGAAAATGTGGTTATCTGGAAGAAGTAATTTAGGATAGATAAAATAAAATATTTACACAAGCCCAAATCTAACCAAGGTGCTTGCTTCATGAAGCACGTTTACATCGGCACTAGTATACTGAAAAACACAAAGGATGGACATGAACGTAAAACCAGACAAATGCATTTACAAATCAGGTTCCATGTCACTGAACAAAAGATGTTGCCATTGACACATAGTCACTGGTCTATAAAGAGAGACATATACAATCTTAGTCTGATTTCCAGCAGAGAGATGGCATTATTTTGCAAAACCCATTGTATCACAAGACCTTACCTCAACATTGCCATGTCTGTAAGGTAACAACTACTTAATAGGTAACAGATTCCAGACGTGATGGTTTTTTACCCCTAGAACTCATCAAAAGGACACACAGGAATATTAATGGGAAGCTGGCACCACTGCCTTTTTGGATGGTGCACTTCTATTCACTTAGCTATCTGTCAAGTGCAGCATGAATAGGCAACTGCACTGCAGCTCCCCAGGACACTACAGAAAGGGAGAGAGATCCATCAGAGAAAATTACATCAGCTGATCTGCAGAGCATAAACAATAGAGCCAGCAGGGCCCAGTTTACCTTTCTTTATACCATCATGATGCCATTTGATGGAAACCAGCTGCTCTGGTCATGTTCTTCACACTATACCCAGCCCTGCCACAAGAACATGTGCACAAGACACAAGTGTCTGTTGGTCTTATGATTTATTCTGTTTTCAGTAAATTTCATATACTATGTAGATTGACATTCTTGTAATTAAAACAAAGAATCACTATCAAAAAATCTCTCACTCAGACATTTACATGAAATGTAAACTGATTTCCACAAGCTACATCAGCATTGCCAGTACAGTATTAAGCCTAGTAAAATAAGATTTTTTAAAACGTATCTGCCTATTTAACTATCTGAATACATCTCTAATGACAGTCCATCTCTAGTTATTCAGAAACTTGTTGTCAAATATAAATTCTTCTGGCTTGCTTTGACAGAGGATTCATCACATACATCCCAAATCAACAAATCACTGGGTAATTCATAATGATGGGTTATCAAGTAACTGATAGAAAGTGTTGCATGCATGGACTAGACTAAGATTAGAGAAGAAGGTATGAATGTCCTACCCCCCATTCCCAGACTGGCATTATTAGTGCCCTTATTGATGCCTAGCATCAGTGGGATAACAATTTTTTTTCCTGGGGGGAATAAATCAAGATCAGTTTAGATGTGTCCTTGGTTCTCAACTGAGATAGGTGGATTCCTGGGTCTCCAAACTGCTAACCCCTTCCCTGAGCTGCCTGGGGTCCCGGGAAGCCTGGCTCCAGAGGGGCTTGCCTGGCCTCGAAGCTTCCCTGCAGCTGCCTCCCCAGGCTCATTCTTCGGGTCAAAGTTGCCCCCTGTTCTGCCTGGAGACCCCCTGGCACTGGGGTGGCCTGGCAGCACACCAAGCCACATCACGTGTGAAGTCACCTCTGAGCCAGGCTGCCTTCCCACTTGCTTCTTTGCTGAGCTTGAAAGTAAAATGGATATCTTGCTGTGGAAAGCCTCCATTCCAGTGCATCGAGCGGTCTTCTGCTGGAGAGATCTGCCAGAAAGCACAAAAGCACTGCTCCTTCTGCCTGGCAGAGAGCCACTCCGGCATAGCAAGGTGTCCAACCAAAAGAGGTACAAGCTTTACCCTCAGAGCAGCAGGCTTTTTGACAGGAACCATACTCCTCCTGGGCCAGGAAATGCCTGGGAACACGGTTCTTTTCTCCTGAGACAGCGCAGCTGCACTTTGTCTTCCGAACCAGTCTGGTTCAAAAAGTTATTATCACACTAAATTTTCCCAGGAAGAAGGGCATTTTTTAATTTATAGTGAGATAGCAAAACATACAAACAGAAAAGATTTTATACAAACATATTTATGATTATTTTTCTACAGCACTCACAAAAGCTGTAGTATTTGGCAATGAATTTAACAGTCACTTGTGCTGTTCAACTCTTTACCTTTAAATAACACTCCTAAATTAATTAGCTGTATTGTTTTATCTGACTGCTCCATGACACTTCTGCAGGAAAAATGACTGCAGGTATGTGCACCTCCCATATTTGCACACTGTAAAAATCATCATTAGGAAAACCCACCCCTTTGAATTTTGTACAGCCTAATGCATCCCCCAAAATAAGAGCACTGAACAAAACCTTTCTGTCATTTTATCTTTTACTTCCAGGCCCAGGTTCAGAGCACTTTTTGTATACGATTCAGTGAAAAAAGTCCAAGCTGCAGAAAGTACACTGGCTCCAGCAGCAGTCAGTAGCTGCGCTCTGCTCAATACTGGTAAGTCTCCATAGGTCCCATCTAGAAAAAGCTACAGAGGAATCCTAGGAAAGATGCATTATTTTAGATGGGCTATGTCCATCTTCCACCAGTAGCTTTCTGGTTTCTTTCCCCTCTTCCCTATTTTGCATCACTTCTCTTAGTACTGAAACGATTTCAGGCTGAGGATCCAAATCCAGGGATTTCTATGAAAGTTTTGGCCCAGACCTGCATATAAACCTTGTGAATCCAAATGTGACTTCTATTCTATTACTTCTAATTTTCATTCTTTTTTTAAGTCTCATCTTTTACTTATTCTTCATAAGCTATTATACAGAAGTGAAGGATTTTGTTTACAGGTTCAAATCAAATCTCACTCTCAGCTGCTTCAGAAAATGGACAGACCATCGTGCTGAAAGTCTTCTACCCCTGCTGCCTTTGCTTCCCCAGCATCGCCGATGGCACATTTATATCCTGAAGCAAAGGGCCCTACCAATTCCTCTGTGTGATCCGAGATGGTGAAAGTGCTCTCTAAGTGCCAAAAACCAAACCCAGCAAACCCAGGGATCTAAACTAGCTCACAGGAAACTTAACAAACCAGGCTCCTCTGAAGAGCTGCTACTTCTCCAAAGGATTTATGGCTTTGCCTACAGATCACAAAAATATATAATGGATCAAAAAGATAAACACAACTATAAAGACAGCAAGTCTGTACTTTTAAATCCTATTCTAAAATGCCCTACATACAAAACCAGTCACTGTAATTCCTACATAAAGTATTCACTAGTTTTATAGACTGTTGTAGAAACACTAGACAAAATCTGGTATATTAAACAATGTTAAACTTCACTTTAGCTGTTATTTTATGGTTTTGCATACTGAGTCTTGTCTTTAAAATTATTCTGTGCAAGTTGCAGACAAACATATAATATCCACACAGTAGAAATAAAGCAAAGTTAAAATCCTGGAGCCATATTCTGCACCCACTTACTCTTCTGTAAATCCCAAGTAACTCTGCTGACCTCACTGGATTTAAACTGGATTTATAATGAAATACAGAAATTGCCCTGTAGTTCCACTGATTAAGCTTCAAAGTCATTTACTTATGACCTTTTCTGAGCACAAAGACATTTTAGAGAGTGTTTCATAAGCATCTTGCTAGCTACAATATATGACTGCAGTTAAAAAACAATGATGGCAACTATTACAGTTTCTCCTTTTACAATCTTCTTTCATATTGCTGGAACCAAAAAATATATTTCCTCTTTTGAAAGCTCTACAATATTACCTTAGTTTCTGATCTTGTTCTCTAGCTCAAAGAATCACAAAAGGTATGCTGAGAAGAAACTTACTTGGTGACATAGTTGATCCCCCTGCAAAATATCATGATTTGTCTTTATTTAACATTATTTTCTCCATCATCCTCTCAAATGTCCCAAACAATACAGCTTCTAGCACTTCTCAGGCAACTAGTCTACATTCTTACCATGATCTCAGGCAGAGCAAATGTGCTGACTGTGAAATAACAGCCTAGTCCAGAGTAGTATCTGACATGCTTAGAAAAAAGTAGGAATGGAATAAAAGACCCCTCAAACCCTAAACCAAGCCCAAGCCCTTGACATGTATCTGAGACAATACTACCAAATGCCTACGGAATTTTATTGCTTTGCACTACCCCAAATGTTTGCCCCTTGCAAAGCACTCTCCATAACCTCTGTCATGGAGCAATGCATCCCTCTCACAGCTTCACTTGGTGACATTAGCCCAACACAACACTCCTAACACAAAAGACCACTCCTGAAACCTGGGTTATTTTTGACACCACACCTACACAACTCATTCACGACTAGGAGCAGTTCTGATGTGGACCTTTGCAGTATCGGTCTAATTGCACTGGCATGGCACATTCAAACAGAAGTTGCATAGCACAAGGTTTGCAACATGGATATAAAGAGTGGAGACAAGAAAGATCATTAATCCATAGGTGTAAATACATACTGCACATTCTGATTCTCTTGTTCTCTTTCTGGTCAGTTATCAGAAGCAATTTTCTAATCTGCATGAAACATGTTTTGAATTTAGGAAGTCCCTTTGGCTACATGGAAAAGGAATTGCTACCTGTGTTATACTTCCTTTCATTCTACTAATCAAGCTTGACTCATCAGACTAACAGCAACAGAGCTCTTCCATCAAAAGGTAGTTCCTCTAAAAAAAAACAAATAGCAGAGAATTAACTGTTTAATAAGTATAAAAATCTAGATTTTTACTATACTTTTCCATCTTAAGAAAAAAAGGTTTTATGGCACTGACTCACAATCTGCTGCACCTGTGTAGTTGTTTACTGTATTAATCCTTATTTTATTTTCACATTTTGAAAAATTAAAATTTGAAAATGTGAATTTATTCACATTCACATTTTGCACATACTTTGGCTGTATATAAATGGTGATAGAGTGGGATATCTGACACTATTTACTGTAGCATCTACAAACCCACTGCTTTCTAATAAGGCGCTACTTTGTTTTCCTCCCCATAAAACTTTGCAGGACTTTGTACAATTGTGTTAAAGCCTTACCATTACCCATGCTGCATTTACAGAGTCACAGAACATGAAACTGTGTCCTCACCACAAAGGTAGGCTGACACTCACGTGTTTGGAAGAAATTAAGCAAAGGTTCACACTTGCAAGAAAGCCTGTTTAAAGTCTGTGAAGTTCAGTATTAGTTCATAAAAAGCCAGAAACTGACCTTAGAAACTCATGTCTCAGTATTTTTTTCTTCTACTGAGTGAGACCAAGCCTGAGCCTGCTTTCAGTGAGCTGGCATGTAGCTCTGGCTCGAGGAAGGGAATGAGAGGATAGGAACAGATCCATTTTTTTATCTAGCTATGGTCAGGCAGTCTCTGTAATGCACATTTCAGCACCGTTTCCCCCACTGGGAATACAGCCTAAACACCCTCATGCCTCGTGGTGGGATGACCCAGAGCACATGGGGCACAGGGCAGGGCCCAGGCTGAACCTCAACACAGAGCTGGCAGGCTCACCTTGGGTCCCACAGTTTAGATACCACCTCAATGTGTCTCTTCCATTCAGTGCAACGGAGGTCCTTCCCTAAAGATCCCTCCTGCCCTCACTAAACTTTTTTCACCCTAAAGGGCTGTGACTAGCAGTGTACAGGTTAGGAACAAGTCACTTTATAACCTTCTTTGGAAAGATTAGGCTTCCTGTTAATCCACAGCTAGTCAAAAACTGCTTTTGTGCAATGTATCTCATGTTATCAACCGGGAGAAAACCTGCAGTTGGGATATATTGCTTTATCATCTATTATATTTAAAAACATAGTCAAATAAAAACCAGAACTTACAAAGCCCTAAAAATAGTACCTGTAAGTGCTTTTCATTTGAAAACCACATAAACTATGTCTCCCTTCCGTGAAGTTACGTGCTAAAGCTCACAGCAAACTGAGCAGACCAGAAAAGGTCTAGGTCAAATATGGATGCATTTTCAATGGTGATAAAAATTAGGATGGGAAGCCAATAAGGCAAATTTGTATATGCATCAGGAAGAGAGACTGTGGCAGATTCACTGTTAGGGCCAGTGGTAGTAGCAGGTCTCTTCTCCCCACCGGCTGTCATTACAAAGAAGGAGAGTTAGAGAGTGATAGATTAAGTAAGATAAAACTCCTTGAGTGCTACAGCATCTTTATTTTTCTAGATAACTTTATGTTTTAGTCAAAGACAAGAGACTCATTCAGACTGCAGCCAGTCCGTAGTGGCACAGAAAGCAACCCACTCACAGCTTCACCAGCAGGTACAGTGTAAAAAGCCTCATCTTCATTTACACTGAGGTCATTCAAAAGAAGTAAGAAGACTTTGTATAAACGAGGACTTCCCCTAAAGCACACAATTATACATTGCTCTAGAAATTATTTGGTTATTTGCTGTGAACATGAACATGTTGCCTTTGCCTTAACATATATTTTTCTGTAAATGTTGGAATATTTATGTATCAGCAGGACCACTATCCTGTGAAAAGACCCATTTCTCTGATGTTACCTTGCAGTGATACCAGAGTGTTGTCCTGTCTGTTGGGCTGCTAAAGAGATAGCATTATTTACAAGTAATGTTCTCATAAAACTATCTGGTTCTTAAATTAAAAAGATTTTTATGACTGTAAGGCTATAGAGAAATAAACAGCCTTTTAAAAAAGAACTCAAAATGTGGCACTTGATTAATGATAGAGTGGTCAAGTGTCACTTACCAGCCTTGGATAATAATATTCAAGCCCTTTCAGTCTTTTTCCATGACAAAATAAAATTCATGCTACTACAAGCCCATGTGCATTTCATACTGTGTGTTTTCACCCCCTTCACCTCAACATTTGTTTTTACCAAGCTATTTCATTTGGTCTTGGCATTTATACACTGCAGGAAACTATTAACCCATGGAACATACCTTTTCACAGCTATGACCTAATTAAACACAGAATTAATTATCTTTGCCTTTATAGCCTTGATTAATTACAAAAAGTTAACCTTTATCTCTCTTCCATGTCCAATACAGGGATCTGTTTGGGTTGCTTGTTTATCCCATTAAAACTGCTCCCCCTGAACAATGCCTCCAAGCGATGGCTCTCCCATAGCTTGGGGAAAGAGGGACTGGCTGTCTCCACAGCAGCGTTCCTGGCTTGTCATCACCTGGATTTGCAAATAGCTCTGCAAGTCCTTCAAATACAGGAGCTTGGGCCAAACAGAGAATAGACTGAAGCAAGATGCCTCTCATCTCATCACCTGGCTTCATAGTCACTTCCTTAAGTCCTGGTGGTGTGAGCCAAAAGCTCCCTGATATACAAGAAGCAAGGAGGCCTTAGGAAACATAAATGGCAGATTCCTCCAGCCAAAACACAACATACTGCTTGAACACCAGTGAAGGAACTGTGCCTCACCTGTGACAGACTGGAATTAAAAGAAATACCCACAACCATTCTCTTGCATGTCAGTTAAGAAATTAAGGGCTGGAACTGGGTCTTCTGTGTCTCCATTTAACAGCTTACAAAGTAAGGGATTTCTTTACCTCATCTGACAGCATGCTTACAATGACATGACCAATTTATTCCATTTCAATTAGTTATTTTCATTATTCTGCTTCTATTACAAAACCACTTAAAGGCTCCAGCTGCAGTTGATGCCTGATTGTATAGGAACTACAAGCACAAAGAAATAAACCTCATCCATGCAGACAAGTGATGCTGCTTTAAGTTGGGTCTGTCTACAGTGAGTACATTAGTGTGCTGCAGCTAAAGTATGAATTTACAGCCCGCAAGCTAGTCTGCACTAGGCTTTTGTATGGTCACTGTGAAAGCAGAGTAGGTTACTGTAATATTTGATGTATACTAATGACATATAGTACAAAGCAGATAATGAACTATATATTCACATCCTGGCTAAGTATGCACTAATTTCTTCCATGTATCAATGTACAAGCTAAGTTAGAAACCATATGAGTCGATGCAATCCATGTTTCCTTTTGTGCTTCAGCAATATTAAAACCAGAAGCACTAATAGGTGAAGGGTAGGAACAGGAGAGAATGGATCTGTACCCCAGCAATCCATATGGGGATCAGCACTCAGCTCTGCTCCAGCCCAGCTTCTCCATCCTGCTCTCCTCTGCACCAAAGTTCAGTGTCCTACCTCGCGGCTCTGGTGTCCAGCCCTGCTCCTTGGCTTGGCCACCCACTTTCCTACTTTTCCAGGGCTTACTGCAGCCTGGTGATGGCCCCCACTGTGGGCCAGCAGAGCAGCCTGTTTCCTGCATGCCTCCTGACTTTCCCCATCATGATCACAGTTAGACAAATAAAGGAATTTCCAGTTTAGTGAACTTAATTATCTTTGATTTAAGCCTTGTCAAATGCTTTTTCCTCCTGGTGTAACTAATGGGAATTTCCAGGAAATCTTCATTTAAACCTGAGGAAAGTCTGAGTGGACATTTGGCCTGGATGGAGACACAGATAGAGCGACCAGCCAGGACAGTCCTAGAAAACACTGACATGTTTGAGCATGCTGCTCAAAGTTTTCAGAATGTTATTTTCTCCCAGATTTTAATTCATGATATGCAATTTTCCTCGTCTCCCCAAGCCACGGCCATGAGATCTCACTGGTTCTTGTCCCGGTGGGAGGAGGGTGGGGTGGGTGTCCCAGGCTGAGCTGCAGACCCCCATGCGGGTGTTACGCATCGCTTGGCCTCCAGCCCAGGGCATGTGCCCCTCCTGATGCCAGTGAGAGGACATGGGTCCCGATGTGGTAAGCGTGGCCCTTATGCCATCTGCTCTGCTGCCCAGGCTTAAAAGCAGGGAATAAAAGGAGAATAAAAGCTCTGCGAGTTTTCCAAAGCAGAATCTTTCTGTCACCCCATGTCTGTATAACCTCAGGCTCTTGGCTGGGGCCCGTGGAGTAGCGCCAGCGGGAATACCAACGCAGCGTTACTCATCCTCACCATCTCTAGCAATACTGCTCTCCAGAGATGTGTTTCTTTCATATGTGTTAAAAAAGATTTCCAAAACAAAGGTTGTAAATACACATTACTATTCTTATTTGGATACTGTCAGAAGAACTAAACAAAAGCTTTTTAAATAGTAAGATAATACAGTAAAATTATACTAATGTGTTTTAGAAATAGCTGTTCAAAACTGTAAGAAATAATTGCTGGAAATATTCAGACATATACCAGCAGTTCTGTCATTTGGGCACATATTTTATGGGTTTTTTTGAGACTAACTCTTTGCTCATAATTTTTCTGCTCAGATTCTCTCATGAGCCTGGCTGTTATTTCCCCGTGCCCTGCCTCTCTCTGGTCAAGCACATCCTCTTCTCAGCTTCCTCTTTGCTCTACTTGTATGCCCTCTTCTGGGGTCATGCCTTCACCTTCTCACCATCTGCCTTGCTTGTGCATTTGCTCAGAGGAGAAGCTTCCCCTTGCTATGGGACATCTGCTCTGGTGGTCCCCTCCACTCCCCTCCATTCCCCTCCTTGGTGTTGCGCCTCAGATTTACCCCCAGGAGCTTTGGGAAGCCAAATTAATGAGCGTGGACATTTTGATAATGAGCATCATTTTGAAAAGCATGAGGCAGTTTAAGACAGAAAGATGCACTTTTACAGGATCAAAGCCACTGCAGGCGTAAAGCCACCTCTCAGCCTGGAAGCAAAGCTCTTTTAGGAGAGTTTTTGTGCCTAATGGCTTATAATGCTCTGTTTTGTAAATCGAAGTAAAACCAAATTCTATTATGTGAAACTGTAACACCCTCCTCATCACACCAGCTTTGAATTGCGTGCTGAAAGCTCCAATTGCAACCACTTGAGTGACAGGATGGGACTGGCTACAAAGTCGGCTGGCAGCAGTTCGAGGACTATTTTGGTTGCTGGAAGCAGCTAAGTCACGTTAGCGGAGGGGCTGTCCAAGCTTCCTGGCTTTGCTGCTCAGCAGAGCGCAAAGCCAGAGCTCAGCCCCGGGCCCAGGCTCTTGCTGCAGATCCCGCCTGGGGCTCCTGGGGCTCCTCTGCTGTGCCCTGTTCCCTGGGGGGGCTCCTGCAGCTCCCACAACCATCCTGCCCACTGCCGTGCATTTCCCTAGGAACCCAGTGCAGCGCTGGGGATAAAAAAAATGTCGTGAGAGAAAAGTGTCTTCAAATAATGCAATTGCTCACACCTACACCCAAAAAAGGGAAATATTTATAAACAATTCTGCTTTTATTTATATAGTTTCCATGGCTCTGCTCTGTCAGACTCCATCTGTGCTTTCCCAGAGCCTGTCCTTCTTACACTGCATTTACTCTCAGCCTGTAATTTTTCAGAGATTAAGGGAGTGTACTTTCATTCATAGACTGAACAAACTGCAAGCGTGAAGAAATGTCACTCACCAAAGATGACACATTTAATGAATTTATTATAACATCCAATACCAGAGAGGGGTAAAAAATGCTGAAAAAGTCAACGGTGGTACAAAAGACCCTGTGTCTACACCATAACATCTTGAGGTGCTGCTGTGTCAGGTAATGTTTCCTGCTGGAACTTGGTTGTGGGTGATGAGGCTACTGTGTAAGAGGGTCAGAAGAGGTCAACCTATTTCCCTGAATGTCCAGCAGAAGGACGGTGCTGTGCCCCACAAGAATCAGTCCAGTTCTGTGCGCAGGAGGCTTTCCTTTCCTGCCCTTATTCTTGCACATGACATGCATTTTAGGTACAGGGTAACACTTCAACCCACTCTTCAAACACCATTTCTGCTGATTTGTGCTGCTGTTACGTAAGAATCAGGGACTGTGGTGCAGAGTGTTTCCTGCAGATTAATGGCTGGATGGGAGCAAATGGTGGTCCATAAGTAAGGTGAAGGGTATTAAGTTCAAACAGTCAATAAATCTTTAGGAAATGCCCTGACCTCTGTTGGTTATTGCTATTAAAGATGGAAAAAAATCCCATGCATTTTTTCTATATGACATAGCCACCACTGGTATGTGTAGAATATATATTAGCAAATCTTTTGGCTCTCTGTACTGTAGTCATCATAATTTGCTATTTTGAGGGAAAGATGTGCGTATGTCCTGGGAGGAGTGGGGGAAAGAAACCATTACTGCTTTGAAAGCGACAGTCAGAAATTAAGGCTCAGGCTTTCATTTTCTAAAATGTCTTTACTTCCCTATAGCATCAGTTTCTTAATTCTTACTGTTATTTAAAACTTTAGACTTCAGTCCTCTGAGCCATTTACTTCATCCCTTCCCTTGGGTAGCTCCTATTATCTTTATCTCAGAGGATTCACCAGAATATGGCTGTATGGTGTTTGTGTGACATACACGTGTGTGCAGAGGAGGAAGTGAGAACAGAAATGCGTCATCAGCATTTGAAAAGGATGGTACAGTACTAATAACCAGCCAGCAGCTCTGAATGTGTATGGTAACGGACAAAGTGGGCAAAACTACACCTTTGCTGGAAGAGGAGGTTATAAAGGTGAAGAGCTTAAAAGGAAGGTAGATACATCTAGTTACTTCTTAGTGCTTTTACTGAGATCTTTGCCATACAACCTTTTCTCCCCTGTGCATTTCATTGCAGTATATGCTCCTCCTATCAATCTGCTTTATGGACATTTTATTGACATGCTTTTAAGAACCTCTCAGAAAGGACTTCAGCTTATGTGAAGCTAACAAGATTTCAACACTCCATGTCCTTGTCCCTCACAAGACATCACTGCACAAACTATTCCAAGAAATTCTTTCAGAGAGGACACCGTACTGTTGCCCATAAATCTAAGGGCAACAGATTGAAAAATTAAAACTATAAAGACACTAAGTGATGCAAATTAATTAGACAAGGCAGAGGAATATTTTAACAAATGCTATTCTGCCACACAACTCACCAGTACTTTAAAGATAATGCTATTATATTTCCATCAGAGTCAGCAGTAGATGCAGTAGTCTTTGGATAAGATCCTCTGCCTCCTAGCAAACTGTTGACAAGGAGATGGAGGCATGACCAATGCCTGAAGTGACTCGGAGGATGATGGAAGCACTGCGTAGTCCAGCCCCAATTTAGGTACTGATGATGCACACTGGAGAATATCTTCTCTTTAAAAGCTTTGGTAGCAACATTTTAGATTCAAGGCAAATGCCAGGTCTATATTATTAGAGCAACTTTAGTTACAGGGAGAGCTGTGAGATTTAACAGATCTGGTCCAATCATTTACAGGTGGAACTAAACTGCAACACGTGACACTTTTTCTGTCTTTTTCACTAATTCTCTTATCTGCTCTCTCAACACTATTCAGAAATGCTATGTTCACTGACAGCAAAGCTTGCTATTTTGCATGGTGTTTCATGGATTTAGTCCATACATTCCCAGGGACTTGTAAATCACAGGTTGAAAATTATTAATCTCTCCCTCTGTAGAGACCTTTGTAAGCCAAGACCACCTCCGCTCGCAGTCCTTCATGGTTTCCTTAAACAACTGCTATCCTGTATGATCAAGCTGCCTTTGCACTGAAGATGCACATCAGCCATGCCGCTGCCTTATTAATATCCATGTAATTCTCATCCTCTCCATTGCAGGCTACTGTTTTTGCCATGCCTTCTAAACACTGAGCAGCAGTTCAAGCAATTCACCAGTCTGAGGAAGCTGTTGACTTCACCCTTCAAACCTATATTCTCTGTGTTTGCAAAACAAAGCTGCTTGCTGTGACCCTTTCTGCCATTATAGCTCTGTTAATGAGTTGTTCAGTAAAGCTAGGAAAGCACTGGGAGATAATGGATATCCTATCTACTGCCAGTTAATCACCTTGAACCAGCTGCTTAGCCTGTGTGGTTTGTCAAGACCACTGCTCTCACCACACCTGGGATGTTTTTGGGAGCCAACCTTACCTTCCTCCAAGTGATTCCAGAGCAGTGCTTTGTCAACCACGAAGTGCTTTACTAAGGCAGACCAAACAGCTCACAGCTGTCAAAGTCTTGTCTGTTCCAGACACTGAGCAGTGGCCTGTTCCTCAAACACACTCCTCTGTACTGCGAATCTTTTGAGAAGGACTTAATTCCACTGATCAGCCATCTATGGTGACTTTCCTCATTCTTTAGTTAAGAATCTTTTTTCTTCTTTCTGTGTATTATATAGCGCATGTGACTTCCTGAACAGACCAGCTCCTCCTGCTCTGGATCATCTTGCTCAGAGCCATCCATTCTTTGGACCTTTTTTCCCTGTGTCTCTGGTACAATGCAATCCTCATCTTCATCCTGCTTGTAAATGTCTGTATTTTGGATATTGTATTGTCTTTAGGGTGCCTTTTCCTGACATCATCAAATGTTCAGCATTGGTGATCTAGAGTCTGCCTTGTAGTACTTCCTTCTTAGTCATTGTTTTGAATGCCCCTCTCAGCTTGAAAAATCTGAAGATAATTCTGCAATTTCAAAGTTCCTGGCAAATTGGTTTATTTCCACCTTAGCTGTTTGCTTGCATTTCCTGCAAAGTTTTTGGGGTTTTCCCATTTATAGTGCATATGCCCCTTCACAGTGTCCCATGGACTCTGCCTTTTCACAGGCCAAGATATCTTCTAATATCAAGGGTACCTTAGCCACTTCCATAGCGTATGCAAGGCAGAACTTTTCAGGACTAACTTAATTGCCGGTAGATATTCCTCTGCACTTTGTTCCGGGCTGATGCCAAAAGCTTGTGGCTCACCATCTTCTCACAATTCAGTTTTGCCATAGGTCTCTCTGGCATCTTCTGTTTATATCTTGACTTGCCTTCACTGCTTATGTGCTATGAAGCAACAGGAGATTTGCTGGAAACTTTGCCACTGACATAAACAAGGGGCAAGTGAGTTTTTAGGGAAGAGTCACTCATGATACTGGCAATACCAGGTAGAATATCTTAGGTCAATTTTCTGTTTAGCTTCAACATTATAATGCACATGTAGATGCTGTAGTAGAAGCTTTTGAAAAGAAACAATCATTCACTCACTAGTTTTTGGCTCCACATCTGCACTTACTCCTGCAAGCTATCAGCACCTGGATAGTCCAGTCAGCATTCAATACACAAACGTTTCTCTCAACTGCTCTCTAGTACCTTGCCCTTGTAACAGAACTCTTTGATCTCCTGAAGCATACAGATAATGTGAATGGATTTCATACAGGTGATGCACACAACGGGCACAGAATAGCTAGCCTCTGAGCTCCTCTAGCACCTTTGGAAGATCTTTAGAAACAGAATCTGTACGTGACAGTCATAGGAGTTTAGGAGAACACTCTGCTTATCAACTCCAAACGTCACTAACTCCCGACAAAAACATAAATTGAGAGAAATTATAAAATAAATACGGATTTTTGCTCTGTATAAACTCTTTGCAGAAGCATCTAGTTCAGAATAGGCATGAGTTTTATGAAAGACACAACACAAAATCTAAACTTCACTTACATAGCCTATGATAAAAAAACATTTTGTGAATTAGAGGAGCACTGCACAGAGAGACAAGCACTGAATCTTATGGCAAACCAAATCCATTATTTATTATTTAGCAGAGCTTCTGTAATACAATTCTGTACATTGACTTATTTATGAAGTGCAGTAAGAAAGAAAATGAATTAGTGTGTGGATAAAATAAGGTTTTATATTCAGCTAA
Organism: Strix uralensis; assembly: GCF_047716275.1. Taxonomy (NCBI): domain Eukaryota; kingdom Metazoa; phylum Chordata; class Aves; order Strigiformes; family Strigidae; genus Strix; species Strix uralensis. The sequence continues at coordinate 56,729,741 of NC_133974.1, forward strand.
TATGCTAGCTAAAATTGAAACTAACAAACACAAGCTGAAAAGATGCCATAATGTCCTTAGCCACGACTTGGGGAATATTAACTTAAATATGTCAAAGCAAATGAAGGAAGGTGTATATAGTGACTGTGAAAGATGAGACTCAGCTTCTGGTTTCTCAGGCCACCAAAGAGCTTTTGTGTTATAGGCAGTAGGAATGAGAGCTCCCCTTTGCACAAAACTCATCCTCCTCCTGAGCATTCATAGCAAACCATTTACACCATTGCCAGGCTTGGCACTGACAAGAGATTTGGGTTGGCACCACCAACGCTAAGCTACAATAATCCTTTAAAACAAAATTTGCCACCAGACAGCAGGAAGGTGACTCAGAATGCAAGATCCTGTTCTCCACACTTGTCTGGCCATGAGACCCTGCGAGACCCTGCTGGCACTGTCAGTGGTGATGTCCATGAGCGCCAAGTCTAACAGTAGTTTCTCTGACATGGAGCCTTTTGGGGACTCACGGGAGGCAACAGAGACAAGCTGAATAGCAGCATTGAAAAATATCCTCTCTCCTCTTTAAATCAGAGTCAGAGTGTCATACAGTATCTGTGACTCTCCTGAAGAGCAGCTCTCTGGCTTCATGCTGCCCGGAGTTGCATTTCCAATTCTGCAGCTGAAGTACCTAACTGCCTTGTGCAGCTCACTGAAATGCAGTGTAATGCCCAAGGGCTGTATTTTTCTCTCTATCTCAGAAATTGAAATTAGTCCCTATTACAAGGCTACCATCATAAGTCTCTGCATCTTGTGGTTCTTCAGGTAAACTACAGGGATCTTTTTGGGCCTTCATATGTCACTTCATATCCGGTTAATGATATTTTAAGTTAGTGTAAGTGTATAGGGGAGTATTCTAGTTTGCTTAACCTTAAGCAGAATGAATCTTTAAAGTGACGATGCAAAGAAACCCAAAGTGTCACTGATGAGCATACAGCTAAATAATTTATTTTCTATTATTCATTTCACACACTAAACCATAATAATATTTGTTCTCATTTTTTTGCATTTGCTACTTTTTAAGTTAGCAGCTTTCTTTTCTTTTCTAAATCTCACTTTTTCCAGAGGTGAGAACAGAAGTTTTGCTTGAGTAAACTGAAATTGTAAAACTGATCAGAGATGTGTTAAAGAAATGAAAACTTTTTGGGTGAGTGGAGAGAAGCATGTCACAGGCAGGTTATCAATTTCAAAAAGAAGTGGTGGTACGTGGCATCAGTGGTTTCCAAACACTCAGACACAGAGGAAAACTCGGAGTGCAAAGAACATGCCGAGGCTCTCTGCTCTTCTGTGGCCTGAAAAGAACAGCCTCTATGGCTTGCTCTGCGTTGGCTTAGTTCCTGCGTTACCAGCAAAACAACTGCTTAGCAACCCAGCTTTTCCCACAACATTTCCTCACATGCGTTCTGTGCCCAGAAAAAAAGTATAGCACCTAATATTCTGTCTGGATAATCACCTTATTTGAGAGGTATATTCAGCCCCCTGTATGCATTGAAGCTGTAACTAGCAAGGCAATTGCTGTGACAGACAGCGCAGCCAAAGTCAAACCAGTCCTATCTGTGCTGCAAGCTGCGCAGTAACGCTGTGCGCCCTGAACAGGTTATCTGTGCATCAGACAGACAGCAACTTGCTGCTTCCCTCCACCATATTTCCCCTAACAAAGGCAGGAAGCCGTGGCAGTTAGCAAAAAGGTACAGATATCCTTCCTACTGAAAACCCTGTTTTGTGAACAGCGAGGGAGTTCTCTAGCACACACTTCACAACCGTCAGGAGAGTCCATCTGAAAGCATAAATAATTCAGTACTTTAAAAAAACATGCTGGTCTGAACACGTGAAACTGCTTTTTCAGTTACTGCCTTTAAGGAACATTTACAGTCATACAGTAGATTTAAGAATAGTTACATTTTCTTATCTGACATCCCAGCTGAAGCAGCATCTTGCAACTGAATATTTAAGCTACTTTCCTCACAGTTTCAGCACCAGTAAAAGAAAGAGTTGCCTTGAATCTTCTGCAGCTGTTTCTGAGCAACATACCAAGAGGACTGCAGAATACCTGAATTTGCTCATATGTTATCTGGAAGCACAAGGCTTCTCATCCCTCCAAAGGACAGGCACTGTTTGAGCAGTGCTGTAAATAAGCTCTAACCAGCATAATTAAGACAGCACTCTTAATCAAACACACAGAAATTAAGGCAGCAACTTACTTGCCGTCTTCATAACTTCCTCTGGAACATTGTCTTTTCGAATGAGTGCAACAGGAAATTGTGGTAATTACGGGTAAACTGCGCGGCTGCAGCTCAAACCACCCACTGCAAAGTGCAAAGGCAGTCAGCACTGGATTGGTAAGCAGCAACTGACAGCCGCCTCCCCTTCTTCTTGTACTTTGCATGTAAATCTTAAACAGACGCCATGTGGAGAGAAGTGACTTTAACCAAGATCCCCGTGAAATATGTCTGCGAAAAGGCTTTATTACTCATGATAGCTCTATGCTCGGAATAGCAATACTTACCTCTGTGAAGTGCTCTGAGACCTACAGATGAAAAGCATCCTAGGTGTGCTATCATTCATTACTGATTTTATCTGGACAGGTATTCACTGTCTTTATTAAAGGCAATACTGGCAATCATTTTACATCATATAGGGATCAACTGGACCTCTCTTGGCCTGTCTTTTGCTGCGGTGTGATAGGGTACTGAGAAGAGAAGTGCACACTGATGGGTCAAATAGGTCCAAAGACAACTCCACATTCTTTTGCATTCTCGGCTGAGGCAGAACTTTGTCTTGTGGTGAATCAGGATCCTGCTCCTACCTTCTTCTTACACCAGGGTTTCACAGTAGGGCAGATGGCTTGCTGAAACCGTGCCAGTGTCCCACAGCCTTTAAGACAGGAACTACAAACTCTTTTTTGTTTCTGAATTAGCATCTGACAGATGCAGAAAGCTGCCATTAATATCTAGCTCACAAGTATGTGTGTAAGATTGTGAACTCATGGAAAAGCAATGATAACATCAGATACTGCAGGCTTTAATAACTGGATTGCCTCACCAAAGTTTATACTTTCAAATCTGTTTTTTTGTCAAAGTCAGTTTAGCACCCACTGGGTGGTTAGATAAGGCAGAGACTTGCAGCACAGCAATGTCATATTCATGCAAGTGGATGAAATGCTGTTAACTAAGTTGCAAGGACAAATTCTGACTGCTCTGACACCTGAAAAATCTTTCAGGGAAGGTGTGACTGGAAAAGACAGCAGAATTACAGAAAAGAGAAGTTGTACAGGATCACTGAAGGGCAGATCTAGACTACAGAATCTGTGTTTCTGGGCGTGAGTCAAGAAACTTGCAGAATGCCTATAGCATCTCAGTCTGACTCTGCAGGATTAGTGATTAGGGAAAAGTATTTGTTTGTAAGCTGAGTCAGCTCTGTGACAGAGACTCCAGGAGGTCCTGCTTACGCAGCTACATGTCAGACTAAAAAATCACTGGAGATGTACTTGTAAAAGGAAACATCTGTGCCAGCAACTAAAGCAAGTTAGCAATGCTGTCTTGCATAATGCAAGTAAAAGGATGTAGAGAATCCCTGAAGGAAAAGTTTTACCTTGCTTCAAGTGAAATGCATCTGGTTTCTTTGCATTTTTCCCGTTAAACGTAGCCAGTCTTTCCTCACTGCATGTGCAGATAGTCTAAGCAGCAGTGTCTGGAAAAACATAGTTTGAACTTCTGTAGAATACCTGACTGCACCAAACATGCCTGTCATGCAGGTTATTTGATACCGGAGTAATGTTGCTATTTTTTGATGAACCTGTGAACATTGACAAAAAGTGGTGTCTTCCCCGCGCCCCCCCCCCGCCCCCCCCCATCATTTTAGCAGATAACAGCACCATATGATTTGACAAGAATGGTGGATATTACTAGCTGACTGAAGGGAAAAGGCTGTCCCCTGACAAGTCAGATGTCTCTGCAATTGATCCAGAGCTAAAGGACCTTTTGCCCTTGAGTTTCATCTTCTATTTCCTCTCTGGGTTTCTCCTACTGCCTTAACCCTCTTACTGTTTTCTTTTCAAGTGACTCTTCACTTTCTAGCTTCCTAACTTCTCTCTTACTCCTAGAATCATAGAATCATAGAGTGGTCTGGGTTGGAAGGGACCTTTAAAGGTCATCTAGTCCACCCCCCCCTACAATGAGCACGGACATCTTCAGCTAGATCAGGTTGCTCAGAGCCCCAACCAGCCTGACCTTGATACCACCTCTCTGGGCAACCTGTTCCAGTGTTTCACCACCCTCATCATAAAAAATTTCTTCCTTATATCTAGTCTAAATCTACCCTGTCTTAGTTTAAAACCATCACCCCTTGTCCTATCGCAACAGGCCCTACTGAAATGTTTGTCCCCATGCCCTCCTCTTGTTACAAAGATTTCTAATCAGTAATGATATAAAGGAAAACAAAATTAAAGGCCTTTTTATGTCTTGATTGTTTCTATTTCTCTCCCTCTTCTTCCCTTCAGTCTGAACTATATAACGCAACCTTTGGGATAGCTCTCTCTCCCTTCTCTCCTTGCCCCTAACCCCAATTTTTCAGGTATAGCCACCATTTCTCTTTTTTCAGTTTTAACACTGCTAACTCCTCTGTGGAATTTCATCCAGCTATCCTGCCCTGTCTCTCTTAGCCCATCACTCTGGCCAAGGATCACCAATTATTCTGAGCTGTACAGCATGCACATAACTGAACAGCAGTATGAGAGGGGGAAGAGGACCCAGCTGCTACATGCTAGGGACCAGCTTCACAAAAGAATGTGCATCTTGCAACACCCAGCTCTTAAGTGACTGGCTTTCTATTTAACTTCAGACCCCTAATCCTTGCATAAAAATCACAACAGCTAAAGGAGAGAGGCACCTGAACTGTTACTAGCAAGGAATGCTTTCAGCCCGAGCTCTGCGAGAGGCTCAAATGCAGGTTCTGTTCATTGTTTGTCTGACTCACTGCCAGCAAGATCCCTTTGAGACGCTGCATGTTACTCACCTAGCTCTTCACTGCAGGCTTCCATTCTCTCTATACTCACAGACATGAAACTAGGCACCCGTGCCAGTGCTTCTTCACACACAGTTGCAGTTGCTACCATCAGAAGACCTCCAATTCTTAATAAACCACTGCTTGGATCAGTATACGGATGGTCCAAATTATATTTTCACCTCCTTACAGAACATTGCAAACCTATGTTTTCCTATCTAGATGCTCTAACTGTCAGATTATGGAACAAGATATTGCTGGCCTTAAATGCATATTAAAATTTTCATTTGACTGAGAGCAAGTCACATACCAAGAAATTCCCTGGAAGAGGTTCAGTTCACAGGGAAGAGATGCCAACACAGACCCAGAGGAGCTACCAACTTTGGTCTCAGCATGGGATGGCGTTCTCCTGATTCCTCTTGTTGAAAGTATTACTCTTTTACATCGAATATTCACACATTTACACTGAGTTTCTCCTTGGCCTTGAGGTTTAAGAATTCACCAGGGTTTGGGGAGACCCATTTATTGGTAAGGTATTTGATGTTAAGTATTCACAAGAAGAACTCAAGTCTTCTTTCCCTCCCACAATGTAGACGAGTGGTCTAGTCATGAAGTTATTGTCTTTCTCTAGTTGTTTCATAAAACTGTTTCATTTTCCAATAGAAAAGATTAAAGCTGCCTCACCCTATAGTATTATGTAGCTAATTTAAGCATTCATGATAGAGGTGAGTTCAAAAACTCATGAACAGAACACGGACTTGAACTTACACAGGTGTTTGAACCACTGTTTAATGGGGAAAGTATCTTGTACATTGAACCAGATTAACCACATATGAAATGCACCAACTCCTACCAAGATCTCAGTGTAGCTTAGCTACATACAGTAGTTAGCAACAGACTGTACACAAAACATACACTTAACTCCTGAGGGAACTTCACTGCTGGAAAGTTGGCACACAGAAACTCCCATTTGTATTGTACAGAAGTACTGTAGGGGTTTGGAGATATGAATTTTTAACTCAGATGCCCAAGTCTTTGTTTTTCTGATGCAATACTCTTGAGGCTAAATGAAACACTGAAGTATTTTTCCTTTCTAGGAGATATATCTCCTCATGGGATTAACGGGGTTTACCCACTGCCGTTTTCTCTTGGGATCCAGGCAAATGTTCAGATAAATATTGATCTTGCTACCACTGATTACATTTGGTAATGTTAGGCCATTACCTGCCACTGGGTGAATCCCTCCACTGCATTTATGCAACTATTTTCACTTGGTGAGGCACCTTGCTGTCCTCACCCAAACAAATATAACTGCAAATACAGCCATTTTCTCTTTGGAGCAAATTCTAACAGTTCTCAGAATGATCAGATGTGCTAAACCAGATCTGTAATTTAGGTCTATAATTTAGGTCTGAAAACAAAGACTGTAGAGGTTCACTGGGCGGAGAGACAAATACCGGTGGGCTAAATAATTACTCTAAACAGTATGTTTCGATAAACACTGCCTGAAACAAAACCAAACCACAGTAATTCATATTAAAATTGTGGTTCTCGAGAGCTGACAGTACCATCTATACTAAATAGATGCTTATGCAAGTTTATATTTTTGAATTAATAAGGAGTTGTTTTGGAATTCAGCCTTTTTGTTACATAAAGCTCTTCACATTAGCTATTCTCATTAATGTACATTTTCCTGAGCATCATTTTAAAAATATGGTTCTTGCTTCTTACTTTCTTAATTCACACTGTGTGGCTTCACTGTGTGAGAATAGACAAGGGTAAGTTTAAAACCAAGCATGGCATCAAATCCTCCTCTTTTTTGAAAAGGGAAGTATTTTCATTCCAAAGCAGTCTTTCTAAGGAAGAACCTCTGAAAAATATCTGAATCACAGAATGTTTCAGGGCTGCTTCTCTTCCACTCCTCGTAAAGATTTGTTCCCCACAGTATATTTGCTAATTCTTTGGAAGCTGTAGGTCTGAAATCGATACTAGACACTTCCTTTTCAAATTCAAAATTGATTTTAGCCAGTTAAAACACAACATTGAAACAATTCCTTGTCATCTTTTCAGAAAATTTATTAACACAGCTGGAAATAATCACCCATTCAGCAGGAATCTCCACGATGCATCTTACAGGAAAAAAAAAAACACCAACAAACCAAAAAAGACTATTCCTGACCCACTAGATTGATTCAAATCATTGTAAATGAATGGTCAGCAATCTAAGGTGAATTTTAGAAATGTGGCTATACTAAAATTATGCTGCAAAAATGTGTACAATACCAAAAAAAAAAAAAAAAAAGCCATTTCTTTTATTTACCTCCACAAGAACACAAAACATAGAATCCCTGTCAGACTGCCATATTTCCAGCATTTCCAGCTGTGGTCTCACATGGTTATAACTCCTCTTAGTACTCAGGGCAATTACTTAACCACAGAATACATTTTTTTCATTTCACTTTGCCAGTTCCATATCTGTTTATCTTGACCTTATGCAGCCTATGCACAAGTTCAAAATTCATTGATTTAAAATGTGTCTTTACTCAGAAAGTGGACAGGAAGGATCACACTTCTGTGGTTTGCTCTTTGCAGACTTTTTGTTAAGCTTACTGTTTTCACTGACAACATAAGTTTCTGTGTTTTTTTAAATTCCTTGAGGCCTGTGGAGATGACACAAGAGAGAAGGAATCATTTATCCTACTCCACATCGTGTATGATGAAAAAATTCTTCTTTTGGTCCTATTCACTTGCAATTTACAGAAACCAGTGCAAGTCATGGCATTGCCCGGGTTTCTTTCGAGTATAACTTCACTTGAAAGACATCTTTTGTTGACTATAGGCAATTTGTAAAAACTCATTGAAAATTCAGATACCAAATTGATTTTACAAGTTTGGCTACCCAACCTTGTGATTCTTCCTAGATGTAAACCTAGAATATCTGATTCAGTAGAAGGAACTCCCTTCTAGTGGGAGGCAAACGAAGAACCTATAAATGTAGAAATGATTCAGAGAAGACATGTATTTTAAGCAGCACTCTTTTATTCATATAAGTGATTTTTTTAATGGATAGATCTCCTTAAGGACTTATGAAATGTTATTGCATTGATACAGTAAAGGTACCATCAGGCATTGTCATCAAATTTGTTTCATCGTGCATATCCACTTTAGTTAATGACAAAATGTTACCTATAAGACATATCTAGGTGCTGGAATTTTTTTACACTGCAGGACACCCTATGAAAATATACACAGAATCTATTATCATATAGATAAAAACTTATTTTAAGAAATGCAGAATTTAATGTGAAATATGAATTTAACATGAAAAGCTTTGCCTCTGGTTAAATCATCTCTCAACCTACTTCTTTTGTCAGAACTTAGGTCACTGAAGAGACATACTGAAAATGTTTACAGACATAGAGAATCTAAACACTAAGACTTATTTCAAACCTTAAAAAAATACATTTTGAATTTTTAAATCCAGGCATATTCTATATTTCTCTTTTCTATTTAAGCATTACATGGCCTTTTCAGAATCAGGGTTTCAGATATCTTTTTGTCAGTTAACAGTATCAGATAAAATTTCCTCCCCTAAATCATAAACTATTATGATGTTTCTCTTGTTATCTTTGATCCCAGTTTCTCAGTCACATTCTCTTAATCACCATTTCCTGAGATTCTGCTTAGCATTGGACAATACTGCTTCAGAACTGAGTAAGGTACTAAGAAGTGATAACACCAAGGATTTAAAGCACAGATCACTGGAATTTTGACATTAATAGCTTGCTCTCTCATCCACTAACTCTTAGTGACAGTAATTTCTGATTTTTAAAGATACACTTTGCATTTCGAACTCATTAAAATATGCTTTCAATGAAGTGAAAGTTATTAATTAAAGTGACAAAAGGTTTTAGTAATAATAACCAACACAAAATGACTGCATAAATTGCTATGCATATGCATGATCCTGCAATGACAACGATGAAGCAATTAACTTAAAAAGCAATCTTGCTGCAGACTGAAGCAGCTTCTCTCTGCCAACACCTCAGTATATGGTACGGCAGTATTGTCCACTGTGTTATTTTTAAAATCATGATTTACCTAGTATTCCTATCTAGGCCAACTCAGTTTGGGCCTGTCAGTTGATGTTTCAAGGTGGAGGGAATTCAGAAAGAAAGAAACACAGGGTGCTGTGGCATCCACCAATAACTCCTATTGCTAACACTTCGCTGTAGAGTCTTTTTGCAATTGATGGGAAAGGATTCAGGTTGGGAGTGCATGAACTTCCTCTTGTCTCGGAGCCAATTTATTTTTTTACCAACTGTAAGCTATTGATCAAGCGAATAAACAGAGAATTACAATAACTGACTGTTTAAGTGTTATTCTCAACCTTTTATTTATGGAGAATTCTCTGTGTGAAGTAAAATCAATTGCTAAGCGACGGGCCATGAAAAGAAGATAGTGCAGGATATGGAAACAGTAAGAAATGTGCATGTGCAACCACTAGAGACCAGGCAGTCTGCCTGAGGGCAATAAAGTCCTCACAGCCTAATTATAGATATAAAGAAAGGCAGGAAAATTAACTACTTTCTGCATACCTGGTATTAAATGGACATTTACTTTTGTGTTTTGGTAGTCAGATTTCTACAATATATTCACTTGTCATTTCCAAACAAACAGACCCATTTCTGTGTTATGTATTAGGCCAAGACCACTAAACTAAAATGCAAATAACTTCTAAAGAGAGTCACACATTGATGAACTCCTTTCATCACCTGGGTTAATAGCTAGAGGGTAAAAAGCCCATACCTAACAGCTGTAAAAGCCATACTTACTGCTTAATGAATCATCTGAGCCTGAGGACCTTCTCTGTAAACAATTTTACTACCAGTGTTATAAGTAAAATAGTGGCATTTGGGAATTCTTGTTCTACACTGAAAAAGATTTGGTCAGAAAAGATCTGTGCAACAACTTACCAGAGATGTTAACAGGGCAGTGATTAAAACAGCTGTGACAGAAATCAAGTCCACTGGTCCCTTTCCTTGTCTGTTTCCTAGAGCACAAACATCAAAGAGTTTGCTTGTAGAGCAATTATTATCACTTCAGCAATTGATGAATGAATGTTTGCAACTCCCTCTTTAATTATTTCTTTATATTACTATACTCTTCATTCCTTTTTAGACCTCTACGGAACAACTGATAAACTTTTAAAAAATTACAAAACCCGTTAATTACACATATTGTAACATAGACTCAGTAACAGATAAATATTAATGCTTCCAAATGTTCTGAAAAGATAAGCTGCAATAACATACTTTAGTACTGATACAGCACTCAACAAGTATGCACATATTACAATGACAAACAGTGCTGACTCGTTTAGAAAATATATCAGCTGCTTAAAATGTACCAACTCTGTGCTACAGGAAATAGTTAAATCTGTATGACACAAAATGAAAAAGAAAACTATTGCCAGAGGCTCTGGTAGCAATTGCCCAGTTCTGCTCTCGTGGTCTATGTTGCCGCTCTCTAGTGTGAAAGGGCTCTCTCTGCTTGCTGTCCTGGGGATTTCAGGGTAGGAGGTTGCTGGGGCAGCCACAGAACTCCCCTCATGTACATATGAGAAGCATATTAAGCCTGTTGGAATCAAAGGCATACTTTAAGTCAGAATTTAGCTTTTGCAGTAAATTGGAGTGATGCATGGGGTAGTGGAGTGACTTAACCTAAGCATTGTAAGCAGAAGCTTGGTTGCAATCACACATAGCCTAAACACAAAAACAGAGAGGAAGAGAGAGAGGAAGAAAGAGAAAAAAAGGAAGGAAGGAGACAGACATCAAAGAAAACTGGTCATCATAACACGCATCTTTGAAAGTAGGAAACACTGGAGCCAGACAAGAAAGCAACCAAAAAGATAAACCAGAAGCCAAATGCTCTACTTGTGAAAAGGGCAAAAATATCAATTTTGAGCTTGTGTGTCTGCACCTTGCAGCTGCCGGGCACTACTCAGGAGGAGCCCATGACCCCATTGCAGAGCATGGGACGGCTGCAGCACAGCAGCACAGCTGGTGGGGTTACCTGCCGTGCCAGATCCAGCAATGATTCTGAAACAGCCTCCTCCGTACTTACTCCTGCAGCTCAAGGTCTCTGTTTCATTTCCACTTAAATATTAAGTGAGGGATTTCACTGAAACTATTGCAACTGCTTACAGGCATGAGGATAGCGGGATTTACCGTGAACAGTCTGGAAAGACCAAAACAACATTTGTTTTGTTTAATTTAAAAAGCTGTTAGTTTTCTCAGTTCCAAGAAAACTAAAGTGATGGCAAGAAACGTGATTGTGCAGATTGCCTGAACTGGTGTTAATTACTTTTTAATCACTGAAAATTAAATTAGGCTTGAAATATACATTATTTATTTCTTGTCTGGTTTGTCCAAAGACAGTGCAACAAGCTAACAGATATTGAATTATAATTACAAGAATATATATTTATATCAATTTTAGAGACCAGAAGAAGGGTATGCTGGCTGTTCAATATAGAATTTGTCCAATTTACAGCACAGTTTATTTAACCAAAACAGTAAAATAGAAAATGGTGTAAAATATTATCTTTCACCCTAACTTATTTTGTTTATTGCCTTTCATCTGTAACTACCTTGGAGGGGCTGTTTACATGTTTCCAAACATCGTTAAGATTTATTTTTCTGCCAATTTTACAATCTGATGGACTGTCTCTGGTCACAACCATCAGGAAAAAGACATCATTAGGTCTCTGGTACTGATGACTGGGGCCTAGGAAGCTTCAGGTAGCACAGCTTGTGTGGATCCATTCTGCTCTGTAGCACTTCCATTGTTATAGATCTTCCTGGAGTACATGGATGCCTGGTATTTAAAATTGGATCTCATTTTAATTAACATAACATCTCTCTTTTTAATAGCATTATATTTATTGCATTTTGAGGAAGACCAACAGCAGCCTCCATCTTGTTTCTGCAAAAGTCAACATCAATATTAATGTCAGGTACAGGAACCAGATCAGTCAGATCTGAGTAATTCTTAAACCTTTCATTACAGTACAGTCAAACAAAGCTCAGAACAAATGAGACATTCAGAAGATTCAGTTTTCAATGCTTTATGTTCTTCAGAAACTGAGAAAATAGAAAGAGAATAAAGGCACTGTAACTGCTCCCAAGAACATTGCCTTTCATCCAAGCTAAACAAAAAGTCAACCCTACACTGTCCTACAACACACAAACATGTTTTTCTTGAAGTTCCCCTGTCCTATCATAATTTGAGTTATAATAAAAACATCAGCTACCCACTAAGGAGTTAAACCTCCAAAGGTTAGGAAGGTATTCTGATCAATTGTGGATGTTTACTAGAGCTTTAGTCACATTGCTAGGGCCTTCTGAGGTGCTGAAATGAGTCTGCTCCTTTGAATTGGAAGTTTGGCTTTGTTCTGTCAGCTGCTTTACATCTTATTTTAATGGTGCTAGTTTATAGTTAAACTGAAATAGTTTGAGCCATTCTGTGTCATAAATAATGGATTCTCCCTTAAAAGTCCTGCTGTGAGGTACACAACTGTTATTTTCATTTTTTATGTAAGTCTGAAAGCTTAGAGGTTGAAGAACTCTCTCCTTCTATCTTCTGGTGAAAAGGAGAAAGGAGTCCAGTTGACTTGCACAAGCAACATAGCTATAACTCAGGATGGAGGGCTCAACTCTTTCTCCAGTCCCTGGTGATTGGGAGTACCAAGCCTGTAGAGAAAGTATCATCCACATAGACCTCCTCCTGGCCACTTTCTGCAGAGATTTCCTGGGGTCTTCCTCTTTGACACGTGGGGTAAGGGAGCTGAACACAGAGAGGTGGCAAAAGATAGTGAGGACAGTAGCAGCTTGGCTGCTGGGTGCTGGGGTGACGGGCCAGTTATGCCTCTTGGCTGAGCAGCTACACAGGCAGATGTGCAACAGCTGCCCCAGAGCCCTGTGTGTGCTGAGGGGTGAGGCTGTCAGGTGGGGATGTAAGCACTGAGATGCTAGTGGGGAGGAGGCGGCAGGGAGCACGTGGGCAAATGTTGCAGGATGGGAAGAGTTAGGAGCGAGATGTGTGTTACTGCAGAAGATGCCTACAGTCTAACGTGGGGAAGCTGGAGTCTTCTGTAGTCTGCTCCCTGATACAAGCAAGGCGGCCCTGGGCTACGTGGACAAAGAGCAGCTATGAAGACAGGGCAGGAGACAAGCTATCTCGAGGGTACTTCAGGCTTCTGGAGCTTGACTGGCACTATGCCATGAGCAGGGCTCAGCACATGGGGATGGGATAAAGGCCTGAAGGTAATTTGTAATAGTGGGTGAGGAACCAAGTCTACTGAAACACTGCTTGGGGTTTGCCTTTTACCTTAATGGAAATGTCCTTGTTTCTTAACTATGCTGGTACTTCTGAGGGTGTAAGTACCACCAATTAGAGGTTCCTAGGATGATATTGAATAGTCCCAGAATAAAACTAATGATGATGGAGCTGTGGACATTTGTTAATTTAAGTTTGCTATTTCAAATCCAGTGTTTCTGCCACTGAAAACCCCTAGCAAAATAAATCATCCCCATAATTGGCAAAAACATGCTTTCAAGAAGCAACCATTTGCAACAAGCTACACAAACAGCTGATGGAAATGCTGGGTCCCTCTATCCTTTTCAGAAAAGTTTTCTTTGTGTGTGAATTAAACCAAATTTCTACCCCACAGATATTTTAAAAAATATTTAGTTAAGCCTACCTTTCCGGATTCAGTCTGCACAATTTATTCATCCTTGCTCTCAAATGAGTACTGAATCAACCTAAATTCTTCAGCAAGCAAAAATTTGTATGTAAAAATCTCAATCAGAGAATCTGAAAGCTGGTCTTGGTGAGCCTTGTATCAGCTGGCAGTCATCAAGAAGGACAGTGCTAGAGACCCTATTTCAATACCTGGGTCTGAGGTTAAAGTAACAGTAAATACTTGGTGGTCTTGCATGGCAAGTTTGGGATGCTTTTTTCCTATGAAGTGCTACTGTGACATGCGTACCAGTTCCCTCCTGAACTCCTGGAGAATGCCTCCACAAATTTTCTTCTCTGTAGAGGAGGACTAGAGGGATTAAAAAGGATTTATCTAGATTTCTCTAGATTACTTCCTATACCTCAGTATATCCGTAATGTCACACAAGCCATGATACCAAGTGCTTTGGCAACAGCTGACAAATCTAGGTGGATACTCTGCAAAGACTTCTGTAGTGTCTGGACAATATGTGTAAAAGGAAAAAAAGAGGGAAGGGGAAAGCAAGCTTTTTCCCTCCCACCACCAATCAAATATCATTGCTGATCACCCTTTAGACCTGAAGAAAAATCTGCAATGAACTGGCATTTTGTGGAATGGGACTCGACCTACAATGGGGAAGAAATATCCATGGTCTTCTGGAGTACCAAAGTGCCAGAGGCACTGTGTGTGATGGACTAAAGCACTAATCTACTCTGACAAATCCCTCTGCCATCGCTGCAAAGCCCAGCAGAGGCCAGATTAATTCCTAGGAATTCTGAAAAATTTCTGGTCAATACTGGTCTAACATAACAATTTAACAAAACACAAAGCCTTCTGAATGCCTTGTTAAAGGGGACAAGTGAATTCTCAGAAAAGATGAATAAGAAAGACTGCTGTATAAGGGATACAATATTAAAGTAAGTCCAGCATTAAACTGCATCTGAAAAAACCCAATGAATTCCTACAAACAGAAACAAAGTGGAAAAGAAACACTGTTTTTTTCTTTTTAAAAAGCCTTTAACTGCTGACCTTGAGCTTCACTGAAGACGAATGAAAGACAAGAGAAGAAGCTTCATTTAAACAAATACAAAAGTGATTTGCAGTCCATTTGTTGACAGCCCCGTAACACTGTCTGGCAAACAGCTACCAATCTGGGTAAGAAATCTGTTTGATTAGAGTGGAAGGATGGCTACAGATGGAAGTGGCTGTGCGGAGGAGCCCAGCCAGCCAGTGACAGGGTTGCTTTCCTCAGGAGTTCCAAAGTCAGAAAAACAAGATGGGGCCAAAATTTTATTTTGCATCAAAGCATGTCAGGATTTTCAGCCATCTGCGCCCCACTATTCTCCTGAGAGACAGCAACCTTTGACACACCAGCTTTTGCTAAAAGGAGTGGCTAATTGGATTCCTAATCCATTAATACTAATCTTTTCACTGAAGTGACAGCAAGTGTGATCTGTCATCTTTGCTTCCCCTGCTGCTTTATGTGGCTGTGTAAAACTGGAGCATGGAGTTGGTTGCTGCTGCTCACACTTCACTGGAGTGATCTCCAAAAGGCTCTGTGCAGAACTAATGAGCTGAGAGATGCAGAAATCTCTGGCCAAATTCAGCCTTAGAGGGGCAGGGTTTACTTGTAGGTAAGTCCATCCTCTGGTACTTTGGAAGGAGTCATGCATATTTACATGGGAGCTGAATTTGGTGTACAGTTTTAAAGTTCCTTTACAAGCACTATTTATTGCAATCCACAGAAATGAAAAGTAGTTAATATTTTCCCTGGGTAGGGATTAGCAGATTTTATAAATAGACTTTGTTCCTCAGATAGAAAGATGTGAGTGATGCAAAGTATTGCAACTTTAATCCTTAATGACTCAACCACATACTGGTAATTACATTATGAAGTTACTTTTTTTTTTCTCCTGTTCAATTTAGTGGGGCAGAGCAAGAAGGGCTACATTGGAAGCATCTATGAGTCAAGATTATTCAAGGCAAGTGCTGTAAATAATCTGAACCCACAAAAACTACTCCTGCTCTTTTATTCTCTCCTCCAAGTCATCAGCCAAGCACAGTTCACTGTCAACTAGTGTCCTAAACATAGGAAAAAAGTGTTGGAGAAAAGATTCTATGATAGTGCAAGATCTACAGGTAAAATGCAGGAAACTGAGCTGAGTGTTTTAATAACCCATACATTTTTGTTAGAGAACTCCCAGATGGGTCTCACTGAAACATGCATGTTGCTGCAAAACTTTTCAGCACTTGGTTTGAGTTTCTTAGGGTGTATGGATTTAAGAATGGATTTTTAAGAGGACATAGCACTAACAACTGTCACATTTGGGGAGCTCAGAGTCTGAAAATTCTTCTGTGCAGATCATTACTGTGCTGGCATGCCTGAAACAAGTAAAAAAGTATGAACAAATGAAGGGAGAACATGAACAAAAGCGAAAGAAAGGAGAAGAGGGGACTCAAGCCACCACAGAAACCATATGCCAATGATGCAAATGAATCACAGAATCACAGAATCATCAAGGTTGGAAAAGACCTTGAAGATCATCTAGTCCAACCATTAACCTAACACTGACCGTTCTCAACTACACCATATCCCTCAGCGCTATGTCAACCTGACTCTTGAACACCTCCAGGGATGGGGACCCCACCACTGCCCTGGGCAGCCCATCCCAACATCTAACAACCCGTTCTGTAAAGAAATACTTCCTATGCTGCTGTTCAGATCCGTTGGTGGGAGCTGTGCCAGAAGCACTGGCTAATGGTCTTGGAGCATGGCTAGACAAGCCTGTATGTAACATGTCAGCAGCTGTCTGCGTTCTGTCTCCAGAGCTTTCCACTGTGTCTGTGCCCTGAGTTGTAACAGGTGACAGCAACTATGATGAAATATCTAAGAAGGACAAGAATTGCTGTTATTCAGACAAGCCTGCAATGAGGACAGCAGCAAAGCCAACTGGATGGAATCAGACCACAGAAAAAAGCTTGGTTTCCTGTCCTGGAGCAAAAATAGTAACTTCTACATCACCAGCCCCCCCACTCATCTCTTTGTAAGCAAACTGAAGTCCTCAGACTACAGTCCCTGCCATAGTTTAAGAGATTCCCTGGTAGAAAGACCAAAAGTAGGTATCCTTATCACAAGCCAGGTGCTACCTGCACCTCCATGGACAAGTATTATATGACTTTCAGAAATGATGTGTGCTCCAAGGCTGGACTCACTGAACTGGAGGAGCAGAGAGAGTGGCACTGGAGACCCTCAGGAATGCTGCAGCCCAGGCCCACCTCCGGACTGGATTCTCCGAGCATCCACACGAGGAAGTTGGGTCTCACTATCATGAGCGACTAAGACACGACAAGCTCTCTGAGCCAGGCCTAGGCTTGCGATAGGAATAAAGGATGGGACATACCAGTGTTTTGTCCTGCCAGTCTAGAAGTAGCTGTGACACTCTGTGACTTTGGCAAGTTACGTCATGGGGGCTTTCCTTCTTAAAAAGACATAGCAATGCTAAGAAGGGAAGACTTAGTTAATCTGGCATGGAGCTCCCACTTTTGGTGAGCAGGAGACAAGGAAGACAGCCCACAGTCATTATGCATATGGACAGGAACCTCTTTCTGCCCCAACCTGTAAGCTAGTTTTGAAGGCTTAGTGGGTCAGTTTAGTTATCTGGGGAAACTAGCACTGTGTTTGTACTCCAAGTTTCAGTTGTGTGGCAATGATAGAGGTGGTTTTAGAATAGATACTTGCATGCTGTTAGCAGGACAGCAGTGGAAGTAGAGAAACCAATGTGTGCTACAACATCTGCCTGAGAAGCTCAGTAAATTGTCAAGCTATTAGTTTTAAGATGTCTTTGGTATGCCTACATTAACTGTAATAGCAATGTATTTTGTCATTCTCCTGCTTATTTACCTTTTGACAGTATCCTGCTTATTTTCACAGAAAAAGTCCTGTTGCCCTTTACACAGCAGGAATCAGAGTAATATGAGACATTTTCATCTGCCAGCATTGGGTGACATGACCCAGCTCATCTTTAAACTTTGCTACACGGTTGGGGTATTGTTACTAAAAAGAGCTTGACTGCTTCTTATGTTTGTCTCTTATGTCCACCAGTTTATTTCCCCAGCTGACCATTGCTAATGACTTTGAAAGGCAGTTAAGTGGAAGATAAAATTCAATTAGTAGGTAAAAACCTTAAGGTAAGCTGTGGCAGGGCATATCTTTTTTTAGGCTGAACTACTCATACAAATTGCTATCTATATCTGTTCAGTGTATGATGAAGATGAAAAAACCCACACAATTTCTAGCCACCCCCCTCGAAAAATCAATTATCTCCCACACCTTCCCAGGGTGCTAGTATACAGCTGAGCTGAGGGAAAGAAACATGTGACCAGCAGGTTGAGGAAGGTGATTCTCCCCCTCTACTCTGCTCTTGTGAGACCCCACTTGGAGTCCTGTGTCCAGCTCTGGGGCCCCCAACATAAGAAGGACATGGACCTGCTCGAGCAGGTCCAGAGGAGGCCACGAAGATGATCGGGGGGCTGGAGCACCTCCCTTATGAGGACAGGCTGAGAGAGTTGTGGTTGTTCAGCCTGGAGAAGAGAAGGCTCCAGGGAGACCTTATAGCAGCCTTCCAGTACTTAAAGGGGGCCCACAGGAAAGATGGGGAAGGACTCTTCATCAGGGAGTGTAGTGATAGGACAAGGAGTAATGGTTTTAAACTGAAAGAGGGTAGATTTAGATTAGATATAAGGGTGGTGAGACACTGGAACAGGTTCCCCAGAGAGGCTGCGGCTGCCCCTTCCCTGGAAGTGTTCAAGGCCAGGTTGGACGGGACTTTGAGCAACCTAGTCGAGTGGAAGGTTTCCCTGCCCATGGCAGGGGTTTGGAACTAGATGATCTTTAAGGTCGCTTCCATCCCAAACTGTTCTATGATTCTGTGATCCTATGAAAATGCATCCTTCCATAGTGCGTTGCTGTCATTCCTAACTAGGCTGGTAAGTTCTAGTGTGGGTTCCAGCTCTAAATGCATGAGAGGGTAGCAAAATGAGTGCAAGTTATTACAGACAATGGGTACAATTTCATGTGTTCATTGCTGAAAGAATTGTCAGAAGTGATGATTAGAGGTGTAATAAAAGTCAGTTCACTTCTCTTGTTGCATTGTACAAAAGAAAGGGGGTGGCACATGAAACAGAAATACATTCAGAGGTGATAAATTGAGAGACCAAGCAACTAAACACTATTTAGTTGCTAAAGCAGACAAGCACTGGTTTTCATATCTTTTTTTCTTGTAGATGGTTGATTCCAATCTAGTAGCTGAAAACCTGACCAAAATCTTGCTTGAATAATCATTTCTTTATTTTATCACTAAACTTAGCTTGTGTTGTGAAAGGAAGACATACTGGAGTTGAAAGGGCAAACCGTTAACTACGCAACAGTAACATTCCACAGCACCTGGTGTTTACAGATACCCTGACATATAATTACAAGACCCACATGAGAAGCACTTTCTGAGAAGCTGGTGCAGACCCGTCAGAGTGTTAATTAAATACAGTATGAGATTTTAGTACTAAAAATTCCATTTGACAGGCACAAAACATTGCTACTGTTCCGGGGAGGAAACAGCTGAAATGCACTGTGCAGTTCCAGGCAGACCCCAAATCCTAACAACTTTTAGGATAACATCTCAGCCTCCTTGTGCTTTAGAACACAGGCCAACCTCTAATTGTGGGGATGGAGGGAACTTCTAGAGATGATTTCATTACAGATCAGAGTGAGTTTTGCTTTTGTTGTTGGCTAATGTACAGGGTTTTTTTCTAATCTTGTTTTTCTCATGCTGGACACATAGTTGATCACTGAACACATGTATGATACTGACTCCTGTTTTCTGGTGTAAAACCAAAGCCAGAAGTTAGCATATAGGCCAAGAGAAGGTGAGACAGCCATAAATATTTGCAAAGAGAGGCTCAAAATGGATGAAGGGACGTACATGAAATTCCACCTGTGCTGGAAAGCAGCCACACTGCAGGAAGTAACTCCATGAAGGACTCCATGGAGAAAAACTGTCAGTGTACTGAAGAGGGCAAATTCACAGAGTTGTTTCTCTTTCTTTTCCTCCTCTCAGATAAACAAGTTGCAGGAATGCAGGAAATAGACTATTTGCATGAAGGATTCTGTGTCCTGGCCCAAGGAGTGATCAGAAAAGTAACAGGAGCTCTAAAAAAGCATATTCTTAGAAACCATGTCATCTGAACAATGCTGTTAAAGCTCACTTGATTAACTAGGTTTTATTTTCTACAACATCTCTTTAAATACAGTAACAAGAAGTCAGCAGGTTCATGGGTACATACCCACTGGAATGTTTTGCTGAACATTAATAACTCCACAGCACTAGGTTCCAGCTATGTGGGCCAAAACAAACATAAAAGAGTTTTTGGTTTCAATCCTGCACATAACCTCTGGGAATCCTGTTGAAACTTCCTGTTTTCCCCACTACCTACGATACGTTTCACAGCCTACAAATGTGAGCTAGTGAAGACCTTTCAGAGAATCATACTTGGAAGGAAACCAAAGAGCAAGAAAACAGCTTCAGAGTAACACAAATGGCTTGAAAAACCTGCCTGTGAAATACGGGCAGGGAAAGGGCCTTGTGAAAAGGAAACCATTCATCCCATCCCAGAGCCCTTTTCAAAGTGACTGTACCAAACCAGCAAGGTCCTTGCTCTGAACTTCAACACAGAGCTGCACCCAGCAGCCTCCAGACATCTCCACCGTACTCTATGCCTGCAGGCACTGAGAGGAATGGAAATTTTGTCCCTGCTCTGTGATTTTAAATGAAGGTGGAAACAAACATTTGTTTTACTGTACAGTGATACTTCTCCATGTACAAATGTTGACTTTGACTGGGCTTCAGCTGCTACATGTTACTTTCCTTGCCTCTGCATTGGCACAGGAGAAGGAGACCCTGAAACGCTGGGGTGGCCACTTGAGAATTATGATTATTGATTTTCTAAAGAGTAGATTTCCACTTTATTAAGAGCTATGATAATGTTCAACAAAACCCTCGGTGAGCAGTGAGTGGGTGGCTATTTCACGTCAGTCCAGAGTCAGTAGTGAAAGACAGAAAAGTATTAAACTATTTAGTGCTTCTTCATGTACAAAAATTCAATTTGACTGCACTTCAGAGGCTGCTACTTTGGTGTGTGACAGTTAGGTCCTGATGTCTGTGAAATAATTAAAACCTTGCTGATAGCCTGGTGACTACAGTCATACAACCGGCCTAAAAGCTGGACCACTTTTTGCTTTATTTCCTTACTTTAAACAAGGAGAAACATATTTTTTAGCCATTTATTAGTAGCAGTGAAAACTTTCACACACTCCCAAGCACTTTAAGAAGGCTTTGGTCTGAAAAATAATAATCATAATCTTTCCCTGCAGTATATAAACCTCATGAGTATCTTTAAATCTGCTCCACTTTTTTGGGCCCCAGTTCAGCAAAAAAGTAGGACATTCATTTATGACCTCTTTTCTATTATTAGGAACAAATCAGTTTGCAGCAGTAACAGATAAGAGAGCCTGATGCAGCGATACAGGAAAGACAACATACCGACATTCATTGCAATAAAAACAGGTGCACAGAAATCTTTTTTACAGGTTCTGGGAAGCAGATGGTCATTATGCCATTACAAATAAATGCCAAAAATACTAGGTAGATTTTTTTTTCCACACATCATGTTTCTTATCCATGGTCCAAAGTCTCTTTTAATCACAACAGCAATTATATTTTTTGCAGAGATTCCAAATGCAAGGGATTTCTAAAAGGCAGTGATTAACAAGGGCAACACAGAGTCTTTATTAAAAAAATGCTTTCAAATATATTGTTGCCAGAAGCAGGTCTGTAGTTTTACAAAGAATGCTATCTAATTATTCATTCCTACCAACACTACAAGAGTAGAGGACTGGAAGTCCTGATTCCCACCTCCACCCCCAGTAATCATTCTCACATTACTCTGCTTGGGCAAGAAATAGAAAGCAGGCAAGTGCAGTTTCTTTTCTACTGCACTCTGACTTTCCAGCAGACTATTGCTGGTATGAGACAGACCCACGCCTCCAAAGCAATGAGGTAAGTACCAAATGATGGCATTTAAGCCTAAACAAGTAAGTCGATGTGCTTACTGTGCCGTCTAGTGTTAGAACTTCCCCACCCATGCAGCACAGCTGCATGTGCGTGCAAGACAGTTACAGTGTCTCTTTTCTAATGCACGTGCATCGCTCACAAGGGCCCTCAATCAAAGATCTGAAGGATCCCCTTGGCCAGCACGTGATTCACTCTGAGTGTTCCTGCTGGTGACCAATGCTCTCGGCTATTCAAATCTCATCACTTCAGTCACCTTCACATCCTTCTCCTCCCACTCCT
Organism: Strix uralensis; assembly: GCF_047716275.1. Taxonomy (NCBI): domain Eukaryota; kingdom Metazoa; phylum Chordata; class Aves; order Strigiformes; family Strigidae; genus Strix; species Strix uralensis. Next base: position 56,751,959 of record NC_133974.1, read on the forward strand.
GTAGCCATCCCTAACTCCTCATGCCACTGGTTCCACATTACAGTTGTGTGCCTTTCCCTCTTTTTCTGTCTAAGGTGTTCAAGGACAAGTTAGTGGATGGGAAATCCACTGAAGGTGATCAAATATGTAGAGAGGCTGGACAACATTAGAGAGAAATATCACATACATTTGGTCTGCTGCCATGGTCTTCCATCTGTGGCTACTTCTTCCCTTTTTTCCAAGCTATCTATCTTTACTAAATAAATAAGTACACAATTAGCAGCATTTTACACCTGCCATTGACTCCCTCACGCATTTCAGCCACCAGCAGGCTTCAGTTCCAGGTATCTCCGTGTGCCCTGGAACTCCCTGGAGCTGGCTCTCACCACGCCAGGGATGCTTGGCACTTCCTCTCTGACCTTCTGCTGCATTTCCTCATCGGTCTTAGGCATATTCAGCATCTGATGGAGCCTTTGCTCCAGGATTCACACTTGGTCCAGTCCATTGTTTGAGAACTCAAGAATTTCTCATCTGCTTCTCTCCAGAGGAGTACCTCCAGTTTATTTGCTTCCTGCCACAGCAAGGCTCTCTTCTGGCCTAAGCAGCATCCATTTTGGGGTTCTGTCCCTTCTGGTCCTCTTACAGCATCTTAACCTCTGTCTCTGCATACTGGAGCAAGCCCTTGCACTGACACCCCTCGCTACCACCTCAGGACTTCGTTGCTCATGTTGATGCCTTGCAACCTCCCGCTGTTTTCCAGTTTCCTGCACCATCTACCCATTCTGTAATGGCCTTGTTCAGCTCAGTGACATGCACAACCCGGGTTAGAGAGGCCTTCAGTCACACCTTGTATCATTGTTTTTTAATGCATATCTGTCCTGATCCTTCCACGTCGTTTCATTCTCCCCCAAACCTGTACACCTGCAAGCAGTTAAAACAAGAAAAGAAAACATACAGAAATTCTGGCCTTTGTTTCTTTTGGTTACTCCAGCACATCTGCTAACAGACGTCCTTCTCTTTGGCATTCCTATAACCCGCTCTGGAAGTGGTGCTTTTGTGGGCCATCCAGTTGGCTGCCCTTCCCCAGGAGGAAGGGATGTGTGCCAAGGAGTGCGGCTGGGCAAGGCTGAAAACCTCCCTCTTAAATCTCTTTTATCATTGCTGAGGACTCCAACAAGGGCCATAGCCATGTGACCGGCAGCCCTGAATGCAGTGGTGTTGCAGGAGGAGGAGCCCATAACTCTGTAGGGAAACACCACTCTGACAAAGAGCGTTACTAGGACGTCTCCTCCCAAGGAGTAAACCACCAGTCAACAGGGTCTAAGAGTTTCATGCCCTGCTCATATATTTTTAAAATCAACTGTCTTTGTCTCACCTGAGGCATAAAAGTAAAATCTTATTTACAATAACACTGATATAACAGTTTCTAAAACCTTTCCTATAAGGCTCTGATGGCACAATAAAGCTGAGTGTTAACCTAGCTATATTTCACAAACCAGAAATCTCAATATTGTGAACCAGGGAGCCTCTGATGTGACTACCCTTGTCTCTGCAACAGCTCAGTTAAGAAAGGTATTTTTCCTTCACTACTAGTGAAAAGACAAGTGAGTAGTTAATGGTGTTTTACTAGTATAAACTATATAACACATTTTCCTGTTTTTTGGTAAAGCTACAGGAAGAAACAAGAGCAAACTGACTGATTTTTGTCAGGTCTGTCTGGAACAAAAGATGGAGGCTGTGTTGTTGTCTGCAGACTTGCTGTTCCTACCTGGAGAAACTCTTCACCAGCCTGACTGAATTACAATACAGCGCTACCAAGGCATTTACAGTTCCAAGGAGGTTTAAAATAAAGAAAAATAATGCAGAAAAAATAATTAAGTGACTTTTTAAAGATTACCCACAGGCTAAGTCCACACCACAGGCATTGCTGTGACCGTATCTTCTGCAGACACATCTAACCTGGCATTAAAAATTGCCAGCAGCCTATGGTCAGCATCATAGATGTGCAGAGCCGCACACTGATGCTATTCTGTAAAATCAGTGGCAGCACTAAGGATGAAACTGTAAGGCTACGTCTATACTAGTAAATAAAACAGGCTAGACGCTTTTCTGTAGCAACACGGCCTGGCAGATGTACAAAAAGCGAAACTGCTCCCCTTTGCCTCCAGACATGACGGTCATATCTGAATCACCCCTTAGGAAAGGTCTGTGGCATCCAATCCTTTTTGGTTTTTGCAGTATTGCTAGCTGGCATGAACCAAATCTGTGCCATGGAGCACTGTAACAATTAAACAAAACGAATGATTGCAGACCAGTGCCCCAGTCCTGTTCTACTTTCTAGTATAGATGTAGCCTACAGGTAGTGGCCTTCCAAAGCCTTTTAAAAGGCCCTCAGGGGCCACCCCAGTTTATCAGTTTTCGTTGCTTACCCCAATGGCTCCTTAGGCCTTGCCTGAGAAAAATAGCAGTGTTCGGCATCTCACTGATAAATAGGTAAAGGGCTTCTTTTGCTTGGAAACACTGAGCTATGAACATTTCTAATAGTGTCACATATAAGTCATGTCAAACAATCAAAGAAGAACTTATATTAGAAAACAAAACTAATAAAGATGGCTGCCTAGTTTGTGAGAGAATTTGGAAATGAGAAGGAACTGGAACAGGTAAATGGGATCATTTTGGGGAACAGTCCCCAACGGATTCTGAGGCATGGAGGCTGTGGCACTGGGGGTGACTGGGAGGAACCTCAAGGTGAAGAGGTTGTTCCTGGGGATGGCAGAGATGATGCAGAGATGCTGCGGGGAGCCATGGTAATGGTGGGGGCTGTCACCAGGGCAGGGAGGGCAGAAGAGACCAGGCATGTTTATTACAGCGAAGACTCCTCATAATGATGAGCTCCAGCAGAGACATCCCCTCGTTCACCCATTCCTTACCGAGATATGGCAGGTGCCTCCCCAGCTGGTTTTGTTAAACCTGGACATGTTTAACATAGAGCATATTTCCTCTCTGTGATATTAGGTGATGCTGCTTGTTGGAAAAACACGCGAAAGTTGTGCATGTGGTTTTTATCACCATTTGCGATAGCATAGTCCTATAAGCTGTAAAAAGTTTTATACAAACCAAATAAAAACCATTAAATATTTCTGAATTTTCAGCTTTCTGTGTTTCTCCAGACCAGAAATAAGTACGGATAAAATACAGTTCTCTCATTCTCCTGGTTTTATTGCTAACATATGCATTGCAGACGGGATCCAAAGCTGAATTTAAAAGGCACTTCAACACAAAGAAAATGGCCTCAGTGTCCTAACTATTGACATGAACATTTTGAAAACCTCTACATCTATGAAGCTTTGGGCTTCTTTGACTTAGTGCTTAAAAATAACGAGAACAATAACAGAAAAACTATGTGCCTAATTGCATTTATTAAGGGTCAGATCAGTTTTGAATCTACCTTTTGATTTCCATTGGAAAAAGCTGTACAATTCAATTAGGATTTGATGATACCAGCACCAATGCCACAGGCACAACTCATATCCCCTCAGGAAGGGCAATCACTTTGCCACTGAAAGGCCTGATGCACATTAGTGCAATGGTTTGTGGGTTGCTGAAAGCTTTTAAATTACATGTTTCCAGAGTAAGACAGTATGCATGGGGAAAAAAAAAAAAAGGAAATAAGAAAAAAAAAATATCAGAACATATTCCATCTGAAGTATATGGAACACCAGCTTCAATATGAATTAAATTTCCTGCTGCCCTGATCTCCTACAGAAAGTGATTATTACTGCAGGGATCTCTGCCTGATAGTGTAAGCCAGGATGTACCTCCACAGCCCCTCAGCCTTCCTGTCTGTTCCCTGCAAACTCGGCCTCCTCCTCCTCCCCACCTTGCATTGAGTTCCCTTCACTCCTTGCACTCCACAATGCAGGCAGCCCTCCAGCTGACAGCCAGTACACAGGCACGCAGAGCCTCACCTCACTGCTGGGAGATGGCAGCCACCTTTGCAAGGAGGAGACTCACAGCCATGCACTGCAGAACCCTGGGGCGGCCATTTTGTGAGTACCAGTTTCACAGGTGTTGGCCTAAGATGGTGGACATTTTGACTCATGGGAACTAGGCAAACTGGCTGCTCTCCCTTCCTTCCTCCTCAGGGGACAAAACACCCAGAGGAGCATCTATAAGAAAGAGAACTGAAGACAGGTGATTGGTTTAAAATCATGGAGGCACTTTCCTTTGCAGAGGAAAATGGACCCACATCTCCCAACATTTCCCTACCTCCAGCCACTGCCTGCTTTCCCCAGACCAGGCTGAGGCAGGGGTGGTGGCAGCACCTCATCTGGGGCGGCGGAAGCTGGCGGGGACCGGGGGTGCTGAGGGCCGAAGGGCAGGCCGGGGCTGTGCGCAGAGGCGCGATGGCATTTGGAGACACAGGGCTCCCATTCTGTGTGTGTGCGTGGGCCAAGCGTGAAGCCCACATTTGTCACACACTGAGGTCAGGCCGTGGGAATGTAAAAGAAGAGGAGCCAGATCAAAAGCAGGGTTTCTTCTGTTTGTTCCTCTCTCAGATCTCATGCTCAGAGGGCAAGTTTGTTGGAGTATGTATTTGGGATAGAGTGCATTGGAGAATAGCCGTACTGGAGGTTACACAGCTGCAAATCAAGAATTAGGCATGAAGCTCTAAACTGCAGAAAAAGAAGAACAAGAGAGGGAGAAACCAGATGCTTAATGCAGTGAACACATTTACCTTTTTAACACTGATTTTTGACATTAGACTCTCTATGGTGGAAGCAGGAGAGAGGGAAAAGTTACAGGAAAAAATGATCTTAAGAACACCTCGATTTCTAAGAAAGAGAATATTCCTTTGGGCAGGCATGACACAAGACAGAGTGAACTTGAGGAACCAAGCCCTGAAATTAGTCTTGCTGAAAAGTACTTGAAGAGGAAATTCAGCTGTGGTTTGAGAGAGCAAGGACTTCCAGGAATTAATCTGATCTCCCAGCTCTGCTTGGCACCACGTCAGAGGGAGAGGAGCTTGGAGGTGAGCAGGCTTTGAGCCGAAGGTATCAGATGGAAGTTTTGCTTCTCCATCCTCTGTGAGATGGGATGACTTGGGAAAGCACCATAATTATAAGCAGTAGTTTGTGACACAACTTCAACACATTTAAAATGCACAAATAAATCTGAACCTAACTGTTTAGTAACTATTCTTTGCAGTGTGACAAATAATGTTTCAATATTTGCATGCCCAGGCATCAGTAAACTTCTTGACAAATAAGCCTAAAGCACTATTTTTGCACCTAAATTAGTGGCTTGTTTTTCAGATATCCAAGGTGCCCAGCCATCATCACTGACTCCAGAGGAAGCTCTTGGAAGCAGATCAAAAAGAGGAGGGGAAGAGGGGAACAAAACAGATTGCGGAGCCAGATCCTGCTTTCTGATTTTTTGGGCCCAACACAGCCACAACACACCCAGGAGCTGGTGGTGGGAAGCTCCAAACTGCACAAATGATTTCCAGCTCTCTGTTGTCTACAAAGTACGCAGAAATCAAGCAGCCAGCAGCAAACAAACATTTACTGCCGCCTTGTCTGCAAAATGAACGATGACACACTCTCCCGCATCTGGGGGCTGCCGCAGCCTAAGCAGAGATGGGAAGAAGTACATCATAACATTAATTCTTTGGCAGAACAAGGAGTTACATCAAGGGCAATGCCACACTGTTTCAGAAGGGCGTTTATCCCCCACACAACTATCTGGATCCCTTGTGCACACAGAGCAGCTGCTAGAAGACTGCACAGCTATTTCTCTGAAGCTTGCTCCCATTACGTGTCTTTCTCCTCCAAGCCAGAGAAAAAGAAAAAGCCCCAGTAGACTGGATATTTTAGTGGCATGACATGACCAGGAGCTAAATGCCATATGTTTTCCGTCTTCATTGTAAGAATAAAAGTTAAGGGCTGCAGACATGGCTTGTTACAAGTTCCTGAGGCTTTTGAGCCTCAGGAAATTTTAAAAAATTAAAATGAAACCAAAAAAGAGAGCTAAACATGGTTTTTATTTCTACACTTCACTTGCTCAGCATTTCTGCCACTGGGCCAGTGAAGGCTGGGATCTGCTTCTTCACAAAGTTTTAAATACTGTGAACAAGAGACAGGCAGTGATTATTTTTTTCATGTTAACTCCAAAAAAGCGTACTTAATAGATGTCATTTGTGAGGGCAATAGTGTATGCACATCATCTTTCACACCTCAAATTAGATGAATACCTGTTAGATTAGTAGTTAATTATTATCAGAAGCAACAAAGTGGCATCAGGTTCTGCAGCCATTCTTTAATGAATTTGAACAATGAGGGAAGACCAGGTGCTGATGGCGAAGGTGAGGGCTTAAAACTCATATAATCTGCTTCATCTGGGACTGGCTCACTTGACTTGACCAGAAGATGAAACACATGGCCATTTATAGATATATGTTTTATATAATGAAAAAAGCTTTGCTTATTTGCTGAGCAGAAAGAGTTTGCAAGTGGAAATTTAGGAAAATGCACATAATTCCTATGCTATGTGGGGTTTTTTCTAGAAAAGTTGAACAAAAGTATTTTAAATAAATGCTATGAAAAAATATGCCAAGTACTGCATTGAAATTTAAGTTGAAATTAACTTAAACATATAAAAATTGTTTTAGAATGTTAGGACAGCCTCAAAAACATCCTCATACATAGACAAATTCTGATATCATTTTAGTGTTAAGGACTGTAAGAGAGAAAGACAGGAATTCCTAACAGAAAGGAATGAAAATCATCAAAGGATTTATGCGATTCTACCAGAGATCATCTATTTCAAAGAAAAGCACCATCTGTCACGCCCACAAAAAAATCAGATTTTGGAGCTCCCTCTCCTGGACGCAGTTACTTTTGTTTTGCTTTCCCTCTGCGCATCTACCACAGAAACTTAAAAAACCCACAACTTTTTCAGCAATAAACTGCACATTTCACATGAACATGTTTTATCAAGGAAGCAGAGATTTTTTTTTTCCTCTGCATAAGAAAAGCAAATGCACGTAAACCAGTACTGCTTGCTCTACAACTGGAAAAAAATCCTATCTGGAGTTTAAAGACTGACTGTACTACTGGTGGGATTTCTTTCACTATTTTTCCTCTCTTTTTTAAGCATGGAGATTCACACTTACAAAGCTTCCCCATTCCCCCTTGTTCTCTTTGTTTTTTTCTCTCTACCAAATCAACGGGGAATCAATAAATTACTGTTTAAAAAATAAAAAAGGGCATTCTCAATAACATTGCTGCAGGAACAAGCCTTAGAGGTTGTGCCAAATACTGTATTACTCATGACACATATTCAGCGGAGCTGACACAGTTATGATAAATTCACAGCTAAAAATGTATCTGTAAGTGTAATTGGGCAGTGCCCCAAATGTCTGGTTTAGTTATTGGTGCCCTGCAAGACTGACATTTTGGGACGAAAGCTTGGAGCACGTCAGAAGTGTGTCAGCTCAGTCAGGGCACCGTTTTAAACAGCCATCTTAGGATGGGACAAAGCATGCTGTGGAAGGAGATTTCTTTCTTTACAGACCATAAAATGCATTTAAATGCCTTCCTCAAAGGGGTCTTTTGTCAGTTTCTATCACCTCTGTTCCTTTATTCTTCCATCCTTTTGTCTGCAGACAGGCAAGGCCACTGGCTTCAGCTACTCGAGTGTATCAGCTGCTCTGCACACAGTACAATCATTTAGTTCTGCAAAACGGAACTAAACAAGGCTAGTGTGGAACATATTTGGCACAGCTTATTGGCAGGCCTGGATACATACAACTTCACGGAGATATTTTAAAAAAGATGTGTTCATCATCTCAGATCCAGCATTCACAAGTTGCATATAAAGTAATTAATATACATATCTATGTATTCATTCTATTCATATATAATGGATATAAACTCATGGTAGAAGAGAAGTGAAAGCATTCTTGGGGATATGCGTGTGTGTGCATGTGTGGGGGGTGTGTGTGTACTTTCAGGAGGCTGAGATATGGTGGTGAAAAGAGCTATGTAAAAATAAAAGATTGAGGTTGTGAGGTCAGCACTGAAGAAAGTGAAAAATGAGAAAGAATGGGGCCACTGAGAAGGAATAAAAGGTGGGAGAGCAAAGGAGGCAGGAAGGCTCAACATCAGGCTAGGAAGAAGAAGGACACTATTGTAGGGACAAAGGAAGAGCACCACCACATCTCACAATCCTTTTTGTGAGAACTGCGCCCTCACCCCCAGCATCAACCTACACAGAAAGGAACATGAGAAGTCACTTTTTTTCTTTTTCTAGACAGGCAAAGCAAGTGTCTCATGATTTCTAGCTTCTTGTAACTTTTAATCTTTTATTCCCTTAAGTACAAGCCCTCTCCTTTTAACATTAGGTTTAAATAACTTTGCTGAGAATCTTAAACTCTATATGATAAATCTTGGTCATTAACATTATTGACTGCTATATTGTAAATATTGTCCAAGATGTAATGATACCAGCAGGGCTAACCCAATGCTAGCAGTGGCACTGCTGCTACAAATTAAGAGACATTGGCTTAAATCAATACAGTACTAAACAGACCACATTCCACTTTAATAATTACATTAGACTGTTGAATTTAGAATGTTATTTTAGTGACATTGGTTCTTTGAATATGAGATCATGTCTGATAACTTCATTTAACTTTATTTAGTTTACTCTGTTCAAGAAGAGTAGTAATAGGGATGTAGTCTCCAAGACAGCTGTTAAGAGATTAATATTTATTTCCCGGGTACAGTTACTTCACAGAGGATAGACTTACAGAAGGGTAATACCACTGTTTAAGGTTAGGGGTCAATATGCATTAATTCTAGGAGTTTCATCCTTTTATCCTTCCTCCCTCTTTAAGTATCAAATGCAAATGAATATACAACTATTAAAAATACCACATTGAGAATTAATCACAGAAGAAGAGAGAGATCTAATTGGGAGAACAGGACAGTTAAAGTGAGCCAAAAAAAGAGATTATTCTTCCCTTTATTCAGTAATTATTCTCCCTAGAGCTTGATGGCATGCAGACCAACAATTGCTTTATGTCTTCAGGGTGCTATTTTCATGGCTGCTGAGCTGGGTCTGTTCTTGGGATCCCCTTGGATACAGCTGGTGGCTGCAGCTGCCAGCAGCTGCCTGGGCAGACCATAGCTCGAGCACCACAGCAAGGCCAGGAGCAAGCCTTGAGGAACAGAGGGCTGCTGTTCTCAAACAGGTGGTTTTTTCCTAACCTCCTGTCCTCAAGTTGTATTTCCAACATACAAGCTTGGTTCAGTGAGTTTTGCTTGGAAAGTATATTTTTTGCTGTTGCTGCCACTTCATTTCTTGCACGACCATTTCCATTACACCTAGCTTTGGTAGTTATTTTGCCCTGTTCAATCAAACCTGTGGGTGGGATAACACAGGAAGTCTGACATGGAGCTTTAATTGATGGCCTGACCTTTAAGCCATCCAGGTGCCTGTGTGTGGGTCTGTATTCTCCTACTTTGCTGACTTTTTTTTTTAATTTTTTCTGGAGGCATTCTTCAGAGAGGCCATGACATGGGAAGGATGCCTTTTTTTCAAGTTCTGCTGATAGTGTTAGCTGTGCAAACTCCTTACAGATCAACCGAGGCCCACACTGTTGATTTCTGAAATGCCACAGGAAGCAAATAAAGATTGTGCTGTTCAATGGTAGATGTTGTTATCATGTCTGGGGGGAACATTCCTGGTCGTCATATTAAACAACAACAGCTAAAGTTGATTTCTTTTTTACCATCAGTTCCCTTTCTGTTTTGTAGACACCTGGAAGAAGAGGGTACCTATTTGCACACTAGATATTGACTAACAGAAATAAGGATTATAGAGAAAGAATGTGACAATATGTGTGAGAACAGGTGACAACAGCTCTTTTAGGAAGTTGATATTGGATGCTGATATTTCATCAGCTTCTCTTTGATTACAAGTCTTGAGAGACTACAGTCTGGAACATACTTTGGAAGAAAACAGAAAGTCCACCTTGGGCAGGTTATTGCCCACATGGAACTGAGATAGTATCTGCTCTCTTCATTTTGGCAGTGTTTACTTTCATACCAGTACTTTAAGAAACATCCAGTTCCAAGAAGCTGGAACACTATAGAGAAAAACATCTATTTTTACCACAACTATATTTTTACATCAACTCTCCAGTGCTTATTGTTTGAGTGAGTGTGAGAGACGACTTGATCGGGACGTGACAGTGAGCATAAACTGTACAATGCCATCTGAAAGCAAGCCCATACACAGTTTTTAGTACCAGAAAATAAATCCATTTATTTAGTGCAGGAAAAGCATATTAACTGCTATTCTTACTGATTCTGTCAAGCTTTTAAAACTAAACTTAGCTGGTTTTGAGGTACTTTTCCTTTCCAGTCTATTTCTCACAAGTTCTCCTCTGTTGGACATGTCAGCGTGGACATGGTGGACATGTCAGTGATAGTATAAGAATAATCTTAAGGATGAATATTATTAATCACAATCTCACTTTATGAGGGAGTGCTTTAATCCCTATGTTGCAAGAGGAGCGCATAACTTTTTTTGGAAGAAAGGTGAGCTGGTGCCCGGTGCACATACTAATAACCTAAAAACCTAAAAACACTCCAGGCGGTGAATCCCAGTTGCAAGGAGGATGTATGTAGGCTCTGGGCCACGTATGCTCTAAAGCATATCCTGCTTTCCTAATTTCACAGCTGAGTTCCTGCCAGAAGCTTGCAGTGCTGCCTTCTGGGGTGTGCACCCAGATTTTTCCCATGGAAGTAAACATATGGCCTGGGGAAAAGGGATGGTGCATGTTAAAGTCTAAACAGGACAAAGATGAGATGCCTCTGGGGCATGTGTCTAGACCCAGGACCTAGAAAGTGCTCCCATGTCCCATAATTTAGACACAGCTGAAGGAATCTAATGCCTGCAAATTCATGTTGCATGCACTTCAAAAATGTTCCTTCAGATGACTTTTTTGATGATTTAGTTGGGCAGTTGCTTCAAATTGCAGCCAAAACAAGCCATCTAAATGCTTGCAGAATATCCATTCTGAAAGCCATCCCTTTCTGCAGCTTTTGCTTGGCCTTATAATTTAGATAATACAATAAATACTGTAATTCTGACTGCCACTTTATTTTCTGCATGCATTTCACTATACTGGTTTTGTTTAATTTAAAGCCCAGTGTCTCTGCTCCTGCTCTGTCCTAGCAAACAGACATTCCAGATCCAGAAACAGACAGTTAAATTTAGTAAACATTTAATGCTCATCTCCTGTACAATTTAAACTGACACACTGACCTAATTAGCTTTTTGGCATCACAAACTCCCTCAGGCAGGATGGCAGTTCTGTGGAAGTAATAGGAACCAGATATTTCTTGTATTGTTTGCCCGGTTTAGACATCTCAAATAGAACAGTTAAGAGGCTCCAACAGTGGCAGTTTGGATGAAGAAGTAAAATTAAATTGGACAGAGACTCTATCAGCAATATCAATTTGGGAACCCTGGGTTCATGAAGCAAATGTTTTTACTTAGTTTAGGTTAACCGATACAAGTTTAGCATGCTAGGAGTAAAAATAAAGATTCTATGTGGATTATTTTTTTTAAGCAGCTGTATGCTTAGATTAAAGCCCTGAAATGTCTTCATAAACTAAATAAGGTGTTTTCTAGAATTCATCTTTTAAAATTAGAGATCTGAAGTTAACATATCCATCACTTATCAATTTCTTCTAATAACAAAGCCTTTTCAAAACATAATTTTAACTTATATAGGGAACATGTTCAAAATAAAGCACTTTATTTTACTCACATTCTCAGAAGAAACCATGCTATCTTGAGTCCTGAACAGTGAGCAGAAACAGAGTTCCTTGACTCAGAATGAGAATTGTTCAGTGAATGGACAAGGAACTGTTTAATATCTGCAACTTGTGTGTTTACTTTGTATGAGGCACACAGCTAGCAAATGTGCAGCACAGTGAGATACAAGACTGGTAGTTATATCACACCTGTGACACATGTGCTTTCTGCCCTCATCATAGTGCCAGAGGAAGGGAATCTCAGGAGCGACCCCAGTGGTGCGCTGTTCTGTCCCAAGACAGGCTAATGTTTGTTTGATTCATCTTCAAGACCTTCAGTGATGAAGCTTCCACAGTCTCTCTATGGTCACTGACTGCTGAACTCTGGGCTCAGAGCACCCGCACCAGGCTTTGCTTAGGTATCTGCTGGTGGGCAGGTCTGCAGTGCCCTCAGGCTTGCTGCTGGATGTGACCTCAAGCTGGCTGGAACCTGTGCTGAAGTGTCAGATACACGCGGGCTCCCCAGGCCCTGCTCCTGCTTCAGGCCACACCTGAGCGCCTGTTCCTCAGAACTCCGCAACCAGCAGGCACAGCCGGTCCCCAGCACAGCCCAAGCGCCAGGATCAACCAGCAAGGTAGAGGTGCCCGCTGGGAGGAACTGCAAACAAAGCTGTGAAAGCCTACTGATTAAGAAACTGTTGACTTACGATAAAAGCAATCAAGGATTGTATACAGATAGATGCTGGAGTTTCAGTTTAAACCTAGTATCAGTGCATGACAAAAGCCTGGATAATTCTGTCCCCAAATCCCATAGGTCCAAGACCAGTCTTGCTGATGAGTTGACTGTCATCATGAGCAGGTGTGTTAGATGAGGGAGGGAGCACAGTGGCTGCATTCTATGAAGTTTTAATCACCCACCAAACAAGCATTTGAAAGGCAGGGAAGCATTAGGGTTAAATAACAGTCTCCATAGCCAAAACATTTATGGGTCACTAGAAAAAGCTGGGGAACGGTAGATACTTCATCAGAAACCAGGAGTAAAGAAATACAAATGCCACCAGCTACAGAAAGCATGTTACTATTGTCTTAATTTGGAAGAAGGGTGTTAGTAAAAGCATATGATACAGGGAAGTTGGCAATACCACTCTAAAGATCAGAGAAACAGGAGAGAGGAATCTCCAAAAGGTCTTTTTAGCAGATATTTGTAATTACTGGTGTTATAGTACTGGTCTAAGCTGTTTGTTTGTTTGTTTGTTTATAATTCAGAAAGATTTGTGTGTTGCTATCAGTAAAAGAGAATGAGAATAAAACTTTTTTTCCTGTTTCGCAGAGAGAGTAAAAGTCTCTCACAGTAACACTCAAGAAGAGTTTTCAAGAGCGTTCAGCTCAAACCTACTTTGCTACCAATTAAGCTAACATTAATCAGCTTAATGCTCATGCTAATGCATAAGCATGTTTTGAGGAAAAGATGAGAGGTACCAAAGCCATCCCTGCCTTGGACACTGCTGACAAGGAACTTTTAATTGTGCAGCTCTCAGTGATAATACATTGCACTGAGAGGGTATTTAATTTCTCTCCAGTAGCTTTTGCTGAAAGAAATAATGAAAGGTATAAGCAGTCCAAGACTACATTTAGCAAAGAGATCTGGAGAGTGCCTGACCAGCTCATTCCACAAGTGTGCTGGTTTTCAGTCCGAGATTTTGACAGTGAAATGATTTCCTGTAACATTTCTCCTTGGCCAGGACACTTTCTTACCCTGAGCTGAGGAAGGTGTAATGCCAAAGGGTCGAGGTCTGTGTGAGTCCATGCCAGGGAGGACTGCTGAGGCATATCAAGTTTGCTGGTCTGATCATGAAGAAAGCACTCCGTAGCTGACTCTGTGCTCCATGTCCCTTCAGTGTCCTGGCACTCATCATATTGGAGCTAATTCTAAAAATAAGAAAACATGTTGTGACCCAGGCCAGGGCTCTCTGGTGAGATATCATGTCTTAGTTTAGAGAAGACCATTTAATGCCACAGTCTGGCTCTTCTTCATGGCTTACTGTTAAATGCAATGGATTCAGGTAATAAGGGCAACAATGCAGACGTGTAATATATTAAGAAAGAGTTTAGCATATCTGTTGATAAGTGGAAAATCTTACAATTATACTATGATTATTTCTTCGAACAGTGGTACTAAAAAGACCTTTTAAATTACATTTTAAGCATGTCAGGAGAATACATCTACCCAAAGAAATGTGACATCATTTTGCTGTTGTGATTCCTGGGACCAGGAAAGAAACAGGGCATACAGCCATGTGTTCAGTAACCTACGAATATTTTTCACAACAGACGGCTCCCAAGGACGTTTCTCGCTGCAAAAAAGAATTCAAATTTTGGAGCTCCCTCTGCTGGTTCAACATCAACTTTCACTCACAATTGCTTTCCCTTCTCTCCGACTGCTCATTTTCACCCAAATAATTGATTTCATGTGTTGTTGTACTAAAAAAAAGTTACTACATTGCTTATCAGAGCACGTGTCTGTGATAGTTGCTATTACATTGGAGAAAAATCTGACATTCTTCTAACAAGGAGAGAAAAGGTTTCTTCTTCTAAGTCTAGTTTCAGGACTTGCAAATGCATAGTGCCTACACGTAAGTGTTTGATGGAAGCATATGCCCCTATCACTCCATTCTTACATGAATTCCTAATATGTGTGCACTCATGTTATGTGACTAATATATGTTAGAGTCTGCCTTACTAAGTATAAACAAAGTAAACCAGGAAGAAGACACTGAAGATGCTGTGCAAAATAGTGCAAGCACATACCATCAAGAAACTAGGTATTGGCTTTTATAGTTATCCTTTATACAGCTTATTCAAGTGTTATGTGGTCTAGAACTTCCCTCATTTTTATTCAAAGTATTTTCTTATTGTCATGTATGTAAATGGAACTACCGTTTCAGAGTTTGCTGTTCTAAACTGTAACCAGGCTCAGTGTGTCACGTAACACAATCACACAGGTATTTCAGGTGCATGTGTTAAAAACCCAACCAAATAAGTGAAAGAGAACACAGTCAGACATCAGAAACAGTGTATGTCCAAGTTATTGCTTGAGTTTCATTGTCTTCATTACCTTCAAAGAGAGCTCAAGGGTTTGAGGGGTTTTTTTGTATCAATTGGCTGACTTTGCTTATAACTTTAGGGCTGTTAATCCAAATTCTCACAGATTAAAATGAACCTCTCCATTTTGATAGGCAGCTCATCTCCTATTGCCTTGCAGCAAGGCATGTCATTACAGGTAAGTTTGCAGAATAGCCTCCAAAGTGCATGGGATCAAATCTGAGACTCAGGCCTTTCTGGGACATGCTTTTGCTCTGCACGCAACAATCTCCCCTGCAAAAATTACAGTTTTCTACTCCAACTTTTTTTGTGATTAATATCAAATAGCTTTAACTTTAAAAGGTAAAATTTCATTATGCTCAAGTATTTTCTGAATGGATTAAAGGGGTCCGAAAATAGATTATAGAACTTTTCTTACTGTTTTCTTGTAGCTCACCCACTGTTTTTGCTGTTAAGCTGCAATAAATTCCAACCAACCTGAAGTCTACACATCAAATTGTAGCCTATAAGAAATTTTAATAGTGGAAGTATACAGCCCTCAATGAGGCTGATAAAATACTAATGGGAGAGCCACAATGTAATTACAGGAACAGCTGATTAAATCAAGATAGCACTTAACAGAATAAAATCATTTCAAATCTAATGATTACATTAGAGTGTATCATCATTTCAGTGAGAGGTGATTAGAGATGGAACTTTAACTTTCAACTTTGAACAATTTAATTTACATTTTTAAATCACTAATATAGAAAAAAACCCTTCTATTTTCTTTGTGTTCACTGAGAGGACAGTATATTTTTAGTTCCAGTTTGCTTGAAGAAAGGGTTCTTTCAAAAGATTAGAAGACTACTCAGTTCTGAATATTGATAACTGGATAATGGACCCATAAATATATGCTGCTGAGCTGAATCTTGTGAAGGTCATTAGAAAATTACCCCACTGAAGTCAATGGAAATATTCCTTCTGATTCTTGCAGAAACTGGAATGACCCACTAGTGACTTCAAAATTTTCAATCTTCCCAACATTTTATGGTATATTTAAAATGATTTTGGTTTGAGTCTTTGTTATTTATTTAAACAAGGAAAGGATGTTTCAGTGATGCTGTTAATCACTAGTTACATAGTAGAGCAGAGCTGTCAGTCATAAATACTCAGAAACTGTAAACCAGACACCATAAAAAGTTTACCAAAAGAAGTTAACTTGCCATAGGTTAGGGGGAGTTTATCCTACCTCTGGATACAAAAGTAGACTCTAGTTTCTAGACTTCACGTTTAATATTTGAGGTCATAACTAGCTCTAGGTGTTGCTAAGATGAAAGCTGACACTGCTTGTGTAAGTACAGTATCTAGGACTCTGAGAAAAGAGTGCCAGCTGCAGCGAGGCTGCACTGCCACGGTCCTCGGCACAGATCTGCGCACACCTGCTTACTTGGCAGCGCGCTGTCGATGCAGACCCATGGATTGGACTGGAGCATCACCTAATGCTTATGCTGATGTGTGAGTGGCTATGTCAACTGACATCCCATATTGCTTTGGGCTCCTTTCCACTGCAGGCTGCTCACCCCGCTGAATTTTGGAGCTACTAGTGGGTAGCTCTCTCTCCTAGCAGCTGGCCTTCTGTTTCTGAGGTCAACCTGTGACCTGAAAGAACTTAAAAAATCATTGCTCTAGTGCATAGACACCTTTGCATTCAAAGACAGGGGAATGGAGTGAAGCTGCATGTTTCCTTGAACTAAGTCATTGCTTCCAGACTACTGAGATGGACTAGAAGCAGAACTGCAGGTGCAGCTGCTCAAATTGCTGACTACTCTGTCACGCTGAAGGTATGGAGGTGTTGCTTCTCTTCTGTGTGATGTTTTGTTCTGACAGATGAACAATGGCTTGTGGCAAGTAGGCCTTGAATGGAGAAGGAAAACACTTCAGGACAAGGGCAAGTAAAATTTCTGGAAATATGTGGTGTGCTCACCTAGTATTTGGCAGTGAAGATGAACAGCATAAAGATGCCGCTGAACATGGAAGATGACTACATCTGGGAAGTTGCAGTTCCCACTGTTCTTCACCCCTGCTTTCAGTTGCCAGGGAGTATGGAGTTATAATATTGTTGACAATAGCAACAGAGTGATTTGGGACATGGTATCTGCTATTTATAAGATGCCAAACACCTTGTGAATGATCGTAGTTTTGTAGGTTTTGCTTGTATAAGCTTTTCTGGTGGGGACTTTGATGACACATAAACTTCTTTCCTTGCTTTTTTACATAATCTTATTGTAACTATCTCACGATGATTGACTTCAAGTTGGGAAATGTTACTGACTGAAAAGTCATTGCTCCAGAGGATATCTCTTCCAAAGTTGCATTGCAATAATAAATTTTATTTGTACAATAATATTTGCATTATTGCAAAATATGCATTTGTTATGCATATATTATTGTGTATATAGTTATACAATTGCACATATAATTATTTTGTGTGCAATTCTAATTACACATATTTATTCAGAATAATCAAATTTGGTAATAAACGTATTTTCAGTCTTTTCTAAAATAGCTGTGCTCTTTACTCAGTAAAGGACAATGTTATTCCTTGGAACTATTAACATTCTTCTGTATAACAGGAAGGAAAGTATTGATAAGCAAAGGCATACCAGATACCTAAGGGAGATGACATAATTAGCATTCATTATTAATGAAGCTATTGCCTCATTCACATGAAATACAGAGCACTTAATACTGTTTACCTCATCTTCTCATCAATAAATACATTCCCTCTAGAATGTGATGTTTTATGTCCTCACTTGGGAGATCTGTTCATGTTGAATCCACTAATTAGAAGTTTCAGCTCAGTTTACATCGACTTTGCCTTGCCTTTGGCTTTAGTTCACTTGGTTTTGTAATCCTGGTGCACATCACATTATGATATTTCACATATTAATGTATCATCTGACAAGAATCATGTCATTCAAACTACTGTCCTGAGAATAACATGAGCAAACTCAGCCATGTAGGGTTATTTTTTCTGCTTACTACTTATTTAGAATGTAAAGCAGTATATAAACTGGAGTAAGACTAGCTGGCAGTCAGCACAAGAATGTGTTAGCAGTGTAGCTCATACACATGGCACATACTCCCTTTTTCAGTTTGTCTTCTGCCACAGTTTCTGTGTCATGTCTAAAATTTTCATAATGCTGGGAAGAACTGAAGGCTGGTTTTGTAAGATGTTTACATGGCAAGTGATTCCTATTATAGGTTGTTTTACAAGCTTAAGAACTAGGTATCCGCCCCAGAAGTGCCTTAAATGAGATAAGCAATACTTCTCAGGGGAGTTTTGAGAAGAGCTGCACTGATGTTGCAGGACCAGGCAGTGACAACAGCTCCGAGTTGCAGAGAAAGAAGGCAACAAGGGTCTGGGAGGAAAGGAAGAAGGTGATCAGGCACCTCAAGGCGAGGGTAAGGAACTAGCGGCAGCAGTCGCAGGCTGTGTCTGATAAAGCATTGCCAGTGGTCTACAGCAAGACTGGTCATGAACCGCAGCTTTGCACTCACAAGTGCTGTAAGATCCTGAAAGGTAACAAATACCCACATATCCTGCTGTCTCTAGGAAGAATTTCAGGTGATCCCAAAGGATTGGAACTGATTATTAAGTGTAACTTAATAGTGTAACTGTCTAAGTTAGAGAGGTCAAAAACATGAGAAGAAAATTGGATAGAAAACCAGCTCCTTTCTGCCTTACTGCCTTTTCATTTCAGGGAAGTTTCACATAAACATCTATGGATTGCACTGTTTGTCTTAAATGTCACCTCTGCAGTGATGACTACAATGAATGGGTGACAAATACTAGATTGCTGTATGTAGCATGCTGAGACTCATCTGCAAGTGAGGTAATCAATACATGAAAAGATGAATTAAGGTGAAATTAAAGGAATTAAAAAAACCCAACAGGTAAAAGACCCCAATGGAGATCTGGAACAGCTTTTTAGTTTGTTTTCAGCTTATGAAGAAGACTGCTACCAATAGCATCCAACTTGGAAAATAAGCCCTGGGCATGGCCAATAGCCTGTTTCTGTAAATGGGAAGTAGAGAGGAAGACTCCCTAGGAAGCCTCTTTGGCAGGATTTTTCAGCTACGAAAGAAGTGAGGCGAGAGGCCATCAGAGAGATCTGTAAAACAACCAGTGATGTACATAACCACAGAGAACGATTACTCATAGCTCCCCCTTCCCAAGCACTGGCAAACAGGAAGTGGTTCGGGCACTAAGCAGAGCTACCTCATGACAGTCTAGAATGTCCTGCCCGGGCTCCTAATTTGGACGAGCATGGGTCTCACTTAAGCCCAGTCTCACTTCAGCCAAGGCTGTGCCTTCCCCAGCAAAAGTGCCATGCAGGAGGATTACAAGAATTATGATGAAGCATTTTTTTACACAAAAATATAACTTGCAATATGAAAATATAATTAAATTGTTGGGGTTTTTGCTTTCCACCTCCCTTTGACTCATCAGCATGTCTGTATGGGCCATCCAGGAGAACGCCACTATGGGACAGCTGCCAGTAAAACCGTGACCTTGTCGCACGCTGACATGACATAATCTGGTTTCAACCAAGGCAACGGAGTCTGGCCACTGAATATGTAACAACGGCATTTCACTGCTGCTCACAAAGTGGGACCTGATCAACATGCTGCTAGAACCAGTGACTTCTAAGGTGTGGTTCAACTGGGTTTTAAGACAGCAACATATATATTCATCTTTAATGAACCAGACTCATAAAGACAAAACACGGCTTAATAAAATGCAAGTGTATTCAACAGTAATAATTGGTTTGATATATATTTGTATATAATCACCCTTAGAAGACACATTGGACATGTTTTTATATTCTCAATCATAAACTCAGAGAGGTAAGTGTTAAAACATGAAGGAGATAATGGCTCGGTGCCTGGCCAGGAAGACAGGCTGGCAGGAAGTGACTCATCTGCCCATTGACTGCACAAAGTATTCGAAGAGGAAATTCATCTGCAGGTTAGCCCAGCAGACTGTCACTGCCATAATGGATTAAATCTTCCCATCATTGGGCTATTGTAGCACTCAAAAAACCATTAAAACATATGATTGTAAGGGGGGGGGAACTTGGTTTAAAGAGGGAAAGGAAAGAAGTTACCAATGCTCCCTCCCAAGAGACAGATAAATGAGTTCTGTAGCAATGGCAACGGTGAGAGAGAGAGTAAATCAGCGGCAGGTATAGTTTTCTTATTACTGTGTGCTTCTCATTTATCTTGAATGCTCCGAATTCATGCTATGAATCAGAAGCAGTACCACAACAGTAGTATTTCAACTGGTCTGGTAAAGAAAGATCTCAGCAGTATCTGCTCTTCCAAATTTATTCTTTGGTTACTTACCCAACATACTTGGGTGACTAGGACCTCTCTGCAAGGACAACAGTGGTTTTTTACTCCTAATATAGAAAAGATGGGCCTTTCTGCAAGATGAATAGAATATCCCTGTGCCTCCTCTTCTTTGATTCTAAATGGGAAACAAAGCTGCCCAAGTGGCCTTCCAGGCAGAGTGACCCCAGAGCAGTTTGCAGTATCGTTCTGTGATTCCTTTTGGCTTTCATTCTATTTCCCATGTTATATGAAAGGGAGAAGCAGATCCCTCAGATCTCAAAAACCTCTGCTCAGTAAAGCAGCATAGTTCCATTTCATAAAGTAATACACTGACTACTTCCGATCTGGGGAATCTGAAGAGACAACTTTCTTTTTACTGATATACTATCTAACATATTCTCAAAAATTATTAACCATTAAGACACTACAAAGAATGACAGAATTCACTCTACCTAAATTCTTCAGTAAGTATTTGGATTTAGATACCTAATATTTATCTAAGTGGTAGGTAGCAACCCAGCCATGCTCTTTCCAGGGCTGTGTAGCTCTATAGACAAAATGTCTTCACTGATCTGGAAAAGTCTCCTGGACATTATCAAATGTGTCCTGATACGCTCAACAGCATTGTTTTAAGGGATGCAAGCCTCACTTGCAATCTAGTAAAGACGGGTGCTAAAATGTGGGAGGTCTTAGGTTCTCAAATGTCCTCAGCAAGACAAGCAGTGAACCTGTATTACTTTCTTGTTTCCTCTACCCCCAGAACACAGGGTATCTTAAGTGAGACCACGCACTACCATTTTTTCTTGAAGGGGCCATTTCACAACCAAGAATATGACAGAGATGAAGGCAGAAGAGCAAACTTATAATTACACTGCACCTTACGGATGTCTCATTGATTTAAGATTCAACTGTGAAGTACTCAGGACATCTGCAAATCGCGCCTTACAAATGGTGCCCATTAAAGAATGAATGTACAGAGTCTGTACTCACTAGTGCAAACCTTGGTTTAAGTGGGCTAATTTGTCCACGTTATGCAGGAGCCCAGATGCTGCTGTATTTCTTTATCCTTCCTGGTTCTCTTCTCCGCTAAGCACCGGAGGCCCTTTCCAGGCACGTTGTAATGGAAGCTGCTGCAACTTTCCTCTTGCTGTTGGGGAATTTCAGCAAGCCTGTGGAAGAGCTCATACATTCAGCCTCCTCTAAATTCAGGTATCTCAATATATGTACCTTGCTTGGTTGTACTGCCCTAAGGCAATGAAAGGATGTATCCCAAAGGTCCAGCACTATACGGAACTGGTTGAGTCCACCAGGCGCTAGGCACATCAGGTAGCCTGTCCCAAGAGCTCCAGTCTCCAGCAAGTTGCCAGCTTGTTCATGGCTCTGCTGATTGTGCTTTAAAAGAACACTTAAACTGTAGATTTCAATTTAAGACATATTAATTTAAAAAAAAAGGGGGATCTAGCAGTATTTTATCAACCAAACTGCTGAACTGGACCACAAATGTGATTAGTACTGTACAACTGGAAAAGCTGTGGGACGTACAGTACCTCAGTATTCTAGGCTGAGTTTTACTGAATCAGAGGAAACATTTTTTGTTTATGAATAAATGAACTTGATTTAATTCCCTTCCGTTTACTCAGCTGCAATGATCTATGCACAGGTTTGAGGACACCACCGGAATGTAAGTGGCCAGTTCTCACAGTTGTTGCTAACTGGGAATTCCCTTGCTTCATGAGACTTGGCGTGTTTCCTTAGCAAGGAAGATACCTGTTTCCATTACCTGGCATTGCAGCTTTCCTGAAACATGGCTGCTCTGCTTCCCTGTGTAGTTTCCCTGGCTCTCAGACAGATCTTATAGTGCAATAACTTTGAAACAAGCAGAATATAAAAACCAGAACCTTCTCAAACCCAGCATAAGCATGGAGAATATGAAGGAAATTGAGAGTTTGTGTTTTACCTCAATTTTGTGCCACTATGACTCCGCTGATCTCAAGAGAGTTCCAATTTCCACTGGGCAGAGAGAAGAAAGTCAACCAGCCTCCCACAAAAGAGTATTTAGGAAATGGTCCTGCAGGTCTTGGGAGCAGCTCATCACATACCTTTACATAGCAAATTACATTAGATGAGGCCACAGCTATCAACTGTAGGGCAGTGACGAATAAAACAATACTTCCAGCATAGGTGGATGAAATTTCTCGACTAATTTTTTTATCATTTTGCATGGAAGAAAAAGCTCGTGATGATTGACTGTGGGGATCTAGTAGCTATGTTCTGGCTTTGCACTGGCCAGCTAGTAATATCCATCAAACCAAACAGCTAGCACTGAGGATTTTTGATGGTAAATGAGACCACCATGCAAGGGGCTGATGCAGCTCCAATGGTGACGAAAAACGATGCCTTTAGCTGACCTGTAAAAATTCAAGTAGGAAGACCATCTTAAATGTTATAGCTCCAGGATAATTGACCCTTCTCCAGTTTTAGTGTAGACACAACATCCTGTAGGAAACTTCTGATTTTCATGGGCAGTAGGATCATGAGTGGAGGTCATCATCACCCTGGTGTAGGTCTTTGTAAGAAGGAACAGGAAGGGGTGGCTCTGTGCTCTGGGAGGCAGGTGGATAAATTCCACTTCTTTTGATCGATGTCATGTTTCCAGTGGAGGAACTACCACACAATAAGTCTGGACAGAAATGTTTCTGTCTTTTTCCCAAACTCTTAACAGTAAACCAACTACTATAATTACTATTCTCATGATTTCAGTGCATCACACCAAAGTACTTGGGCCTCACACTCCCTCATTCTCTGAAAGCTTGCAGTATTTTAACTCACCTGGTTTCAAGGGAGCTACCTCTAAATTTAAGCAAATCAAGAATCAGATCTTCTTTGTGCTAGCAAGCCTCTCAAAGGATTTACTGTACTGTAAGCAACCACTCCATTCTCTGTTTATCTTGCAGGTAATAACAAGAATATTCTGTGGAGAATTCAAATACAGAAGAAACACACCAGGCAAGCCACAGAAAGAAATTTAAGGCTTACCTCTCTCTGTAAACATGTAATCCATTAGTAGATTAATTTCCCATTAGACAAATGAATGACATAGGATGCAGCATGTTACAGAAGATGAACTGCATATCAGATGCAGTACAACTCTAATCGCAATTAAAATAGTCAAGTAAACATTATCTGAGTCAGAACCAAGCTATACTAGGGTAGCTCTTCACCATGTTGCTAGGTTTGAAGTGTAGCTTATATGCCAGGGCTTAATGCCTGCATTAAAGTTACCCTGGTTACTGAGGACTCCCATTCAATCACCTGAAATTTGTTCTCTCTGCAGTGGAGAAATGCATGTTTATTACAGAGTTGGGTTTTGATAAAATGACCCAGAATACAGACACAGGTACCTGCACCAATGTATTTAAAACTGAATTTAAAAAAAAAAAGAAACGAAAAGCTCTCGATCCATGTCTTCAATATCCGCAGTGTGACAAGGAGCACAGTAATCAGAGATGCAGCAAAACTGTTTTGATACTGATCATACAGAAATACTTACCATAGCATGATGATAAATCACAATATTGCTAACTACGCTGAGACAAACAGCATATATAAATGAACAAAATATAATGACAGAGCTTTAGCATCATCATTTTTCTGAATTGGCATAGTCATTTGGAAGGACAATCTGAATCACATATAGTTCTAACCATTACATGAAATAAAGGATAACAGTCAATTAAGCCTGCTTTCCTGCAAGATTCACTATACTCTGGATATATGAACATAACCATACAAGTCTTCAGGTTACATCAGGTCAATCAAAAGAGTCAACTCTTTGTTAAGTAGTCTTGGGGAGAGTTTAGAAAACTAAAAGCCACATTAGGCCTGCATTATATGCAGTCCTTAGCTCATGTGAAGTATATGGCCCTTAAAGAAAGTATGTTCATTGGTATCAACAGAGGTCCAGGATGATTGTTTTTAAATGCTTTGTAAACTACAGATACAATTGATAGAAGGATGGAGATTCAGAAGAACTGCATCTTAAGTAATTTGGAGGATACATGTTACGTTCTTGGATTTTTCCTAACCTCTTCATCCCAATCAAAATCTAATGTAGCATCATCTAGCTCCGCTATTGAGAAGAGAGATTTCTGTGTGACCACACTGGCTTTACTGGCGTCTCCCAATGCAAAACTCTTCCTTCTGCTAGGATTGCTCACATGCACCTTCAGCAGTGGGCTATGTCTCTCCTTGCTAGTGTCAATCGTAATGGTAGGTGAGGTTTCCAATTTTGACTCAGGACATGATGCAAAAGAGAATGCTGACAGTTTGGCTAATGTGCTGGAGCGCACCTTCCCTGTGCTTGGGCCACCAAGCTTCTCTCCCCCCCTTTTCTTTTCAGTGGGTGGAGATGACACAGCATCAAAACTGACATCAGAGCATATTGTTGCACTTCCTCTAATCTCCTTCCCTAAGGCCTGACTCTGTTGCTCTTCTCTCCCTTTATTATCAACTGATCGTTTTTCCAAACTATTTTTTGCTAAGCGAGTTAATGTCATCTTGCATTTCTCAGGGGGGCAGCATTCTTCTGGCAGCTGCTCTCCCTGGAGCTGCTCTCCAGGCCTAAAAATAGTTCTACTCTGAAAAAGAGAAAATTCTTCATTTTTCTTCTCTGAAGAATGATCAAGTTTTGTCCTTGCTCTGAAAGAAAATTTAGCTAGTTTAGCTGCTGGAAGACTTTCACTGTCAAGGACTTCTGGCTCATGGGAACTTACTACCTTTGTTTCCTTCACTACTTGACCTTTACTTCGTTTTCTCATGGAAGATGTTGTAGTTTTGGCTGCTACAGATACACCATTCTCTCGTTCCCCTAGCACAGAATCTGCATCACTGGAAAGATCTGACAGACCAGATGCAGGTAATACTGAAGGAAGGTCCTTTGCCTCAGGGTCCTGTGTACTTGTAAAGAATCCATGTGATTTCTCTGTGTGCAGTCTCTGGCAGCTTTTAGAAACCCGTTGTGTAATAACTGAATCCTGCACACTAGCACTTGGTGATGTTGGGTCTAGAATATTTGCTTCTGAAGAAAAACAGTTGCGTTCTTCAGTCCTTTTCCTGCTTATCTTGGAAAGTTTGTCCTGTTCCAAAGGAGCATGTAGATTCACAGTTGCTAGTGACTCTCTCATTCCATTTCCCTTCCTTGGTATTGAAGCACTTCTCTCTTCAGAACAGGATGTTTTATAGAGGGTTTTTGAAGCCAAGTTATTTGGAGATATCTTGGGCACCGGAGACTTTTTCCGAAAAGTTTCTTCAGCATCAGCATTGCTCTCTTCCAGGCTGTCAAACCATGCCAGGCTGCCATCACCACCTCTTTTACTATTTCTAATCAAGTGTTTTGTATTTCTGTTATTAGCATGTGCTGGGTTGCACAAGGGTTCTAGATGTACATCCACTTCACAGTTGCCTTTGGGCAAAGAAGGCTGTGGCCTGGAGTTATTCTCTTGCTGATTTGAAGGTTCTGGCTGAGACATTTGCTTTGACTGTCCAGGTGTATCCTTGTTTGAGCATCTTGTAGTAGTACTGAAACTCGTCTCTTCAGGCTGCAGCTGGCATGAATTTTCCTTTTGTAATCTATGGAATGAAAAAAAAATAAGCAATAGTAATTTATTTTTCTTTTTTTTCTTTCTCTATTGTGTTAGTGATGCTTTATATGTATGAATGGTGAAAAGCTACAAACAATGTAGGTCACAAAAGTGCATTATTAAGTTTCACATACAGCTGTGAAAATTGGCATTGCAGTCTGTGATCTTTCAGCACCTTCCACAGTAAGTGGCAGCATTTAGTGTCCCCAACAGAAGATAGGCAGATGGACAGAGAAAGCAACCACCTAAACTTCATTTCCTTGGGAAACCAAACAGAAAAAATCCCAGACCCAAACAGCTTTGCACTACTTACAGCCACTGCTAGAGTCCCTTAGGGATTACATATTCTGTAAGTATATCTTCTAGAACAGGAGCCTCATTAGATTTTATCCTGAGCAAGGCAGAGTCTCAAACGAGTTATCAGAATGGAAAATCTAGGTTTTACTTGGAATAGTGGTTGCTGGTAGTTTTCTCTCACAAACACTATAGACTCAACATGTCAAAAACTCCACAATAGAGTGAAAGCATCTCAGATCACCTATAAAACTTAATTATCCCTGTCTGTGGCTATTAATATTCCCAGGGCCCTCCAAAACAACAGAGGTGCTAGAATAGAGGGTTCCCTCCAATCTCAGTATAGCTGATATTCTGTCTGTTGTACCTAAACGTATAATGTCCAAGGGAGATGACAGTGTTCTACTTTTTGCTAAATAGTGATTCTAACCATGAGTGAAGAGCAGCCATATTTCCCAAAAGTGACTGAATTAGTGTAGGTGAAATGATTCCTATGCATTATAAACAGTTTCTCTGATATATGAAAGACAAAACAGTATATTGACATGTATGTTTTAGAATCATTATTATCAGTATTTACTAATATGCTTATTCTTAAAATTTTGATGGAACATAGAAGAAATTATCTGACTCATCAAGAAGGGCTGAAAGATACATGCTTGTTTTATTGAAATATGGTTTAAGGGGAATGCATTGGACAAGTCTTCTAATACAGAATAGGTTGTTTTAAAGAGGACATTCATTTAGCATTCTCTAAGCTGCTTAAGAGGGGGAAGGAGAAATCAGCTTAATTTGCAGCATAGGGGATTCAGTGGGGTATTTGGAAAACCTTTATGAGCTTTAGGATGGAGCAATAATGGAACAGACTACCCAGTGGCAATGGAAAATCCTCTTCATTAGAAGGTCTCTGGAGCAGATAACACAAGCTCCTGCCAGGAAGGTCAAGCACAGACCTGATCCTGTCTTTGTATTTGATCTCCCATCCCATCCTACATTTCTATGATCCCTCTGTTTTAAAACTAGCTTTTGTCTGTCTGTTGGAGATATCCTACTTTCATCTGCTTTTATTGCCTCTGTGGCAAATATTTAAGATGTCCTTACTATGAGTTACAAAATAAGTCTGAAAAATATTTAAAGGAAAAAGTGTATTTTTCCGGCTGTTTCAATTAGCTTCCATAACATTAATCTTTTGTCTTCCTTTAACAGTAAGAAAGTATGAGTTTCTTTAGAGCATAATCTCATTTCAGGAAACAAATGTTATTTTTTTTGCATTTTATTTCTTTCTGACCCTAGTGTTCTCCTCTTAGCCTCAGTACATTAGAAGTTTTATATTAGTAACAGCAAATAGACTTTCCAAAGATTATTGCAGTGAGCTGAAAACTAGAGAAGAGACAGTGAAAATTCCAGTGTGTAAAAGAAAGAAAAATCACCCAAAAGAACAGAACTTTGATTCAGGCTTGTGTTTTCCTTTAACAGAAAGGGAAGGATGCTGACAAGCCCAACACAAAAGAAGGCTTAAAAAATATGAAGCGGATCTGCTGTATTTTACCAAGCAAGTAACAAAATGTTAGATTGAATTATTTGCTCAGCTACAGAATCTGGCACTTTGACCCTAAGAAGGTCTGCTGAAACTTATCTAAGCATAGAATTGAGATATGAATTGGGAACTGATAAAAATGTTCCTATATTCTTTGCAAATTCCATAACCCAGAGGGAGAAATGATCTTGTGATGATCTCAGAGTGCTACTTTAAAACAATCTCCCTGCTTATCCACGTCCTCTAACGAACAAGTCCCTTCCCAATGTCAGATTCTATTTTTAGACCCTCCCCAGATACTATTGTCAAACAATTCTTTTTCGCTATTGAATTATTTTATTAGTTTGCATATTAGAACCTGTCAAGTCTCTGTAGCTCTTTGTGCAGAAGATCTTGCAGTTCCAGTCGCTCCAATATGAGTTCACACTGTGTTCGGTACTGCACCATTGGATTTTCTGGAAATGAGGTGTGTAAAGCATTGATGCCTCCAAGAAGTGCACCCCCCTATGTCACCAAAGAGATTATAAAAAAATAGGAAGCTATTTTTATTATTCAGCAGCAAATTTAAACAGCAGAGACCATTTTATACAAAATTCTCCCTTAGATATTTTAAAGCTTAAGGTAGCAAATATTTACTGAGTAACTGTATTCACACAAGTAATCCTATTAGGTCCGCTCACACAGGCAAAGATGCTCATACACATAAAGCAATTATATGATCAAGCCTGCAGTTTACTCGTACTGGTTTATTTTTATTTGTACAAAAAATGGAAAGTCCACCTAAGGCTTGAGATCATGACTAAAAATAGAAATTAGGATTAAAAATGTTTTCCAAATACCTTGTAAAAATTCTGCCCACAAGAGCAACTTTTATAACTGCTAAAAATTTTCATTAGCTCTGCCTAATTATTTAAGTGGAAAGACCTGGGTATTAAGGCTTGTTAACGCAGGTTAAATTGACTGGCAAAAATATTTCTGAATGGCTCTTTAAGAGTAACTAACTATTCAGGAATAATTTCAGAGAGCAAGTGATTTTAATCTGGAACAATTTTGCTGTGCCTTGTGAAAATGAAGTAGTTTTTATTTGGAACAGAGCATCTGCACGAAGTGATTTGTTCCACAACAAAATAATCTAGAATAGCTCTGTAGTTAATTGCTCTTTCGAAAAAAAACCCCACACCCACAAACCCTCTATTTTGCCACAGATTAACCAGCATTTACCACTCCTGTCTAATCTATAAAACTCAATACAACTAATGAACAAGATGCATATCAAGTGTCATGAGAGCAATAGCAAAAGTCAACGGAGTCTCTAGAAGCAGAAACTGCTACATATGGCATCACATGGACCACACATTTTCATTTGTGGCAATTCCTGGTTCTTCCATTTTGAAATTTTAAAATTTTGTATTTAAGAAAAAAATATACATTGAAAAAACCATTATTCTGGTGGCTAATTAAAGCCCTCTAAAACTACACAGTGCCTAAACTAAGGCTGTCCATGCAACCATTAATGCATCCCACTGAAGTTATCACTTGGGCTTTTTTTCACGTATCACTTCAGGAACATGATAGATCTGTTCCACATAAAAGCATTAGTCTGTAGTCATGGAAAAGGCTGTTGCAGAACCTCTCTGCCGTATTTGTTTCAAGGACTGGAAGGTTCATAGTTAATGAGGCAGGGACTGTAGAAAGGAAGTCCAGTCTCTTGGTTAGGATAGTTAAAAGCAGCCAAGGAGAACTAGATTTTATCTCTGACACTAAGTTCCAGTTCTTGTGATTCAGAATAAGCCAGTTCAGCAAAGGTTTCAAAAGGTAATAAATCTGTAACTGGGATCCTGATGGGAGTGTGCACAGAAGGAAACTGCAGTCAACAGGAAATGTGCTCAAACACTTAACATGTTACTACACTGAAACTGGAGCCCTAACCTTCTCTCATGGGGTATGCTCCAGTGGACAATTTCTTCTGGATCATGTATAATTCAGCTCCAGATCACAGAACAGGAGTAGCACCATCCCATCACTTCACAAGGATTGTGTGAAGTGAATTGATATTTCTGAAATACTCACACTGGAGATCAATTCCACAGAAAAACACATGAAGAAATTGAGAATTCTACCTCTAGAACAGCAGGTAATAAACAAAGTATTGAGCAAAACACTGACAAAGTGTAGCTGCTTTTGGCTTGAGTACTATCAACCTGTGACCTAAGGATCCAATGGGAAAAAAAGGAATACATGATTATATATCTTGAGATATATGCCCAAGGGCTACAATTATGTCTTGCCCTGACTGACTTTTCAGCCATCACAATGAGCTGCTTTTAAATGTTCTTTCCTGTGTGTGAAATTCTAAGTAGGATGGGACTGAGTTTAAGGTATCTGTAAAGTTTCATTCCCGTGCTGGCGCTTACATCTCTGAGATATCTGCCCCTCTGAGACATCATTCTGAGTAGAGGAAGGTAGTCATATGACAAATCCACATGCTGTGGAACTGAGGGCAGAGGATCTAGAACAGAGAGAGAAAAAAGAAAGTATTACAGGGAAAGTTAGCAGAAAGGAAGAGTGCAAAAGTGCCTAAGAATGGGAAGACAAAATGTAAAAAGAGAGTAAAAGGAAAGGGATTGGAAAGGGATTGGAAAGGGAATAAACCAGATGAAAACATGACCAAGAGAAGGAGGGAGGCAATGTTAACAAAGACGAGATGAAGGCAAAGAAAAGATCAATGCGGGGGGGATTAGAATATGCTCACAAAGACAAAGTAGGAAAGAGAAAATAAGGGTGAATTAGAGGAGAAAACAAACAAAAACCCCCAATGAACAAGGTTGGCGATGAAAATGTGACAGTCCTTCCCAAGAGGGCTCACAAGAAATATCTGAACACTGACCTGAGAACTGTGGACTTTGATTTTATACTGGCAAGAATATGAATTTTTGTAGAAGTTGCAAAGACAGTGTTGAAGACGGAGTTTGCTGAGCTGAAAGCTGGCAGCCAGTCCTTCAAGAATGACAGTGGTACTTCCTCATTTACAACCTCACTCTACAGACTGACAATTAGGCAGGAAACACTGGATGTATCTATACATAAAGTTATTTTTTTTCTAGAGAAGGAATCAGTTTCTGAAAATAAACTTTTGACTGTTACTTCTATTTTTTTAATAAAACAAATAAATCACTTCCTTCAAAAAGAAACTGTTTCAGTGATTCATTTATACCTTCCAGGATGAAAGTAAAATTTGGCCTTAAATAGCAGATCTCAAATTTGCAGATTCCTAGAAAAAATGAACACATTTTCCTACTTGCTCATAAGAAGTGAAGAGTGAGGCAAATATGATGAGCATACCAACTACTCCCAGGTAGTCTTCTGTAGTCATAATTCAGGCAAAAATCTGACTGACTCTTATTAGACAGATGCTTGTTATGCAAACTGCAGCCCTTGAGGGCAGGGCTGTATAAATATGAAAACTGACCCACAGTTAAAAAAATTCTTTTACATTTATTCATGCTGATGAGGTAGAGATACAAAGATGACAATACACATTCATTATTATATACATACATTCTACTTTTTGATGTGTTATGAAAAAAAAATTAGTATTTCAGATTTCTTACATCCAGAACCTTATTGCTTTGAAACCACTGTCCCATCAAATTCCCATGTAGTTAATTACAGGTTTAATTACAGTTAATGAACACTTATGTGATATCTTTTGCTGTTTCAACTGGATACATTAGTACAGCTTCTTATTTTAACTTCGATGCAGTGCTGTCATTGAAAAGCTGAGCTCTTCAAAACAGTGCAAGATGAACTGCAGCAGACAGCGAAATAATCTTTTGCTACTTAATAAGGTCAGGCCCTGTAGTATTTTTGAGGCAAATTCCATTCGCAACACTGTACAGTAGATTATCCATGGCACAAACTGCAATTAGTCTCAACCCTCATTGAAAGAACAAGGGAGATCACAAGTGCCTACCTGCCATATGTGACTTTCTGCATCTATCCTGAAGAGCTTTATCTCCGAAAAAGGAGCATATCTACTCCTGCAAAGGTCTTTAAGGTCCATTGAGCTAACGGGTGCTATATAAAATTGTTTTTATTTAAAAATTATCAACCTATACAGAAACATAGGAAATGCCATTTTGGATTAGACCAGTCATCTGAGCAATGGAGTACACCATCTCTGGCAGAGCCAAACCCAAGTATTTCAGATGTGCTTAAAATCCCCATGCATAAAACTTTGGATAATCTGCTTACGGTAATTTTTCTTCTACTCCAAATCACGAAGATTTATTTCCCTTAAAAATATTCTATCTGAAGTAATAGTATCTCTATTATTTTCCACATTTCCATTAAAAAAGCCCCTATCAGATTCACATTCCTTTTATTAATTCTAAATGTGCTTTTTCTTTACACTCAACATCCTAATAATGTTACAGTAAACTAAAATCTAGCCTTCCACATTTTTTCAATGCCTTTTTACATAGAAACATTACACAAATCCACATAATTGGAACGCACAATTTTCAGTGCAACCAAAGTTCTGGACTTCCAAGGTTTCTCAGAGTAAAATTAGTCTTCTAGAAGTTCTGAGTTTTAGTATCACCACCAACATATTTTAAAATGATTTAATGGCAAAATAAAGTGTAGGTCTTGGCAACTGTTCGAAACTTGCTCCAAAAAATGTTTTGGTTCTCTCAGACCTAATTAATGAGTGACAAGATAACATCATGGAAGAAAAAGCCATCAGGGGCTATTAAACACAGCAATATAGACACAATTTCTCGCTCAACAGGTCTTTAAAATGTAGATTACCAAAAGTCAATAGTATGCCAAAACTTCACTAAGATTGCAAAGCTTATTAAAAAAAAGGTACCAGGCCTTTATCACCAATGCAAATTTTTCAGTATAATCTCTGTTGAAGGATTTTAATAATTAAGATGGACTAAAAATTACTTGTCAAGGTCTCTGATGACCTACTTCCCATCAGTCCATGGAACTCTCTCCAAAGAGACGAAGGGAGCTAGCATATACCTACATGATAAACTCAGTCCCTTAAATGTGGTGTTGCAGCAATGGCAATGGCTGCAACAAACCTTACCTGCATAGAAGATTCCATCACCGATACCACAGTTACAGCATCTTCCAGTGTCACAGTATCCCTAAACATCAACCGGGCATGAGCTATCAAAAATAAATGGGCATTGAAAGCAAGCGTTACCAAAGTCAAAAAGCCATTTTTTTGTACTAGAAGGGACATTTCTTCAGCTCGTCAAACACTCGTGTATAGGCCTAACTTCAACATGAACATAATCCCTTCGATTTTAGTGTCAATTTCAACAGGAATTGGAAGACACTACTTTACTAGTAAAGAATGTAATGTGACCTCCAGATCACGGTTACAGTGACAGTTTGAGTAAAGATGCTCAAAATGCTAGAGTTAAAAAATGTAAAGTGCTGGATATCACAACAAAGAGTGTGATATGAAACATCCTTATCTATATAGGTATGTGTCATCACCATAAAGTAAAAATTAAGTCTAGTTTTCATGACAGGTCTGAAAAGACTTGATTTCCTCTAACTGGGCCGTGTCACAAATTTACTATTCTTTAAAATACTTTTCTCTACAATAGCTTTATTTTTTCTTCCTTCCCAGTCAGCAAAACAAAACTGTTTTTTGTAAATGGCTATAATGCAAATAATTTACCACATGAAGCTCTCCTCCTAATTGGCTGTGAAAACACACATGGTTCTTGTTTAGCAAGAGTAAGGCAGGTTAATTAATACCATCTATGTAATACTTTGAAAGAACAAGATGCTACTAAAAGCCCCAATAATGTGAACGCATAAGAATGGAAGAAACACTGAATGTGAAAATAACCTGTGAAACCCTAAAAGTTAGGTATGTCTTTGACTTAAATATTTTTTCCCCCAAAATGAAGAACAAAATATAAACATCTGATGCAGGAAACACTGCATTGCTGACTGCCATAAAAAGCATAAAGACCATTTATGATTGCTATACAAAACCACTGTACATTCTTTTAAATTCATCCTGAAAATGTAATCCTCTGTTAAGACAGAGACCTACTGCCTTCTTTGGTTTTGTTCTTACAAATGAAATATGATTTGAACTCAGAGTTGGAAATGTTGAAGTCATATTGCAAAATATAGACTTGATTATTTATACTTAAGGAAAGAAAAATGTGTTATTTTTGATGTTATATTAATTTTAGGCTAGAAGCAAATACTTGACACCCTTCCTCAGGCTGAGTAGGATGGCAACCCAGGGCTCAAATGAAGTAAAGTAAATCCTGAGATTGCTTTTCATAAAGACACATAACTTCTGAGATTTTTCTCTCAAATGTGATTTCTTCCAGTGGTTTTAGTTTTTATTATGGGTGTGAGAATGGCCAAATTAAAACTCATTCTGATAATCTAAATGTAGCGCCCTTTCCCACATTCGAAATCTCCAACCCCAAGTCTCTTTAGATTATAGAAAGATAATACAATATAAGAATCACCTACCCCTACCTCTATGGAAAAGCTGCTACTCTGCTTACTGGCTATAATTATACTCCTGATCTATTCATTTTATAAAGGTTAATTGTTAGCCTAAAAATAAAATTGCCACAGCCTTACCTTCTGCAAGGCGTATCAAACTCTCTAATAAGCGAATGGTAGTTCGGGCAGCATTTCTGCAGTCACTCTGACGCTGCATTTGATAGTAGCGTACAAGGATCAGGTTACTCTCATTGGACAATTTTGGCTGTATACTTTTTATAAGGCAGAAGTAGGTTTTCATCTTTTCCATGCTCCAGAGCTTTTCTGATTTGCTTGGGCAACCTGTGTTACAATTGCTGAGTCAGTAATTCTATAACGACAAGCATGAAGCTTTTTCCTAAGAATTCCTGTTAAATAGAGAGGAGACTATAAAAGACACATTACTGTATTTTGGGGGCATGCTGGGTTGTCTGTACAGTAGTCCAAGGACTTGGTCCAATTCCAGTGTGGAATTTTACACACCATCCAATCCCTCCCCTATCAAAATCCACAGTAAAGCCTCCAGCAATTTCTACAGAACTGCTGTCAGACTCACTGCCCACCAGATGGTACAGTTAGTACTAAGTGCTCTAGTATTTCTTAAAATGTAAAATGCTACATGAATGTATGTACCTACTCTGGCCATTTTACCTACTTTGTAGGAGAAAAAAGCTTCCTGCCATATTGTGAACATTTTTTCCAGGGAAACATTTTGGGAAGGGAAGGAAGCTTAGCTGAAGAAGTTTCCTCCAACCACTTCTTCCCTATGGGGGATCAAAGCCACGTTCCTAAAGTGGATGGAGAAGAGGCTGGTTAAAATCAAACCACACCGCCTTCCCTAATTCCAGAGCACAGACCTCCTCATAGGGAATGCTATCATTTGTTCTTTGAGCCCTGCAGCACATGCAGCTCAGATTTGTTCTGTCTGAATTAAGTTTCCCCCTAATAGCACGTACAATTGCATAGTGTGTAGGATCTGCATATCAAGCAACGTAAAGACGCAAAATGGAAACTATCCACTTACTGAGCAGTCTGGGCTGAAATCTCTTGTAAATGATCACAGAGCAAAAGTATAGAGTTCTCAGCTCAACCCTATTAAATAATTAGTGATCTCTATCTTATTCCTACTTGAAAAACAATCATATCGCAGGAAACTACTATAGCAAAACTCTAGACACTGATTAATATAAAGACTCAAGAATAACAAACTGAACTGAAATGTGGGGAAATTAAAAAAAAAAAAAAACAACAAACCCCAAACAAAAACCAACCAAAAAACCACCTTATAATTTAAAGAGAGTACTCTTACCTTTATTTTGCAAGATGAAGGATGAAATGATGCGGTCCCATTCCTCGTTCTTTGTATCTAACAATACTAAGACCAGGTCAAATCTGCTCAACAGGGGACTGCCAAGAGCTATGTTGACAGACACAGACTCATTAGGGTCATAATGGCCTTTCGGGTTTGTTGCTGCCAGGATAGTTGTCCTTGTATTCAGCTTGCACACCAAGCTAGAGAAAAGTATGGTGAACATTATGGTTGAATTAAATTGGGTAGGGGAAATGATTCCAAAGTGCTAAAAATTATTACATTTTATTACATTTATAAAGAGCACGTCTTACCTTCAAAGAGTGTAAGAGCTAAACAATATACACAATATATAATATAAATATATGATATATACAGCGTTTCTCAGTCAGAGAATGGCAACTAGACAGAACGACGGTGACCATGATACCAAAAGTAACGAAGCAATATTGCTATGAGTAATCTCTATATACAGCTAAGCCCTTAAATGGTGAAAACCAACATAACTTTTCAGAAATAAATATTACTTTGCTCATTTATACAGTATAGAAACACTTCTTCATGATGGAAAGTAACATTCTAGCTTAATTCACATTTTAAGAAAGCAAAATAAAATGTAATATAAACGTATGTTTTATTCCTGTGTGTAAACATATTATGAATATGAACCCAACCAACCAATGATGGCAGCCATATCAACTGTTTCTCCAGGGACATAACCATTTTCCTGTCTTAACCATGCTATCCTGGCATGTGTTTTTATATGTGGGGAGAGATTATTTTTATTCTAGTAGTCCAAATGTAATCTTTTCGGTTAAGGCAGCAGCAGAAGTATTCTAACTTTGGTTTGTCACTGAGCTATTTCTAGTCAGCTCCTGAGCAACTGCTGCCTCACGTCCAAAGTTCTTCTGTAACTGAGGGGAAGGACCTCAGCTTTTCTATTAGCTTACACCCAATGGGAAAAAAACCCTTGTCTCCCATGCACCAAAATAAGACCTTAAATTAACAAAGTGCTTAACCTCTCTGTGCTAAGTTACTACTCAAAAAATCCTCATTATATGTAGTTCTTAAAAGTGAGCAACTGAGGCTGTATGTGCAAGTTAGCAAGCTGTGTTTTGGGGTCTACAAAACCCAACCAACTGCAACAAGGAACCTGGCTAAAATATGTCGCTATCGTACTAAGTAGATAGGACCATGTTGATTCCAAATATTTGTCCCCAGCTGCATTACTGGCAAAGGCTAGTAATCTCCCAAGTGAGAGCGACATTACTTGTTTGCTGTCTGCCACTGAGGGTAAAGAGAGCTTCAGTGGAGATGTTCGGAATGAAGAAAGGACATGATCAGTTACAGGAGCCAAGATGTGATTGGAGCAAGAGATGAGTTGAAGGTGACAAGGAGGAATGTGGAAAGGGTGATGCCTTTTGAGCACCAGAGATTTCAGAAATACCAGCCAGGAAATTATTTGGGCCTGGACAAGAGGTGCGTATGACTGACAGAATGAGATATGAGCTCAAAGATCAAAGTGGCAGGGGGGGGAATAGCAGATTTTACACACACTACTTTGAAAAAGAAAGCGAGGAACTTAAAGTAAGCAGGAGTTTATATTTATGCCATGCCCAACATATGAAATTCAGCAGCCTGAAAATCTCTTGGTCTTCTTTTGTTACCATGCAGTATTGCTGCATTTTGGAGAAATGAAGTCCTGCTTTCTGAGTTCCAATAAAAAATTCACAAAGTTCTTCAATTCACATGTGATTATTATGACCACTCACAGCAAAGGACAAGAAAAAAACCACCATCTCTTCTTAGGAAAGTGCCGTGGCCTACAGCGGTAGATCGAAAACCCAAGAGTGAAGAGGGTATGTATTTATTCTGATCACTTGCAACCTCTGGTCCAGTGCACTGTCCTTTGAAATGTTGACTTATACTGCTGAGAACAAAACTATTGAGTACAACAAAGAAATCAGATATATTTAATCAGCATGGCAAACCTCCCTCCAACGTCTGAGAGAATCATCTTACGTTGTTTTATCACATATATTAACATGCCACTTACCCTGCCTTTGCAACACTGATGGTTTGTTGCTCCATTGCTTCATGGATACTGGTTCTGTCATGTTCTTTGATACTATTGAACTCATCAATGCAACAAAGGCCTCCATCTGCAAGCACCAGTGCTCCAGCTTCCAAGTTCCACTCCCCAAAGTCCTTCACAGCAGTCACTGTCAAACCTGAAGAATCAATTACTTCAGTTGGTCTTTTCCTTAAAATGCAGGAGTGCACAAGAAAGGGACTCAGCGCAGTGGCTCATGCCACGGACAGAAGGCAAAACAGCACGTTAGCTCCACTGCCTACCTCTACCATGTAACTCACTTTACACCTATTGGTAAGAAATCCCACTAGTGTTCGGCCTGTTAGTCTGGATGTGTGGAGCAGATTCTGTTAAGCTTCCCATGTTCGATAGTGATTTGGTTTAGTGTTTTGTTAATTGAACAAAAGAGATTAGAGTAAGAAGACTAAATCTGCCAGGTCTAATTGAAAATTAGGGCATATGCAAGGATTGCAAAACTATGAAATGGACCCATTCAGCTCCTCCTCGCCATCAACTACTAAAACACACAAAAATTTTGGAGCTGCAAAAACAAAGTTTGGAAAAAAATATTACTTCAAGTGTTTTTTAACTCCTGGCCCCAGGAAGTGGAGACAAATTCTCACCTTAAACTAAGGCAATTAAATTTCTCTATGAGATTTTGGGTTCCTCTAAGCATTAAGAGAAAATGAAAATCCAAAGATGCCTAGGGATGAAATGGGGGGAAAAAAAAAAGTTCCCAACAAATCTACATATGATTCGACACTGGGAGCATGGCAGGTCAGAAACTGCACAACTGTGAAAATGGCCACTCATGATCATGTGCAGCTCCTTTCAGACTTTCTATTCCCCATTTCCCCGCTTCTTCTCTATCTTTAGCCCTCCTTTTTCATTCTAGTGTTCAGCTCAAAATATCCTAGTAGTTGACAAGCTGCGACCAGCCTAAAATCTCCTGGAATGCTATGGCAAAACTTGCCCAAGAATCCCGCCCCCCCAACTTCCCTCTGTTCAGGTAGGAGAGACTGCTGAGGCCTTCTCATTGCTGTGCAGCCCACCACAGCAGCCATTTGTTCCCAAATGGACAGCAAAAAGTTACTGGAAATATATGTTTCCTGATAACATAACATGTACTTCAGCTTGTTGTGAGGAATTTCCTCTATTGTGTCCAATCTTTTATGGTTTCCTGGACTCCACACTGAACAACTCAGGCAGTCGATCATATAGCAGAATTATAAAAAAGCAAAACGACCTCTAAAAGGTTATTTTATAAAGTGTCATCTACTTTCCAAACCTTGCATGGGCTTGGAGAACTTGGCTGAAGGCCAAGGGCCAGGCACTGCACTCTTGCCCACTGCAGATCTGGCAGCATTCTGCTCCCACCAGCAGGGCCTGGCCTTTCCATGCAAGTGGGAAGATGGCTCCTACGTGCCTTCCTGCTGTGCATCATTTCACTGCATTCAAGGGCAACCTGCAGGCATTGCTAGAGCCTGGCTGTGTATTTATTTCCACACAGAACCTCCTCTTGTAGGGAGGGTACACAAGTTGCACTCCACAAGCCCTGAGGACTGGTGCTACAGTGCTATGTCACTCCTCCCCATCCCTTGTGTGTGGCAGCCACAAGATGGCCTCCTCTATGGTCCTCCTGCTGCCGCACAAGATGGCCTCCTCTCTGGGCTTCCTGCTGCTGCACAGGGATATGTGTTGTTTCACCGTCTGTTAGGTACCTAAGCCTTTCTTTACAAACACAGGAATGGGATAGCTTTTTGACAGTCCAGCTGTGTAAAACAGACGCTCCCACCCCTCCACATGCCCCTCTGTGGGTGGCCTCTCCAGCAGCAGCGAGGTGGATTCACGGCAGAATCGAGGCCTGTGCAGCCAGCCTGTCCGCACACGGGGCGCACAGCACCTTTATTCTGGGTGCAGCCCGGCCAGTCAGGCACCCGCCGGGCTCTCTGCTCGCTGCACTGCCTGTTGACACGCTGCCTTTGGCCAAGCGGTCAGCGCCGCGGGGCTCACCAGGCCGTGCGGCTCCCCCGCGGCGTTGGCCCCTCATGAGCCACATCCCCTGTGCAGCCCCATGGCGCCGAGCCGGGGTGGCCCTGGCGCCCGGGATCCCCTCAGCACCAAGCCCTACCGAAACCAGCTCGCTGCCTCGCCCCGATCTCGGCTGCCCATACAAAAAGGCAGGGGAAACAAACAAACAAAAAAAAATCCTAAAAATGGCCCCACGGCACATGGCGGAGCCCCACGGGAGAGGAGGGGCGACACCGCCCGGGGCTGGCGCCTCGGCGGGCTCCCGGCCCCGCCCCGCCCGGCCCCGGCCCCGCCCCGCCCGGCGCGGCCCCGCCGCGGGCCGCCCGTTTCCGCCGCGCGCCGGGCGGGGGCGCCGCCGCGAGGCGCCGCGGGCCGACGGGGCCCATCTTGCTGCCGCTCGGCGGCCGCGCTCGGGGGGGCGGGCCCTAGCCCGGCGTGCGGCCAATCCGGGCGGGCGCTGGCGGCGAGCAGGGCAGAATGGGCTGTAGTTTAGTGAAATAGGAAAGCTGCAAACAGTGTGGAGTGTTCCTGGTGTAAATAAAAGGGGGAAAAAAAAGTTTCTGCAAGTCGCAGCTCTGCAGCCTCGCTCGGGCACTGGCACGGGGGTTTGTGCGTTGCAAAAAACCAACACACTGGACTTTACTGTGCTGCGTTAACACGCTCTTCCTATTGTTTGTGTTTTTTTCAAAATATGGCAAAGGTTCAGGTGAACAATGTAGTGGTGTTGGACAATCCTTCTCCTTTCTACAATCCTTTCCAATTCGAAATCACATTTGAGTGCATAGAGGACCTGTCGGAAGGTGAGTACATTTTTTCCCGATACGGATTTTGTAACCCCGGGCTCTTAGTTTCAGGGGTTTTAAGGCTTAAACTTTGCACAGGCCTGCTCCTACAATTTAACAGTTTTCTCCTTCGCCGCATCGCCGTGCCGAGGCGAAGGGATGTGCTCGCCGGCGCCCGAGCCGCCGCCGGCAAACCGCTCTCGCCGAGCCCCGGCGGGGAAAGTTGGCGGCGTTCGCCTGCCCTGGCCGCCGAGCCGGGGCCGCCTCTCCCCGCCGCGCCATCGGCGAGGCGAGCTTCAAGTTGCGAGGAACTTGTTTGAGTGGTGGTAGCCATGTTGCCAGCTTTGTGTGT
The DNA here is from genome assembly GCF_047716275.1 of Strix uralensis. NCBI lineage: Eukaryota > Metazoa > Chordata > Aves > Strigiformes > Strigidae > Strix > Strix uralensis. The sequence goes on from NC_133974.1 coordinate 56,792,826, forward strand.
GCGTGGGGGGGGGGAGCGCGAGAGGGAGAGGGTTAACCGGGCTCGGCTGCCGCGCATCCCCGCGCCCGCGGGGAGTCGGGCTGTTGCGCGGCCGGCAACCCTGCGCCCGGGCGGTACTCGGCCCGCGGAAAACGCTCCGCAGCGAGCGTTTCCTCGGCCTCGTGCTCCATTTTAAGACTTAAAAAAAAAAAAAAAAATTTTTTTTTTTTTTTTTTTTTTTTTTAAATCGCCGTGGGAGGCAGTGGCGGGCGGACTCGCCCCCGGGTGCAGCGGCGCGGTGGGTGCGCGGGGCCGGCGGCGCGGTACGGCGCGCTGGCTGCGGAGCCTTGCTGGTGGGGGAGGGGGCCGGCCGCCAGCCACTATTTTTGGAAGTCACTCGAAAGTTACCGGCAGCCGCCAGAGGCGGGGGGGGGCGGCCCCGGCGGCGCCGCCCTGCAGCCGCCCCGCGGGGACCCCCCACTCCCCGCCTGAGTTTGGGGCGCCGGCCGTGCTCCCCGCCGAGGGGCGCGCCGCGCCGCCGGCGGGCTCCCGCCTTCCCCTCAGCCGGGCGGGCCGCGAACCGCCTTCGCCTCGGCGGCGCTCCGCAGCGCCGCCCGCCGGGCCGCCGGTAGGCCGCGCCGCGGCTCTCTGCGGGAGCCGCCCCGAGAGGCCGCGCGTCGGCCCTCGGGCGGGAGTTTTGAACGCCGCGGCTCGGGGCGAGGAAGGCGGCGGCGGGCTGGGAGGGGAAGCGGGGCGCTCCTGCCCGCCGGCAGCCCGGGCGGTGCGAGCGAGCGGCTGCCGCTCCCCGAGGAAGCGGAGGCCGGGGCTGCCTGTGAGGGGAAGAGGACAGAGATGTGTCCTGGCCCGGCGGAGACCAGCGCTGCCGGGGAGCCCCGGCGGCCTGAGGGGCGAGGGAAGGCGAGAGGAAAGCCAGCGGGGATAGCGCCTGGCAGGCTCCCTGCCGTTGCGGTTAAACTTGCCTCGCCCTGCCTGCTCCCGGAGCACTTTCTTGCTGTGGGTGCCGGCGGCCCGGCCCGGCCCGGTGGCAGCGCGCTGGGCGCCGGGAGGGAGGGTCGCGTTGGCGGGAACTTCAGGGGAAGCCTCGCTTGACCCTGGGATTTCCTCTAGGCCTCTGCCGCCAGCCTCCTGCCCCTGTACGCCCGACCGGCGCGCTAGCTGGAGCTGCCCCTAGCGGGATCCCTCTAGTCTGGCCTCATCGGAGATGGCAGCATCAGACCCCTCGACGGCAGCCGCTGTGGCAGGCGGCAGTGCCCGGCACAAGGCGTTATGCCTTTCCTTCCAGTTGTGCACGGCTGTACCTGACGTGCTCCCCTCTCTCTGACGTTAGAGTTAATCCTGGGCAATCAGGATGAGAAGAATTATAGGTGGTCTAATGCAAAACTCTCAGTTCCCTTCCCCCACCTAAATGCAAGTTAGACTACAGGATAAATTCAGGGTGAGCACTGCTACCTTTCACATCTTAAAATAAGATTAAACGTAGCCTTTCTATATTTGATGAAAAATTTGCTGTTGTTGCCTTAGCTTTCACGTGCTAATATGTCTATTTACTGTGCTGTTTTCAGCCAGTCCTACGCACCACTGATTTTTAAGATTAATGAACTCCAGCCCTCTTTTTTAAAGTGGTTATTCCGTATCAAGATACCTAAACAGCATTTGGATCAACCTATTAAATGTATAATTTAAAATTTATGTTTAAAAAGTCATATTTTAGTACTAAATACTACTGGTTTAGAATGAACTTTATACTGTTGTCCTAGAATTCTGGCACAGGATGGTGTGATATTCTTAAGTAATTTAGCCTAAAAGTCCTCACTTGTTGTAAGTAGTGATTTACACTCAGATGCTGACAACAGAGGTTCTTAATTGTCCTGGATGAGAAGCCTGCAGTACTGGCAGTAGTTAGTACTACATGTTTAAAAGGTAAATAAAACCTCTTGATACACTACTTGGCCAGTTGTGCTGTGCTGTACAGAGGAGTAAAATCCCTTCCCAAGCCCTTTTAATTATGTTACTTAAACCCCCCCAACCTGCACTGATGTTAAACATGATGAGCAAGAAGAATTCATTAATGAGGAAAGACTTGCAATCCTAAAGGAGACAAGTTATGTTGAAAGTGCTAAGTTTTTTCTATGCTTAAGTTCCATTCCTGCATCAAGAAACCATAATCATGGAATACCAGGTTGGAAGGGACCTCATGGATCAAGTAATGCAAACCTTTGGATTTTGCAGAGCATAGTAATAAAGTAAATGTAATAGGGTACAGGTTTGTGCTTTTGTACAGACAATCCTTTCGTAAGGAAAAAATATTAAATATGTACCATGTAAGATTTTAAGGTACAGTTTTGAAGCAACAGTTTCATTTAAAAAAAAAAGTCATAGTTATCTGTAATGGTGATCTTTTTTTTTTTTCCTTGTTTAAAAAAAAATAATCAAAAGTCTGTCTTTTAAGATTAGTTCCATATGTGTATTTATGCATGTTTTTGAATCAAAAAGTGAAAGTGAAAAGCTGGCCCAGGAAGGGCTAATGTGTGTTAATTTGCAGTTTCAACTTCAAACACCTGTGGTGGAGAGGGTGAGTTAAAAAAACCCCGGAATTGTAAGAAATGTTTGATTTTGGTGCATTATTTTAAGAAGCAAAATGTTACATTTAAATTGTTTTGCCTGTAATTCCATTTCAGGGTGTGGATGAAATCCAAACACCAGTATCTTTGAGAATATGATCTAATTGTGCTATCACAATTTTACATACTTCTCAGGTTGCACAAGTTAATATGTGAAGGAATGGGGGCATAGTTAGTGTGCCTGGTGCTTACACAGTGGGTTTTCTTATTAACTACTTTCCATGGTCAGTATAATTTAAGCTGTGAGGTGTGTAGGTGGAAGGTGGGAATTTCTTTTGGGGAGGCGAGTCAGTATTCAAGGCATGCAGTGTGTTAGGGGCGTATATAGACATCATCCCTATGCTGCAGCCATTCCACCAGACTTTGAGAAAACGCTGAACACGGCTCCCAACAAGCACATGGGCCCTGTCCTCTGTATAAAATTTGAAAATTAACCTGACTATGAAAATAGAGGGATTCCTGCGGTACTGCCTAGAGAGAGATGGTGGGATGGTCTGATTCAGGAGGACTGGGGCAGGTGTTGATAAATTTCCCCAGTGAAGACAGGTCCTTGTAATTTTAGGCCTGTTGCCAAAGCAGCAATTTTAGGCTACCTAAAACTGTAAATGGGCAAGAGTGGAAGATCCTTAACTGTAATGATAAATAATGGTTTTGTGTTTTTATTTTTATTTTGCTGTAGATTTGGAATGGAAAATAATTTATGTGGGTTCAGCTGAAAGTGAAGAGTATGATCAGGTGTTAGACTCTGTTTTAGTAGGACCTGTTCCTGCGGGCAGACACATGTTTGTATTTCAGGTAAGTTTGATTTAACTGTTTCTAAAAGGGTTGTGTTAATTTGTTTAATGATGACTGTATCAAACTAAGAGGCACTTGAAAAATAATAGTAAGCTAGAAAAATACTTCAGTCAGCTCTTCAGGTATGATACACCTTCCTTTAAAGTCTGTTCATGAGCTGATATTTCTTGCCCCTGCTATTTCCATGGTAATATTTTCACTTGTGGTATTAATAATTAGAGATGGTGATATAAGCACTGTTTCTGTACCTACTGATAATTTTGACCAGTCTGGTTTAGGAATATATTCTAGATCACTATAAGTATATTCTATATCAGTAATCAAGAGTTCCAGTTACCTAGTTTACGCTAGCACCATCAGGCTTAACTCTGCTGCAGTTGGTGGCAGTTTCAGACAATCGGGAGCACTGGGTTAATGTAGACAACGTCTTGAGAAGATCAGGCCAAGGAATTCATTGTAAAACTCTGCCAGAACAGTCAAGAGTTCATTTCTCTTTGGCAGGACAAATGTTCAACCGTGATGTTTGGCTAAGCATGCTAAATCACAGCAAAATACAGCAGTTTGTAAAGTAAGTAGAGTTCCAGTGGTAGATAGCAGTCATTTGGGACACAAGTGTGTAGATTAAGACTGTCCAGCAAACTCTGGAGAATGTGACAGTCCTATAAAAGACTGCTGTTAAAGCCAGAAGTTACTAAGAAGGAATAATGAAGCGAAGGAAAACGGGGAAAGAGCAGCACTAAGATGGCTTACTAGCCTATTCTAGTTTCCATTTTAAGTCAGCGGGGAGGGGGGGCGGGGGGAACCTAAAGCAGACTTGCCTAAATTCTTATGGAATTTTGGGGGCTGGGGGTGGCTTTTTTAATCAAGACTATGGTTTAGCTCACTTTTTTTCTCTATTTATCAAATACTAGTGTTTGTCTTGTAAACTGAGAGCAAAACCCATAAGCAGAAAAATCAGACTGAAACTGAGGATGGCTTATTGTATAAGAACCATGTTACTTTTCTAAATACTATAAATTCACTTAACTAATGGCAATTGCATGGCGGAGTATGAGCATTAAACCAAAAAAAAAGCGTTAATGAAATGTCTTACAGTTACTGTTTTAAAATAATATCAACATTTGTGAGGCATCTTGATTAATCCTGTACGGTCCAGGAAACATTTTTTTTTTCTTACAGAACAGGCTAAAGGAATAGGATTAGGCTGGAGGTTATATTTACCAACCACATACATGCAAATCAGTCTTGAAACATTTCTGTTTGGTTTTGGAGCTGGGCCTAATTTTTCCACACTACAAATAAAGCAGATGTGTAACAAATGCATCATTTATTAACAGTTCTTCCATTATCAAGCTATTACAGCTGATGGCATTAATTGGTCAGAAATAGGTGATCCTTTATTGCCCTCAAAGGGGCTACCTTGTAGCACTGTATCCAGAGAAATCAGCTGGCATTTACATTTCTAGTTTAAAAGATGCATTGTTCTCAATTAACTTACGAAGATTCATTGTTGATGGTGATGGGAAGGAGCAGGAGGCAGGTGCCTAAAAAAGCATATTTGGGCTGTATGACTAGGAAGGCCCGGAAAATTAAATTTACGGCTCTTGCAGTTTCTGTAAGATGGACTTGTCAACTGTATCCAGGTTATAACTGACACTACAGCTAAATTAGGAGTGGATATGTAGACGTTTTGCTTAGATTGGAATAGGTCCTGTAAGAAAGTCAGTACCCCTTCTGTGTTATAATGAAGTATCTCTTTTATTTCTTAGGGAAGTACTGTTGGTCTAAGTATGTTAGACTTGAAAAGTACTGGGTTTCAGGTGAGGTTAGGACTCAACTAATCTATACTCAGGAGACCACCAAAACCCAAAGAGCTGCAATAAGCCTTTGCTGATGACTGAAGCATTTTATTCACCAAACTGAAACAGCCTGGGAGATGAAGAGAACTAGGAAGGGAAGGCCAGAATGGGGCAAAGCACAGAACTGCAGGAGGTGTATAATGCAAAGAAAAGAGACTGTGTTCACTAGGGACAGCACAAGGAAAGGACCTTTACGGAGGTATATAAAATTTTCAGCTAATAATATGCTGTAGATTTTTCTAAATAGGAAAATGGCTGAAACGGCAAGTAAAATGGAGTACTACACAGATAAAATACCAAGGATGATAAAACTACCTTTGTTGAAAAGAAGCTGTGTATCAGGTTGGGAAGCCAGCCTTACATAAAGATGGAAAACTATTGTGCTTTTCAGACTTACACAATCAGCTTTTTTTTTTTTTCTTTTTAAAACATCTGAAAAGGTTTCAATATTAAAGGCCCACAGCTTGGCCTATTTGGTTCTAAATACCAAGATAGAAGTAATGAAACCTGATTCCTTCTCTCTGTGCATTTGGGGATTTGTAATAAATTCACAGAAACTTCTTTTTGAGAATATAAACACATAAATAATTTACTATCTTTAAGTGGGGATACGACCTTAGCTACCTACTCTGCAGTAAAGCCGTGTGAATAAATGTATCACATGGAAAAACAAGATCATTCAAGACAACATATACATTGAGTGATTTCAGAAAATTCTTAAGTAATTTCTAGCACAAAAATGGCGTATTAAGACTGATTTTTATACCGAAGGTTAATTTGCTGCCTCTTTTTGCCTACCAAAATATCTGTTTGCAACTGCTTCCTTATCACTTGATTATACCAAGCTCTTCTTTTTTCTTCCACCTGTGTATGATCATTTGTTTTCCAGGCAATTAAGAGGTTTGACATCCAAGGCAGGAAGTTCAAAATTTGAGAAAAATCAGTTTTCAACAGCATTCAGTGCCTTTTCCACTCAGCAAAACAATGGTGAAGAGTTAAGTAGGATTAAAACAGACTGTTTCCTTGCGTTTGCAACTGTATTATAGGATATTACAGGACACAAAATGACAGTGGGAGCCTGGAAGAACTAAAATCCCATGTTAGGGTGTGAGCTGAGTTGCATGGGGGGTTAAATGGAACAGTGTCTTCTTGCAGTACATTAGTCTATAACTGCCCACTGTGGAATTTCAAGTAATCAGATGGTCCTGGGCACTGTTAGAACAAGACTACCGAATTAAAGTAGTGATTTCCTCTATATTGGCAGTTCTTGTGATTTCTTGAAGCTTCTACACTTGTTCTGTTCCTTGGTCATCTTTTCCATTCCCCTGTGCAAGTTGTAAAGCCACTGGATGTTTTCTGTTCCCTTCAAGGGCTGGAGGAAGTTGTGTTCTACCTGATTCCCTAGTTGCTTCTCTTCCCTCTGGTGTATTTGTACCTGAGAGGTCTGACTCATCTAATTCTTCTGCGAAGTGTCTACAGCTTCTTATAAAAAGCTAGACTGGTTTGAAGGCTTAGAACTGAAGTAGCAAGGAACAGAAGCCAATGCTGCATGACCACTAGCTCCCAAATTTCACGGTGCTCCTGGAGCATAAAAATACTACAGAAAAGTAGGGATGAGAGAGACAGCAGGAATTACTACCATTTGTCCTCTGTCCTTAGGCAGGAGTCATTAAACCAAAACCATTCTAACATATATTGTTAATACTTACTTGTCCTTGCAACACAGGTGTTCATTGCTGGCTTCAGATCTTCATGTAAAGTTGTAGATATGAAGCTGTTTCTTTTATGCTTAGATGGCTGTTACTTTAAATCCTACAGCAGAATGAGGCATCACATCTTACCAGTGAATGTGTAGTTAGGAGGCATTTTAAGGGACTGATGTGAGCCACATTTTACAAGGCAAATTTTATTTATTATTAGTAACTGCAGAGCCATGGTAAGTAAGGACGTTGAGGAAGATTGTAAGAGTTGCCTGTTAATTAGGATTGCGTCCTGTCTGAAAATGTCAGATGTCTTAGAGCGATGATGTGTTTAACTGCATACATTTTAACAAATGTAGGCATGTGGAAGGAAGCAAGAGAAAGGGTGGTTTATTCCTTTCCTAGAAGTCTGTGGGGCAGCTCAAACCTCACTGTAGCCTGTCCCTGCTCTTGCTGAAGTGTAAATTGCAGTCTGTATTTTTAAGGGCTTAATCTTGTTAAAAACACACATACAGAGCAATCCAATCTCAGAGTTACAAAAAAAAAATACCTTATTCTACTAAATTACCAAGATGGGCTGGAGAACGATGGCACTGTAGAATTGGAGGGACGTTAGTACACTTGGTCGAACAACAGTTCATCTGATCATATATTTAAAAGCAGTTTTGGATCAAAGCTGTCTCGTCACCCATGAGAAATGTCAGCACACAGTATTACTGTATTCTAAGTAATTCAGTCTCTAGAGGATAGTATCCTAAATTTGGGGTTGGTGTTGTGAAAGTCAATGTATTTTCTGGTTAACTTGAACAATTTTAAACAGTCACTACTCAGCTGCTAAGATATACTACTTAAGATCCCTCTGCTAGATAGGCATGTGGTACCAACTTTATTTTAATCCATCTTTCCCTTTTTCATTTAGGCTGATGCACCTAACCCAGGGCTTATTCCAGATGCAGATGCAGTAGGTGTAACAGTTGTGCTAATTACATGCACCTATCGAGGTCAAGAATTTATTAGAGTTGGCTACTATGTAAACAACGAATATACTGAAACAGAACTGAGAGAGAATCCACCAGTAAAGCCAGATTTTTCTAAGGTAATGCATGTTCTGTTTTAGTCATATATCAAAGGTATGCTTATAGAAAGAGGCTTTTAAGAAACAAAATCAAACCGCAAGTGATTCCATAAAGTGCGTGGAATGAGGCATCAAATAATAGAAAAGACCTGGGGGGACAAACTACAAGTGACGTGTAGTTAGTTGCCATGAAGTTGGAGAACACTGAGAAACGTGCAACAGTTTCTACCAGCTTGAAGTCTTGGCTGGACTTCGTTATTTTACACTGACTGTGTGAAATAAACTGTTGGGTTCCCTCTATTTGCACCACAAAGTGGCTCTGTTCTTCAGAAAAACTGAATAATGTTTTTTTTCTAGGACAGTCAACCTGAAACTAAGTTTTAAGTATTAATTTAACACAGTTGTTTTCCAGCTGTTCTAGTGTTAGAGCTGCAGTTTCTGCAAAACAGTAACAACTGAACTGAAGAACAAGTTACATATAAAAAGCGAAATGATGGGTAACCTGGTAAGAGCAGATTGGATGATTATGTGATCAGTGGACAACTTGACTGCAGAAGTATACAGATCAAGTTTAAAAAATACATATCCTTCATGGTAAAAATTAAAACCAGGACTAGAATTAAAAGATGATGTGAAATAGAATTATTTGGAACCTAATACCTTGAGAGGGATCAATTGAACATCAAAAACTAGTCAAAATCCTGTGAAATACTCTACCCAGGCAGACTGTACAAACACAAGGTTCTACACAGCATCTGGGTTTGTTTTCATGGAAGATTTTGTGGAGTTGGGTTTTCTCTTTATGAAAGCTGACTTACATGTGTATGCACGTTCTGAAGTTGTGTGATAGCGAAAACTTTTGTTATTTTTCAAGTATGCGTTGATTATATGACTGGATATATGAAGAAGTGAATGGGATAATGCATGTACTGTAATGACTAGCACAGAGATAATCCCCATAGTTCCTGAAACTGATTTTCAAATGTAACTAAACTTGAATTGGTATGTAAATTGGTTTTTAAAAGTCGCTAATGATTTTCTATGCTTAACTTAATTTTCAGGGATCAGATGTTCAACATGTTCTCAAAATTCTAAATTATGGTTAATTTTGAGGATTCTTATAATCTGTTCCTTTCTTTTTTTCTTTCATTTAAATCATATACTTATTTGTTATTTTGGAGTGTGAATGCCAGAATGTTGACTTCCTTTAAGCACTTCCATTTAGAAATGCCTAGAACTACTTGTCTTAATTTTCCGCTTATATAAAAAGCTAGCTCTGCTGCTGTGAAAAAGAACAGCAGAAACTATCATGTATTTGTATAAAAAGTCCTTAATGTGACTTTGGGACAGATTTAAAAATTCAAGTAGTAGGTTATTAAATTGATTAATTGATGGGTAATAGACCCTACTACGTTCAAGAAAAGAAATGGTCTTCTTAGTTTGCATAAGGGGTTGGGAAATACTGAATGAGAATGCACTTCCTTGGAGAATAAAATCAACATTACTACCAAAGCAAACTTTTCCTGTGGTCAGTCTTAACTTTCATAATGAGTGGCCAGTGGCGATAACTTGCCATCCTCCAGTTAACTATATATTATCTTGCAAATGGTGAAGGATTAAGAGAAAGTGAGCATTTTCTTTTTTTGCTGCATACATAAACAAATACAGCATGTTTTCAAAGGAAAATTAAGGCCAGGCCTAAGAATAAAATATATGACTCATGTCTAGGCATTTCCACTGCCACAATATTAGTATCTTCTAAATCTAAGTAATGTTTTTACTTTAAAACTTTAGTAGACAAATTAAAATTCAGTTAATGAAATCAATCTAGAGCATAGTGATTTAATTCAAGGATAGGTTGTACTCTTAAATGAAGACAGACAGTTGATAGAATTGATACAATTATTGCAAACACCATAAAGTTGATGCAAAATTTTATGAAGTACTGTGGTTTGCAAAATCTTTGGGGGGGTAGTCATTTGCTTTACTAAAAGCTGACTAAAATAGTAAACACTTGCACTTTACTTGCAGAGTTCTTGTACAGCCTTGAACTCATGTAACAGTTAAAAATCCCCTCTCAAAGCAGTTACTTTCCTGAGTAGGATATTAGAGTAAATGAATGAGTGGTGTGTTTGTGTAAGCATGTTTCTGATCCATAGATAGTACCTATACATTCACATTTATATGAACTACGTTTTTAAACAACCTGTTTTACGCATACAAGTCTAGGGGGAGTAAAAGGCAAAAAATGTATATGCATGTGAACTCCAGTTTGAGATGTACACATTACATAATCCATATATTTTCTTCTCTCCCAGCTTCAAAGGAATATTTTGGCATCTAATCCCAGAGTCACAAGATTCCACATTAATTGGGAAGACAACACTGAAAAACTGGAAGATGCAGAGAGCAGTAACCCAAATCTACAGTCACTGCTTTCTACAGATGCGTTACCTTCAGCATCAAAGGGGTGGTCAACATCAGAAAATTCATTAAATGTTATGTTAGACTCTCATATGGACTGCATGTGACTAACCACCATCATTTTGGTACTGTACATGTGTTAAACTGTAAAAACAACCAGAACTATTTCCCTCAAATTCCATAAGTACATAGTTGACAAGCAATGTGAAGAACTTGTTTTAAAACATCCTGTAGAAAGTTTATAAAAAAAACCAAACAACAAAAAAACAAACAGTATTTGAGCAAATTGTGGAATATAAATACAACTATTTTTAAGTAATTGCCTTTTTTCTCTAATGTGTTATTCTATGTGGTCTAAACCTAACTTGATTAAAGTATACATATGGTCCCCCCTCCCCCTTTACTTTGTAAGCACTATTAAAAGCTAAAAAACTGGAAGTTAAAACATTCAGGCAAAATGAAGGAATAATGCCATGTCCTTATCTCTGATACCCAGATTGCCAAATATAAAGTGCCCTTTAATAGCAGCTTAAGAACAAAACTGTCATTAGATGAAGTGCAAAGAAAAAAAAAAATTATCTCTTACAAGAAAAAAAAAGTCCAAAAATGTCCTCTTGCTGTGAAAGCAGACAGCATAGTATAATTTTAGGTGCAAGCTTCTTTTCCTTTCAAGGCACATACTTGTTACTTAAAGCATGCAATTTGAGATTTACCATCTGCTATCTTGGATTTTAGGAATTTTTTTTTTTTTTTAAATCTCCTGCTGCTGCTGTTTAGTCAGACTGGTTTGTTAGGAACAATGTTTCATGTGGATTTGGGTGGGTATCTCGGGAAAGAACCCTTTTTCAGTCACCAAAATAGCACACAGAATTGGTTGGAAGGATTCAAGCAAATACTAGAAAATTTAAAGGATCAAAAGGAATAGCATAAGTATCCAGAAAATGTTCTTCTGCAAGTTTACTACATACAGCTGCTGGCTGGTACATTTATTTTCAGGTATGCTTTATTTTTGCAGTCATTTTAACTAGTAATAAGGAGTTTAGATGCTTCCTTTTAAGTTTTTTTTGAAACATCTGGAATTGAAAACTTTCCTGTTTTCTCTCTACCCTGTAAGGCACTCCTGTGCGCTGGTACAAATCAAGATTTAAACCCTGTTGTGGCAGGCCTGACACACTCAAGAACACATTGCCTGCCCTGGAGCTCTTGCACTGAAACATCCCTATTACCTGAGGCATCCTTGAAGATAAAAAGAACTAAGCAGTAAATTCTAAAGACTTAAGACATTATTATGACACTAACAATTTACTTACTCCTTCCAATCCTTGTTAGCCTTACACATTTACCATGACTATATGTGCATTTAAAATTGTAATCTGTCATGTCAGATTACAGGAATATAGTTCTGCTAGTTATTAGTAACTGCCCAAACTGTGAACCCTTGTAGGTTCCAGGCCCTTAAAAAACGGAGATTTCCTGATGACTGACAGTATAGCTCAGAATAAAAATAGAATGCTTTCTCTTCTCTTTCTGCATTCTCTAATAGGGATGAAGATGTCCCAAGCAGTTAGCACTAATGTTTTTCCACATCATTAGTGAAATTGTCTTAATTTCAAACTTGTATGTTTTTTACAGCAGAAAGGAATGACCTGATCTGAATGTACATGCACGTGTTTGTTTCTTGCATGGAAACTCAGCAGTACGTATGGTAGCTGAATGGAATCCATTAATATTTGGAACCCTAATTCTAATGTGTGCTCTAAAAAAATCTCTCTGTAATTGTTTAAAATTATGATTAGCAATTTAAAAATATTAACACTCTAATAACGGTATGACTTAACACAAAGAACTGGTCCCCCAAACCAGCAGTTGCTTTACTTGAGGGCTGAAATTATGTGAACTTTTAAGAAAGATCTTTCAATTTTCAGTTATATTGCAACTTAAAGGTCTACAGTGACATTTGGAGATTTTTCATGCACTTTATTGTTCTATTTGTAAATCTATTTAAGATATCTCTTAAACGTAAGCATGTAAATAGCTTAGTCATCTGCTGAAAGATTGGCAGGCTAATGAAGTCTGCCTTCAGCTAAAGCTACTGTAGTAGTGTTCCAAACCCTTGCACCTGTTGAAGATTCAAATGAAAACATGATCAAGTACGAGCTGTAACCAGAATCCATCCATCAGTAGCTTGAAGGCTTCTTAGAAGCATATGCCACAAAGTGATGGAAGCAAACTGTATTACTACTATTGCAGAATCAACTACAAAATACAGTCAGCAAAACTATGTCACCCAGCAAACCCATAAATTTAGAGAAATCAGAAAGTGAAGATTTGTTGTTTTGTTTAGGAGGAAAAAAGTCAACTGTGCATGTGAACTTGGGTGCAATAAACTTCAAGCTAGCCCGGATGGTGTGATGCTGCAAGAGAATTTTGCGCTACCTTACCTGAAACACTTAACACATCCTAGATAGAGCTGACCCTGTTACAGGAAAACAATAACCCTACTGTGCTTGGCGAAAACTGGAGAAGAACAACCATACCTCATGAGAGCTGCTCATGATCTTTTCAAGAGAAATGGTCTTTCTATGCTTTTTGAGAGACTGGATGCTTTCTCAGGTCTTCTACAACTTTGTCCAGATCTTAGCAATCAATACACGTTGTCTTCTGACATTCCCTGGAAAAATCCCATTCCAGAGATGTGGAATTTGAGAAACCAAATTCCAGTACTCCAGAGGCTTTGGGTCTGATCATCAGGCAACATCACCACAGAGACTTGGTGGTATTAAAAGCTACAGTGTGTATAAGGCATCTCTGTAAAGACTTTGTCCATGATCTCTGAAAGTTTTGAACCAGCAGGGCTGTACATGACATAGATAGCTAGGGCAGACAGCACAGCATTATGATTTCAAGGTCAAAGATGAGCTCACCTTCCCACGAACCTCCACTTGCAGAGACCACCAAGATGCAAAGGAATGCTACAGATTCTGCTGACAGGACTGGTGATGCATGTCACTGTATTTTTACCTCAGATGGATAGATTCAATTCCATTAGAAGACTGTCATAACGCTTATCAGAGGTTATTCACGTACAAAGAAGTAAATGGCTCAGACAAGGTAACATTACGGATGAAAAACATGGGTGGGGTTTTTTATGTCTAGCTTGAAAAAAACTTGTCCGTCTTCCAGTCATTATGATTTGTTCATGCATCACCTTCAGTCTGAATCACTATGCCAGTCTGAGTTTGAAGGGGGCAAAAAGGCGCCAGCTCCATCGTCATGGAGGCTGTTGAAATTTAACCTGTCCAGTGGCTCTACAAAGCTCCACTGAAAAAGCCAACCCGTAGTACCAATCTTCAAGACTGCAGCAACTCAGAACTTCGCTACAATAACCACAGTAACTTAAGTTTATAGCTCGCCAGACAATCTGTATTCTTGACGTGTGATTGAGAAAATCAAAAAGACAAATCTAATCTGACAGTCCATTATTTTCTTTGTAGGGTCTCAACTGCTGATTTTCTGGAAGTCATGTCAGACTGTAGGCTAGCCACTTGCAGCTAGACAAAGATTGTCCACTGCCATCTGAAAATGGTGGGAGAAAAAGGAAAAAAATCCAAAATGCCTTATGCATGCACTCCTGGCAAATCCTCATTTACCAGAGACAGAAAAAGAGCAAAGTTAACTAAATCTTGTGGCTTCTCTCTGGGCAGCTGCAGGAGATACTTAACTACCCTACCCCTTATCCATAGCACAGTGGTCTGCAAGCTTGCAGATTCTCTCATTTTTTTGAGAGCCATAGAAGTTTGGTCTGGAGATGATGGGTTAATTGTTCCTGTTGTTTCTAGCTAGAAGGCTCTGCTCAGTGCCAGCGGGAAGATGCAACAAAACTGACAACTACCTGTAAGGGCTGGCAGTGTGTGTTTGTCAGTATTTGTGCTAGGCCTTCCCTTTTGTATTTATGTTTCCAGTTAAAGTTCTGCTTCCTAAGAGCTGGTCTTGTAGTGTGTGATATTGAGAGCTGGGCTGCAAAAGACAGGTGGAGGGATTTTTGCTTGATTTTTGGTTTAGGCAAAGAATGTCCAAGGAAGAAGAGCTGGCTGGAGTCACTAGGGAGGCTTTGTTAAAGGCAAACCCCCAGGTTTCTATCTGGAACTTACAAAGCAAAGGCCTTTCAGGAGGGGATGAAGGGAGGATACACTTCAACATCTCCAACTTTTGGTAATGCTGGTTTGGAGGCATGGCTGGTACTCGCTGTCCGTGGCAGGAGGGATGTGACTGGCCTCCCTGCAGATAGAGAATGTCAGAGGAAGGAGGTCTGTGTGCTGCAGGAGGGCTACACCAGATGGAAGAGACAACAGCTATGTGTTAACAGCAGTGTTAAGAACTGGCTGAAATGTCAGGAACTTTTAAGGAGTTCTTGGGTCTTCCTCCAAAACACCCCTGGACCATGAGATAAGGAGGCCTACCTTTCAACATAAAGGGGTCCTCCAGTTTGTCCCATCTCACATGGGAGGTGGGGCAGACCTATGCTGATACAAACTGGGAAGAATCGGGGACTTTATGGTATGGTAAAGAGAATCCTGAAGACATACGATACCCATCCAAAAATCAACTGCTAGCAATGCCTGCCATTTCAACAACAGGATGTAAAAAGTCTGATGAAGGCCTTGCCTGGATCTGTTATACCAGAAGTGCGTAAGAACTGAAACCTCCAGCCAGCGTGGCAAAGGTGTTGCTCCTGCAGTATTTCCTGTCCATCCTAACTACAGGTGTTCAGCTATAGATGTATGAACAGACCAAAATTTCTGAAGACAGATACCTACTTTGCTAAATAATCTTTTGCACGCAGGTAGTCAAGGTAAGCTCTGTCTCAGGACAAAGCCATCTTGGAGCAGCATTACTGAGAGGAAATTAAGGGAATTCAAGGATCTGCAAGAGATGAGAAATTGTTACAGATGTGGTATATCTCTGATGAGGTTTGATCACAACTTCAAAATTCATTCCTTCAAGAAGTCTAGCAGACTTCCTACAGAGTTAAGGCCTCTTCAGCTTGAGCCCCAACTGTTTTAAGGAAAAGCGAATGAAGTCATGCTCTCAGGAAAATATTTTCAAGGTACATGCTGATAGAAAACACTTCAAATTCACGTACAATTATGACAATTCAGGAAAACATTGAAGACTCTTGTGGTAGAAGAGAAGATCCAAGAAGAGTGGCCTAAAAGCTGCATCTCTATTAATAACCTCATCAGAGACAGGGCGTGGATCCACAATGGAAAACTGTTCCCTGGCACTGTCTCGGCCTGTATCAACTAGGGAATGCTCAGGGACAGTTTGGGGATCTACAAACCAGGAAAAATGTCTCTGGTTTCATTGTCTTGTGTACCTCAGGATACTGACACTATGGACTCATAACCATAGCTGGACAGCTCATGTCAGTCACTTTGAATTGGTTTCTAATAGATTGGAAGAGAGGTAACTGTTAGCACCTGAAGCCCGCCTAGCAGGGAGAGGCTTGCTATGAGAAAGAAAAGCAGTGGTTTCCCCTTGAGTTAGTTGCCTTCAATGAAAAGAAAAAAACCACAGCAGCAAACTGCTGTTGGCATGATACGGACAATGTTAGACATTGCAAAATGTCAGCAGAAAGGCAGGATTTTCAAGGCTCTGTAGAGGCTATAAGAGGAGAGGCCAGAAGGCTGCATTTCATACAGCTCAGGAAGGCATATTGTACAGAACTGGAGAGCTGGAGAAACAGCTGATAGTCTCCCAGATTTTTAGACAAGCTGTTCTAAATACACGTCACAAAATTTAAGCAGTCCATCTGTGGAGGGACACAACACCAAACAAAACTTTGCAGAAATGTGAACGGCCAAATATGCACCAGGAAGCAGCAGAATGACTCTGGCCCAGATGTCCATGAGCTCCAGACCTGCCAGCAGCAGGCATGCATTGGTTCCTGTCCCTCTGGCATCAAACACTGCAGCCCTCAAGTTCCAGGGGCAGATGAAATATTTTCTTACTAGTGATTATCTCATCCAAATATAGCTCTGGGACTGCAAACCAGTTGGTTAAACTCAGTAGTAAGGTGGTAGGAACCCAGAGAGATTATGTTAAACCTCACTAAGTCTCTGTCTTTCTGGAAAACTATGTATCAGTTTCTAAAAATTAAAGGTACCTGAATGACTCCCTGTGATTCTCAGATGAGTGGCTAGTTGAGGAGAATGAACCAGGCCTTTAAAAAAACTAAACACTGCGTAGACAGAACCAGACAGTGGAACAGATGGTTCCCCTGTCTTTTATTTAAAAATCAGAAAGTCCTATAGCGGTCAAAGAAATTTTTGCCATTGAGTTGCTGAACGTGGGCTGGTCTTCTGGCTGCCAGCTTTCATTAGAGATGTGGGAGGAACGAACCCTGGTTCCTCACAGAAGTCCTAAACTTGCAGAAAACTCTCAACAGAAAATTTCTAAGTGTTCGCAAGAAAGGCAACCTAATAAAACAAGTAAACTCAGAAACTCTATCTAGACAGTGGAGGTAAAGTTGTGTTTTTTCCAAAACAGAGAATAGATTATTGGTAAGTGCTGTTTGCAGCATGCAGGCAACTTGAACCTGTTGGTAGGATATGAAAGATGTAGGTCTTCCATACCGATTCACTAGAACAAGAAAGCAGGGTGTTAGCCTGGGTGATACTTTCTGAATCAGGCAGAACACATCTGATGAAGCACAGACTTTGTTTAAAAAGCACTGGGGGAGGTAGGAACCTGATTGAAAGAGCAGAGGCCCAACAGCAACTCAAGCTGTGGAGTCAGGTCGCTGTTTTCTGAAATTCTACGAGGCAATTCCAGTTAGGGCCAGATGGGGTAACGGGCTGCAGTGGGCACATGACACCGCAGGGCCCTAAGGGATCACAGTGGATCTCAAAGCACATGATACCTAAGGTACAGCTGGAAAGAAAGGGAATTTTCGCACAAGGAGAATGTTAATGAGCTAGTATGCTGTCCTGGTACCAATAAATGCTTGTATGGAAAACCAGGGAAATCTGATATGATGGACAGTTTTGGAAGTAGAATTCTAATTCTACGGTTGATAAATAGCTCGTGTCCTACAACAGTGCTGGATAGGTAAAGGGTACAAGACGTGTTCATGCACAAAATCTTACCAAAGGTTGGTTAGATATCAGCAGTTTTCTCTAAAAAGAAAAATCCAAGACAGCTTTTAGCATTTCTCCAGGGTTTACCGAATCTCAAGTGCGTCTTTTGGCCTCTGTGGACTGTAATCCCAGACCCAGCAATTAAACTGCAATCAGGACTGCTTTTTATATAGAATGAGGAACTAATTGAAAGTGGAACTTACTGATTTAGTCTTTGTACACTGGAGGGGAAAATGTGCATTAGGACTCTCCTCTCATGAGAAAGCAGAAACTGGTAATTTCAAGTGTGCAATCACAACAAGGAAAGTAAAACAATAGTTCTTTAAACTCATCATCTGGAGCTTCTGCATGAAGAGCAAGTTGACAGAATCAGTGTTACAAACATATTCATAAGTAAGACACTCCTTCCACAGGGAAGGCAAAGAAAATAATTCAAACTACATCCAAACTCCTGGGCTAGAAATTAACGCTTTAGTCCAGCAGTTATAGCCATGGAAACGTTCCCTGAAATTAAACTAGAGTTAATAAGATTTCTTCTTATGGACTCAAGCGGGCAGCTCCAGTGTTTTGGAATTCGCCCTCAAACAAGTGCAAAATGCTGAAAAACTAGTAGAATATTTGCAAAAAGTATGCTGTTGCCCCGACAATTCCAGGGAGACACAGATCACTGCAATGTGCTGGGGCCTGGCCCATGCCTACCAAGCCCTGTCCCCCGCTCAAGGGGAAGAGAAGGTCTCTGGATCTGACAATAAAGAGACAGGCACTGCAGCCACTCCAACCCCAGTGACAGGCGCTGCAGCTACTCCGACCCCAGTGACAGGCACTGCGGCTGAACCAGAGAACCAATCTGTGCTGGAATCAGATGCTCCTATATATAAGAAGAAATATTAAAAAAATCACTTCGCTTTATAAGGGATGACAATGAACCAGGGCCATCATGAGAACAGGAGGAAGAGGCAGAACCAGAGGTAATCACCCAAACCCTATCCCTGAGTGAGCTGTGAGACATGCGAAAGGATTTTAGCCATCATTCAGGCGAGCTGGCTGCTCCGATGCTGGGATAACAGAGCCAGTAGCTTGGAATTAGAGGATAAGGAAGCCAAGCAGCTGGGATCCCTTTCCAGGGAAGGGAACATCAACAAAGCGATTGGAAAAAAGGCACAAACCCTCAGCCTTTGGAGGCGACTTCTCTCAGGTATGAGGGAAAGGTATCCCTTCAAAGAAGATGTACGTCATCCAAGCATATGGGCCACCATGGAGAGAGGTATCCAATGCTTGAGGGAGCTAGCTGTGCGGGAGATAGCTTATTATGACCCAGACGATGCGCAGTTACCCACACATCCAGATGAAGTCCAATGCACCCAGCCCACATGGCAGAAGCTTGTACGGAACACACCATCATTGCATGTCAATGTATTAGCAGTAATGGACTGGAAAGACAAAGAGGGACCAACAGTGGATGAATTCGCTTGCTGACTCTGGCAATACAAAGAAAGTCTCTCCTCTTCCCTCGTCATGGCAGTGGAGACGTTGCCATACATACTAATAGACAAACTATCCTGTGAGTTCCAGCAATTCAAAGAGGGTATGTCCCACTCACCACCTGCACAGACTAGGATCTCTGCTATTAGACGTAAGCGTGCCCTTGCTCGAGAGAGAGAAGATAGAAGGTACGCACCATGCTGTGGTTTTGCCTGCATGACTATGGAGAAGACATGAGAAAATGAGATGGAAAACCTACCTTGATCCTAGAAGAGCGGGTACGTGAGTTGCGAGGAAAAACAATCACAAAAGGGGATTCTTCCAGGAGAAATGCCACTCCAGTTTCCAGCGGGCAATTCCCCAGACAGAGTAGAAGGGTTGAATTTACTTCAGATCCTCTTGAAGGGACTTCTAAGTCATTTTTACAAGAAGTGAGTAACGAAGAGTCTGACCAGGATTAGAGGGACCCTGCCTCCAGCCAGGTGGAGGAAAGGGACAGCCAGGTTTATTGGACTGTGGATTTGTTGGCCTGGCATGTTAGACCCACAGGAGTACAAGGCTCTAGCAGACACCAGTGCACAGTGTACCTTAATGCCATCAAGTTATAAATGGGCAGAACCCAGCTGTATTTCTGGAGTGACAAGGGGGATCCCAACAGCTAACTGTGTTAGAAGCCAAAGTGTGTTTAACTGGGAATGAGTGGGAAAAGCATGCCATTGTGACTGGCCCAGAGGCTCCATGCATCCTTGGCACAGACCACCTCAGGAGAGGGTATTTTCAGGACCCAAAGGGTGTTGGTGGACTTTTGGTATAGCTGCCTTGGAGACGGAAGGAATTAAACAGCTGTCAACCTTGCTGGGTCTCTCTGAGGACCCTTCGGTTGTGGGGTTGATGAGGTGTGAAAGACTGAAATGTCGTATGACTGTCTCAAAGCTTGCTTGTGTCCGTGCAAACCTCCAAGAGAAGCTGCTGCGGCCTGTGAATTGGTCTGAGGAGTGTCTCCCAGAGAAGCGGGAGTGTATTGAAGGATGTGCCCCCTCCCCCACTTCTTTGTGGTTGCATTGTTCCGACTCCTTAGACAAGCCTCAAAGGGGCAGACATGTACTGAGCTGGCCCCATCCTGTACCCATTTGTGACTCTATTGTGTAGGCCAGACACCATGCATGCCTTGCTAATGAACTGACAAGAGGCAAGTTCCTGCCCTGAAGCCAGATGCAACAAAACCTGTGGGACCAGGGAAAAAAAATAACCTAAAGGTGGGCAGATAAGCTAATCAGCAGATACAATGAACTTAAAAAGGCAGCCGAAAATTTTGTTCAGTGTGCATCCACCATCGAAGCCAGATCCGTGTGCACTCACCACCAAAGAACTGAACACTGAGGACCAACAGGACGCTGCTGGATCCATGGTGGTGACTATTCTTGCAGCCCTATCCCGCATCCTTGCTTTATTTCTGTCTTTTATTTCCATTCTGTCCTATCGCTACCCCTCTTCACTTTTTTAATAATAAAAATTATTGTTTTGGGTATACAGCATTTGAGCTCGTTTGTGTCTTAATCTCGCTCTTGGGAAGATTTTTATCGAAACCTCCCCCGACATTGGATCGGGATATCAGGGTCAAAGAACAACAAGTGACAATCGCTACTACAACAGTGCGCCTGCAGCAATATCGCACCAACTGAGACTCCCTGGTTCCCATCCATAAGCTAATTCATCAACTGGAGAGCCAAGGGGTGATCAGCAGGACTCGCTCACCCTTTAACAGCCCCGTAAGGCCAGTGCAAAAGTCTAATGGAGAGTGGAGACTAACAGACTATCGTGGTCTGAATGAATGAACTCATGCTGCCACCAAGTGCTGCCGTGCTGGATGTACTAGAACTTCAACATGAACTGAAGTCAAAGGCAGCCAAGTGGTACGCCACAACTGGTATCGCTAACACATTTTTCTCAATCCCTTTGGCAGCAGAATGCAGGCCACAGTTTGCTTTTACTTGGAGGGGTGTCCAGTACACCTGGAATCGACTGCCCCAGGGGTGGAAACACAGCCCCACCATTTGCCGTGGACTGATCCAGACTGCACTGGAACAGGGTGAAGCCCTGGAACACCTGCAATACGCTGATGACATCATCATATGGGGCAACACAGCAGAAGTTTTTGAGAGAGGAAAGAAAATCCAAATCCTTCTGAAAGTCGGTTTTGCCATAAAACAAAGTAAGGTTAAGGGACCTGCCCAGGAGATCCAGTTTTTAGGAATAAAATGGCAAGATGGATGTCATCAGATCCCAATGGATGTGATCAACAAAATAGCAGCTCTGTCTCCCCCAACTAGCAAAAAGAAAACACAAGCTTTCTTGGGCGTTGTGGGTTTTTGGAGAATGCACATCCCAAATTATATTTTGATTGTAAGCCCTCTCTATCAAGTGACCTGGAAGGAAAATGACTTTAAATGTGGCCCTGAGCAACAAGCATTTGAGAAAATCAAATGGGAAATTGTTCAGGCAGTGACCCTTGGGCCAGTCCAGGCAGGACAAGATGTTAAAAATGTGCTCCCTTCCTGGAGTCTCTGGCAGAGAGCACCAGGGGAGACCCAAGGCTGACCCCTGTGGTTTTGGAGTCAGGGATACAGAGGATCTGAGGACCGCTGTACTCCAACTGAAAGAGATATTGGCAGCATATGAAGGGGTCCGAGCTGCTTCAGAAGTGGTTGGTACAGAAACACAGCTCCTCCTGGCACCCCGACTGTCAGTGCTGGGCTGGATGTTCAGAGGGAGTGTCCCCTCTACACACCATGCAACTGATGCCACGTGGAGTAAGTGGGTCGCACTGATCACACAACGAGTTTTCATAGGAAACCCCAGTCACCCAGGAATATCGGAAGTGATCACAAATTGTCCAGAAGGCAAAGATTTTGGAATGTCACCAGAGGAAGAGGTAACGCACGCTGAAGAGGCCCCACCATATAATAAACTACCGGATAACGAGAAGTGATATGCCCTGTTTACTGATGACTCTTGTTGTATTGCAGGAAAATATCGATGGTGGAAGGCTGCTGTGTGGAGCCCCACATGACGAGTTGCAGAAGCTGCTGAAGGAGAAGGTGAATCGAGTCAGTTCGCAGAGGAGAAAGCCATCCAGCTGGCCTCGAATATCTCTGAGCGAGAAAAGTGGCCAGTGCTCTACCTCTATACTGACTGGTGGCAAATGCGCTGTGGGGGTGGTTACAGCAGTGGAAACAGAGCAACTGGCAGCGCAGAGGCAAACCCATCTGGGCTGCTGAATTATGGCAAGATATTGCTGCTCAGGTAGAGAACCTGGTTGTGAAAGTACATCACATAGATGCTCAGGTAGCCAAGAGTTGGGCCACTGAGGAACATCAAAACAACCAACAGGTGAATCAAGCTGATAAGATTAATGTGGCTCAAGTGGATCTGGACTGGCAACACAGGGGTGAAAAATTTGTGGCTCGCTAGGCCCATGACTCCTCAGGCCATCAAGGATGGGACGCAACATATAGATGGGCTCGTGACCGAGGGGTAGACTTAACCATGGACACCATTGAACAGGTTATCCATGAATGTAAAACATGCACTGTAATCAAGCAGGCCAAAAGTTTAAAACCTCTTTGGTACAGAGGACAATGGTTAAAATATAAATATGGGGAGGCCTGCTAGATTGATTACATCACACTCCCACAGTCCTATCATGGAAAACAATATGTACTCACAATGGTGGAAGTAACCATCAGATGGCTGAAAACAAATCCCATGCCCCATGCCACCACCCAGAACACTATCCTGGGCCTCAAGAAGCAACTCTTGTGGTGACATGGCACCCCAGAAAGAACCGTGTCAGATAATGGGACTCATTTCTGAAATAATCTCATAGACACCTGGGCCAAAGAGCATGGCACTGAGTGGGTATATCACATCCCGTGTCATGCACCAGCCTCTGGGAAATGGAGGAGTATAATGGGTTGCTAAAAACTACACTGAGAGCAATGGGTGGTGGGACCTTCAAACACTGGGTTTTAGCAAAAGCCACCTGGTTAGTCAACAGTAGGGGATCTGCCAATCAAGCTGGTCCTGCCCAGTCAAACTTTCTACATACTGTAGATGGGGATAAAGTCCCTGTAGTGCACATTAATAATATATTGGGGAGGACTGTCTGGGTTATTCCTGCCTTGGGCAAAGGTAAACCCACGTGTGGGAATACTTTTGCCCAAGCACCTGGATGCACTCAGTGGGTGGTGCAGAAGGATGGGGAAGTCCAATGTGTTTCTCAAGGGAATTTGATTTTGGGTGAAAATAGCCGATGAATTGAATTGTATGATAGTAATTGCTAAATAACCCTGTCATTGCATATCATTATCGCTATGATTGTTATATATTAGACTAATGGCATCATATTAAGAATCGTCCAGGTTAATGAAAAAGGAACTTTGATGAAGTCATGACTAGTTTCAGCAACTGGTGACCAGCAACTTCCTCAAGATTGGTATCTTCAACCTGCAGACCATAAGCATGGACTGCATCAGATACATCAGCTACGAGCTTCAAATGTAGTATACAACAGAAACTACACGTCATCCTGCTGTGTCCAGTGATACCCACTCCACCAACTGAGCAAACTCCATCTCATTCCTCCTGCCATCTGTCATGACAGATGGAACCCAAAGTTACGGACAAAATAAACTCACTGCACATTTTGGAGGGATGGCCCATAGATGAAGCGATACTGTGTGTATATATATCAAAAAAACAGGAAAAATGATGGTGATTAATTAGAAAGCATTGGAAAACATGGAACTTGAGCATAACACAAATGTTATAGAATAAAGGGTGGATACTGTCCTGATTTTGGCTGGGATAGAGCTATTTTTTTTTCCCTTCTTAGGTAGCTAGAATAGTGCTGTGGTTTGGATTCAGTACAGGATTTGATGAGAAGAATGTTGATACTGTACTGATGTTTCTAGTTGTTGCTAAGAAATTGAGGACTTTTCAACTTCCCATGTCCTGCTAGTGCGCAGGTACACAAGAAGCTGGGGGGAGCACAGCCAGAGTAACGGACCCAAATTGGCCAATGGAATATCATTGAATGTCATGCTCAGTATATAGATGAGGGCTGATTGCAAAGCTTGCTTTCGCTTCTGGGATTGTGGTTTCAGGATTCTTTCTTGTCTGGGATCGCTAGCCGGAACAGGCTGGGTGTCAGTCAGCAGGTGGTGAGCAATCACATTGTGCATTACTCGTTTGTATTTTCTGTTATGACTATTATTATTATTTTAATTTGATTTGATTTCAATTATTGAATTGTTTTTATCTCAACCTAAGAGTCTCCTTACCCTTACCCCTCCAATTCTCTCCCCAGGGTGGGGGAGGGTGAGTGAGTGGCTGCGTGGTGTTTGGCTGCCAGCCGGGTTTAAACCACAACGACTTGTGATAAGGGTCCTAAAGAATTTTAAGGTGGAAATTTGATGCACCAGCTGTCACATTTCAGGGGAGAGGGACAAGAAGAGGGAGAGGCTTTTTAAAAATATAAGGAATATTTAAGGGAAATGTAGATGATCTAAAGACCCAAGACAATCCTTTCACAAGATGGAACTCCATTTCCACACATCATTACAGCTGATTCTGTGGCACACCTATCACAGTAAGCTTGTAAACTGCAATACTGGTTTTCAGGGAAATGTCTTTGAACCTATCATGGCTGAGCTGGAAAACAGATCATACGGAAAATGAAGCACAGGAGGGAGATGCAGTGAAGAAGGCAACAGCAACATCAGAGACCAAGAGCAGCTGACACAGGGAGATTACTACTGACAAAGTGGGCAAGGTCACATCGAAATGCATGGCAAAATTTCACTCCAGGTCGCTGTCAGTCCCCTAGCAAAATTTAAATTACCCAGCCTGTTCTCAGTTCTTAACACAGAACAAAAGGTGGAGAGAAGGTTATGCTGAGCCAAAATGTTCTCTTTGGCTTCTCTCCAGACCTATTTGTCAACGGTTTGAGTGGAAAACCAGAGGCGTATGTGTTTCGTAACAAGAGTGTGTATGTTCAACATCACGTTCCACTTCCACAGCTACGGAAGACCCAGTATACACATATACACATAGCTATGGAACCAGGAAAGATTTATTCTCTGATATTCCCATGTATAAATAATGCTGTCTCCCAGACATAAAATGAAAAGCAGCACTATCTGAGAAACGTTCCATTTCCACATGCTAGCTGAGACACGGGTTTGTCCCTAATTATTTTGTGATTTTGAATCACAAAATATAGTAATATAGTAATTTGCTCAGCTGAAGTAATTTGCATAAGTAATCTGACCCTGCACATTGTCCCTGGAAGAGTTTGTAAAGATACCTGGCATTCAGAGCCAGCTGGGACATTCCTAAATTCAATAAAATAAAATAAAAATAAATAAAAAAAGACCTTGCTCTCTGAAACCATCTTGAAACCATCTTTATGAGTTGGAAATAATTTCTCAGCACAGGGGTGAATTTCCAAAAAGTAAGCAGAAATCAAACTGGCAGCCAGCCAGAACATACAAAAGAACAGAAGACAGGAGAGTATCTGTTCAGGACAAACCAAATGATGCTAGCCCATCACACAGTGTGAGCTCTGGAAAGATATCATATTTGTCATAGCTGGGAAGAACACTAAAAATACAGGTCCAGGTCATACTCGGCTAGCAATGAGAGGTGCCTCTGGATGAGGCTTGTAAGGTTCCCTGTTAGAAGCTCATCGCACTGCTCCACTGATACAGAGGAAGGGGCAGGACTGCCCTTCTGCAGAGTCATGTCAAGCCTCAAATGCCTCCACAGCAGTTCTTTCCTTCCACTGTGCTCATACAACCTGAGCACATATGTTCATATATGTAGAAGGCCTCTATATAAACATACTCGAGTGAAAAAAGGAAAGTGTTCCAGCTGAAGAAGCACATACCTGCACTTGTAGATCCAATTCCTGCAGTAAGCACTGAGCGTGGCATAATCTTTACTGCATACTTGAGAAACTGAGATTTCCCCGTACCTGGGTCTCCAACCAACAAAAGATGTGATTCACCTTGGGGGAAGACGTGGATGTAGCATCAGACAGTTCATATACAGAGAAAGATATACACAAAATGCCCAGAATCAAATAATACTTCTCAATATTCACCTAACATTTAGCACTACATATACATTACAACATGTAATTCTGTTTAAGACTGCACTATCTATTGGGTGTGATAAATATATTGTTTAGCAAAAGCAACTAGTCATATTGCTGCATCCAAACCAAATATTTACAATGAAATATTTTAAAATAATTAGTAGGTATTTGACATACTACCTGTAATGTGAGTTCTTACATTTTAGAATACTTATTTCTCAGACTCAACTCACTCTTGAACATGAAACAAAAGGATACCAGGGTATCATTCCACTATTCAGTTACTTAAATTATTGCAAAAAGGACTAATAAAATCAGCAGGCTGTTTTTCTTAACTAATTCTGTTACACGGCCAACAGTTACACAACTTAGTAATTTCAAAACAATGAAATTACAGAAGTAAATAATTTGGCTACCACGATCGCACTGAAGTGCTCTAAAATTATTTCATTCTCTTCTACAATATATTAATGACCTTCAATTCAAATATAAAGTCTATAGCTGCTGGAACATTAAGAAAATCCTGTATTTGTATATACACACATATTATTTTAGAATTATTATGACCTACATAGATTATGACCTGTGTACCACCTGGCACATGGCATATTTGCCATCTAATAACAACAGAAGGAGAATCAGCAGGCAGATAACTTACAGTAACAGAACTAAGTGAGATGTGCTGACAATCACAGATGGAAAAGTCTGGCATTAGGAAGTAAAATGAATCCTTTAATTCTTCCTTTCTGTGTACTATGGTGATCTACATTAAGGAAACATTAATATTCCATCCTCTGATGCCAAATACTGCTGGGAATATTCTACTAGAAATAATTTCAAAACGTCACTTATATAATAAAAAGTGAGTTTATGTTTTATCTAAAACAACTGCCTTTAATATTCTACCTAATGGAATCCTGAATGCCTGCTTTTACTGGGGTTTATTTGGGAAAAATTAAAGTAAAAAGAGGAAGTCTAGACACCCACTTTATTTGTCTGAGATTCTGGAAGAATAGGCAAAAATTGCTCTCACTCAATAAAGTGGGACAATTATGTTTCTGAAACCTTACTGCTTTGATTTTGGAGGGGGGAGGGATGTGGGTGAAGACAAGGGTGGGAACAACTGTGTCCTGGTTTAGCCAGGATAGGGTTAAGTTTCCCCAGCAGTGAGGGGGGAAGCTCTAGCCGGGTTATTCATATATCATGCTGAGGTCACATCCTGGCGCGAGCACAGGAAGAATCGGTGATCTCGTGGGTTGGCGCAGCCGGTTCTCTCACTGCTGTATCGGTATATACTTTGCTCTGTTCATTGATATCACTGTTATTCTTATTGTTGTTGTTTGTTGTGTTGCTGTTGCTCTGTTGTATTAAACCTTTCCTTATCTCAGTCTTGGGCTTTGTATTTCACTCCCTTTGTGGGGGAGGGGCAGCGGCCGCGTGGTCTCAGACCCCGGCAGGGGCTAAACCACCACAACCTGTTAGAAAGGATGCAATACTATTAGAAGCAATACTAACCTCTGATTCGAGTTCCAGTAGCATCAGTCCTCTGTACACCACCAGCAAGCACCATGGCTACAGCCAACTTCACCAGGTACAAACCAAAAACTTGAGGACATAAGCTAGCCAAAATTTCATTCCTCCCTAGAATAGAAGCAAAAAATAACACTCAGTGCTGTCCTGAGAGTAAAACTTAGTTTCCCATGGCCTGCTGTATACACTTAGAAGTCCTGTGTACACTAACAAATCATTGTCCTGTGTCCACAGTCCTAGGCACACTCACAAATAATTTGGGTCTGCTTCCTGAACAAGAGGAACAGGGCAGGGAGGAGATTTTTTTTTTTAATTCATTTTTTTAAAATGGGACCCAAAGCAGTTGTTTGATCCAAACGTCCTTCATTATAAAGAATTTAAGTCTTCTACTGTCATAAGCAGCAAAGCCAATCTTATCGCAATTAAAGGAATGTCTGGACATCATGAGAGAAGACTAACGAAATGCCATCATACAAATTCTTTTGTTTCACAGATAAAAGTGAAGGCTATGAAGAATAAAACTTAAAAGTTTCCAGACTTCAAAATATCCCCTTGAAAAGTGTTGCGTTGTACATTTAAGGAAAAATCTAACACTTGAAGTATTTTGCCCTAATTGTGTGCACCCATAGCATGGGTCATTTTATCCTCATTGTCCTGAATCTCCTTCTCCTTTGAGCCCCTCCTCCTCCCTACCATGGTCTCTTTCCAGCAATAGAATATTTCAATCTGCTATGATAATGTTGTTGGTTTGAAAGGTGTGTAACAGAATTAATTCCATCCTTTGAGATTCTGATACTAACAGCACATAAGGGATCACAGGTTTAATGCCATACATTACTCCCATTGCTAGAGAATAAAACAGAGTGACCAATTTTGAGTTCTTAACTTAATGTTTTAAATTTAGATGCAAGTACATGGTACTGGCAAAATATGCAGGCACCTAATAGATGACCTGAGCCATATGCGTTTCTTGTGGAGGTCTTCTGAGGGAATTAACACATCTTTGTCCAAAAAGGAAATTTTGAAAACTTTGGTCAGCCATAGCAGAACTCAAGATTGAGCTCCACAGTTGCCTCTATTTGACTTCAGATTCATTTGCCTTGCCAGTGCTGAGCAGCTCGGCAGCTCTGCTTCTTCCGAGATAGTATCCAGAAAAAATAAAATCACCTGCATAAATTGTCTCAGAGGCCTGCCATGAGGCCTTCTCAGGACACCTAATACACAGCATCAGGAATTGACTGACATAAAATGCAGTAGTAACTACCATTATCTCTTGAAAGACAGTAGACACATCCTGTTGTGAAATAGCCTATACCTTAGACTCCTTAGTCAAATTTGATCTCTGTGCTCACCAGAGTGGACTCAAATTCAGAAAAACGGCCTGAAACAGACATCTTGGGCAGTCAGGGTCCTTCTAATTTCCACTCCAATTTTCTTGTAGACACTTCAGACTAATTTATTTATTCTGAATGGGCAATATTACATAAAACCACATTGCTCCCTGCAGGCTTCCAAAAATTGTCCTGAAAATGAAAGATTAAATGGGACCTTCAAAAAGGATCCTGAATTACTTTCTGAACAGTTCTAACTAGAGTGATAAGAAATATTCTCATTCCAAACAGCAGGAGAAAAATGTTCTCGTTCCAAACAGCAGGAGTCTAGCAATTAAATTGCTTTCCAGGAAATGCAGTTCTGAAGAATCTTTGACATTGAAAATATCTCAAATTTCTTAT
The DNA here is from genome assembly GCF_047716275.1 of Strix uralensis. NCBI lineage: Eukaryota > Metazoa > Chordata > Aves > Strigiformes > Strigidae > Strix > Strix uralensis. The sequence goes on from NC_133974.1 coordinate 56,822,343, forward strand.
GTGAGCACACTAATTTTTAAGCTGACGTGGGCAACATGCCCACCTGCTTTTCCTCCTGTTTGTCTTTTAAGAAGAAAGACTAAGCCCTTTTCAAGATTTTAAAAGACATAGTGTTAGCCTGAGACAGTTCAGTGGTAGAGATCCTAAAGAGTCCATTGAGCTTCCCTGCAGTTCAGGAGGAAGCACTCAGATTATGGGGAGGGACAGAGTTCCAGACACAACTCCTGCTAATTCTTAGGTGGTTGACTGCAGACCACGGTAAGTTTAGGAGCTAGTGTACTAAACACTCTGTCTGTTCTGGAAGCCACTGTGAATTGGAAGACTCTCTCCATAATTGATAGGAGGCTCCACAGCACCTAAACCAAGGGTCTAGGCATCCAAGAGTTAGGTTAAAGATGAGATGTGCTAAGCTCTGTGGTAAAGATTTGCAGCTATATTTGGGATGCAGAGACACTGAGTCAGATCTCTCGCCCCAGAATCAACAGCTAAGCTGACTAAAAGCAGATCTGGTCCACACTGTTTCTTCTAAGAGGTATGCTTTTTCTTTCTTGATTATAAATGCTTTTCTTTTTTTCCCTGATACTTATATTATTTCTCAATTCTGGTTAATAAATGTTCCACAAAACACTCGACTAAAAAGCTTAAAAGAAGGGAGATCAATGCAGTATGTTTGATACTTTTTTCCCCCGGTAATATTAAAGTAAGAATTTCATATTCCTGTACTGGAAAAAATATATTTTTGGAGGAAGAGGTGCTGGGATAGGATAATGGGGAAAAAATGTGTTCAGTCACTGTATTTTCACTCCTGATTTCATCTATATCTGAACATGCATCCTATTTCAAAGCTTTCAACTACTAACCTGCTAAGGGATCATTCCTATGCTTTTCCCAGAAGTCTTCAAACTCCTTGCGGACTTCTTCATCAATGACAACTCCTGCTAGCTGCTCATTGTTTACTTTAACATAGTTGGCTTTCAAAACAAGCTCCAAGTCACAGCGTGCATTCTCGTGGAAAGGTTTCCACCTCTGCATTACCACTCCATACACTGTGATGTCATCTCCTGGAGGTAACAACAAAAATTAGTAAAATAACATCTGACTTGAGATATGCAGATGTGTCAGTTAGGTGTAACACATAATAATGTAATTGAGATCCTGTAGTTCCTGCAGTTACTGGAAGTTACTTCCTGCTCCTGCAGTTACTGGAAGTCTAAAACAATCTTTAGGTAGATTGCTTATGTCTGTGGTAGGAAGTTGCTATGTCTTTCTATTTCTGTTTAAGCCAGGTGAATTCTTAAAAGTATACCTCTGCTTGTTTCCTCTTTTAGAAAAGAGGAATTCATGGTGAACTGTAGAAGCTTTTCTTTCTATCAGATTTACTATACAAAAAATTTAGTCAAAACTTTCTTGACTTCTAGTAACTTTTGTGATGAATTCCAGAATCACTCGTTAACATTCTGGCCACTGAGTTCTTCTGAGAAACTACAACTAATTTCTTGTGGGAATGTGCATATCTGAGAATTTTAGTCCATTCTTCATACATCCTCCTGCCAATTGGCTTCCTTTTTGAATGCCAAGTAGCTTTTTCCACCTGCAGCACTCCTTAGACCGGAGGACAGGTTACCTAGCTCTCCGAAACAACAGAGAGGTACCACACGCTGTGTGATGATGTGGACCAATTTCCTCAAGAAGTTTGGTGTCCCCCCACTAACAAGATTTAATATACTTTCCATATGTCACAACATATTACTTATTGAAACTGATCCACCACAATCAAGATGTAACATGGGGATGTATGACATTTTCTAGAATAGCCTTCAACTGCCATGTTAACGTCCAAGCTCAAACAGCAACGTGACAGATAAATATATTTCATTCAACAAGCCCTCAGCACTGACAGCCTACTTGGCAAAGGCTCATCTCAAACGGAAAAATAAAAATGCAGTTTGTGGTGCAAAAATATGTGATATATGCTGTCTCCTCACCAGACTTGCAGCTGTCCACTAAGTCATCTTCCAGAACAACCACCATGCAACGAGGGATGCTTCCAACAGACAGCCTTTGAACCTAGGAGACAGGAAGGAAAAACACTTCTTAAGAACAGCACCTGTCAAAAACCATTTACAGCTGCTCTGGCTTAAGGACCTACATTCCTTTCCTGGAACTGAGGTCAGTCCTTGCTTTTTCTCACAAAACTTACACAGTAAGCATGCCACTGCTGCCATGAACTTAGTAATGGAAGTTTAATGCTGGTATTAATGGAAACAGGATTGGGTATTAAATTAGTTGAAGGTGCTCTATCCTGGGAGTTGCTGTGTGATTTCAGTATCTTGCTGAAGAAAGCTCACTAAAAGAGATCATTTGAAAGAGCTGACCTTTGTTTTAATGATTTGAGATATTTTTAGACATTTATTCAATATGCAAAGTCTACTTTGGGTACTGAAGCATGTCTATGGCTTAGATAACATTTCACTGAAGTACACACTGAAAGATTATTCTCTATATTTTTCTGGTGTTAACCATAATTTGACAGGTTGAGATAAAAGTTTATACCTAGGTGTCAAGGATTAAACCAACAGCAGGAAAAAACAAATCACACACAACCAGACAAATGTATATTGACAAATGTGCCGGTAATTCCTGTACTTCTTTTGCTTTTCTCCAGGGCAAAGTCTATTCAATCTTGTCACAGACTATTTCCAACCAGCAATCTTTACATCTACACTTAAAGTTTGCAATAGTTTTTAAGAATATTCACTGCACAATAACAACAATTGGAAGTACCTTTTCATTCTGTAGCACAGGTCACACATGCTAGAATTCTAGATTTATTCACTCTCTAGTGCCTAGGAAAGTAATTCACCCTTGAGTATTATCTAAATGGCCACAGGCAGTTCACATCACTGTCAGTACTGGTGGCACATACACAGTTACTTGCAGAGCTCAGTAGGAAACATGAGCGAAATTCATTCCTGGTTTAACTTTACTGTGTTTAATAAGCTCATGCAGCTGGAAATCCTTCCCATCACAGAGATCTGTGTGTCACACAGTAAAACAAAAAAAAAAATTATAGAAACTGTATGTCAGAAACAATCACTATATGAACATGCAACACAGAGCTTATTTCCTAGAAAGTTTTATTCCCTTACTTTTTTGCTATTCTGAATTTTAAGAGCTTCATTTCTAATTTCATACATTTTTGTTTCCATACATTCCTCTCTTCATACATCTTGCATGTAGATTCACACCACTATCCATTTCATTTATCAAATCAAAGCCCTGAAACAACTGAAGAGATCTTAGAAAAGAGTTATGAAAAAGACACTGAACGTATAAACACAGAAACACTGTCTGCAATATACCCTATTCTCAATTTTCATACAGTGTAGATTTTTCTGTGCCAGTTTTGTCTTAGTTATGCACTACCATAAAAAGAGGCCCAACTGTTTCTTACTCCTCCAGCTTAGCAGTATTTCCACTCAGGGTTATCTTCAGAAAAACAAACACAAATTCCGTAAAGATCACATATTCAGTAATTGTTGAATTCAGTATTGGCTGAAGGGAACAGACATTTGCAGACACCATGTACTGAGCAACTGACATCATCTACCTGGACTTGTGCAAAGCTTTTGACACTGCCCCACATGACATCCTTGTCTCTCAATTGGAGAGACATGGATTTCATGGATGGACCCCTCAGTGGGTAAGGAATGGGCTGGATTGGTTGCACTCAAAGAGTTGTAGTCAACAGCTCAGTGTCCAGGTGGAGAGCGGTGACGAGTGGCGTTCCTCAGGGGTCAGTGTTGGGACAGGCGCTGTTTAACATCTTTGTTGGTGACATGCACAGTGGATTGAGTGCACCCTCAGCAAGCTTGCCAATGACACCAAGCTGTGTGGTGCAGTCAACACGCTGGAGGGAAGGGAGATGCCATCCAGACGGACCTGGACAGGCTGGAGAGGTGGGCCTGTGCAAACCTCATGAAGTTCAACAAGGCCAAGTGCAGGGTCCTGCACATGGGTCAGGGCAATCCCAAGCACAGATACAGGCTGGGCAATGAGTGGACTGAGAGCAGCCCTGGGGAGAAGGACTTGAGGGTTTAAGTGGATGGAAAACTGACTATGAGCCAGCAATGTGCACTCGCAGCCCAGAAAGCCAACTGTATCCTGGGCTGCATCAAGAGAAGTGTGGCCAGCAGGATGAGGGAGGGGATTCTTCCCCTCTACTCTGCTCTGCTGAGACCCCACCTGGAGTCCTGTGTCCAGCTCTGGGGCCCCCAACATAAGAAGGACATGGACCTGCTCAAGCAGGTCCAGAGGAGGCCATGAAGATGATCAGGGGGCTGGAGCACCTCCCTTATGAGGACAGGCTGAGAGAGTTGGGGCTGTTCAGCCTGGAGAAGAGAAGGCTCCGAGGAGACCTTATAGTGGCCTTACAGCACTTAAAGGGGGCCCACAGAAAAGATGGGGAGGGACTCTTGATCAGGGATTGTAGTGATAGGATGAGGGGTAACAGCTTTAAAGTGACAGACAAATTCTTTACTATGAGGGTGGTGAGGCACTGGAACAGGTTGCCCAGAGAAGTTGTGGCTGTCCCCTCCCTGGAAGTGTTCAAGGCCAGGTTGGACGGGGCTTTGAGCAGCCTGGTCTAGTGGAAGGTGTCCCTGCCCATGGCAGGGGGGTTGGAACTAGATGATCTTTAAGGTCCCTTCTGACCTAAATCATTCTATGATTCTGTGACTGATCATACTGCACCACTACAGCTGGCCTTGTCCACCACGGGGCGAGCTTTAGTCCTTAGAAGCAGTGTTGAACATTAGCATCATGTACAGTAATCACTTAAAAGAAACAATGCACACTTGATGTTGTAAGGATTCAACATGGAAGTTTCATCTATGCACTGACCCTGGGTGTTTTGTACAATATTGAATGGAGTTACCTAATAATGGAAATCTAGTCTACACATGCCTAAATTTTTAACTCTTTGACTAGAAATCTCTGACTGACAGGCTGTCTGGCTTCATTTAGCCTTCTCAGGCATTTGTTTTAAATAACAGTAGAATCGGTAAAACTTTTCCACTTATCTTAGCATGTAAAACTTATCAATGAAAACAGGATAGACTTAATTCTGACATAAGCATGAATGGTGTCACTAAAATTAGCAGTTACCTTATTTCAGTAGGAAATTAAGCCCCCATATGCCTTCTTTAGTAAGTTAATTCTTTTTGTGCTTGAGACATCTATACCTTAATACCTTCCCCTTTTTCTCCATCTTTTGGGTTTTTTTTTACCTGTTCCTGAATTTTGATTTCTTGATAGTCTCTACAGCAGGTAGGAGAAGAGGTTGTTCCAGAGAGACATGTGAACTTGGTTGAGTTGCAGCCTTCCTCGTTAAGACAGGCTGATGGACGACAGAATGTGTAGTACTGTTCAAAGTCAGCCTTGACGACAAACACGTGCTTGCACTTATTGCAGATATAACTCCGTTCAAACTCCAAAACTTTCACCAAACTTGTACGTATGACAGTCCCAGTAACAGACAAAAAGTGACCCACATCCCTGGTTTTAGGAATATGCTCTCGAGTCAGCTCTGGGCAAACAGGCAAACCTGTTTAAACAAAAATATGTGCAGCATAAGGCTATGCATATAAAACATGGACTTACAATGCAGTTAAACAGAAAGGCTAAAAAAAACGCCAGACATATTAACAGTAGCTATTGTTATTCCTGTTTCATAAATGTGATTCAACAATTCATCTGTTGTACCATAAATCTGATTCACTGGCCTCAGATAGTGAAAATTAACAGACGCTGAGCACTAACAGAAAACGTTGCCATTTTACTCTCCTACTCTTGCCAAGGGCTGAATCATGAACAGTTTCCGTTCATTGAAATAGATCCCGATGTTCTCAGACCTATTAATTTAAATGATCTTTTGGCAATGCCATTTATTTTACAACTGGTTTATCTGAATTACAAAATTTTAGTTATGCTACTTAATTGTGGTTCAGTGTTACTCCCACAGTTAAACATTTAAGTGTAACTCCTAATCTTATGTAAATTCTCAAGTCTAAGCAAATTTAAAATTCATAGTCTCTGAGCATTTGACCTTAAATCCACATTGCAAACCAGTAAACCTCAAGCATGAGAAAGATGGCATAAAGAGAATATAAAGGGGTTATGAACACAACCAAAGCAAATTCACTTGTATGTTCAAATGAATAGCAACAGAACATTTTCATGGCACTTGACCTCCTTTAATTCCACCCCAGCAGCCAGTTCTGCGGTGTACTGATCCCGCTCCGGCGTTCATTTGTGCGGCCATCACTTCACACCACTGCGGTTGAAATCCTCAGGAAGATTAATCTACCTCAACAGCCTGCAAAGTCTTTATAAAAATAAATGGTCTCTGAAATGCACACCTGAGGATAGCATCAAAATATTGCCTTTTCAGAAGTTAGTATATGAGCTGAACTACAAGATACTAATAATTATCAACTTAAAAAGAAATTATCTGCTCTTAAAATAATTTCTTAGCTTTATTTCCAAAGTAGAGCTAGGAAACAGAGATGTAAAACAATAATTCTGCTGGAAAATTATGTTTCTAAGGGGACCAAAACTACTTGTGCATCTAGGTCAAATCTTCTTAGTAGCTTTGGCTGCTAAAAAAAGACATCATATATTTATTTCAGTGTTTTCATAACCAATTGCTTTATTTCAGACATGCTGAAACATTCTATTTTGATGCTTTTAAGAACAGCATTTGACCTTTTGCTTTTGTTTAAATAAAATATTTTTAAATATTAAACTAATTTTAAAAGATAAAAGAATAAAGTAAAAAAAAGTAAAGTAGAAAGAAATTAAATAATCTCGAAAAGAAAAAGTATTATGTAGAACTGCAAACAAATTTTTCTGGTTGACTGTATCAAAGCTATCTACATATTCTACCAAACCTGTTGACAATTCTGTTTGTCCCATAGGTTTGCATTTCTCTTTGGCTCAGACAAAAAAAGATAAAATCCATTATTTTTCCAATTGTTATGGCATCATTTTTTCCCAGCTCCGTACTGGCGCAGCTCAACAATCTTTGCAAAATACAACAGATCTTACACTAGAGAGAGCTGCAGCACTGTTGTCAGGATATACAATATGATCATCTCTGTGAATATTGATGAGACAAGAGTCTGCATGGGGAAAAAAAGAGCCTTCATTCTGATCCTATTAGACTGCTTGACAAACTCTTTAGTTAAGTATGTGCCTCTTTGAATCAGCTTTACTGTACTAGTAATAATGTGTCAAACTGAACTATTAGAAGCAGCTTGGCCATCAGTAACAGACACAGGGGTGCTCAGGCTAATGGTAAGTAAGGAAAGATCTTTTAATGGATTTGTAGCAAAAAGAGAAGTTATACAATCAAATTCCTACAATGTTAAAATTCAGATAAAGAACTTCATCTTTTGCCTTCTTCAGTGAACCCAGGGTAATCATCCACTATTAATCACCACATATTCACACTCCCCGAACCCTTCTTTGAACTCCCAGATGCCCTGTCCACATTGGCATGCTAAAATCGCATTTTTATAGCTAGCATAAGCAAAACCACTTTTCCTCACTTCAGTCCAAGCCTGATATGCAGATCCCCTCAGCCCCATTCCAGGTAGTTGCCTGTTGCTCCCACTGAGAAGAGAGCACCACTTTCTCTTCATTCTCATTTGACGTGGGAATGGGTAGCAGCACTCCAAAATGATAATCCTGAAGGCAATCAGAACCCAGTATCCGCTTAAAAGGTAACAGCATCATGGGAAAATTTGGGTGGAAAAAAGCCTGCAGATCATTTAGCTTATTGGGTTTTTGTTTCTTCAGTAGCCATCCTTTTGGTGCTACAGAACAGAAACCAAACTACATGGACAGATGTTCTTTTGATCCAGCTGGACCACATGAGGATAACCACCCCCTGCTCTTCATCAATTTCCCTCCAGTTTAGTGATGGAGTAATTTGTGAGTTCAATGACTAATTTCTTCCATCAATGATCAATCAGACTTGCTTTTCGCAGTTACTTAAAGCCATTTGATCAAACATGGCTAATTTTGCCTGATGTTGATTAGGGAATACTCAGACAAAGCATTGCTGTGGGAGGAATGGTCAGCTCCAGCAACAGGCTGATAATAGGAGCAGGAATGTCTTAAAGATGCAGCTACTCCTGCGGCAAACTCTGCCCCTTGCTTTACTCCTCCCAGTGTTTCCTGGCAGCTTGTAAAATAATGATACGTGGAGAAAAATAACACTGTTCTCACGCTGAAGCTGTGACTGATGCAAATGCATGGGGGGAAATGAATCCTAGAACACTGGGGGAAAATTTTAATTCACTCCTACTTTTATAGGTACAGGGAAATGCTGGACATTTCAAATTTTAGTACAACACAGAGGCCATCCTTTTACACCACATACTCACAGTTGTATACAAACTCCATAACACCTAAACAGGTAGCAAGTTGGGGTTTTGTTGTTTTTTTTTTTTCATAAAAACCTGGACAAAATAGCAATATGAGAGAGCCACAGGCTAATTATATTTCTGATGTATGTGTTCTAATGACAATATTTTTAAGGAAATTTACTGGGGTAAAACACAGGTCTATTTAACAACTGTGATTCATCCACATTCAATCCACCAAAAGACTGAACAATCATAAACCACTCCAACATGGGGCAAGGGAAGGAAATAGAGGTCACCAGCTCTTGGTATTGCTGACTAGACAGCTCCAAATAGTTAGAATCAGAAATGACCAAAGTGACTGTGCCATTGCTGACCCCAGTTCCCCACAACAGGCAAAATAAGCATTTTAACCCCAGAACACAATTACCATACCTCAAAGATACTAAAAATTTCCTAGTATAATAATGGTATATCAACTTGTAGTGAAAAAGTTTCCTCTATTAACGATCATGCCTTCCAACAGTGCGTTCCAATTTTACAACAAGTAATTTTATAACAATTAGTTAAGCATAAAATTTGACCATTTCAGATTAAATTGTTACAAGACAACTCAAAACTTAGAGTTTGCCTCTTCGGGGAGGTGGCTGGAGCCAATAAAGACCATGAGCCAACTGACACGGTAAGGAAGTCAATCTGCAAGAAAATTTATGAACTACATATCTTTCCCTAAGCTTTTTATTTTTCTTTAGACCTTTGGGTTAACAAGAGTAATAATGCGAGACCAACTGCTGATTTGAGGAGTCTTTTTCCCACTGAAAGGCTTTGGTGTAAGTCCTGACCCAGCAACAAACACCAACCATTGCACACAAGCCGTGAGGGATGGCCACAGCTTTTTTCCAGTTGGTCTACACAAGTCTATGTGTTTGCAGGTGTTACTTTCCATCTAATAACCACTGACCATTCCCTACTGCTTCAAGCACTGAAATTGCAAGAATTAAACTTGCTCCTTCCCATGACACCCCAATAGTTTGTTACAGAGTAAGGAAATTCAGCAACACTGACTGGAAGATGCCCTGGGGGCGCCTCGCTGACGCCCCCACCCCATCACTCACCCGAGACCCTGGCGTGGAGGTTCTGCTTCACGCTGAGCTGTGGAGGGGCTGTGGCAGCCTGCAGCGCTGCCAGGGCAGCCCGGCGCAGCGCGCTGTCGAAAATTGGGAGGACCTCGCTGGGGAAGGCGTTGAAATACTCCCCGATCTCCATGTTGGTCTCAAAGAGCGTCAAGGCGTCGACAACGATGGGATAGTGTGCCTTGTCATCGGCCTCCCTCAGGATGCCCAGGATGTCATCCTTGTGGTGCTCCAGCACGTAGGATTCGAACACCTGACCGATGAGGTTCACCTGCTCCGCGCTCAGCACCATGTTGCGCTTCTAATGGCGGGTGGGCGGGAAGGCGAGACGATGCCGTTATGAGGTGAGGCTCTTCGGTAAGGACAAGCTCCTAACCGGGAAAACTTATTTTTCACTCGGAAAAGCCTAACGCGGAGCTGGGCGAGAGTAGGGCGGGGCCGGCGCCTGCGCGGCTAGCCGGGTTGGCCACCGGCCCCTCATTACAACGCGGCCGGCCGGCTTGCCCACCCGCCCGCCCGCTGGCCGGGATGGCGGCTGCCGCCCGCCGTCTCCACAGACGGCTCCCGCCAACCAACAGCCCCGCCCCGCCCCGCCCCGCCCCACCCCGGCCAGCCAATCAGCCCCGCCCCACGTCAGTCAGTCACCCCCCCCCCCCCCGCCCCGCCTCCCGTCAGTCACCCCCACAGCGCCGCGCCGCGCTCCTTAGGCCCTGCCCGCTGGGGCAGGCGGCGTGCGGGTGCCGGGCGCGGCTTCCTTCGCCTCTCCGTTAATGCCGGAAAGTGAAACCGCCCGGCGACCCGCTCCCCCAGCGGCAGCTTGTCCCGCCGGGCCCTGGGCGGCGGCAGGGACGGGGCTCACCGCAGCGCGGAGCCCGGCCTCCCGCCCTGACCGCCACCAGCACGGCAAGTTTTGAAGGCGGCGCGGCCGGGCGGGCGCTGGCGGCGAGGCGGAGGTGGGCCGGGCCGGGCCGGGCCGGCAGCGCGCTGCCCCGCCCGCTCGGCTGCGGAGCGCTGCCCCCGGCGCGTCCCGTCCCGTCCCGTCCCGCCTCAGGACAGCGCGGGCCGCGGGCGCGCTGCCAGCGCCTCGCAGACGGCCCCGCCGGAGCGTGTGTGCGGGATTGCCCCCGCCCCCCCCCAGGCGGAGGCGGGCAGCGCTCCGCGGCCGCCCCGCTCTCGCTCGGTACCTGCAGCGCAGGCCGCCGCCCCTCCGGCCGGACTCCCGCCGCCGCCGCGCCGCACGGAGGCAGCGGCCGCAGCTCCCTCCCTCACCCGGCAGGAGAAGCGGCTCCGTCCCCGCCCCCTCCGCGCCGCTACCCGTCCCGGGCCCAGCCCCGCGGGCTGCCGGCTCCGCGGCCGCTCTTCGCCCCGCTCGAGCAGAGCGGAGAGCGGCAGCGGAGCCGGCAGCCCGCGGGGCCGGGTAGCGAGGGCGCTTCCCTCCGGCCCTCACCGGCGCGGGGCCGCGCTGCTTCCGCAGGGCCGCGGCGGCTGCGGGAGGGCCGGTCCCCCCGGGGCAGCCGAGGGGCGGCGGGCCCGGGCGCCCTGCAGGGAGAGGAGGGCGCTCCGTGGGCACCGGGGGATGTCCCGGCTGCTCTGCTTCTCCTCGACAAAAGAGATGCCAAGGGGTTCTGGTCTCAACGGTGCTGCACGCTGATGGTTGCCTGAATATCTCTGTCGCTGTTCCTCCGTTACAGAGGGAGGCTGCTCCTGTGTACAAGTCGGGGGGAAAGAGGGGTGCGGTGCAGCAGGGGTAGCCCCTAGGTAGCCGAAGGTCGGGTTTGCTGCTGCTTCCTGCAAACCGCCTCCCCCGCGGTTTACAAATCCCATGAAATCTACCTTTGGCTGCTTTAAAGCGAGCTGCCTAACCAACCAGTCAGTTCCCACTTCTTCGTGAGGGCACCTCATAGCAAAGTCTGAGGAGTTGGGGGATTTTATTTTTAATATAGCCAGAAAACGTTTTGCTGGAGGCTGTGAAGCTTTCGCTTTTGCCTGGAATTTTTGCCCAGTCTGTCGTTTTGATTAGTTTTGTACCTGTATGTTCTTTTCTCTGTGTAATACAACCCAGGGACATGCTTTAACTATTTGAAATATTTTATCTTTTAAATAGTTAATTCTGTTTCAAAGTTGAGTTTCAGGCATGAGGACTGAAACTGGATCCTAGTTCTCCAGCAGTATGCCTGTTCCTTTCCTCTTCAGTTACTTTGCAGCACACCTGTGCTCTCTTAACAAGTGCTGTGCCTGCACGAGTGAATTCTGCCCCTCTTGAGTTCACTGTAAGTAAACTGTCACCTAAATTACTACATGTATCTTCTTGGTACCTCTGATAACATATTTTAATATCTATACCAGTATGCATTCAAGTCTTGTGGTATCGCAGAGAATAACTTAATGTCCCCTGAACTTCAGAGTGTTTGAAGGATCTTAAAACTTTATTGAGCTCCTTGTTCCCAGGACCCCCCATTGCTGGCTTGTATTAATGATGAATTATTGATATGTGATCAAAACAAAAATCACTGCCCGTGTAAGATCTTAACCAAAAAGTGTACCATACTATAATCAAAGTATTAGAACTGTGCCCATAGTTCTATAATAAAAAGATGTCATAAGATATGTACAAAATTTGTATTTTAATACAAATTTTTAAAGTTGGTGGAGGGGAAAATCAATGCTTTTCAAACAAAAAATATCCTTTAGATCCCTTATTTTCAGGTTATGATGTATGGCTTAAATATGTAAAGTAACTGCCTTACCTGCCTTAATTAAACTAAGATAATTAATTTGAATGTCTAATATGTTTTTTCTCCCAATCATATCTAAATATGTGATCTTAATGAATGAGAAAGCTACAGCGGTCACTTCACATCTGTTAACCATATTGAATATCTCACCATCCACAAGATGATGTGAGGAATGTTTGGCCAGCAGAGAAGGGAAGGTCTGGCAATCTTTGGGCAAAAGCTTCTGGTGGAACTGCAGGTGCTTTAAATCACAGATCACATTTCTCTGAATTGCTACTCCATAAGCTATTGGAAGAGGATTCCTGCATATGACTCCTGTTGGGTAAAACAGTGGATAGAACTTCAGTTATCTGTCCTGCATTGTTTGCAAATACAATCTTCTTCAGAGTATTTGTAGATGTTGCCTAAATCCTCACCTGAAGGAAACAAAGTTTACAACAAAAGTCTCAGGCTGCTTCAGGGGGTTATAAAGAGGAAAGGTTTTAACCCCTAGATATGTCTCTAGAAGCAAAAAACCATTTTTCTTTATAAAATGGTCATATTCTAACCAATCGAATGGATATGGCTGCAAAAGCACTGCTGAGATCTGCACCGAACATATAAATTGATTACTGTGAAAATTCAGAACTATTTCTGGTAAAGATTATCCTGGGTGGGGTGTCAAGCAAGCCCTGTCTCTGCAACACGTTTTCAGCATCAGCTTTACTCAGTTTATGGTGCTGTCTTGCAAGGTACAAAACCAGGCTGCTTTTTTCTAGTGATGCCAGGGAGCTATTTCTACACGTTTGTTAGATCAGCACAGGCTTCTGGTATGGCAGAGCTGTAATCTTTGTGATTTCCTGGAGGTGTCTGTCTGTGCTTCCTCAAATTCTGCGTTTTGTAGCCTAAACAGCTAGAGCAACAAGATGAAAAAGAATGCAGCAGCCTGCAACCGGAGCAGCTAATTACAACTACAGAGCAGTTAACTCATTTGGCATGTAAAGGCTTCAGTTAGGTAGCGGTTCCTACAAGAAAAAACCTAAAGTATTTATAATTTTATTATTATCTAGTAATAACTAGTAACAGTTATGTGCTTAGTTGAGTAATGAAGAAATGTTTACTCAACAAGAAGTCATTAAAAAAAATACATTATGCCCATTTGAAAATCCACGAGGTAGCCCCTTTTGAAGTCATGGTGCAAAATAGGACAAGAAAAAGTAATTGTCTCTAATGAGTGGATGGAGACAGTGCTGGCGGTTACCAGCCTAAGAAATTCTCTTGTCCCAGACTCAGAACGCTTTCCTGGTTTGTCTCTGCTTTCCACTTTGAATGGCGCTCTTACATAAGCCAATATTACTATTTCTGCTTTCATGTCACTTCTGATACTGTTGTGTGGTTATGAAGAAAAAGACAAAGACTAAAAACTCATGTTTTACAGAATATAGTGTGTGCCCTCAATCTGGAAACATCCCAGGAGAGTACAAGAGCTGCCCGCTAATGCCGTGGTTGGGGTGGCTGGTAGACGTCCTGCTCCAGCATGCAGTTGGGACGCTGCTGAGAAGGGCTTGTGGATCCCACTGGTTGGGTGAAGATTTAGACTAAGCAGCGTGAGTATGGTTGGATGTTCATGCGACTGTAAAACTTGGGCTCCAGTCTCTGCCCTCCAGGGTGTCTGTTGCCAGCTGTGGCTGAGGCTGCCTGTGGTGGTTACAGCCTGAAGTGTGCTGACTCTTCTTTGTGCCCAGCCACCACGCTGATGATCTGTAACTGAAGTTAAACAGCTACAGTTCCAGCTAAAGGCTCAGCCACTCTAAACTTTTATGGTTGTCTGTCAGGTTGAACGTGGAAGGCCTGTTAATTTCTAAGAGTACTCACTGTCATAATGAAACCAGATTTTGGTAGTCATTATTGAATTATGCTTTTATTTTCTTAAGCTTGGCTCTCCTCGTTCCCTAGCAACATTGCTATCAGTGCTGCTGGCAGCAGCTGCTTCTCGTTGTGTTCAGCCAGCTGTTTATTGGGAACAGGCCTCTACACCATGCTTAACTCTGAAAATAACTGAGTTGCCTTAGTGACAGGCAATTTATAAACTCATCCTTAAGACTCTGCAGGACTCCAGAGTAGTTCACTTCATAGGTCCCATCATTAACCCAAGAACTTGGGAGTGCAATTTGTACAGTCAGCAAAGCTTGAGTTGTCTAATTGTGCATGTGCTTGAAAATGATGAACGTTAGCACAATTGTACAGTAGAAGAGCCCAGTGTTGTGTCCAGCAAATACCAAGTTCTATTATTAAGAGAAATGGAGTTCAGCGGTTGGTCATGCTGAAGAGGAAAAGTTGTGTTTCAGCTTGGCTGCCTGGTTTTGTCATGTGATCCCAGTACTATCCACAGGTACTTCCAGTTACTGTAGTGCATCTAAAGAAATGGATATTTCTTTATATGACCAAAATACACTGCAGAGTAAATTAGCTTTAGAAATGCAAGCTGATTTCTGTATATAATTGTACGTGGAAACGAGTCATATTTCCATTTAAAGATTTTGCCAGGGAATGTATACATAAATAAAACTGATACAATGCCCAATGCTCAAAAGCGCCGAACAACAGTACAAATTAAGAGTTTCACCTTCTTTATAGTAAAAAAAACAGTTTAGCATTTGCTTAGTAAGAATAGTGACAGTACTGTATCAGACTACATTGAACATACAAGGTAAAAAGCAACACAGCTCCTGTAAGGAAAGTCAGTTTGCATCTGTCAAAGCAGATGTATTTTTGCAAATGTTGGTTAAAAAGAAAAAAACAACACAGGCTCAATTCCTCACACTTAAATTTAGTCAACAGAGACACTTAGTTTGTTGTTGCTCTACAGTCTTTCTGCAACCAAGAGAGATAAGTGGGCTGATTCACTCTTGAAGCCTCTTGACTGCAGAGGAGGTTGAAGATCAGTATTTTCTAAAGTGATGTGACTCATTTTCCTTCAAAGGGAAGTAAATTACAGCAAAGGAGGAAAACTTGGCATGTAATTTTCTCAATGCAGAATTAGTGAAATTTATGTGTGGATAGTACAGGGATCATTAACAAAATTCACATACAAGTTAAAATAAACCTTAAGCAAGCAAGAGATTGCTCTGACATCGTGAACAGGTCTGATTTCTAACATGAGTGAAGTCTCCTGATACTCATTAGGATACTCATGTCCTGCAGTTTTTTAAATAGAGTTTCAGAGTAAGACTAAAACTGGAAAATAAGTGAACGACTTAAACAAAAGTTAATATTGGATTTTCTAGCTATGGTTACTGGGATAGTGTTAACAATTTAAAGAAAGGAGCCCAATTTTTTCAGCTGTCACAGCAGAAGGGCAAATGCTGCAGCATGGGCTGGAGTTCAGAATCCCTCCCTGTTCAGTTACAGGAACAAGCATTTTCTCCAGAGACTGCTGCTTTCAGTTCTGAAGAGCAACTCAATCAAAGGAGGTTCTTTGTGGAAAGAGTCTTCTGGTCTCAAAAAGCAGGAAAGTTTAGTTCTAGAGACTGCCTACATCAAGAGTGGAAAAAATGATATCCTGTTTTAAAAATGAAAACAAAGAATCTTGCAGCATTATATAAAACATTTAGGAAGAAAAGATGATAGGTATATCCTGAAAAAAACCCCACTAAATAGTCTATATTCTCCAGTTTTATAACACAGATATTCTTTCTCTTTAAAGTTATCGAAGATCACAACTCTTAAGACATTTAAATTTAAATGTGTACACATTAAATGCAGAACTACTCAAGCCAGTTAGAAAATAATCCAAGTTTTTTCTTACAAAATAACAGATCATGAGAAAAACAGACGTGAAAATTTATTTAGACTAAATTAGAATGTTAAAAATTCTGTAATATTGACCCATGTAATTTACTGCCAGTACTTCTCATAAAACTAATATTTTCCTTGAAGTCTCAGGTAAATATAGTACACATATGCTGAAGTAACTGAAAAAAAATGCAAAAGGAAGGAGTAAATCTGATAAAGCGATTTCTATGTTGGTGCTAATTGCAGCTTGGTTTTCAATCACCTTTGGGCTTTTCTTTTGCAAGTATATGGTCTGGGTACAATTAGTTCTGCAGAAAAAAAGCCATGCAGCTCTCAGGACATAATTCTTCCCTGTGCTAGGAGATGTCAGATGGGTCAGCTAGAGCTGTTTTCTGCTAACCTGGAAAATTCACTGGCATTCAGACTCTTATCACAGAAGTAAATGGAACAATCCAGACTGAAGGGCCGAACCTGGCCTTAAGGCTGATTATTATGATGACATTCTGGCAAAACGTAGGATTCTTCTGCATTTTGCCCCTGTATCAAGTATAGCCTGTTACTTCCTTCTTCCATAGGAAAACACAGTAAGGATTAAAATATTACATTCTTTATTGTTTTCAACTTGTTATTGATCTTTCTGAATAAAACTAAAGGGTCGGGGGAATTAGCTACATTAAGTGCTGATAATGAGATTTAAAGTGTCGGAGTGCAGAGAGATAGCCAGATTTTCCCACCATTGTAAATAATACTATGCAACTTCACACTAATTCTGTACTTCCCTACTCAGAGCTGTCTGTTAAGCTAGGAGAGACTGCATGCATGTGTGAGCAGAGACTTTGCACAGCTGGACTCGTGACTATGTGCACTTTTAGCTTTTCCAGAATACCAGGTACTGCAAAGATCAGGAACACAATGGCATTATGATAATGCAAGTTCCTATATTAATCCCAAATGCCAGATATTAACTTTTTTTAGGAATACATTTTACAGAGTTCTCAATGCCATTTGGCAGAAAATCACTTTTTCCTAGTTTCTTCAGGTTGGTTTTGGGCTGTTGCTGTTTGTTTTTTGTTTTTAAGAGACTGATTTGGTAGTGGAACTGCAGCTGACTGGCAGACATGGTAACTGAGTGCTGCTTAACTTTCTTCTCCCTTCTGAAAGACAAATGCCTACTAGCAAAAACCCAATGGGCACACCTTTTACTGAATAGGTAAAGTAAATGCAGGTATTATCATCTTCCTGTTACTGTTCAGTTATTAATTCCATATGTAAAAATGTGCAAATGGGAGAAAAAGGCTGAGCCCTTGCAAAGCATGCAAGAAAAAATACGCAACACTCACTTCGGAACATTATAACAAAATGAGCTAGTGTATTTTATTTTGGGTAACAGCCAAGAAATCTGACATTTTGCCCAATATGGCTTTCTTCTAAATCAGAAAGTTGCATATACCTACAGTTGAGTCCACCAGCTACAGAAAATCTGCTCTATGCATCTTTAATCCACAGCAGCATCACCAAGAATACAGCTTTCAGTGGAGTTTTCAAGCTGAATTATAAGATAGAAGTTTTAAAATGTTCATTTAGAAGATTTTTATATTGTTTATATGAAAACATACAAATTTTTCATTTATACATATACTACATATAAAACTCATTGTAATCAGCAAGTATCTTCATCTGGGTATTTACCTTTGTGCATATAGCGAAAAAAGGATGTAGTTAGGGCTTCAGATGAAATATTAAAGTTCAAGACCTTTGTATATGCTAACTAAAACCTTATTTGAATAACTCAAACATTTTTTCCTGCTTTTAAAGAGAAGAGATTCAGTTTAAAAATACATTCATAAAACAAAGAGACAATTTTCTCCCTGAGACTACCAGTGTGAGTTATTTTGTGGTAATCTTTGAATGAAAAAAGACTTAAAAAGACAATAAGCTGTAGTTTTCTATATGCTGCAGCAAATTTCTCGAGCAACACTGGCATCATAAAAAGATTGGAGAATCATGCTCACTAGCTGAAAAAACATTTTCATATATCAGTTTAAGAAGAAGAAAAAACTTTAATATAGACAAGGAAAGGTAATTAAGTTTTAATAAAAGATCTGTATCTGTAGTATGTATAAATGGGAAAAAGTTGGGTGGTGGGTTTTTGTGGATTTTTTTTTTTTTTTTTCATTTCAGACATGAATTTTATCCAAAGCAGGGTTATATGCTCAAAATGCAGATTCTTGATTTATGCAGAGATACTCAGTACAGTATTGTAACTGTTTCAAGCATTTGTTTTTCTTAATATTCACAAAAGAAATACGTAACTTGTGGGAACAGTTTCTGCTTAAATTTGATGAGAAAATGTTTGATTACAACTAGATGGCAAAGTCTCATGAGCAACAGGTGAGGAGTCAACCCCCTCCGCAATGAACAGCTCCTGGTTTGTGGCTTTTTTCATCCTCTTGTCAAAATCACTCTGCTCTGAAGGCGAACAGCTACACTAGTTTGGATTTATTTCACACTCTTCCTTTTAAATGTTAGAAAGAGACAGTTTTTAAATTGCTACAAAGTAACAGAGTAGAATTGGGATGCATTAAACATATCCTGCCCAAACTGAAGAGAGAGTGAGAGATACATACTTTTTCCTTTTACAGTTTAAATTGTATTTATAGTAACCATGCAATTACGTTTTTTTCTGGGGAAAAGCCTTACCTGAAATCAAAGAAAACACATTTATAGGAAAAAGGGGGGAAGCATTATGTTTGTTCTACCAAAATTTATTATGTAGTCATTACAAAGTTTAAAGATTCTCTCATTTTAAATAAAAATAATAGTTATAATTACACACGTTATATAGTACCATGTCAAGTGATTCCAACAAATATAACATGAAATACAGTGCAGTTTCAAATCAGAAAGACAAATACTTTCTCATTCACAGTGTTTGACAAATTACAGGAAATCTTGTTCACATGAGGGTTTACGTAAGGTCATGCTCTTACAAACAGTCCACGTCACGCTGTGCCACAAAAACAACTCATCTCTCAGAACGTGAAGTATCGGGCAAGCCACTCCTGGCGTTGTGGATCTGGTGAAGCCACTGGTGAAGCATCAGTCTGAGGAGGGCTAAATTCACAGAAAGAAAAAAAAAACAACAATTATCCCACAACTACACAAAAAGTACAAATGTTAGGAGCAAAAAAAACCTCACAGAGAACATTCAGTAAAGAACGCGTGTTTTTTCCATGGATTAATTCTCAGTGTGTCTCAGGACATGATTTAATGTTTCCCTATAGAATCTGTGATCATCCACTCCATTGGAGAGCATCAGCAGCACGGACAAGTCAGTTCAGAAGCCACGTTACAGGGTGGGCAAATAATATTTTGGAAAACATAATTTAAAGTCTCATAAACGGCTGTAAGTTTTCAGGAAGAATAAAAAGGGTTTTCTTGGAAAAGCGTGACTGGTCCTCTTTTAGCATCCTTTTCCTGTGGTAAAGTTAATTTTCAAAAATATGATGCGAGCATCATATTTGTAGACATGTGCTCACGAAGACTGGTTGGCAACTGAACAAATATACACACTTTTAATACTTAACACCAATCACCAAAATCACTCACGTTGTTATTCATGCACATATTTAAAATATGCTAATATACTAGGAAAAAAACTGCTGCACTGCAAACAAGATTTGGTTCCCCCTTGAACAATTAAAATCCTCACAAAAAGAGCAAGAGAGAATAACTTCAAGTTAATTACACAATTAAGTTCCTTTATCAATAAAAATCAGTAATAAAATGATCCCTACTGTATTACTGGATAATACAGAGCACAAACCAATTTGGAATGGAAACTCCAGCATCACAGTCCATGCATTCATGCACGTGCATGTTACAGGTATCTGAGCACACTCATGCACGTCACATGCACAGGAAAAAATAAGCAACAGTACTTTTTTTTAAAACAGGTTGTTTTCTTGAAATAGATTGTTTTCCCTTTCTACTTTAGAGTCCATTATTTGTTTCCTTTTAGAATTAGTATGTGGTCTCTTGCATTAAACCAGAGGAGAGAGTAAACAACCAACTGTGGAACTGGTAATTACACATTGCTTTAATTTGCCAACTTAGAGGTAAGAGATCAGCAGCTACTAAATACAAAGTACAGCACTTCGGTGCATTTAATATGTAGGCACATAAAGCCAGAAGATTAAAATCCTGCCTCTAAAATGCCATTTTTAAGTTATTTAATTAACTATAATATTTTGTGAGATAATTGCTTGAGACTTTAATGCTGGTTTTGGTTACTGGAAGCTCAGTATTAAGCATCCAAGCATGCACATTTCCTGTTGCTGTAGTAAGGTTACTCCTATAAAACAATCTGATATAGGCGAGGAAAGGGGAAACAAAAAAATAGTTTTCTTACAGAAAAACCATTATCACATAATACTGAATAAAAGAAATTCTATGCTAATATCAATTCCTAAATGACAATCAGTAAATAACACAAACATTAAAACAATTGTTCATATATGTAAACAATTGGAAGCACATGAATTCTGTTAAGGTATCTAAAGAGGTTTTCAAAGTTCAAGACTTATGAAAAAGTGAGAGAATACTTCACATTTCAACAAGGTCTACAATAAAAAGGAATACTATAAAGAGGTTACAAATATAACGCAAAAATTAAAAATGCCATAAGAGTACTTGTACCTCTTAAAGGTTCGTAAAGCAAGTGGGATTCAGCTCAAGAGGAATGCAAAATTTTCCTGAGTTAAGCAAAAAAAAAAAAATAATAAAAAAAAAGATTGGTGAGGCAGTGCTCACCTCAAAAACGTCTTGGGCTCTTTGGGTGGCATTGGCTGTGGTAGTGGTTTGCTGCTGTTGAACTCAATATCGTGGATGGGTGAGTTAGGAATGGGGTCCAGGCGGTTAGGATGTCCATTGCCCACCACTCCGCTAGATTCCAGAGCACTTAGATTGGGGACACTCACAAACCTGTTTGTTGATTTATCGTTCTTCTTCTTTTGCTGCATTAAAAATAACAAATGTAAGGAAGGCTTCTTGCACCAGGACAGATGAGGATATCTGCAAATTTGAAAGCTGTATTGATGGCTGATTTGGGATTTTTTTTGAAGGAGAGCAATTGGGACAGATTGGGTTTTTCTTCCTACTTTAGTTTTACTATTTGCTTTGACCAGAACCAAACACCACAAATTTTCACAGAAAAATCAAATTTCTGATCAAGCTGATTAAGTTGTTAAGACTTAGTATAATAATCAATGAATATATTATATGAGATCTTCCAATATAACCTTTTGCTCTGTTTAAGACATCGGAGATAGGAAGTTTTCCACAAAATTGTCATTTAGTCTGTTAAACCTTTCATGGTTACTTAAATCTTTCCTTGATATCAGTGAAACAGCTCTGCTGTCAAATGTAATTAACAGCAAATTTCAGTGACAAAAAAGTGAATCTCTCCAACAGGTTTCACCCCATCACTGAGGCACATTTTGGTAACTAGGAAACTTTGGAACCTAGAAAAGCAGCTACATTTCTTTTAAAGCAATTACGCCCTCATAGTTAGCAAGCATTATAGCAATACTGCTAAAGAGAAAAAGATTATTGTTTAGGAGTTCAGTTTCTTGCACAAGGAAAAGGCCAGGCTTCTAACACTACTACAGCTGCCACTTCTAGACACCAGATGGCACAATTGAACACTTGTTTTCTTAATATTCTCTATACTCCTACTGGTAGTATTTCAAAGGACTCAAAATACTGAAGAATTTTATTTTTATATCACTATTTTACTCTCCACAACACATCATGCAAAGGAATCAGTATTTATCCTCTCTAATTTTACAGATATTTTAATGTAGAAGGATGCTTCAAATAATTCTATAGCTTTTTTTAAATTGCTGTGACAGAATGCCATGTGTATTTTCTGACTTCTATCAAATATTCCATGTCGGCAATAAAATATTAATATTTTAAAAACTTTATTTCCAAGAATAGGATTTTCAAATGAATTGATTTTTTTCTCATGAATTATGTATTATTTGAATATATAATAAATACTTTCATTCAGTTACACATATGCAACCCTAACAAAGCAGCTGGGAGATAAACCTGTTATGGGCTTATGAACTACATGCATTTGAACTAAATAAAGTGAAAGACAAGTGGAATCTTGTGTTGTTTCTAGATAATATTTTTCAGCAGAATTCCACTTGAAACAAAAGAGCTGCTCTATTTGAGGGTGGGCACAAGTTCAAATGGAGACAGACAGAGTCTTATTGTTTGTTTGTACTTTCTTCCACTTAGCTCTCTGCTAGCTTTGATTTCAGTGCCTGACCTCTCCAAAGTTGGCAGATGCAAATACTAGTAATTGTAGCCACACTGGTGCATGTGTTTATCAAAATACAATTAAAAGACCCCAACAATTTAACAGAAAGCTATAATAGAAAAAAGCCTTTTTTAAGCATCACAGTGAAAGATCATTAGCTGCAAAGGATTAAACTGAGATTGTCCAATACACTTTACTACTTCTGTAGTAGCTGAAGAAGCCAGAAATAACAATATGGTGGGAAAAAATAGTTTGGAAAAAGTAACCAACTGTATGTAAAATACATCTGCAAGGTAATATACGCTGTAATTGCAACGGTGTGTTAAACACTGTAGGTAAATCTGTGTGCTTCATAGGTGGCTCATTTCTGGAAAATGTATATTATCCATATAAGTGCTTAGAAAAAAACCTACAGTTTATATTTTATTCTCTATAAGACAATCTATGCTTCTGAAGCAGTCAAATCTGGAAAGACAAAATTGTGTGTATTGTTTCCATGAAATTCATGCAAAGTATTAAGAAACTTCAGATGTAACAATGTAATACTAAATAGATCCATTGCATAAATTAGAGAAGCTGTAATTCATACTGCAATGGCTTTAATTTTGCATTAATATGCAAAGCCTGTAGTAACTCCCAAATTCTGTCTTTTTATTAAAAAAAAGAGAATGAGATTTTCAGTTTCTTTGTAATTCATTCTCCAATAACACAGTACATGCTTTGACAAAATAAAGAAACATAGTCCACAGCTCATGAAATGAGAGATCAAAATGTTCTGGCATACAAGACAGTTTTAAAGTCTAAACAGTTTTAAGTGATAGAATCATGTTATAAAAATATATGAATTATTACTACGGAAATCTGACGCTGAAGTACTTTTCCCAAACACTTCAGATTTCCCACAAAGCACAAGCTTATATACTTGATGGTCACATTTCACATCTTCATAAATGAGTGGTTCAGACAAACTTCTGAAATTTTCAAACAACCTTTATCACATAAAGCATTCAAATTGTATCTGGCAGTCCTGGTATTGTCACTATTGGGCCCAAACTAAGTTCTTTCATGCAGTTATGCATAAAAGTTAGGCATCCACAGATAAGTTTGTGAGAGCTGCCGGGCTCCTGAAAAACGCAGGAGAACACTGACAATTTGCTGCAGAGTTTGTGCAGAAGTGAGAAATACGCTGATCTGATGTAAAACTACATTAAGGCTTAGCTAGATAACACAGCCTGATCTCAAATAATGGAGCCAGATCTCCTTTTAAATAACGGAGCCTGAACCTTGATCACTGAAGCTCTCGGGCATCTGAGCTGCTCATGTTGTGCTCCTTGGGTTGCCCTCTGCTGCAGAACTTTCCTGAGTTCTTCTGCCTCTACAGCTGGGACAAATCTCTTCCCTTTCCATGCAGGCAAAATAACCTATGGGTTATCACAAGGAGGAAGGAAATGTCAGAGGACTCATTCTCACTCCTGAGATGGTGAAAAGAAATAGAATTAAGTTACCCTACTGCAGTCTATTCACATTCCTCATGAGGGAACGCTGCTGGCTTTTGAAGTGACAGGGAGGCTACTATGCCTGCTTGTACAGTAGCCTTCACTGGCTGCTATTCAGCAGGACGGAGAGAACTGGAAAAGGTTGCTATTGAAGTGTTTTCACTCATATAGGCGGTGGCAATAACTGAGAAGGCTAGAGACTGACTTCTATCTCCTGCTGCCTGGAGTCCACACCTGGTTTGTCACTCCAGTTCTCCAGTATTACTCCTGTCTTTCTCCACTCAGACTCATTCCATGCCCTTCTCATACTTTTCCTCTTTCCCTTTTTACCCTTATTCCCTTCCTTCAGCATCCCCGCTCCCTCTATCTAATGGTCTTCCATCCTGGGCACCATGTAAGAAATGAAATTGCCCTTGCACTTTGCAAAATAACCAAGAAAAATTATGAAACTGAAACCTTACGGGTGTCACTGTTCTCTATTATATGCTACAATCCTGCCCTCTGTTGCCTTTCTGTCACTTCTATTTTGATTTTGTAGTTTTGTGAGAAGGAACTGTGTTTTATGTAACACATGTCTAGCAAATTAGGCAACAATACCAGTGGATCTCTCAACAACAGAAAAGAAACAAACCTACACAAAAATAAGTAGAGACAACTGGAAAACTATGTTCCTTGTTTTGGACATGTCCTTTAAGAGTGATACATGTATACACACAGGCACATACACATCTATTTCTTCTTTTTACTATATCCTAAGTTTAGATTTCTTTTTCTTCACTTTAGCAATGAAGTCCATGGAACATACCTTCACCAATGGATTAATAACACCAACATTAGGGCTTGCATTAAACATTTTGTTGTAGTTAGTCTCCCTGTTAACTAGCTCCAGCTGACAGAACTTTTTGTCCTCCTAAAAAGAAGAACAAATAGAAACTTCTTTTTATGCATTTTCAATCAGTTAGTGGCCAAATCTGCCCATAAAGTGATCTCAAATAAATTTATGTTTACATTTTAAAGGAAACTGGTAATTCTAAAAACTGCATTTCACATTTAATATGTTTTATATATTACTATATGTAATGATCTAAATAAATTCTATTTATGCAGTTCTGCTGCAGTTTTACGCTCCTGCGAGTGAGCGTAGCCTAATGGACTATGCACTGGGAAAGACTCAGTTTAGTTAACTTCCCATCTCTAATTAATTTTAATTTCCTCATTCCTTCTTGCTTCTGAATCAGGATCTAATCAGACTGATACGAGTCAAGGTGTTATGCTCTGAATTCGGGAAGCTCAGTGGATCAGGAAATTGATTTTAGAAACCTCATAGAAGAGACTGTTTCTTATATGGCTTACTTGGCTGACTTATTCCAGGACTGGAGATAGGAGGCATCTGATCAAGGTCATACTGAAGTATTTTTTTTAACAATGTATTATGCTGGATTGTGCAAAACTCTCTGTATCTAATTAGTTTTACTATTATGAGTCATTGGAACCACGGGAACAATGTGTTAAAAAATATGAATAACAAGCTAGCAGGATTGGTTCTTTAAATACATTTCAAACACTTTGAATTAGATTAACTTTTGTATCTGTCAAGATATTAAACCAAGAGAGCATAAAAGTCTTACAATCAATTTCTTTATGAGTTGGTCCCGCTCTGCAATTAGGTCTTTCAGTTCTGAGATAAGCTGCAAATCTTCTGGTCTTGATTCTCTGTTTTTATATTTTTCTTCCATTTCTTCTAAACTTTATAGGAAAGAAGAATACCCCCTTTAGCCTGATCCAGCGTTAAATGATGAGTGAATAGTCACATCTTTGATTAGTATAAAAGAGAGTTCAGAAGTAAAAACAGAAGAGGACTTTCATATCACCTTGAAGAAAATGAATTTCTATGTTATCATTGAGTTTTAGCTAGCTAAAAAAAAAAAAAAATCAACAATAACCATAACTAATAATCTGGGCAAAATTCTAAAAACTTAACATCTGTCTTGTGCATGCAGTACTAGGTGTTTGAAAAAAGGCCTCTTGGAAGTCAGACTGAAAATAAGGCATTCAAAACCATAATATGGACAGGAAAATTACAGAAGACATATTTAAGATTGATTCTGATGTAAAATATAGGGACTACATTGCATTGCATTTAATATTAATGTAAATTTTAAAAACTGGCTATTCACTTTCTTGATGAGGAAACCAAACAGTGTCATTTTTCTTTTTATAGATGACTGCTCTGAATAAAGATTCATGCTTGTGATACTGGAGAAACTGGATAGACAGACAAGGCTGGCACTGTTTTCCTCAGTTCATGTGGAACATACTGGAACAAAGAAATCCAAGAAAACAGTGAACACTAATTGGTAACTAATTCCTCTCCACAAAAGCAACTTAGTACCATTAGAGATGAAATAAAGGAATGAGCTGTAAAAGAAAAGCAGTAACACTTGGATATTAGGATATCTGGATTAAGAGAAATGTAACAATTGATAAACATTTGAAAAAAAATAGAAGGAAATTTGAAATGCCTGGTGGGAAAGCATTAAAGGAGAGAAGTGAAATAAGCCAACTGAGAGAGGAATTGTACAAGTAACTGTAAATATCCTTGTTTCTTCTTAAAGAACATGTTTTGAAGACATGACAATTTCAAATGACTGTCTCTTTGAAACATAAATATAATGCTCATGATGCTAAACTGTTCTAAAGGAAACTACTAAAACATTTGTCTCACATATTCAGCCCTCATGTAGATAAGTGAACCAAGTTTCAGAACAGATTCAGGAAATTTAACAAATTTAATGAAAAAAGAATTTTTTAAAAATCACAAATAAACCCTGAGAAAAATCTGTGAATTTAAGGTGTCTAAGTCAGCTCAAACATAATTCCACAAGACACCTGGAAGTAGACATAATGATAAATATTTTCCCTTCAGTAGCAGCTATGTGATTTTTACTTTGAGTTGCATCTGGAAAAACAGTTCATATTAAGCTATATTTATAACCTTCAAATAACCTGTACATAATCTGACGAGATTATGTAATGTATTTACATAAAACATTATGAATGTGATCAGCATGACTGTTTTTATTTGCAGAAAAGGCATTTGACTCAGCAGAACAGAAAAATGCTCAGCTGGCTTAATTTTGTGTATACATTTTATGCTGGGTTAAGCTATTTTATACAGATCCCCAGAGTATAGTACACAGTTACGAACAGCTGTCATTTTATTTTCAGGTATTTCAGAGACTGTTTTCTTTCTGTTTCAAAGAGATAATATGTAATTTAAAGACTCTAGTTGTAGAGCCTAATTAATGATACCCACTCTCAATTACTGTTCTCAATTACAATTTCATAAACGTTCATGAGGCCATGCTTTAGGTGAGGACAAACCTGGAAACAGTCATTTAAGAAATAGCTGCATAAAACTCTTCTGGGTTTTTTTACATAGTTTCCTTTTTTGATAGCTCCTTGCTTCAGTGGAAGTAGAGAAAGGTAACACACTGAAAGCCAAGTCAGGGTACCCTGGATAATGTTTGCTGTCTTTAGGCCAATGGCTGCTTCCTCATAGCTCTAAGCTGAGCAAGAGCCAGGAGTAGGCAACCAACTAAATTCAGAAAATTTCAGGACACTGAAAAACAAACAACTTCATGGGAGAAAAAGTTAGGGTAAAGAGTTCCAAACCCTAGTTCTGGTATGTTTCTCATACAAGATAAATGCAGTAAACAGAAGGTTCTTTATGCCTGATTTACTGAAAGGCAAGTTACCACATTTATCAGGAGTGTGCAAGTGGGCAATTACAAAGACGATTACAATTTTATACCCATTGTATTTGAAGACAATTACTGAGTGCTTATTATCAAGAAAGAATTAGATGAGTTAGGCTTTATCATCCATTTTTAATTGATATTTACTTTTAAAAGTTTCCATTCATATACTTAGAACCAATTATTTTCTCTGACATAAATTTTTTGTGCTGCAAATACAAATCCCTCACTGACAACTTTGTGTCAGGAAGTCCTCAATGCACTACGAAGCCTCAGACAGAAACCCTGACCAAATGGGTTACGTCACAGACAGTATGAAGGGTGTGGAAGACAGGAAAACACCCACTAGATGACACACTACATCACTTCTGCTCAGAGGTGGTCTAACCCCAGGTAACATTTTGACTTGGAGACACTCTAAGTATTCTGTTATTGTTATGCTCATATAATTCATTTCAGACACTAATTTTCCTTATGTTAGCAAACCTGAAAATGTTTGCATCACTCATGTGCTATAATCAGACTTCTTAATAGCAAATGCTGTACTGTGTATAAACTTGTTGAAGAAACTCTTGTGTTCTCAAAAAAGATGTATTAAAGTTTGAGAAAATAAATTTGAAATAATGCTTTCGCCGATTTTCTAAGAACTGCACAGATTTTAATATCTTTCCTACTTGAAATTTTTCAGTCTCAAATCCCTAACAATTTATCTCACTAAATTCCCCTAAAGCTTATAGAATGGTGTTGCCTAAAGAACGCAAGATTAGGCTCCATACTTGACTGAGGTTTTTGCACATCTGCATCTCTGCAATGTCTTCAGCAATTTACGGACACCAGAATAAACTATTCACTCAAACGCAGCTACATACAAATTTTTTAACGCAACAAAACTTACGAAATTTGTAAAGCTGAATTAATTTCCTTGAGCAGCTCTTGGGTCTTATTAAAATCTGCCAGCATGCTTTGTTTCTCTCTGATGTAATCTGCTGTCAAGACATCCAACTCTTTCTCATGTTTCTTGCTTATCTCTTGCTCATGTATCCTGTTTAATTTATTTTTTGTTAAAAAAAGAGTTATTCTAAAATCAGACTTGTTCGTTCATCATGATTTTCTGCCATGCTTCTAAGGGCTTTTACACAGTATCAGACAACACAGAAGGAATTACTGATTCATCAAATCCCACTACTTACTCTCCTCCAATCTTCTAGCTTATTTCATGGAAAATGCATCTCCTTTAATGCTTTTTTAAATAAAGAAACGTAATGAATTTTTTTTAAAAAAACAACACCAAAACAACACTTGAGCAGACTGTTACTAAAATATGCCAAAATGTATTGCTGAAATGCAGCTTAACTGTATGGTAATATTCACTAACTTTACTAGTAATGAGCACAGCTTTTTCTAAAGAAGACTAAATGATATATAACACCACTTGATTAAGAGGATAAGTTGAAAGCCTCAAATGGTAAAATTTCTTAAGTAAAATAATTCATGAAACAAAACACATTTGAGTTTAGAGTGGAAAAATTCATACCTGATCTGTTGGTTGGATTCAGTTCGTATTCTAAGAACTTCTTTCCCTTTAAACTCTAATTCCTTGGTCAATGCACTTATATTTTCATGAAGATGCAGAATCTCTTTGTCCAGTTCAGCTATATGATGGTCTCGGTGTCTCAGTTCATCTTGCAGATCTGATATTCGGCATAAAAATTCTTTCTCCTATGATGTAAGTAGCAGCAGAAGAAAGTATTTTAAATAGACTTGTCTCTCAGAAGCACAATACTTGATTTCGGAATATAACAGCCGAGCAGAATTTTCCATTCAATAGACAATTTTTTCAGTTTTGATGCTGACACAAATTATAACTAAAACGGAGCTGTTTTTTATTGTGTACAAGTAGAAATAAAGAAGAAATCAAAGTTATGTAACAAACAATTTCCACTGGCGAGAAAATTTAAAATCTGTCATTGTCATTGCCTGTTAAAGTTCGCATAGCTCATCACATATTCCTTTTGCCCACACATACAACAAAAAAACCAGATACCACTAAGAACCAGGGGACTGGACATACAGCATTTTCTAGCTCTTCAACGTATGATATGGAGAAACTGTTTTTCCCTGTACAGCCCCATACAATGGGACAAAATAGTTCATGATGTGTGCCCTGCACCAACAAACACTATGGCTCAGAAGTTTCCTGTCTTACTGTGCTGGTTTTGGCTGGGATAGAGCTAATTTTCTTCATAGTAGCTAGTATGGGCTATCCCAGCCAAAACCACCATACTTATATATATGGGTCATGAATATCTCACAGCAGAATACATGCTAAATAATTTATATACTATTTATATTGTGCTCAATAAATCAATAAAAGTCATTATTTTTGCATAAGAAATTCCAATGAAGTTAACATCTGAGAAACTCATCTGGAACCCATTCCAATGGTTTTGGTAATGATTCTCCTCAGTTTAGAAAAAGTCTGTAATAATTTTCAGAGTCTTCCATTTCTATCTATTCCACTTCTTACAGTTTCACAGTAATGAATGACCATATAGTTTTCACAGAGAGAAAATCAGCAGATATTTCAAAGTAGTTTTATGTATAATTGTGCTTTGTGCCTTTGTGCATCCAGAAAATACAAATATATCCTAAAGCACAAATTTAATAGGACATCTTTAAGAACAGACCTTTACACATAGCTCTCTACCTCCCTATAGAAAGATTATATTAAAGTTATAAGAAAAAGCAGTGGAAAATTTGTATCCACATAATTAAATATTACAAAAATAGCAAACATAATCATCCTGCTCAGACCTCTCTGCATCTAGTTTAGCTCTGATCCTATGAACTGATGAGCATTCTAACACAGGAAAACACAATTAATTGCTTTGCCCTCAGTACAACTAAAGCTCGTGCAGATCATTGTACTGAGGCCAAAAGTACATGGCATTGCTGTTGTAATTTAAACTTTCTTTCTTCTGACACTTCCTTTAGGTGTCTCACTCTAGGCCTAAACCCAGGACTGAAACTATATCCTCCTAAATCCTGCATGTTTTCGTTCACTGCTGACAGCACCACATTTTTGCCTGTAGTGCTCACACACTTTTAAACCAGCAGGGAAGAGAAAAAGAAGGGCTGATCTTTGACTGTCTCTGGTTTTGTGTAAAGGCTATATCTGACTAAACCTGTTTCCTCTGTTAATATATTTCTAAAACCACTCCACCTCCTTGATGCTGGACTATCAGTAAATCAGTCCTGAAAAGCCTCTTATATAGTCAAAGAAAGAAATAATTTTCTGGTTCTCTTACTTCCAGGAGTCTGGCTTTCTTTTGATAGAGATCAGGCTTTGAATTTTTAGTTACTACTGAAAAAACTGATTGTGTATGAAGCACAAAATGAAAGATAAAAGTGAATTAATCAGTTTGGTGCTGAAAGCAAAGGTAGCCCATACTGGCTTTGGGATTTGAGGGGTGGTTGTGTTTTTTCTGTATTTGGGTGCGTTTTTTTTAACAGTTGCAAACTGTTACATCTTCTTCTCTGCTTTCTTTAGATGCTAATTCACCTTTTCCAATTTGGTTCCTGGAAAAAAAGATACTAAGCTACCTCTTAAATTTGATGCAATCATTTGGTTTTAAGCAACCACTTCTCAGCCATATTACTTAGGCTTTAGAGAGAAACTTTTTCCTTTTAAGTCCTGCCGGCAGCTGAGGACGAGTAGAATTTTGCGAGAATCGTCACTTTCCTCCCACTGAAAGCCAGTGTGCTCCCAGACACTTGCACAATTCTGAGAGGAAACTGCTTTGATGCGGGAGCCTCTACTAGGCTTTGAATGATGTTTGTTGAAGGAAGAAGCTAAGCAAGGAGGTTTAGGTAAACTGGTAGGGATGCATTATCTGCTGGTGCTGGCTGACTTTGAAGGATTACATGTTGTTCGCAAGAGTTCTTGCCTCCATCTAAGAGAAAACAAACATGGACTATGCAGCTTTACAGTCAGTTGCCAGCAATGCCTCCTACCTGTCGCCTGCCGAGTTCTATGCTTCTTTCTAGCTCCATTTTGGCAGCTACCAGTTCTTGTTGATGGTTGTGCCTTAGCTGGTCAATTGCTGCTGCATGTTGATGATTTAGCTCTGAGCGCAAGGAAGCTAGTTAGCATGAACAAAAAGAAGAGTTTATTTTGCAAATGTTTACATTAATTAACAATAACAGTCCAGCTCCTTCAAATATTGCTGCTGACCTAACACACACTGTACATCAGCTAAGCAACTGTCCTGTCATTCTATTCCTGTTACTTTCTGAAACATTCTCCATCATGAAGTTTGGCCACTAACTCCTTCCAAAAAACTTAAGGGTAAGATTTTTCAAAAGTGAACAGTTTGGGCTTACCTGTTAAAAGCTTATACTGATTTTAAGAGGAACAACTACGTCAACATTGAATGACTCTGAGATATACTACAGTGCTATAATATACACACACGCATAGATACATATATGTGCGTGTATATTTGTATGAGTAGAAATAACGTTTTGGGACCCACTTCCAAATTCGAAAATAGTATACCTAACATAGCTTTTCCTTCATCCTCCAGCTCAAATCGTAGAGTCTGAAGTTCCTGTTCCATCTCCAATTTGAAACCTTCCATGGCTTGTTTATGTGTTTCTTTCAGCGCCTGTAGTTCTTCCGAGTGCTTCTGTTGTAAACGTTCTTCTAATTCCTATGAACTCAAAGTTGATAAAATTTATTCTGTACCAGCTCAGGGAATTTATAAGATATTAAACAATAAACAACTGGCAACAAAAAGTAGGCACTGGCATACTCTAGAATTATTAAAAATGCACTAATATTGCTCATATTTTCTTCTCTCACTAAGTTATTTTTTTCTTTTCAGTGGCTGCCAGTTATCAAGATTATCTGTGCACAAAACCGCTGTTCTGGTCACAGTTGGAAAAGATAAAAAAAACCCAGTCTATGGATATATTTGCAATAGCAAAGAATGTGATAAGGTGGAGATCCATTGATGGGTCTAGTGTGCACGCAATACACATTTGGGGATTTTTGCTCCCCACTGACACTCATGTTTATTCTCTATTGAAATGTATGAAGCATAATGCTCCTGGTGTACATCTTCTAGTTTCATTTTGAACAAAAGGAATCCTCCTTGTGTGCTCCAAGCCCAGTCTATGATGTGAATGAAAGTACATTAAGTGGGGACAATGGGAAAATTAATTGCAAAGGTACACTCTAGATCTGAACTTAAAAAAAACTTTCGACACACACCCTATTAAGTACCATTAAGTATCAAGTACTGCCAAAATTTCAATTTTAAATCTGGTTTAATCAAAGTTTAAAAAAAAACCCTTGGGTGTGACATTGTTCTGGACGTGAAAATTGTCTTGTAAGTTGCAGAACACAGTTTATACAATTTTTAACATAATGAAAATATAAACTACATTTCAACAGGAGTCAATTGACAGGAAATATCAGAAAACACATGCAAAATTAGGTAACTATAATGGAAAATGCAGAGAAACCTATTCCAAGTCAAAACTAGAATATAATGTTATGGATAACTATGTCAAACTACTGTAAAGAAATGTGTGTGTTGATAATAATTTTATATATATATATGCATATACTGATAGAGTATAAAGCAAGACATGAAACAATGCCAGTATTAGAGATGATTTTCAATATGTCTTAATCAGATTTAAATGGATAAGAATGTTACTACAAGACATCAGCTGAAAAGGAAGTTTAGTAGTTATGCAGATACTTTCCTTTACTAATTCCAACTGTGTACATAAATTGCTAAAATGGCGACATTGCCTACATAATTCAGAATATCCATATGAACATGCCTTTTGTTCTTGCTCTTTTGTTTCTTCCATGTTTTGAAAGGCAAGGATATGGGCTTCCTGAAGTGACTTATGCCTTTGCTGATGCTCCTCTTCTAACTCCTGGATCTCCTGAGTCAGCCTCTGTCGCTCCTGACTGAACTGGGCTTGTAGCTGTTGCAAAGAGCTCTGTGACTGGGAAAGCTGCATCTCCAGATTCTGCTTCAGTAAGGAGATCTAACCCACAACAGAACAGCAAATATCCATTAGTTATTAATATTAACATCAACTCTGAAAAAAACATTGAAAAGAATATAACACTTGAAATTTTAAAGCCAGAACGTTAACTAAAAGACAGACAAGCAATGTCATCCATCTACTGAATTTGTTGTTAATATTATATCTCAAAGATTATATTTAAATAGTTTTGTAAGGGTTCTCGCATCTATCAGTTCATACTACTGCACCACCTATAACAATTTGTCACGGCCAAATAATCAAAATTCACTTCTAGGTTTTGTAGAAAAGTCAATAAAAATGACACTATCAAGGTCTGAAATCAAACGCTTGACCTTTAACATAAACTATACTTCAGGGGAACATCACGTCAATTCTGTAAGGAAAATCCTGCAGTTGATACAGGAGGATAGCCTGTAACATCTAGATTGATTGATTTTTTTGTATCTTTTGATATGATATGGTCCCATCTTACTGGTAGTTTTCTCATTTAAAAAGAAATGGTAGCATACCACTCTACATCACAAATAAAATGTTACACTTGATGGGTTCCCCACACACACTTATTTTTGTTAGTTCAGTAATACTATGAGTGATTTTTCTGCTGGCTTTCAAGATCTAAGATCTAAGCAATCTGAGTCACAAATACTAATTTTTTTTAGAAATACTTGATTTTACAAATGACGTTTTTCACCCAAAGAGCATTTTAATACATTAGAGTACACAGTACTCCTTGAAAAGTCCCATTTTCTTTTTATAATAATGATATACTTTGTTCTTCACATCAGCTAGCATCTTTTCAAACTGAAAATACGAAATCTGTATTCCCTTTATAGCAAAACACAAGAGAGATACCCTCCAGTTCTGGAAAACAGATTTAACCGAAAGAGAATTTTGCTACAGTGACTCGAAGGAAAAATAAAATTGCTATGTAACAAAGAATTTGAATCAATAAAGATACTTTTCAAGCCTCAGAGCATTACATAAAATTTAACTATAAATGAAAGTCCGATAGTGTCATTTGATTCAGCATATATTAAAATTATGATAAATCAATAACGACATTGCACATCAATTTATTCATTTACAGAACATTAAAACCCACCACTTAACAAAAAATTAATAGCAGCATACGAAGGACAACTTGCAGCATGAACAGTACTGTCGAACATGTGTTGTTTTTTTTTCAGAAGGACACAGCTTAAGCAGATTTGAAAGAAAAAAGCTACACTTAAAGGAAAATTAGCACTTAAATGAAACAAGCAAATTAATTTGAATGAAATAAGCATGGCTCGTTGCATTTCAAACTCATCAGGTGTTTGTGGCTGGGCATATATACTCTACCCTCTAAATATACTGTATCAACAGTATTTTACTTCAGATACCTTTGAAACAGATTAGCTACAAATGAAGGAGTACAGTGAAGGCCTGTACTACATTCTGTAATTGGAACTATACATGTAAACCCTTTTACTAAGTACATTAAATATAAATATCACATACAAATTGTACCGTGTCAGACCAAAGGTTTGTCTAATCTCCTGTTCTGCCTCCAGAAATAGCCAACCCGGGTTATGCAGGGAAAACAAGGCCAAGCAATAAATGTAGGAATCTTGACTCCAAAGTCTACCAGCATCCAGCAATTTTTCTTAAACCAGAAGAGGTATTTGGGGGCAAATTCATGGAAGAAATATTAATTAAATACAACCACTATCTGAATGCTTAAAAGCTTTTAGTATCCACAATATCCTGTTGCAAGTTCTACATAGATGTGCCAAACTGACATGATGACCTCTAATACTTGTAATGGAAAGGAGTCAAAAGAAGTTCCCTTTTCATTTACTCTGCTCAACTCATGTTTCTGTATATCTCCATCGTTTCGCTTATTACACCCTTTTCCATACAAAACAGTTGTGGCTTAATGAGTCACTCCCTATATGAAAGCTATTTCATATCTATCATCACATTTCTCCTACTTCTGCACCTTTTCTACTATGTCTTTTTAAGATTAGGAGACCAAAGCAGCATAAGGTATTTAAAATGAGAGTAAACTCTGGTTTTATATAGTAGTTTATATGGTTTTATATGTTATGGTCTCTGTTTCTCTCCTATATTCCTAATGTTTTATTTGCTTTTGTGACTCCTACTGAGCACTGATGTGATATTTTCATGGAATTACATATCATAGTCCCTGAACCTACTCTCTATTGTAACAGCTCAAGGCAAGGATCATCATTTTACACAAGAAGTTAGAATTTGTTTTTTTTTCCTTGTGCCACTTCGCATTTATCTACACTGAATTTTATCTGTCATTTTATCGCCAAGTCCCTTGGCTTTTTACAGCTATTCTATAATTCTTCAGTCTTTGTCCTTCCCACCCTGAATAACTTTTTATAACCTGCAAACTTTCCCACCTTACTTATTCATAAACAACCTGCAAAAGAAAATACGTTGAACATCCATGTAACTCCACTGATAATCTGCTTTCACTGTGGTAATGCTGCATTTAATACCTATCTTTCAACCACCTTCTTATCTATACAAAAACTTCCCTCTCGTATCATGGAGTTCTAGTTTCCTCAGAAGCCCCAGAACTTTTTGGCTGATCTCCTTCAACATACCATGGCCAGGGCTGCCATGCTGGTCAGACAAACCAATAACACAACCACACTTTGTACTCTTTCTTTTCAACCCTAGAAACTCACTCCACTGATGTGGTTAGTTTCCACCATGCAACTGCCAGCCTGGCCAGCTCTGCATTTTCATCTATGCATCATCATCTGGTATTGCAATGTGCTATTGTCTTCCTTCTCCAGAAAAAAAAAAATAGATCTATCTTATCTAAAGTCCCCTGTGATCTACTCACATCCCCTTCTACTCTAATTCATCCCACATCCACTGTTGGGCCCTTTTCTCTTTCCACACATTTCTGTAACCTCCTACCTACCTGAGTCCTTCTTTTCACCCATAAGCCTTGCCTTTATAAAAAGAAAAAAAAAAAACACAAAAAGGAACCCTACAGAGGGCGGAAGCAAGGACAGGTAGCCTGGGAGAAATTGTCCAAGTAGCCGGGGATCAGGTTAAAAAGGCCAAAGCCCTGACAGAATTAAATCTGGCCAGGGATGTGAAGAGCAACAAGAAAAGCTTCTATAGGTACTTTGGGGATAAAATAAAGACTAGGGAAAATGCAGGCCCTCTCCAGAAGGAAACTGGTTACCCAGGATATGGAGAAGGCTGAGGTACTCAATGACTTTTTTTGCCTCAGTCTTCACCAGCAAGTGCTCACCCAAGATGCAGAAGGCAGAGGCAGGAACTGGGAGAATCAACAAGCACCCACTGTAGGAGAAGATCAGGTTTAAGACCATCTAAGGAACCTGAAGGTGCACAAGTCCATGGGACCTGATGGGATGCATCCACGGGTCTTGAGGGAATTGGCAGATGAAGTGACTCAGCCACTATCCATCATATTTGAGAAGTCCTGGTGGTCCAGTGAAGTTCCCGCTGCCTGGAAAAGGGGAAACATAACCTCCATTTTTAAAAAGGGAAAAAAGGAAGACCCAGGGAACTACAGACCAGTCAGTCTCACCTCTGTGCCTGGCAAGATCATGGAGCAGATCCTCCTGGAAATTATGCTAGGGCACATGGAAAATAAGGAGGTGATTGGTGACAGCCAACAGGGCTTCACTAAGGGCAAATCATGCCTGACAAATCAGGTGGCCTTCTATGAGGGGGTTACAGAGTTGGTGGATTAAGGGAAGAGCAACTGATGTCATCTACCTGGACTTGTGCAAAGCATTTGACACTGCCCCACATGACATCCTTGTCTCTAAACTGGAGAGATGTGGATTGGATGGATGGATGGATGGATGGATGGATGGATGGACCACTCAGTGGATAAGAAATTGGCTGGATGGTCACACTCAGAGTTACAGTCAACAGCTCGATGTCTAGGTGGAGAGCAGTGACGAGTGGTGTTCCTCAGGGGTCGGTGTTGGGACAGGTGGTGTTTAACATCTTTGTCGGAGACATGGACAGTGGATTGAGTGCACCCCCAGCAAGTTTGCCAACAACACCAAGCTGTGTGGTGCGGTCGACACGCTGGAGGGAAGGGAGATGCCACCCAGAGGGACCTGGACAGGCTGGAGAGTTGGGCCTACGCAAACCTCATGAAGTTCAACAAGGCCAAGTGCAAGGTCCTGCACATGGGTCAGAGCAATCCCAAGCACAAATACAGGCTGGACAATGAGTGGACTGAGAGCAGCCCTGGGGAGAAGGACTTGAGGATGTTGGCTGATGAGAAGCTCATGACCTGGCAATGTGCACTTGCAGCCCAGAAAGCCAACTGTATCCTGGGCTGCATCAAAAAAAGCATGACCAGCAGGTCAAGGGAGGTGATTCTCCCCCTCCACTCTGCTCTCGTGGGACCCCACCTGGAGTCCTGTGTCCAGCTCTGAGGTCCTCAACATAAGAAGGACATGGACCTGCTCAAGCAGGTCCAGAGGAGGCCACGAAGATGATCAGGGGGCTGGAGCACCTCCCTTATGAGGACAGGCTGAGAGAGTTGGGGTTGTCCTGCCTGAAGAAGAGAAGGCTCAAGGGAGACCTTAAAGCAGCCTTTCAGCACCTAAAGGGTACCAACAGGAAAGATGGGGAGGGACTCTTGATCAGGGCATGTAGTGGTAGGACAAGGGGTAACAGTTTTAAACTGAAAGACGATAGATTTAGGTTAGATATAAGGAAGAAATTCTTTACTGTGAGGGTGGTGAGACACTGAAACAGGTTGCCCAGAGTGGCTGTGGATGTCCCCTCCCTGGAAGTGTTCAAGACCAGGTTTGAGCAACCTGGTCTAGTGGAAGGTGTCCCCACCTCCGTCAGGGGGGTTGGAACTAGATGATCTTTAAGGTCCCTTCCAACCCAAATAATTCTATGATTCTATGATTTATTTCCTGTTTCGCTGGAGACTACACCTCATGAAAACCAGACCCTGTCTGAAGGTCTAGTTTTGCTCTGTGCTGCTAGGTAACTCTTATGTTTCTTTAGATTACCTCTATTCCTATTTAGCCACTATAAATTCTCATGTTTGTTGGGTTTTTTTTGTTTGCTTCCCTG
Source organism: Strix uralensis (assembly GCF_047716275.1). Lineage (NCBI taxonomy): Eukaryota > Metazoa > Chordata > Aves > Strigiformes > Strigidae > Strix > Strix uralensis. Next base: position 56,861,177 of record NC_133974.1, read on the forward strand.
AGACCACTACTGCGACTTGGGTATAGCCCCTCTACTCCTTCTCTTCCATCCACCCCACACTCTAGTATCTCTCCCCCTCCTCCTCCCCTCCTTTGCTCTTTTTCTTCCTCCTAACTCCATTTTTAGTATCATAGGAATGTGCAGTTAGGACAGTCTTAAGAGATTATTCAGTCCAATTCTTGCACTAGGTGGGAACTCTATGCACAAACTACTGCTTAAAAATCTCATATGAAGGAAATCCCACTATTTTTGCTCAGATCCTCTTCTTCCTCCTCTGAGTGCCTGTGGCAGAAACACTGAGATACTGGACAGGTGTTCTGTCCACTCTTACTGTCCCTTTCACCATGTTTCTGTCCCTCAGCCTTCTCACCGTTGCCCTGTCCTGTTCACCATGGCCATCAGGAGGTACAATTCTAGGGGAAATCCTGCTCAGTCCTGCAGATCCTCAGGTAATTTAATCATCATACTCTAAAAAGCCTTTCATGGTAACATTCAAATGGAGTCGACCACGGTATCTTAGGCAAATTTTTATTAAGATGACATGAAAAAATGTATTTTTGGCTTGAAGTTAAATCTGTCTCTCACGGAAGTTCCTGCTCCAAATTCTGATAATTTTCAGTATATCATTTATAAACATTTTTAGCACGGGCCAAGGGCAAAACAATTTTCACTTCTTTCTTGGAAATGCAGAAAACATTTTAACTGAGATGACCAAGAGAAGTCTGACATCTGGCTTGGAAGCCATCTTGGAAGAGATCAGGAACACCCTTCTCAAGAGCCATTCACACTTCCACCAGATTGAAGTGACTGAAAAACCACAGCCTGAAATGAGTCAATCTCTGGAGATGCCTATTTGCACCAGCAGACTATACAGAACGTAAAGGATCATGAGGATTAAATGATTCTAACAAGCAAGTCAGATTAGTCTACGCTTCTAATAATAAGATTTTTTCTGTTGTTGAAAGTACATAAAATATTAAAAATCTAACAGTTATTTTTAGAAGAGTACATAATTTTAAACATAATTTTGATTATTCAGTAGATATACTGGTATCCTTAAGAGCACGTTTTTTTAAAACATTAGCGCCTTCCTTTGCGCATCTTTGGAGCATCCCCTTCTATATACTCCTGTATTGAGGATTCAAAAGAATATAGCTTTAAACACTGTTCTCTGAACTTTCAATGCTTTTATCCAAGGTTTTCAGCACATTAAAAACACTGGTAAGAATTTTTAAAATAAAAAATAGAAAGAAATAATATTTTGGCTACAATTATGACTCGCACTGCAAAACTGCAAATTATAATACAGCATCAATCTCATGCTTTGTAGAAAGCTCTGCAATACACATTTGCACTGCCCACAAGCTTGCTTGCTTTAACAATGACATAAAAATGCTGCTTATATTATGACCATGTGCATAGTGTTCGATGTCCAGTGATATATACATTTACACAGATGAATGGATGCAATACACAAGCTTTTGATAACTAGCGGCAAACGTTCTCCTCTCAAATATTACCATGTATTGTACTTCATAGGCTAAAGCTCTAAAGCAGTACTACAGGATATGCAGATTTATTAGTGCAAACATGCCCTGTTTACAAGCTGTAAGTGCAAATCACTTACATTGCTGATAGATTTATGCAAAGCTTCACCGAGACAGTGCCGCTATGAAGAAAAGATCACAGGAATAAAGGGAAACATTCAGAAATCAACTAAGTAAAAGAAAAAGGGATAAGGAAGGGAGAGTAAGACATAGAACATTAATTATAGTTTGATCAGGGAAAAATAAGTTGAAAACTATCTGGAAAAAATATGAATACGTTGCTTTAACTTAGTATATAAACTACTGAACACAGAACAGAATGATGCATTTTCCTGTGCTATGTTTTGAATGTACAGGATAGCATTATCTCTTCAACATAATGTTACTCTATACTCATATATTACGCAGCTGAACACTTTTGAAATTATCCAACTGTTTTCTCTTCTCCTTTATGACCAATAACTTTGGGAAGAAATCATCAAGTACAGCAATTTGCATTACTATTAGAAAAGATGTTACGTAAGGACTCAATCAACAGTCAGCTGTGCCTCTGAAATATCACAAGCATATGAAACACATAATATTAAAGACCAAATTTCACTGCTAAAGGGCAGAAAGTTAATTTAGTTTGTAACGAAGACATATTTACATTAAAATACTACTTTTATTTTTCTTAAAATTCAGAACAAGATGGGTACATAAGACTTTTCCTGAAAGTCCCCAGCAAAAAATGACTTAATGTACCACTTATACGAGTATTGATTGCTAATGAAAAGCAAAAAAACATATTGCCAAGTAAACGTTCCACATGAAACACTGATTGTACAAATCATATACATCATTCATATATATATAAAAAAATGTTTGTGTGTTTATATAGATATGAATGGTGCAGATAGGCACACACACACAATAGTCATCAGAAATGACATAAGAGCAATTTCAAATCCAGAATGACTAATTTCCCCTTTTGCCACAGGTCAGTCAAGAAGATGGCTTTCTCCAGGAGACAGCAGGTATTTTTACACCAGCGTGGAAGCCTACAGTTGGGAACTTTTAGATAACACTTTGTCAAAACACAAAAAGAAGAAATTATTGTTTGTTCTCCTGAATCTACAGAAAGGCACAACATGAAAATACAGTATTGTGGACTATCCAAAATTATCTTACTAAAATTACTAACTCTATTAAGAGAGTTACAAGCAACAATTTTGTATGTAAGGGTGTAACACTAGGAGACATCATACTCCAGTGACGAGATAACAGACTGGCATCTAACAGCTCCAATTTCTACACCAGATTTTGACAGTGTCAATCTGAACAAATCCACCGATTTTTTCTGTGCTTCCTTTCCCACGTATCTGGTTTGTTTAGGAGGGAAGCCGTTAAGAGCAGGAATGATCTCTTGCTAAGTAAACATTCAGTTTATGTTTGGGATTTAATTTTGATGGACATATTTAGGCACCACTGTAGTACAACTAAGAAATATTTAAATTTTACACCTGAAGCAGAAAGCTTAGTAATGTTCTTCACTCAAAAGAAATTCCAAGTAAAAATACTTTTGGGAAGCTATATTCTGAGGTTTACCCTATTAAAAAGGCCATTTAAGAAAATGAGGGTTGTCCCCTACTTCTTGCAGAATAACAGATCTCTTTCACTAAGAAAGAAACTCGTCTTGCTTTGCTGTCAAACTGATCTTATAACTAAAAGTACTAAGGTGGGCTAACCATTTTAATACATGTGATTTCACCAAATCTAAAAGTTTTCCAGAGATCTAGAAAACAGACAGAATTAAAATGAACTTTTGGTGAAGGTTCTGCACTAAAACTCTCCAATTAAGTTCAGTATTTAGATTTGTCTCAGATTTCTTTGGCTACCTCACTCAAAGCAATCTTTCTGCAGCTCACATTTCCTGATTGTGAAATGAGAACAGTAATTATCCCGTGCAAAAAAAATAACCATTAAATGGTCAAATCTTATTGGCAAAAAGAAGACCATGCACAGACCAAAAGAAAATTATTTTTTAATAAAGTTGAATTTATATATTTGACATTCCTAGGTGTTCTAAAAAGACACACAACAATGTTGAATATACAGTAAACATAGCTTATTGATTCTTAACAAAAACTTGTAATACATAAGTACTTTATAAATCTGGAAGTCTAAGTATCATGTCACTATTCAAAAGCATTTAATTATAGGACAGCTAGCTAAACATCAGTCCTGGAAACAAGACTGGAAAAATGATTTAAGAGTCAATCAAGAAAATCAAGTGTGAAAATAAGATGATTTTCAGTCAACATAACAAGGGATAAAGGAATACCTTTACCTCATAAAGGAATAACTGATTTCTTGCTTTGACAACACTACAAACTTGGACAATAAATGCTCCTGTACAGAAATAATACTTAAGAGGAATTTTTAATGGTATTCAATTATTATCGCATGGGATTTTGATCAAAACATGTGCTTATACAATATTACTGAAAGATATTTTAAAAGATTAAAACCAGCTTTATCTCAAAAACAGCTAGTGGTGAATCATCACTGAAACCAAACAGTATTCACTAGGATTAATAATAAACCTGCCCACAATTTATTATTTTCATCCTTTACTAGATAGGAAATAATTTTCCTAAAATACATACATGATAGAATAGTAAATTAGAATTATATAGGCTAGTCCATTGTTATGGGGGCAGATTCCAGCAAAACGTGTAGTAATATAATCAGACGTGGCTGCATATTTAAAAGTACACATGACACATTCAGAATGGAGCACTCTAAAGTAAGTCTGGTTGAAATATTATTAAGAAATTCCATAAAAATTCAAGACTTCCTCAAGAGTACTTCCATAGCAAAGTCCCTGTTCTAGGGAAAAAGCAATGAGAACCAAAAAAGAATGCAGGCATAATTATTACTCTATTTCTCTGATGGGGAGAAGTGATGAGGAAAAAAAAAAAGGAGAATGTGGGTTTAACTATCATACTGTTTCTACATGTTGGAATTCAAGTTATTGGTTTGTGACATTATTATGGTATGAGAAACCCTTGCTCAGTTCTCTTTGAAATCAGGCTTTGCAGATATAGGGTGTAAAAATGAATTAATTTGTTTCTTGGAAGTATAGGAACTTCTGAAAGCACATCTTTATTTGGTATATATGTATTAGCTATCCTGCTTTTACTTGATTTTTCATTTTTCAGTAGAAGTATTGTCTTCTCCACCTTCAGCATATGCACAGCTAAGCCTCAGATGTAACCAAGAGAACTTCCTCCTGACCCAGAGGAACAGCAAAGAGGTTGCTGCATCTTTAGAACCCACCGATCATTGAGGGCTACTCAGCAGGACTGTAAGACCCTGCACACAATACATGGGGAAAGATTTGTATTTCCACCTCCATTTCAACATCTCTCCTAAAAGAGCTGCGCTTTCAATTTAGTTGGGCCAATCTGTGTAGTAGTAAAGCATAGATTTAGAGATTTGAAACTATTCAAGCTTTGGGTTTGCTTGCTGTAAGGAACAGTTGCTCATGTTCCCATCACAACTGCCACAGGGGCCATACTTGGTGATCGAATGGTGTAATCTTTGTGAAGAAGGAAATTTACTGTACCACTGACACTTTCATATTTTCATTCAGTTGCACTGTTTCCTGCAGGACATTAACTCATTGGATGCGTGGAAGTTCTTTCATTTCATTGTTTCTCTTGACTAAAAATTACTTTCAACCAGATTACAGAAGCTGGACACTGAATTTCAGCATCAGTCTTCATGTCATCTCTTCAGTTATGTAACACTTTTTCTCACTGATATTTCAATGTCAAGTTGTGTCAAGATCTGACTTTGGTATACAGTTTACTGAATTTTCAAAATACTGCTGGCAAACAGGAATTCTTGTGTAATACCTGAGACCCTAACTGGGGAAGGTCTAACTTTGTCTGTTGTATCAAAGCAGATCTAGACTGCTACGTAGTCTTTGCCTCATTTTAAGAATGGCCTCCAATAGATGCTGCTAACTTTTCTGAAGAAAACCTATGTGCATCCATTGGGTAATAGTAAAAGAAAGTAGCTTCTGAGATGCCTGATGAAGAAGCTGAAGGGACCTTTGGCATAAGTCCATTTTATCCAGCTAGTAACAACCACCCCAAAACTCTCCCTCGAGATACATCCTTGGTTTTAAGAGAAAGACTGATTTGTCAGCAGACATACCGTCTCTGGCTGTGCAGTGTTTACACAACCGATGACTCTGCAGAGATTTGGAAAGCAGCTGTTTCCCACTACAGCGTTTTGTACTTGGCTTGAGGCTTGTGACATCCTAGGAACGGAAGAGCTGCATCAAAGTTTGCCCTATTTGACTGCTAAGAAAAATCAGCATTTAGAGTCCCTTCCCTCTCTCAAAACCCAACAGTTTTCTGTTGAGGAAAATGAAGTATACATAAGGCATTCTGAAATGTGTAACTATCTCAGGGGTCTAATTGGTCCTGATTTCCTCCTCAGTGAAGGTGCTGTGTCCAGGCTATCATAAGATGGGGTACTTATCCCACTGCTTTGAAAAGATGGAGCTCTTTTTTCCAGTTGTAGGAGTCTATCAAACTGCTAGGCAAAATGCCTAGGTATTTTGACATACTTTTACCTGTTTGCATTTTTGATTATACATTTTTAGTCTGACAAACTGCAGGTTCAATGGTCAGGGGAAAAAGAAGATCATTTGAATCTCCTGATAATTTTTAAAGTTTTCGAAATGGCACTAGAGCTTCATTTCATTTTACTTATTTGTCATAATGCTGTCAGGATTTTATGCGCATCTTGGCTAATCCTTCCTGGAGCACAGGGGTATCTGTCAAGATCATCTGATGAATCTCAAACAAACTTGGCACACCTAATAAATTACCTCTCATTCCTCCCAGGATCCAACTGTTTTCCTTGGTTTTGAACCTATGCAAAAGCTACCTGAGCAACTATCTTCCCAAGCAAAAAGGCTAAGTGTCATGTTTTAAAACTAGATTCTTACCAGAACCTTTATCTTACATTTAAGGGAAAAACATATACAGATATAGGATTAAAATTTTATTTGGGGAATGGTATTACTGTTGGATTTGGCTTAGATTTCTATTTACTAGTTTTGGAAGTGTAAACTTAACTCCAGTTATCAAATTAAACTCTTTACTGATTCATGCATTATTATTTACATACCGTACTAAGAATTTAATTTTCTTTTCAACCCTTCACAGGTAGAATTAAAAAGTCTTTCAGTCTCCTAACTCAAACACTGCCAAACAAAAACTGACAATATTAAATTCTAGTTAGAAATTTATGATCAGTTAGATGAGTTTCTTTGGATATGAAGATATTGTAACTTCAAACATCAGCCTAGATGTAATTTTAAATTTAATTAAACACAACATTATGAGAGAAAAAATTTAAATGAAGAAACCAAAAGAGATGAAAAAGTTCAGTAACACATTTCTTCTTTAACAGAGCAACAAAGCTAACATTTGTTAGTACTCTTACTGCATCCCACTGAAAATACTCTGGAAACTCTGATTTGTTCTGTTGCTTTTGTCTGTATTGCTGAGTAGCTCTTAATTGTAAATGGTCTTTAATGAATTTCCTCTGTTACATTCAGAACCTTTTAAACAAAGAGTAAAACAATGAAGAGCACACAGTATGGGCTGAATGGGCTCACCATAACTAAAAGCTCAGAAGAAGAGATAGTACAGCTGAATATTAGGCATTTGTTTTCATGTTCAGGCTTCAGACAAAACTACAGTGATCAATGTGGATAGAATAAATACACCAGCCAATCTTCAGGATCACATCTCTGCACAGAACAGGGAGCCCAGAACAAGGGAGATTCTTTATTGAGAAGTATAGACATGAAACAGAGGGAAGCAACCTCAATAGATGGCCCTCTGAAGGCTCCAGAGACTTTGGATTACATGATTATTCACATGCTCATGTGCAATAGTTTTTGACTTGCTTAAAGCATAGATTTCCCACTTAGAATATAGGGGTACTGATTCTTTTAAATCAATGGCGAGTGGTAGGATGTATACAGACACTGGATTAGGCAGAAACTCCCAAAGCTCCCCTTATTCTCACAGGAGTGAGGCTCGCAGGAGTTGTGGCACAGTCCCATTAAGACCACAGTTTTGAGAGTGGTAGTCACTTCTGAAAGTTTCCAGGAGCTGCGGAAAGCAGTGCTCCTTTGGAAAAAACAAATATCTACAGATGAAAGAAGAGACACAAAACCTCTCCCTGCACTGCATTCCAGGTACCCTCTGTTCTTTGCTTGCTCTTTGATATGATTTTTATTTTATTCTTTTGGTTTCAACATTTTAGATTTCTAAGTGCTTTTTAAATCTTGCCCCAAATCCGTTACCATCCACTAGATGTCATGGTAGCCTTACTAGTATTATTGAATACAAGAATGACACAAGAGAATTAGGGGGGAGTTACTTGAAATTTACCTTCTCACTGTTTCCAACAGACAAGCCTTTAGACAGTGTGTTCAGGACAATATCAAGTGACAGGAAGCACAGTAAAATGATTATGTGCTGAAAGTTAATCTCCCTTCTTTCAGGACACTGATATAGGATATGTGCAGGTTATTTCTTGGAGAAAGTTCCAGCATCTATTTGACAGCAAATAAAGCGAGGATTACCCAGGCTGTGGACAGGCCAGTAATCCTTGTGCCTGGGGAAAGAAACATTTGCCAGTTCTGCTAATGTGGATGCACGTCAACTCTGAAATAAGCACCTCCACATAGGCAAATAAAGACGGAGCACTAACTGCCCTCTGGTAGTAGCCTGGTCAACAGTCATTTACAGATGTGCACAGCAGCTCTGTGACTTTTCTACACCACTCCACTTCATGACAAGAGTATACTCAGTGACCAGGATATTAAGACTGAGCTTGAAACTTTCTGAAAACTACCATCTGAATAATGTCTACATCAGAAGGAAATATTTACATTTTTATATAAATCAAAGTTTCTCATATTTATTTTGACAGTTTCAAAAGGAAGCACCATCACAGAAACAAACTCTGAATAGGAAACTTCTAAAATTTTTTCAAAGAAGGAGAGAATCTTTGCTGCAGGAAAAAATCAACAACAGCTACCAAAGCATATGTAGCATACTTTTGTCCATTCTCATTGTACTACTTCTAATATTTCCATTAATAGAAGATGGTATCTTTTCATGTGAAAAGTTGACAAAGTTAGAAAGAAGAATGTCTCAGTAATGCTTGGTCACTTAATAGTATGAAGCTACGTAAGAATGGAAAGAAATGCTGACAAATACCTTTATTTTACTGTAACACAGGTTTTACTGCAAAGTAAGGAAGATGGGAGAATCAATATTTGCTCAAATACAGAAAAGCCCATCCACAATCAGAATACTTGATTCAGTTTACAGAAAGAACAAATTATCACAAGAAGAAATAGATAAGAAGAATACAGGTCTTAAACTGTACATTTCAGTGCCCAGAATTGAAGGCTGCGCAACACAGAGGCACAGAAGAGAGAACATGCTCATGCTTTAGAAAATAAAATTCCTGCTATTTCGTCCACAACTGAAGCTGTCTCAGCAGTAAAATGTGTTTAAGAAAAGCATTAAAAGCCCATTACACAGGTGAGAGAAACGGAAAAGTGCTAGCACATCTGAATTCACTACATATTTCATGAAGAAACTCTCACATGGATTGATGTAGAAGTACTTAGTACGATTTACAGGGGGGAAAAAAAGGAAAAGCACTATCTTTTTGTCTCCTAGAACCATTTTTCATATCTGAGATAAGAACTACACACTTGGTCTCTAGACGCTGATCTAGTTAACCTACCAACCACATTTCACTGTGGATGGTAAGTGATGCTTTGTAACTGGCTAGAATGTGTTTAAGCACTTAATCAGCTGAATAGCATTTTCTCTCAAGAGAATTATTTTACTCATAACAAAGCTATACTGTTAGAATAACAAGTCCTACATGCATTCTATGAGGGATTGCTTAGCATTACTGATATAAAAGCAAAACTATTACTTTGTTTTATGGAAGAGCTAGATCTCACCTATCAAACATGCAGCAACTAGTAGAAGGCAGAAATTTGTAGATTAGTATAACATAATTAAAAAAAGAAACCAGGTTAGTAACACTTTATGGGCATAAATTTTTTGATTGAACTTTTTATTTTTAAAAATTGTTGCCATTTATAGCTCTTCATTCAGCTTTTCCAGCACCAGTCAGCAGCATTCCCAGATGGGCATACTCTATGTTGTATTTTTCTACAGTTTAAGGAACTATACACTGTGTCACTTCTCTCAGAATTTATTCTCTCCATTTATTAAAACCTTTTTTTTCACCACTTTGCTTACATAACCATTCCTAAACTTCAAGTTAGGTGCTACATTTCTTTGTAGCTTGTTTTTAAATCAAATCTGAGATGCATCAATACATACGAGAAAATTATGTACCTATATTGATAAGCATTTAATTTCTGAATGCAACCTTCCTGAACAGCATTTATACAATTAAGTGGTGAAGGTCTGGACACTTTCTCAACATGAAGAGCACATGTAGGCCTCATTTTCTGTCAAGTTAGGAGTTTACAAATGATTTAGCAGAGACCTTGGTCTTGAATTCTTTTGATAAATTAATGTATAGTACTGCTGGTATAGACGAGACCAATGCTTCAGGTGTAAAAAATCTGAATTGTAGAAAGAGGATTTGGATCTCTGCTCTTTTTCTAATTTTTTACAAAGACTTGATGCCTTTCAAATGGGTTTCCCACTAATGAAGACTGGGGGTGGGTGTGACAAATTCACAATTTTACAGCCCTACTGCAGTATCTCAGGCTGTCCTAGCTCAGTGTAGTTGAGAGAAGAAGGTATGAACAGATATCCTTTCGATGGACTAAAATTTTAATTCTTCCCAATGCTGTTAACTTTTTTCTATATATTTTACATATATATATATGTAATACCAGAAGAATCTCACTTTTGTCACTGTCTTCAGTCTGTTTAAGCTAGACTGTGAACCCTCTGGGGTAAGAGTCTTATTGCACATTTACAGACTGCCAAGCACACCTAGGCTTATTGCAGTAGTTCCTGTAGTGTCAGTGGAGGCCCAATACAGTTTCCACTCAGAGTAGCATCATTCTAGATTAACAAACCAAAGTGTGTAATAATCCTTGCATTATGAAACACATACCAAAAATCTTCCACTCTCTTCCATATGAAAATACCATCTTTGATTTTTCTGCTATGATGAAATGACTAGATCTGTGGATGAGGGGAAAGCAGGGGTATTTGTGACCTCAACTTCAGCAAGACTGAATCACAATTCAGATGGCTGGGCTACCAGACAGATGAGAACTGGTCAGTTTACCAGGCTGAAAGGGTAACAGTTAATGGTTCACTATCTGAAAGCTTGTTACAAGTAGAGTTCCTACGGCATCTGTTCCAGGACCTATTCATTTTAGTACCTTAATCTGGAGGAGACAGATAACACCCTCATGGAGTTTGTGGATGACACCAAAGTGGGAGGAGTAGAAGGTGCAGCATGGCACAATACACTGAAAGGTAGGGCTGACATCCAGAGGGACCTACATAGGTTGCAAGTATGGGCCAATAAGAACCTCACAAAATTCATAAAGGACAAATGCGAAGTCCTTTACATGGGATGGACTAAGCCCCTGCACTGGTTCACACTGGGTTACAGATCTGCTTCACATAACCTAGTTAATGGTAGGCTAAACATGAATCAGCATGTGGCCTGGCAGCAATGAATGCCAGCAGCGTACTGGGCTGTAGCAACAACCAGTGGTTTGAGGGAAGGATCAGTCCCTTTGACTTTGCACTTGTTGCACATCACCTGGAAGGCATATTCTGTCTCCTCCTGCAGTTCATTCAGCTTTGGTTGCCCCAAGACAAATGTTGATAAACTTGAACATGTTCAGTGGAGAGCTACCACCAAGATGGCTGAGACTGGAACATATATTCTTCTGAGAGAATGAGGTTTGTTCAGTCTAAAGAAGAGAAGGGTTTGTGGGACTTAATAGCTTTCCAGTACCTATGACGTGATTACAGAGAAAGTGGACCTAGCCCCGTTACAGTGGTGCACAATAGGACAACAAGAGACAATGATCATAAACTGAAACAGAGGAGATTCTGTCTAAATACAAAGAAAAAATTCACTATGGAGATAATTAAACACTAGAAGAGATTTTTCAGAAAGGCTGTGGAATCTTCATCCTTGAAGGTTATTCAACAGCTGACTGGACAAAGCCCTAAGCAACCTGTTTCAAACTCAAGTGTTGACTGATTTGAGCAGGAGGTTGCACTAGATGACCTCCTGAAGTCTCTTCCAACCTAGGTAAGTCTATGATTCTATGATTCAGGTCAGTGGAACTCCCAGAGGCTACCCTTTGTGTACTGCAATCAGGAGGAACTTACTACAAACCTATTTTTCTAAGAGTTAAGTTACCCATCTTGTATGCTATGGTCTGGAATTCTCTCTCCTCCAAGTGTAATGAATAAAAAGTAGACTCTTGCAGAGAGAAAGCTTAATTCCCTACCACCAACAATAACTTTTTCATCTCTGTGAAATACCTATCCAACTCAAACACTGGTATGGAAAAGCAACAGCTGGATAATAAAAAGAAAGTGAAGACTCACAGGGTTTAGTTTCTTATTAGTCCTCCAAACATACATGCTGTTACGAAATGGTGCAGCTCTTTCGTACAGTAAAAGGAATGAAGAAAAAACACCCAATCATTTTGCATATGCAGACCATTTCCTATATCTGCAAATTCTCTAGTAAAATTCTCCTTATTCCAGTTAGCTTTCGAATTCCAAAATTTCTTCCATATGCAGAAAAAAACCTGTTCATTTGTAATATACTGGTTTTCCATTCTGAAACTGTAGGTTAGATTTATTATGGTATTTTTAAAAGGTAGAGATAAGTATCTTAAAAGTATGTTAAAACTACAGAAAGTTTAACATACCCCTTGGAAATTGTACTTTCCTAGAGAAAATGCTATTTATAGATAGAAGACAGTAAATGAAGCTTGGGTAAAGGCAGTAAGTGAAACTTAAAATCAAATGAGTCCAAGCCTTAGTACATTCATGTTGTAAAAAGTAACAGACCAAGAACTTTGAAAACTTCCAGCTTTTATGAGCCTAAGCCACAAGATTTTACAAGCTTAAATTCCCTTATCAGCAAAAATAATTATGTGTTCCTATAAGAAGCTGTATAATCAAGTGCATGTTCAGTTATTAGGCTTCTTGAATTAGACAGCAAATTAAGAGTCAATCCACAACACCACCCTGAAATCACAATCATTTAAGGAGTTCCAAAATCTGTTTCTCTTACTTTAAAATATATTTGTTCATTATCAGCTATTCTTTCAAACTGTAGTCAATAAAACAATCTCTATAGCATTTATAGTTTGGAAAAAGTATAAAGCAAGTATTTTCTGTGAATTACCTAATATAACTGAGTTTATAAATACGAGTTGCAATTAAAAATCTCTTTATAAAAAATTATCCCAAAATAATGTTCAAAAATCACTTAAAAACAGACTGAGGAATGTTTTGACTTTTCAGTGACTTGTACAGTGTTATTATTGTAAAGATAGGGGATACCTCCAACTCCAAACAATTAGCATTAGTAAATATTTATAACAGAATAGGTGAGCAGAGACAGAACCAAAAAATCTTACAGTGAAGAGGTGAGACTGTCAACACCCTTCCACTCCCCCCCCAAAACTGTAAAAAATTTTATTCACATTTAGTGTAAAGAAGGACATTCATATAATTTTAAGGCATCTTTATATATTACTTTAAAAGTTTGATAATGATTAGGTTTAAAAAGCATTGTGCCTAACAAATTTCATTTCAAAGACAGATGTCACAATTTCATGCAGTTAATCAGTAATAAATCACCAGCAACTAAATTGTAATGGCCTTCCAATTCTCAAAGAGACTATAGTTACCTGGTCTAAAAGATCTTCAACTTTTTTTTGCCATCCATCCCTTGCTGCATTTTTTTCACGTTCTTTCAGCTGCAACAGCTGAGTCATGGCTGCCTTCTTATCCTCTTCATGCTGCAGCCTCAGCTCTTCACGAAGCTTATTACATTCCTGTCTAAAAGCAAAGGTCAAATAACTAAAATGCAGTGGACTTTGTGCAGAGTGAAAAAGAATTGGGAACTCAGTAGTAATTGGAAAATCTTGGATAATAACAGAAACATTTGCTTTACATTTCATTTGCTATTACATTGGCATATAACACATACTTCATTTCTTATTAAAGAATAAAAGAAAAAAATTAATACTTGCCGAAGATTTTCTGTCCATTTTATTTCCAAGTCACGAGCCATTTTGTCAACTTTGAATTTTTCTTCTTCTCTCATGGCAGCAATCATTGCCTCGTGCTGTTGTCTCTCCTGATCTAGTTCTCCCTGCAAACACAAACTTCACAATAGAGACTGATCAGCAGCAAAAAAGTATTTCAAACCTTAAACAAGTGTATTTATTATAAAAATGTTAGCTACAATTGGCTCATAAAACTTGAACTGTAACTTTTTCAGTGTGCAATTCCTAATTATACACAATTAACGCCTATACATCTGCTGATATTTCTTACCAGTGGAACAGAATTCTGCATTCCTATAAAAAGCACTTTTCCACTAAGTCATTCTGGAAATAATCTTTTCAAATACATTGAATCACAGGATAATTTATGTTGGAAGGAAACTCAAAAGGTCATCGAGTCCTGTTCACTGCAGGACTAACTTCAGAATTAGAGCAGGTTGCTTAGGCCCTTTTCAAGCATGTTTTGGATTTTTTTTTTTTTAAAGCAGCAAATATTCAGTATTTGAATTTCAAAGCTTGAGCTATCTGGATTTGATACAAAATATATGGATCTTCTTTCTGTTTCTGGACAAACCTGCTAGAAACAGTCTGACAGACTGAACACAGGGAAAAAAAAACCCAACACTTTAAAATTCCTATCAATTTCTGTTCAAATTTTACCATACTAGAATAGTATTAGGTACTACCTAGAAATCATACTTACATGAATGTTTTTCAGCAGTGCTTGCTTCATTCATGAGAAGCAAACATGGCCATCTAAATTTAATTAAGACTTTTTGAAGTAAGAATTTTTTAAAATAGATAAATGAAAAAATCCTACAGAGATCTGTTAAGATAAATGTTATTCCCCATAACCTGTTATATATGAATATTTAAATGTTATAATAGATGAAGAGAGACAAATGCAGTAGTTCATGAGGACACTTAAAGAAATTATTAAAAAAACAGAGGAAGTTGTAAACTATGATAGGGTGCACATCTAATGACTATAGCTGAAAAATTTAAAAAAAACAAACCAATATCCTGTTTCAGGCTGGTTTTGTTAAAAAAAAAGTATGAAAACAGATTCATGGAATTTCTTTTTTTTTTTTAATATTTGCTGCTCTACTTCAAATATAGCTGTGACCTTGTAAATGGACATTGCTTACCAAGTAAAGAAAAGTGAAAGGTTACACTTGGTATTAAAGTCAATGAACTACTAACAGATTAATTGACAGTTCCACTTCCATCTAAACCAAGTAAAATGGCAATATATTTATGCTTAGACAAATTAATTGCTTCAGTTGTATAAAGTGGTCACATAGTCTGCTATCTTTCAAGATAACATAGTATATATCTTTAAACTGTTCTCAAGCATCTTCTGAAGTTCTAACTTTGAGCCTGAAATGAAGACTGTGCCCATTATTTGAGGAAAGCATTGTATGCATGCATTAAAAAGAATAATTTTAAAGGTTTCAGTGAATTCTAGAGTAAGCTCTGGATCTTGTTTTGCACCAAGACACGAAACTGTTTGGAATAGCACTGGTGTAACATATCCTTTTTACATTCTCATGAAATTCTGTTAAGCCTCTGAAAAATCCAACTCTGGATATATTTTGTATGGACCTACTCTGGCTGCTACAATTTATATTAACCACAGAAATATGTGGTTGCAGCAATACCCATTAAATACTAAAAGTGTTCTGAAAACAACAAAAAACCACACCCCAAAACATCCAATGAAACAAACCAAAAAAACCCAAAACAATAACCCAGCCCATCCTAGTTTTCCTGTTTTTTTCTCTCTGCTTGAAATAAAAAGAGAACTCTCTCTTTTAATGAATCCATATGAAGCTCTTTCAATAACGTATACGCTATAATACTTCTTGCCATTTTAAAAACAAGACCAAAATCACCATGACTGTACTTTGCACAATTTATTCTCCAACTTTATGGTTACCTCAACACTATACAGTGAATCTGTGGTCTCTCGCAGTCTTGCTCTAGTTAATTCTAGTTCCTTCTGGAGTATTTCCTGAGCTTCCTGAAGACTGGAGATATGTCCTTCTGCAGTACCAAGGCCTTGTTCACTTTTTCGTACTAGGTCTTGCAGGCGACACACCTATGACATACAAAAAGGTTCTAATGTCCACAATTATTACTAATGGCAGCCAAATCATCCTGGTTTCATTTTCTTCCAGTGTTTTCTAATTCCAATCTAGACAAATTTTTATTTGCACAGCCTGTTCTCCTTTAATATTAATGTTTCTGTATTAAAAATGAAATTCCAGTAATATTATAAAATCAAAGATTCAACTAAAGAATTTCTACAAGTAAAAAAATATCAAATCTATGTTTGAAGCATTTTAATATAATAAGAAGAATTTAATATACACTTTTAGAAAGGTAAACTTTCCCATTTATTAAAAACAAGCAGTTTTGTTCTAAAGCAAGTTTAACATTTGTACAATTTGCAAGCCACCAGAAACAGACAAACACCTGCCACCTATAGAAAACAGGAATAAAAAGTACCACTGCAAAAAAAGTACTTTAATTCATACTTAAGTATGTCTTAAAGGACACACTGAAATTGCGTGTACAGCCTGTTGAACAATGAAGCTGATGAATTATTTTCTTGAAAGAAGTCAAACGTTCCAGACAAGAATGGATTGATGGTTTTGCTATCAGTAGAATATCATTTTAGTTTTAAAATATTATATTACAAAAAGATGGCAATTTCAAACTCAAAAAATTAAAACTGTTTTGAGATGTGATACATTTAACATTGATTGCACATATCAAAACATAGCAAATAATTTGGGTCTTGTAAGTATTTTGTGTCATCTTTTGATGGAAATATATGAAGATCATGTGCAAGTCAGGAAGCTGGCCAGAACTTACAATACATTAATTGTAACCAAATATCAACTCAAATACAGTTAATTTTCCCTCTGTCTCCTGACACATTTTGTGGAGAGGTCTGTGTACCTAACGAGAAGATAAGCAGAGTAAGAACAAGAAAGACTGTTTATGCCAACTGTTTTGCACCTCAATCTCTTTTGCTTTGTTAATTTTGTAAAGGACAATAAAATTATTACTCAGAAATAGTCAAGTAACTTATAATGTTTGAAGAATACTCCAGTTTAAACAGAAATAAGGCACTAAACAGATTGAACAGTGTAGTCCTAGCTCTGTATTGGACTCTAAGCACAAGATCGTTATTGATGAAATATGGTCTAGTGCACAGGAGCATTAGCTGATACAATTAAATTAACCCTTGCCTCCTGATTGGCAGAAGTCAGTTTTGTTGTCAGCTCTTCCTTCAGGTTTTCCAGCTGCTGTCGGAGCTGATTCTTATCATCCTCCAAATGCAATTTCTCCTTCTCAAACTGCTGCTCCAACTCCTTCGGAAATAAGAAAGATGGAAAAATATTAAATACTTGCCATACAGTCACTGCAAAGTACAGGTGTACCACACGAAAATTATTTCACCTAGCATAAGTATCCCCGATCTCAATCAAGAATTGTCCTTTCCTTGAAGCGTTAACACAGGAACGTTTATTGCCTTTTACAATGCATGTCTTATTTTTTCAGTTAGTTTTCTGATCTAATATCCTTGATAGATTTCTAATCTAACATGATTAATCACAAAATAAAGACAAACAGGACTTTCTTCTCAATTAGTAGTTTCACTTTGCACTTAGTTATCAAAATCATTAAAACTGTATCTATTTTCACAGTTTTTCAATCTGAGTTGACAGAATGCAGAAGTTTTCACTTTTTATAAAATTACACTGATAATATGATTACCCTTCACCTTTACCCATTTATCTCCTACACATAATCCCCACATAAAACAGTGAATCTTAAAATCCAAACTGAGTTTTGGGAAGTTTTTCAGGCTGTTACAATGAATGAAAAAAAGCCACACGTCTTATCTATAAAATTTATGTAGAAACAAAAGAAATCAACAATTAGTCTTGAAGTTCAACTATACTGAAAGAATCAAATAACACCTCTGGTAGTATAATTCAATCTCTGTGGAGTAAAAGTCAAATTCTGAAAATAACTCTGTTGGATGAATTCTATTTCCCTCACATGAGCCTATGCTGTACAGGTATTTCTTACAAACTTTTTTATTTTTTTAAGGAAAACTATAAATTTACGCTTCAGCTTCATTAATATTCAGAATATATTTACAGAATAATTTGTCACAAAATACTTAACATGAAACATGTTAAATTTAAGAGTTTTATTATATATTTCAGTGGAATATACTATATAATTCATTGTACCACAAAGTCTTCTTGAAGAAAATTAAGGTTGCCAAGTAAGGTGCTCCAGAGCCACATAATACAAGACTTCAAGGTTTTCTATGCAGCTACAGAGGCTCCTTTATTAATTCCTTCCTAGGAGTTCAGCTGTAATGCAAGGCTTAGCATTGATTCAATGCCCCTGCCTAGCCCTGGGCTCAGACTTCTGAAAAATCAGTAATATCTCAGAAACAGCTATGGAAATACATAGACCAGAGCCATGCACAAAACAAGAAGTACAACTGCAGGCATTGGTAAGATTGTGGAGACAGGGACAGTTAAGAGCTCAAGAATTCAAGAGGAAAAAGACTCATAAAAAGTTATAAAACTCTAAGGAAAACTGGGGAGCTGCAAGACAGCAACTCAGTGTCACATGCAGCTCATTCCAAGAAGCTACTGGAGGCCAACCCTTCCTCATCCACCACCAGAGACTCCGCGAGTGCTTTGCTGGGGGTGGGAAGCACATTCAGCTTTGTAGCTTGTTAGTTCCAGCACTCCATTAGGGTGTGCAATAGGCAATAAATAATTAGTGTGCAAACTGCTTGCACAATCTCTCTGTTCGTGGTGGACAGAGCGACAAAACAAAGGGTTACACTTTCCATACACATTGCTATATAGCGTAACTCAACAACAAGTGCATGTTTTCTTCCCCAGGCCCAGATCAATCACCACGTGGGACAAACAATCCTTGCTAAATGAGACTTGCTCAAATTTTCTTGTTCACGCTGTGAAATCTGCTGGCTGCAGAATTTCACTAGTGCTATTCAGACCCTATTCTGATAACTGAGTAATTAGTTCTTTCATGATACTTGTCAGTACAGCTGTGCAGTACTGCAAAATTATTAGTAGCTCTATTTTCATAATCCTCCTATGAACTGATGCCATTTTTACAGCTCATTTTATAGATAGAAGAATTGAAGCAAAGAGATATATTTAAGCTATTTCTTGAGTCCTATTCTCATTCTTTAGAATTCTCTTCTGTTCCATTTTTTTCAAAGCTTTCCAAACCCAAGATGCCTTTCCCAGTCTTCCAGCCCCAATAAATCCTCATGTCCTCTATCCC
This sequence comes from Strix uralensis, assembly GCF_047716275.1. Lineage (NCBI taxonomy): Eukaryota > Metazoa > Chordata > Aves > Strigiformes > Strigidae > Strix > Strix uralensis. The sequence continues at coordinate 56,880,449 of NC_133974.1, forward strand.
AAGGCTCCTTGTACCATGCTTCTTCCTCATACTAAACTCAACTCTTCTCCACATTTGAGACTGACTGTTTCTTCCTTGAATTACTCAAACAACACATGTGCTTAGCATACAGGTTTGACAGAGGAGACAGCACACTGATTAAGATTTACTGAGATCTTGACCCTGATGTCTTTTCATAATTAATTTTCCCTTGCTAAAATCAAGTTTCATATTTCTCATATTTGTAGAGATGTTCTCTATTTTAACTAATTTAAGAACAAATGTTTTATGATACCCTTTGTTTTATTCTCTACATTATTTTAATAACAGACAAAAAACAGAAAGAACCCCACACCTTACTAAAGTAAACGAAAAATATTCCCAGAAACCCTTAAGAGACATTGTTTTAATAACAGGCATGTTTAAAGTTACAAAGAAAGTAAACCTGAAAGATAAGATGCATGTATGTCTCAAAGAACTACTTCCATTACTGGGAGATGTGAAAAAAAAATCTTTGGGATTTATTCAAAATAAAACTAAAAACCAACACACTAGTAAAATAATCTACCAAAAAAAAAAAAAAAATCACTCTAAGATGCACATCACTAACTACAACTGTATTTCTTGGTATATTTCCTGTGAACACACCAGAGGAGCATAACAAAGCCTTAAACAATATTTATCCCATATTTACTGTATAAGGCAAAATTTGTTTATATATGTACATACAATCAGATTAGGAAATAGTAATTCAGAATTGGTCCTCTCATTTATCCCAACAAAGAAAAGGACAATTTTGTGAAACAAAAAAGCCTTTCAGTTTCAGGATTCCAGTCAAAGGTAAATGAATAGTCAATGTACAGTGAGCATGATTTTATGATGTAAATTAGGAACAGCTGTTGTTGACTGTATGTATACTCAGAAGACAAGAACTAATATAGCAACTTTTTGTACTTCTGGACTGTTTATGAAAATTTTAAATATTAGAGTAACAATCTTTTACCTCTGTCAGAAGAACTGATTTTGAGCGATATACCAACCTTTCTGGATATGGATCACAAAACCTCGGAAAACACACCTACTACACTCAGGAAGTTGTGTAAGTTGAGAATTTATCTTCTGTATGCAGAAAAACAGTACAATTGCCTTTTTTTTTTTTTTTTTGGCAAGATATATGTTATTTTAATAAAGTCTGAGCAGTTTCTTCAGAGAGGCCCAGCAGATCTGAAGGTACCTCCAAAAAACTTGCCATAAAACAAAGCCATTCAGTACAAGGTTCAAACCAAACCATTTGCTTTTTGTAATGAATATGTTTGATTATTAAGAAAACACAAACCTACCATCTGCAGTTTTTTCTTATCCTTATTAGCATTACTGTGCACAGCCTCAATTGCAGTATGGTGTTTCCATGCCAATTCTTCTAAGGTCTTGGAATGAGCCTCCTTTAACTGTGCAGCCTCTCCTTCCAATCTTGCTTGCAATTTTACCAGCTCCTTCTCATAATATTCACGCTGTGTTTCCCTTGCTTCATTTACTTTCTACAAAAAGGAAAAATAAAAAAATTTCTATTAAATGGTAAAAAAAATCTGAACGAAATAAAAATCTGAATGGAATAAAAAAAATACAAAAATGTTACTGATAACATAAATTTACAAAAATTAATTTCCATATAAAACAAACTGAACAAACACTAAGCACTGACTAAATCATTCACTAACCAAAAAGGTAGTTTCAATGTATCTGTGCAAAGCAGAGATACATTGTCCTTCTCAAAAATCTATTTTTTTTTCTCTATTTAATCTGGGCAAACAGCAATCAGGTATCAAGCCTATAGAAACTTTCAGTTCCATATTTTCAAATATGTTCAGCACATTTTCAGAGAATGGCTTTTTAAGTTGTTCTTAAACCATTTCACATTTCTCCTTACTGAGACACTTTCGATACTAGGCATCTACACATGAGGTCATAAATTAAATAAAATTTTTAAAAGATGTCCAAAGCAGTCTGAACAACATCTGACTTCCCTCTACTCTCACTTCACACTCTACATTAGTCATTCTACATTCCTACATGAGATGTACTTGGAACATACTACTACTGGTTCAAGTCTAGTCATATCAAACAAAAATTACAACATAATAGTTTTTTCCTGAGAATTCTAGGTCTTTTGTTTTTATTCAACTAAAGCCAATAAGCTGTTTAACCTTCTCCAAGGCCAGAATTTGCTGCCTTTGTCGCTCATCCAGACTCTGTGTTTTGCTTTGCAGTAAGTTTCTTTCCTCTTCCAGTTGGGATAGTTTTTCTTTTAATCTAGACTTTTCTGATTCCAAATCTCTGATTGTAACTTCTTGAGTCATTTGAGTAGCTTGAAGCATTCCAATGTGACCTAAAAACAAAACAGCTCTTCAAAACCTCACAGCAGTGGTTTCATGTAATTGAAGTACATATTCATACTTCAGTGATTTCCAGTATAACTCTAGTGGAAGCTTTCACATAGATCTCCATTATCTTCACTGCAATGCTTACTGTCCCCTCCACTTCACCCTTTTTTAGTTTTATTGTAAGATGTCCAACAACAGTAGAGCACTTGGTGCTGGGGCTCCTTTAGGTTCAAAATTTTCCTGGTTCAAAGTTGCATTTTGACTCCAAGAGAAAGCAGAGGTAGGCAACGGTATAGACACAGACAGTCTATCTTGAACTTACCCCACCTAAAACCGCACCTTTTTACCCCATGATAAGCTACACAACAGAAAGCATAACATTGATGTCTAATGGTAAAGACGTTACTGTTTTATCAAACTCATGATTTAGCCAGCATGCTAGGTATAGCAGCTAAAGCTATGTAAAACTTATGGAAATACATTTTGTTTATTTTGCTATAGGGGTATGATTAAAAGATGTAACAGAACTCATTCTCTCTACAGTAAAGCATGATCTAAATCCCTGCAGGTTAGAGGTTTGCTTTTAGGTTTTTTGTATTTATTTAAAAAAAAAAAAAATATCTACAAAGCTAGACAATATAATCATCTGTCCTTCATATCACCAGTGGGAAAAATTTGACTTCAGAAATTTTTGTCCTCATTCTTAATTTTTATCTGTATTACTGAAAATACTACTACTAGGTAACTGACTAAAGCAGTGAAACTCCAGTTATTCTGGGAGAGGCTTAGGATGGGATAAAAGACTATTTTGGAAAAGAGAATGTTCCTGGGTTTGTTCAGTTGAACAACTGAGAGGATGCTCCTATGTTTGTTCAACTGAAAGACAAGAGAGGGGATATTCTCCCATTATTTTAATTCCTCCGTAGAAGCATCATGAAGTCATACCTAAGCTGACATTCCATGTTAGAATGGGTTCTTCTGACAGAAACACCCTATTATCCCTTTCATAAATTGCATGACCCAGACACATTTGAAATATGCCTTTTAAAAATTAGCATATAATAAAATGAAGTGGTAACTAAACAGACTTTGAAGAATTATACAGAGATCCTTAACAGTTTCACTTAAAGAAAGCATCCAGATAAGACACTGTATCATTTACTCAGAATAAATGTATTATTTTTATAGTCACAGCTTCTAGGAGAGATTTTTTTTACCCCCTCATTTTATGATCATATTCAAAAATGACAGATTAGTTGAGTTCTAGCCACAGAGTATTGCTTTTAAATTTAAGTTACTAAGAAAGAGCTAAGAAAGTGGACTGTGTGTCACTTTCTCACAAGACAAAACCACTGAGCCTCCCAATTAATTTCCATCTGTGGTTAAAGCAAGACACACGTCAAAAAGGAAACTGTTTTAGCCTTTGTTTTCTGTGGACACCGATGTGAAGGAAATGACAGTGGGATACATAATGGAAGGTGGAGATTAGAAATGCTTCAAAATTAGTAGTATTTTCATAAACAATGCACACCTCTAATTGTACTAAGCCCTGAAGAATTCTAAGAATCATTTTGGTGGTTTTGTTTGATAAAACTAAAACCAAGAAAAACTTAAGAAAATGGGTACGCTTAACTTCTGTAACATTTCAAAAACCTCCTTGTTTCAAAAGTTCAGCCATTTAAGAAATGTGTTTGCAAACTCAGATTTTAGAATGTAACAGAAAGAATAATTATAAAAGAACTTTGTCAGGAAGTATTATGCACACACATATTTTACAGTAAGCACACACGCACACTGATAATACCAACACAATACGTGTTTCCCATTCCCCATGCTCTACTCAGAAGGTATGAAATGCAGCAGTTTCCTTTCAAGCTTGGAATCTCAGGATAAATAGAAGAAGAATATATTAATTTCTTATAATAGTGTTCTCAAATTGTAACACAAGTAGTAAATGTTTTGTATTGTAATTAAGTATGAGAATTTAGTTTCTTTGAGGCAGGATTTTTGACTTCCAAATTGGAGCTGAAAAATCAGAGGAGATGGCAGTGGGCCAGTGTCAGAAATCATTTCCAAACAGGCTGGTAACCATTTATGTGACATGGTAATGGCTTGGTGGCACCACTGTAAAAAGGCCTCCTGGTTCTTGTTGCACAGCAACATGCTGTGAAGCAAAGATGTACTACCGACAGTGCCACTCAGCTCAGCAACAGCATGGACACACTGGAATTTCTGGTACAGCTAAAAGCCTTGGTGCCAGAGACCAGTGCTGGACTCAGAGGCTAGCCAACTCCCTCCGTGTCCTCAGTAATGCACAAAACCAGCCTGGATATTTAAGTTTATTTCCACTAGATCTGGAGCTGCCTGCTGAATCCCTCCCATGCTTCTGCCCAGGGAAAGAAACAGGAATGGCCAAAGAGTGTATGAGAACAGGGTTTTTTTCCCCCCAACAGTCTCAAGTCATTAATTTTTCTGAGTGCCTCACAAATCACTTTTGGGAAGGTCAGATTCCTATTTGAGATCCTCTTAGCAGCAAGCCCATTCCTTTTAGCTGTTTACATCCAGTAGAACCTTGCAGTCTTGGCTCCCTGCTGGCTTCTAGACTGTCCAAACATATAGTCAGACTATTTCTAGCCCTTACCTTAGCCAGCTCATATATGCCACTTGTCCTAGGCACAATGCACTCCTAGGCAGCAGACACACTCATCAGTCCATCTGTAGGAACTGCTTCATTATTTGAAGGACAGAAATAAAGCCTTGATACAGGCCACATTCACACATCCAGTTTGAGGGCAAGGCCACATATAGCCAGTTAGTTGTAAGCTATTACAGTAATAGTAAACTATTACAGTATTAGTAAGTTAAGGCTGTGAAGTACTGTCTGTCCCTAAGGCTGACTGGCACAGTCCGGCAACATCCCAGCCTTCACAATAAGGTGACCTTACCCAAACTGACTTTTGGGAAGGGTCCTGGGCTTGTGCTAATTTGTGTGGATAATAAATCAGATATTTCTATAATTGGTCTAGTTGAACAAGGCCAAAGATAAGCCAGGGCCTTATTTCAAAGCCTACAATCCTACCTATAGTATAGTTAACCAAGTTCAAGTACTTGGGGCCAGGCCCTACCACTAAGCAATTTACCAAAGAGATAAAGCCAATGAGGGAAAACCCACATGTGTACAACCAAGTCTTAAGCCATTTTCTGTGCCCTTCCATATGCCAACAAGCACAGAGAACTGAAGAAAACAGCTATTAAGGAAAACCCTAAAATATTTATTATCTGATAAACTGTGAGTCTTCTGACAGTAGGTGTAAAGCGAAGTACCACAGTCTCAGCAAAAAGACAAGGCAACTGAAAAAGGACAGAGGAAGAGGAAACGTGTCTCAGTGACTATGTGTAGAACAGATATACAACAGAAGCTTTCAGTACAAGTGTAGTTAAGGCAAGAAATTCCAAGGCCTGGGAGATACATATACCCCATACAAAGCAGAACATTCGGACAAATAAAAACACAAAAAGAGATTCTTAAGTACAATGCATACGATATCAAAACAGTTAAAAAAACCCCCAAACTTGTCAGAAATTTCTATGGATAGCATTGAACGGTCTTCAGGCACTCTAAACCTGCACAAGGTTAACAGAAAAAGGAAAGATTAGAATAAAAAGATGAAGTTCATTTCCAGATTAAGTTACTGACATACATACTGGCTTTGAGAACAAGATCAGTGGCCTGCTGCTGTAAGCGCTCTCTAGCAGCTGCTAGCTCACTTTCCACTTCTTTGTGTTTGCTTAACAAGGACATCTCCTCCTCCTTCACATCATCTAGCTGTTTTTGAAGAACCTAGAGGAAGCATAGTATAATGCCTGTTATGATATACAATCATGTAAATTTAAATGAGCATTAGGTTAAAATGCACAGAGAAGGCCTTTCAGCAAATAAGTTTTATTCGTACAAAAGCTGAAATCTTGTAATATTACTGCCATGTTCATTTTGTATTATATGTTTTTCAAAAAATACTGTTGAAGCATTACAAGATACTGGCTATGACAAGAACACATAAGAGAGATGTGACAATAGTTAAAGAGGTATATGAAAAATAAAAACAGTAAAATGGTCCAAAGAATTTGAGGGCCAACTTGAGAAACCTGGTTTCTGATATCTGAGAGTTCTTCACATTAAAGAATGCATTGTATGTTCACAGTAGTTTACACTGTCTTTCATTGAAACTGTGAGTGTTTAGTACTGATACATATTAAGCTGCACATGGATATACATTATATGAGAACTAGGCAATTAGTTAAACTTTTAGTATGTTTTAAGTCTGATGTACTGATTCACAACAGCACATCTTGGGTAGTGTGGTGATGATGATGTGTTCTCAGCCACGCAGGAAGGAGAGGAAATCTTTTCCTGTTTTTAAAAGAAATCTAAATTTCTCATCAGTCAAGTCACTGGAATAGTAAAGGGTCATTTCAGAACTAAAGCAGGACACAGAACTGGGGAAAACACTGGACAGGACATGTAATGAGACATGGACACCAGAAGTGATGAGATTAGGCATTTGATCACGTCATCCACGATGATCAAAGTACAACCCGACTTTAAAATCTGCTGTGAACACTGTACTAGACTCTTCCTCTTGTTTGGAACCAAGAGGAACTCCTTTACTGAAGGAATGATCAATATACAGTGAGTTTCCTCTTCGCTGCAGCTTGCCAGAAACCCACCTCCTTGATGTAGTCAATTGAAAGGCAAGAGTTCTGGTTCGTTAACTGAACCAAGCTGGAAATTAACTTTTAGAAGGCCCCTTGGGAAACTGGAAAAAGGTATTCCATATTTAATATCTGATAAAGGTAGCAGTCTTCTTTCACTACACCCTGTAGCCTTTACACAAGGAAGAATACTCCAAAAGATGGGCTGGAATTAGACTGTAAATGGGAAAAGCTCATGATCCATCTCAGCTCTACTCAATGATGCTTCCAAAATCACTATGACCATCACTTTTAAGGTACTTCTGGCTTTGAAACTTGAGAGTAACTACAAATGCAAAAGACAAGATACTCAGGCTTACCCACAGAAATTACTGTTCTTCAGGCGTCAGCACAGCTACCAAAAACCAAGCAGAATTTCACAGAATCTTTTCCTTCAAGCCCAGCATACCCAGTCCTATTTTTTGTTGACCAAAAAAATTCAGTATTTTTGAGCTGTCTTTGTCCTTCTTTAGGGACAAGAAACTTTAGTTTCTTAATAACACTGTGTTGTTGTTTAACCTGGTAAGCAGCTAAGCACCACACAGCTGCTTGCTCACTCACTCTCCCCCAGTGGGATGGGGGAGAGAATCAGGAGGGTAGAAGTGAGAAAACTCAGGGGTTGAGAGACAGTTTATTAGGTAAAAAGCCACACACACAAGCAAAACAAAACAAGGAATTCATTCACTCCTTCCCATTGGCAGACAGGTGTTTAGTTATCTCCAGGAAAGCAGGGCTCCATCACTCATAATGGTTACTTGGAAAGACAAACACCATAACTCCAAATATTCCCCCTTCCTTCTTCTCCCAGCTTTATATGCTGCGCATGACATCACATGGTACAGAATATCGCTCTGGTCAGTTGGGGTCAGCTGTCCCAGCTGTGTCCACTCCAAACTCCTTGTGCACCCCCAGCCTCCTCGCTGGTGGGGTGGGGTGAGAGGCAGAAAAGGCCTTGACTCTGTGTAAGCACTGCTCAGCAATAATGAAAACATCCCTGAATTATCAACACTGTTTCCAGCACAAATCCAAAACATAGCCCCATGCTAGCTACTACAAAGAAAATTAACTCTATCCCAGCCAAAACCAGTACATACTGAAAATGTGTGCAGTGTTTCAGTTACTGCTTGCGAAAACATCATTGAAGATGTTACAATAAAACATTTAGGAAGTCGTCTTTTTTTTCTTACCTCCTACAAACCTACTTTTCCTAACACCCAACATGTTTAGGCAAGGTAGTCACTAATGATCTCTACAAGCAAGACTGCACTGAATACAAGACATAAATAACATGTATAAATACATTGTATTTATAGTGTTAGTGGTATGACATTCCTGCCAAATACATTTCTGCAAGAAACTGTAGTCTAGATAAGTTGGTTCTCAATTTTTCCAGCAACGATTTCAGTTTGTCAGCATAACATCTCAAATGGTACTAGACACCAACATCCTCCTTCCCTCTCTAAATCCCTTTCCTCGCCCCGTTTTTTTTCCTCCCCCCCTTTTTTTCCCCTTCCTTTCTGAGGAAGGGAACACGGTTTGGTTTGGGGTTTTTTTTCCTGCTCTTTAAGTGGTAACAGTTTTGAGTATTCTATTGAGAATACTACACTGAGTAGTACGACTAGCACAACCAAGTTCTATTCAAGAACAGCTGAAAGGGAAAAGACCAAAACTTTCCCCTGGGTAGGGGTTTCTAGATTCTACTGGAATATAAAGTACTATTAATTCACTCTGGGGAAATTAAGCACATTAAATTGATTTTAAAATATAAATAAATTTTTTAAATTTAGTACAAGTGACAGAAAATTAAGTTTACATGTTCCAACCACCTCAACCTACCAAGCCTTATGGAAAGACAGCATAAATAGGAAAAGAAAATTCACAGTCTTGGGAACAAGATAACATTGGCCTCACCTGAACATTGTTTTCTGCTGTACCAAGAGCCACCTGAAGTTTTTGGCATTTTTCCCTTAGACTGGCAGCTTCATCCTGGACCATTTGCAATTCAGTTTTAAGCTTTCCCAGATTCTTCCGTAACATACTTTCCTGGTTTTGAAATTCTTTCCTTAGCTCCACTTCTTTTTCTTTGCAAGCATGTAGACTTTCTGCTGTAAAAAGCTGAGATCTTTTCAAAGAATCAAGTTCATGTTCATAGAAGGACTGTGCTTTGCTGAGTTTACCTTCATAGTCCTCAATGAGTTTTTTTCTTTCCAGCCTTAACTCTTCAACCTTACTGTTCAAGTCTTCCAGCTCCAGTCTATGCAATTCCTCTAGTTTTTCTTGTCCCTTACTTAAAGTAGCATTCTGACTCTGTTGAGTCTTCAGAAGTTCTTGAATCTCAAGCCTGTGGGCAGCTCTCAAGTCTTCCAGAGCTGTACGTTTGTCCTTCTCATACTGCACTTGCAACTGTATGAAACTTCGTAGCCTTTCCTCAAATTTCTTTCTGATCTCTTCTACTTCTCTTGACATGGTCACTACACGTTGGACATGCTGAGCTTCTGCACAAAGCTGCATATCTTCAACTCTATCTTTATAAGCTTCAAATTCTGTCAAAGCCTGATGTTTCATCTTTTTATGATCTTCCAGTGACTCTTCTAAAACCTGGATCTTTCTCTTCAGATCCATTTCTTCTGCAACTTTACTTTTATACTGCAAGATCTTCTCTCTGGTCTCTGCAAGAATTTGTTGAATTTCTTCTTCATGAGCATCCTTAAGGGCTTGGATAGCAGCTTCATGTTCATCATTTTTAGTGTTCAAAGCATATATTACCTACAAACATGAAATAATATTATATTAGAGAAGAGGCATTCTGGTTATCTATTAAACCATAAGAAAAAACACCTAGGCACTCTGAAAGTTACTTTGACAATCTGCCATGTTTTCACAGTAGGAATAAGACACTAAATATCACTATGAATGTGACTGCATAAATGCCATATTAGTCATGACAGTTCTATATATCATGTAGAATAGTTTTTCTATGCTTTTTAACCTATAATTTTCGTGATGAAAGTTTTGCCATTATATGCATGTTGTTTCTGTAAACACCCCTGGGAAAAAGCACATTCAACACACTGAAAAACAAAACATTTATTTAAAAGAAATAAAAGCATAGCCTAAAGAAATCTGAACAGAGGTTTTCTGTCAGAGAATAACACACGCAGAGTATACATTACAACATGAAATTAAATTGGAACAAAATCCAAATCTCAAATTCCTCCTTTCCAAATGCTAATTATTCTTAAATATTTCAGTTCAGAAACACCTAAAATGCAAACACTGGTTGTTTTGGTTTAGGCCTGATGGTTGCCCAGATACAATTTTGGTTTTGACAGCTTATCTAGTAGGCGTCCTGTGTATGTGATCTCCTAAGGTCTGAGGTCCCTTACTACATAAGCTCACCCACTTTCCAGCTAATAAGTCAGCTGAACAGAAAAGCAGGTGGCAGGGCAGCCAACAGTTTGGGGAGCCCCAGGAGCTAAGCAGCCTGAGCAGGCTGTAAAAGAAGCAGATGCCTAACTTTCAGTGAAAATTTTAAAGTAACCACACACATTCTATGGGATGTTTCAATTGCACGACAACATGTAGGTCATCTTTTTTAACTAGGAAGTACTCTCACCAGTATGGAGCTATGGATAAGTATGTCTGTATATGTATATATCAGTGAATAAACTATTCATGCAGTGATTGGTTTTAATACAATATTTTATGTACCAACAACTCCAGCAAATCTCCACATTCCCCAGATACGTTACAGGCAGCAGAGCTATAAAACATAGCTGAAAAATAAAGGTCTTCCGATTAGTATATTTTATATATCTTAAAAATGATCAAGAAGCAGAGAATTTAGGAAAAACCTCCACTTTAGGAATTTTGCTTTGAGCTTCTTGGGTTGGGTTTTCCACCACCCCCCCCCCCCTCTTCTTGTGGGGGCAGAACCTAGACCAGTCCTCCATTAGCATTCAGCTAGAAAAAAGAGGAAGATTGCACTGACTTGCCCTCAGGACCAAGAAATATGAAGAAGGCCAGAATCGCTCTCCTGGCACCAAGGACAGAGTCTATGTTCTAGACTGGAGAAAGTGGCTACAGTCAAGTGTTTAGACAAGTTATAAAGCTCAAAAAAGAGCTTTTATAAGTGAAAAAACAGATTCAAGATTGTGGTCACGCAGTATCATAAGCTTTGTTTTCTGGGATTTTTTTTACTTGTCTTGTTTTGGTTTTGCCTTTTTTTTGTTGGGTTTTTCTTGGGTTTTTTGTTGTGTTGTTTGAGATTTTTTGTTGGTTTTGTTTTGTGTTTTGTTTTTATTTTTTTTTTAAAGAGTCCAGACACTGTATTCTAAATTTTATTGTCTGAAATAAAGACATAGGTATCTGTGACAAAAAAACTAAAAGGGAAAGCTTAAAAAAAAAGTTCTGAAACAGTATCAGATGGAAAGAAAAAAAAATAAACAGCCACACTCATCTATATAGCAAGGAAATAACTTTGAAAAAAATCACAAAAAGCAGTTTAATTTACATTTTTCTAATTCAATTTTTCTAACACAGGTAGACACTATTCAATGAAAGAGGGAAAAACAGAGCTTTTCCATGGTTTTGTTAAGTGTTCTTAATCTGCTAATATCTCTGCAGGCAGCAGGTAGACTTTGTGACTTTTTCTCACTAGAAAAAATAAATAGTTTTTCCTACTGCGAAAGAGCTCCACGGTTCAGAGACTCAAAGAACTCCTTTATTACATTGCAAAAAAAACCAACAACAAAGCCACATGCAATTCCATTAGAAGAATCACAACTATCACTGCAATGTCCCTCACCCAAGGTTTGAACCTTTTATATCCTCATTGTCTTTGGTGATGTCAGTAGTAACTTCTGACCACAAAGCTTTCATCTCCCTTCTGTCACCAACATACAGTCTCAGCTGCTGGATCCCAAAGGTCAACTTCCCCGTTGTTTAAATGGAGTCCAGTGTTCAACTCCTTTGTTAACATCAGAAACACTTTGAAAACAGAGGTTTTTATTTTTTTAAAACGTACATTCAGTATCTTGCATGAAGAGACGTTAGCTTTGGTTAGAGATGCTAGACAATGTAGTTAAGGGTATTAAAAAAACCTCACACTTATGATCAGGTTATTCTAATAAGTATTTGCAGAACGCTAAGTCAAATCCCATGCACAAAACAGACCCTGACTCCTGTCTTTGTGCATAGGAGTGCCATAATGTTCTTCCTCACTTCAGGCAGTGTTCCAGTCTCAGGTTATGCAGCACTATAATCTGCAGTAAGTATAAATCATAGTATTTTCAAGGGTATTATGTTTTGGCAATGGGCTCCTCACTGAAAGTTCCAAGTGAAAAATAAGCCTATATGCAGTGTCAGATTCAGATCTTTAAATTCTCATCATCCACTTCCTCCCTACAAAAAAAGCACTGAACATCTACAAATTCAATAAGCACCATTCATTGCCTAAATGAAGAACATGGGTGTCTTATGGAAAACATAAAAATAAAATGCATGCAACAATGTCATATCATACCATATGTTCTTCAGCAACCTAAATAACAGCTCTATCAAATTACACTATTATAAATCTCAGTGTTTTTAAAGTAATGGAATACCTATCAGATTTTATCTTTGAGAATCTGATGCACTGTATTAGCATAGGTACATAGATAAAGAGTCTGTACTAACTGAAGCAAAAGCAACAGCATGTCAATGAAATGAATGCATAAAATGAAATACATTGGAACAAATGAATATATTTAAAGTTCTAGCTAACATAAATAGTTCCTGCTCAAGTAAGTTTCTGAAAACTGAGAGGCAGTAAGAAAAAAATTAAATTGTGCTTTACTGTCTTCAGTTAGCATATCATTCCAGAGGTACAGACAGAACCATACGTTATATAAACAGTAACATAATTAGTATTTCAGTAGATTCTTATTAATGCGTGTCTTGGTCTGAAGAATTACAACAGAGGAAGCCAGTAACAATAACAGTAATAACCTTTTTTATGACAATAATTATTGGAGTGTTCAGTTATATTCTATGTGGTAACGTTAAGCAAGTCTGTTGCTGCATTAGCTTTGGTGTCTTGAACTACATGGAATACCAACAACAATCAGTGTTCAACATTGTTGTTGAAAGATGAAAGTTTGACTATCTGGCTGAGAAATATTTTTTACTTCAGACCAGATGTTATGGTTTGGAGAGCTGACCAACTCTTGCATGGTCAGCTGCACTTTGGTCATCTGCTCCTGCCAGCAATTTAGTCACGATGGAATGCTTTTCTAACTAAAAAATATGTAATTCACCTTAATACTAGTATTAGGTGCCAAATGTATTTTGCACCACAGAAAGTACCTCGAAAAATGTGTGTGGTTCATTCTCTCTAATTTTACATGGAAACAGGAACTGACACATATGAGAAAAAGACATCACTACACATCACACAAACATCAACCTTATGTCTCTGGTAAAGCTTCATTTTAGACTTAAGATGTGGGTCCCTGGGTCAGAGCACTATATTCAGCCTATTTCAGTGAAGTGTCTTGTTCCCAGTGCTGCTGGGGTGCTGCTGCCTGTGAGCACTGATGCTGTCTGTACCTGCTAGTCCGAAACACCAGAGCCTCCAGAGACACCCCAAGACTTCGCAAGTGTTGCACACCTATTTAATGAGCTACACAACTACAGTGCCAGCAAGGAATTGGTCATGCATCACCTGTTAATGATCTGGAACACAGACTGATGAGCCTGACCTACCCTTGCTATCTGAGTAGATAAGAACTGCTAGAGGCAGGAAGAAGATACTGGGAAACAGTAACAAGGGTTTTTTTTAGAGACAAGTCACACCCCACAGACACAGTAGGATGCAAACAGAAAAGTTTTGTCTACATCAACAAGAAACATCAAAAAACTTCCAGACATTATTATGAATTAATTTTATGTAGAAATGTATCCTTTACTATAGTCCAGAATAATCATACTTTGTGTTACAATGCGTATTGCATTCATTTTTCCCCTTCTCTTCCTGTTGACCAAATAATGCCAAATAATGAGAAGTATCTTATATTTAAGCATTTAAAATTTATGTGTTATGATCAATGAGAGGTCAATCTAGGACAATAACCAATTTAAAACCCAGAATAAGTTTGCTTTTACTGGACAAATTTCTGCTCCCTAGTACATTACAAAAATATAGTAATACAGGAAAATACTTCAAAGTTATTTAAAACAGTCTTTCTGAAGAGCTGTCCACAATCACAGAGTACATTCTTACAAATTCATTACCATATACAAAGTAGGCAGCCAGCTGTAACACAAGCATTTTATTCCTTCTCGTACATTGCTATCCAGACGCTGAACACCACAAGATAAGCTCTGAATACTTTTTCATATAATCTTTGAAGTTTCATTTTAGTAGGACTTTTTTTTTCCTTAAATTGTAACCAAGAGACAACCCTGCGCAGAACATTTAATGGGGAAAGACAAGTTATTGCTAAATCTGAAGCCCCGCTTTAAAAAGCCATATTATGTATACAAAAAAAATTCCAACCCCAAAACCTATGTATGTCCATCTCTCTTTTTTAAATGAAAAAAACCCCATCCCTTTATCTAGAAAGACCTTTTCTTCCCTTATGGAAAATACTGCAAATACAGATGCTTTGTCAATCCAACCCTTCGTGTTGCTGGCAGCACAACAGAAACAAGCCTAGAACTTTAGGCCACAATTGCTTAGACATCCCAGAGAAGGTGGAAGGCAGGCACTTGTTCTTCAGCTATCTGGTTCACTGCAAGTCATCTTAAGCACTTGGGCTAGTGCATTAGGGACACAGCATGATAAGCAGGGAAGAGACAAATACAGTCTGCAGCTGTAAAAGTAGTGTCCCCCACCAATACCATCTCCCCAGAAAAGCTGATCTAACTACACCAGTCCTCCTTTGAGATAAAATCCAGACAGTAAGAACTTGAAAATTTTTCCCCAAAAAATACCCCTCCTCAGAAAATGTACTATGAAAATACCCTTTAGCTGTTCAACAGATTTAATGCATTAGCTCAATTTATGCCTAAGTAAAATTTAGCACTTTATTTCTTTAGAAGCTCTGAAAACAAATACTGAATTATTTTTATTACTGCAACAAGCTTTCTAAAGTAATCTCTAATGCTGACTGTTTACAATTAATTATTTAAAGAATGATACCATGAAGTTCAGCATAATTTATTTCCAGAAACAGAACACCAACAGATTTCCACTTCTACCTAACATTCAAGTTTTGAGTGAAAACAAGTGACAACTTTTCACTTTCACACCTGTTATTTACACTTAATTTTCTATAGAAGAGAAGTCTTGGTAAGTCAGAGGACTAACACTAACATCTAAGCTGATAATTAAACAGGGGAAAAATATTTATTTTGTACTTTCAGGTTTCTTGATGTTCAGTACCATATACATACGGCATAAAGCTTCACAGGGGCACATACACCTAAAAACACTTTCCTCATTTTCCTAAACACATGCTCCTCAGGTACCTGTAATGTGATGTGCTGATAACCCATTTCTACTTTCTGAACTGCCAAGTATCACATTAACTACTTAACTTACACAAATAAACAAAACACAGGAAGGATTGTATGACCTACACCAAAATATCAACTCTTCTTAAGTATTTGCCTGAAAATCCCACTGATTGAAAAGATCCACTTGCATTTACAGGTCAGCATATTTATAAATCATTAAAAGGCCTGTACCTTAATTATCAGAAAAAGGCATGCCACATTCCAATTATCTGTGGGGTAGGAGATGTCCTCACCCAGAGAACAGATACAGAGCATGTCTCAGCACAGAGACAGAATGGCCAGCGAGTCCAGTTCGGTCATTCACTGTTGCTTTTTCCCTTTCTCCTACAGTTGTAGGAGACAAGGAGTGAGAGGCTTTCTGGGAGCTAACCAGGAGCTTTCTGTTACAATATGTTCTTGGAAATATCCATTTCGTCCAAATCCAGGAACAGGAATAACCATTAACAAGCCAACCAGTTCACAGAAATCAAAAGCATGCCAGCAGGTAAATCTACAGCTGTAGAGCACTCTGCAATTAAAGACTCAACAAAAGGAGCACATTACCTGCACCACATTTAATAGACCAACGTACTGAACAACAACAGGAATATGGGGTTCACAAGATCAGAAGACATGGAGCCTGCTGCCAGGAGTCAGGAATGGTTTAAGTCTCAGGTCTCTGGGCTGGGACACCGAAAATGATGTTAGCAATCACTAGTGAACTGAGAAACAGTTCACCCATTACAAGGGGCAGAGTGAGCAATCAGGCTGTGTTGCTCCTTCTGCTCTAGCAGCTGAGTGTCTCCAAGACTGGATCTCACCAGTGGACCACCTTAGGGGGACAAAAGGGGATTTGACAGAGGCATCAGTACATATGTGAGGCTGACAGAATTAGATACTTGGGGGAAATACCATTCCATTCAGTAGAGCAAGGTCTTTGACTGGATGTGTGGTCCACTGCAGGACAGACGGCATCCTGCTATAGTTAGTAGCAATTTTTTTTTTCTCTTATATGGGTATTCTGGGATGTGCTGCAGAAAATGGACAAGTGGGATATTTTCCTCATCCCAACAAATTACAATGGAGCAAAGGAATTTGTACCAGTGATGAGTTAAGGTATGCCAGATAAGATAACTTTATCCAGGTTTCTCACAACGAAAAGAGAGGAAATAAGAGCAGATACCACTTACAAATATTTATCAAAATACAATAAAAAAATAGGAGCCCTTCTAGCATTTCCCTTCCAGAAAACAATGCAGTAATTATGGAAGGCATGTGATGTTTGATGGAAGGGAGAAAGAGAGGAAAAATTACTTGCCAATAGGCAATTTAGATTATCAGTTTGGGGAAGAGGTGAAGCTGTTATGCCTGTTGAGACAAGAAGATAGAAGGGCAAAAAAAAAGGAGAATAAATATGAGATACAACATGCATTAGATACAACATGTAGGCCCTATATCCTGAAAATTATTCTAACTTGGTTTTCAGGATTTTCATAGCAAAGTTACTTAGAAAACAAGCAAAAAAAACCACTGATGAAATACAAGTCCATTTTATATAGGTTTTTAAAAGAATCATGGCCTGGCTAAGGCATGACAGTCAGATACAATACTGCACCGCCCAAATACAATACAGCCCTCAGAATATCTTCACGAGGCAAAAACTCAGGTGCAAAGCAAGCAGATGTGAAATCACGCAAACTAGAAATACAGATTAAATGGGAAGAGCTATTTGAAGATAATAGCATAGGACTGTGAGACATGGGTTGGATATTCTGTTGAATAACATTAGCCACTGACTAGAAGTAATGTCTAAGTCACCTGTTAAAGAATGTTGCAGATGGATGACCTACTAGCCAGATTCAATTCAACTAATTTTCAGGAGTAAAACATCACAGAATTATCTGCACAATCTTGAAACAAAACAGTTTTCACAAGAGGAAAAAGTAGACTTGGAGACCTTGACAGAAAGATGAGAAGCAGCTGGATACAGGTAAAGCGCACTTCTTTACTATAAACCAAATTATACAGGACCACTTCCCCAGTTATAGGGGAGACGTCACCACTGCTGCTTTGTATGATGTGGCACTTAACCCCCCACTTGGCTACCAAATGACATTTATTTCTGAGAAAAATGCTCAGCCGTTCTACACTTGCATTGCTGGCTCTAATGGAGTTACTTAAGTGTACAGTGTTCAGCAATCCAATTCCATACATTCATATTACACAGTTCTCAACTAAAGCTATTTCTAAGCAGTGTATTGAGACATTTAGTTTTGTTAACTGCATATAAGTTTGCTTTCTGTGCCAAAGTAAAACCAACTTGCAGAATAAGTCAGAGTAGAGTTTACTCTAAGTCTAAATCTGATTATGACAAAAATATTTTCATGATGACAGATTTCAATACAACCCAAGAACACATTGCAGAATGACTGTTATGAAAGAGGAAAACAGTGTTTTAAAAAAGCTTCAAAAGTTAGTCAGAGTGGGAGCAAATACCAGCAGAAAATAGTTTAAATGTTTTGTAACAGTTCCTTGGAAATCAGTACTTATTTTTCAACTTGGTCAATATCGGTAAATCAAGATAAGTAGTCCTAAACTACTTACTTGCTTAATTGATAAAAGAGAGTTCTGCTACACAAACATTATCAAAATACAGCAGTTCTTTACAAAGCTTCTCAAACTTCAACACTATGACTTAAAAATTATTTGATTCATCCTATATCAGCATTGTTTCAGAACTTCATTACAGAAAACACAGACACAGTATTTCCATCTGCTTTAATTACCTGCTAGGCATAGTAAGTTGCTCCTTTCCTTTTACAGTTTCTGCATTTTGTATCATCAAATTACATCCTGATGGTCATTCAAGCCACAGTTAATGAAGCTGGATTCTTTTTTCCAGACTTAATATCATTCAGAATTTCCCTCTCTCTTTCTCTGCATTTGTATATTTTTTTTAAAGGAAAACATATTACCTGATTCACCACTGCACACTTTTCTCCTTTTCTTAATAAAAAGCAATTAATATTTTTCATTGAAAGAATGACCACATATGAAAAGAAAAACAGCCTTTTGGTGAAAAATATGAGAGATGGCACTTAGAAAGTGAGTTTTCTTCAGTGGGGTCAAATGGCTTAAAGGATGATATTCACTGATATTGAAGTGAGATCCTAAAAGGATGACTAGAAGTTGAAATTTTCTGCAAAAATATTTCAACAAATCCATCACACTTATTCTTAATTTAGAGTGAAAAAAAATTATATAAAAGGAGTAAGATTAGACAGCTGATTTCATTTATTGTCTGAAAGCAAAGCTTAAGTTCTTCTATTCTGCTCTAAAAATCAATCTTTTTTTTTACAAAGCCACTATAAAAATGTCTAACACAGTATCATTTATGTCAATAAAATTGCTATTTTAAGTCTCCCATTTTTTTGGCTAGAGTTGGCTAAATTCTTGATACAATCACATCTGTACTTTCACCAACTTTATTTTAATCAGAAATAAATATTTAAGTCATGTAGTTATTTGTACTAGACAGAAAAATAAGTCATAAGACTCAAAATAATCTAAAGTCTAAAAAATTAGAGTCCTGTTTTCTTCAAAATCTATTTCCCTGCTTTATCATTCAAGATCACTTTCATCATAACTCAAGACTAACAACTTATTCTTAAAATCTTAATCTAGTCCACCTTCAAACCTAACTCCCTATTTAACTTTTACCATCTTAAGTGTCATGTTTTTACACATTTAGTTTTCACTAGATATTTATGATGAAAAGCTGTCTGGCCATTGACTGGTTTTGGATTTCTCCATACATGGCCTAGCTAGAAACACACAGTTTTTAAGGAACTAAGAGTACATAAGACAAGTTGTCTTGTTTTTTAAAAAAATAAGTAATTTTTGTGGAAGTACTCACTAATATTGGGAACTGAAGCTAGAATTAAAAACTTCAACTATTTAGAATGAAAGGGATTTGGTTTTTTTCTTTTACTTGGGAAGGGGGGGGAGGGGGGAAGCAGGGGTGGTAGAGACAGAAAAACAATTGTGGAAATGTAAAGTAAAATGAAGCACCTGCATTTCTAAATTTGCTCTAGAGGATATCCAAAGCAATATTTTTGAGTGCTATCACCTGAAAACATCACAAGTATTTTTGGATAAATTGTAAATGAAATTGACACTAAAGAAAGATGATCCCTTTTCTTCTTAGCTCGCCTGTAAACCTGAAAGCAAGGCATAGGCAGCATCATTTATATATGCGATTCATTCTTGCTGGTGAATCCTCAAGTGTTGAGCTGATGAAAACATTAGCAAAAGGTTTCTTGTATCCCATCTCCCCAAAGAAACAGCAGCACTGTATGACAAGCCAGAGAAAAGGTCTTCCCAGTTCCACCTCACCAAAGCAAAGTTCATTTTCAAATTTTCTCTGCCTGCAGGTATCTTCCCCTCAATGCTTGATCTATTTTCATTCCTATTTCCTCAAGAACTTCTGCAGATTCTATGCCATGCCAGTATCTAGTGGTTCCCCACAGCAGAAGAGACCAGTCAGCAAGAAGATACAATGCAGCCTCTACAAAGTAAAGGGGAATTTCTCACCAGTGGTTTGAAAGGAATACTGGAAAACAAATCCATTTCTTGCTCATAACTGTGTCTCTACTTTCCAGGCTTGTTTAAGAGAAGGAAAGGCATGGAGTCTTCCAAACATGTATGCAGCTATGCAGGAAAGAAATATTAGTGAAAAGCATACATAGCAAGACTCCCAACTTGGTATTTTTATCTACAGCACTTTTCACTTTATGGAAAGCCTTAACTACAAGTCATCTCTGGATTTTAATGGTAAATGCTAATTTTCCAGAATAAAAAAAAAAAGGAAACTCCAACCAGAAACTTGTCTATTCATGGGATTTTTAATAACTGCAGAAGAATTTGAGCCACTTCCCAGAAATATCATACTACCTTGAAGTAATTTCTCTTTCCTTTCTCTGGAAAGAGTGATACACATTTTCATGAAAGAAATAAAATTCATGTTCAAACTAAGGATTGATCACTAAGCTGCCGCTCTTTTTTTTTTTTATGTTATAGGAGCAAAACCATGAAGTAAGCAAAGAAGGTAGCACAGTCACTTTTGCTCAAATCATACCACTTGACAGTCCAAGTTTATTCTCATAGGATACTTTCCAGTAACCTACAGGTATCTATCATACAATGAAAAACATTCATAGTTTGTAGCTACCTCTCAATATTTACACAATACTGGCTATTAGTTGTCATCTCACACCAACAGCTGAGAGGTTTCACACATTAACTACTATAGAAACAACATATATATAGGATCACAGAAGGGCTGAGGTTGGAAGGCCCCTCTGGAGGTCATTGAGTCCAACTTCCCTGCTCAAAGCAGGGTCAGCTAGAACAGACTATGCTGGGTCTTGCTCAAGTGGGTTTTGAGTATGTCCAAGGAAGGAGATTCCTCAACCTCTCCGGGCAACCTGTTCCAATATTTGACCACTCTCAGAGCAAAAGAAGTGTTTTCTTATGCTTAAAGGAAATTTCCTATGTTTTAGTATATGCCTATTGCCTCATCTTTTCATAAGGCACCACTAAGAATATGTCTGCTCAGTCTTTACTCCCTACCATCTGGTATACACACACATTTGTAACATCCCCCTGAGCCTTCTCTTCTCCAGGCTAAACAGTCACAGCTCTCTGCCTCTCCCAGTATGACAGATGCTCCAGTCCTTTAATCATTTTAGTTGCCTTTTGCTGGACTTGCTCCAGTATGTCCATGTCTCTCTCGTACTGGGGAATCCTGAACTGAACCCAGCACTCCAGGTGTGTCTCACCAGTGTTGAGTGGAGGGGAAGGATCACCTCCCTTGAGCTGCTGGCGATGCTCTTTCTGATGCAATCTAGTATGCCATTGGCCACCTTTGCCACAAAGGCATATTGCTGGCTCATGTTCAACTTGTTGTCTGTCAGGACCCCAGGGCCTTTTTTCTGCAAAGCTGCTTTCCAGCCAGTCGATCCCAACCACACACATGTTATGCTGCGCCAGATGCAGGATTTTGCATGTGGTTCCTGTCAGTACATTTCTTCAGCCTGTCCAGCTCTGAATAGCAGCACACCCATCTGTTTTATCAACCCCTGTCCCAGCTTTGTAGTGTCTACAAACTTGCTGAGTATGCATTCTGCCTCATCATCCAGGTCACTAACAAAGATGTTAAGCAGTACCGTCCCCAGTACCAGCCTCTAGGGCACACCATTAATGACTGGCCTCCAACTGGGCTTCATGCTGCCGAGCACACCACTTTAAGCCCTGCAGTTCAGCCAGTTTTCAGTCCACCTTAATGTCTACTTGTCTAACATACACCTGGAGAAAACACAGGCACATGACAAACAGCAGTGAAGATGTTACTAATTTTAAATTTCCTTAAAAACAGTCCCACAAAGAAGACTGAATACCAGTTTTTCCCTAGTCTCTAGTTTATTTATCAAGATTCATAAAGCTTGGGCAGTTCCTTCCACAAGGTTTTTGAACCATTCAATTAAAAAAAAAGATTGTGTAGGCTTAAGTAGAAAAATTGTAGTACCTCCATTAGAGACCTACAAGAAAATTGATGTCCTGGTAAAAGCATACAATTATATCACTTTGTCCTAAAGCACCTCTTCCATTCATCCCATTAAATACAGTAAGTGGAATCCTGTGACTCCACAACCTGAACATTCAGTTACCAGTCCAACATCTATATTTTCTTATTATGGTTATCCAGTTGGATCTAAACTTCATCAGTGACATAATCTTCTGGAGAGCTACCTTAGTGAATGTTCTTAAAAAGCCATCCTATGTAATTGCAATAAAGGCTTCTACTATTGCTTCTGTTTGGCAGCTAGAATACGAAGCAGCTTATTTTAAACATACTTACATTGCATAGATTTGCTCAATTTGTGTCTTTTACAATACTTACTTGATTACACATTAAATGGGAGACATTAACTCCTACTCTTCCAGCAATTCATCATACAAAAGTCTGTAGGTAAGACTGTTCAGAATTTTTCACCTCCAACAGAAGTTCCCCATACCTGATAGGTCAGTCAAATAAGGATCTTCACCAAGACCTCAAGTTTTGGGTGTGACAAGCTATCCTAAGAAGAAAATCTGTGATAGCTAATATGATAAAGATGATTAAAGGAAAACCAATAAACCTTCTTTCTTCAGCATACATTAAAAATTCAGCAGTTGAGAAAATAGTGGCAATCATAAATCAAGGAACACATAAATCAAATATAAGTAGACTTGCAAGAAAAAAAATATATTACTGAGCACTTGTGTGCAACTTTACGTTAAATAATTAGCCGAAGGCCTCTGGCCCTGAGGTGGGTACAGGTCTGTATCATGCATGTGTCAGTTTATATATATATATTCAGTCTCTCAAACAAATGCGCCTGGTTCCAACTACTACTGTATGTCTTCATTTTTCCTATGGAAAATGGTAAATTGGTAGCATATTGCTAAATACACAATTAGCTAGGAGAAATGATCTATGTAAGCCATTTACAGAGAACACACTCATAGAATACTGAGAAATTACTCTGAGGCACATTTTAAGACTATTCTATGTACAATGCAGTTTCCAACACACCAGTTTTAATTCCATAGAATTATAATGTCTTAACTTCAGAGACAGTATGGAACAACTCGCTTTGCAGACTAAAACTTTTAGCAGTGGACCACAGATTTGCTGAAGTTTTCAAATACTTTTTAGCTAGCAAATAGCATTTATGCTTTCATTTGTTTGAGGTTTTTTTTAATAATAGCACTCAAAAAACAGTAAGCACAAGTATCTCTAGTAATTATTGCACTCTTACTCCCACAACAGCATCAAGAAAGGTTCTAATAAAGAGGACAGATTTTGATATCTTTCTGTTCTGCTTTTAGCAGGTGCCTCTCCCTAATTCTAATCTCTACTTTACAGAACTTCCATGGTTTTCTACCTATAGTTCAAGAGTTAGAAAGACTGTGTACGATACAGCTTCCAAACCAACATCTCTTCCATGAAAATGTAAGGTTATTAATGATTTTTAAATCCCCCCCCCAAATTAAAAATAAACAAGCTCAATGCATACCAACAGAGCTACGTGCATTTCAGAAACGTCTCCTTTCACAGATAAGAAGTTAAATAAATGCTTGCAATTGTCAGCTTGCCATAGGGTTTCAAGTAAGTTCTTAATACACCTCCTATATTTTGGGCTGTCTTCAATCACAGAACCAGGACATACAATGCAGAGTTTCCAATGAAATCACTGAAGTTCCATTAAAATGGAACATTAGTGATATCAGTGTACCTTAATAAAGAAAGAACATGTCCGCCAACCCAAACATTCCAAAAACAAGCAAGAAGTAGTAACAGACTGATTACCGAAGTATTAAGTAACCACAAATTCCCTCACACTTACCAGACTTACCTTCTACTCCAGCACAAAACCCAGAACTGACACAAACTAAAGAAACCCGATCATCTGAGTTTCTCAGGCCACGTAAAAAAAGAAAACTAAAGTTTTAAATGCTTTGTGAATATCTGCAAGGAAAGCAATACAAGCTGCCTTGTTAGGCTCTTGAGCTACATTACACAGAAGATTCATGTCTGGTAATACTATACTATACTTCAGAAAGCAAGATATGAAATGAGCTGTTAATGCTTAAGCCCTCTAATCCTCACCTCCCATAACCTATACATGTTGAGAAGTGAAATCTGCATTGTGGCTTCAGCTTCCATCCTGTCCCAGTTGCCTAAAAATAGATTAAAGTTACCTAAAAATAAGCTATGCAATCTACTGTACGACATGATCTCTGTTTGAAAGCAACATAGCTTTCTTTAGAAAACAAGCATAAGGAAGGTATAACCGGAGGTGAAGGTGTAACCACCAGGAAGTTCATCTGTTTCAACATCTGATACAGCCTACTGGGACTCTCAGAGAGCAGGTAACCTACTGTTTATAAAGGCAAACACAAGTGTGTAAGAGAAGACCAGCTATGCATTATACCCCCAGTTGTTATGTATAAGTCAGTGACTTGAATTAGAAAGTCTAATTAATCATATTACTTCACATGTGCTTATTTTCACAGAAGAGAACATGTAAGAGTTGACCAAAAAAGGATGCATGATTGAAAATTCCACTGTGATAAAAGACAGACTTGTGAAAATAGTCTCTTACAACCCTCTAATGAACAGGAATAATTTAGATATTCATTCTACACACAGGAAAAAATAGTTGATTCAAGTTGTTACAGACTGGTTTAGTGTATACTTGCAACTGCAACTTGATGCCCTTGTGCTGGAAGAGGTGTGGCAGTACCAGCACCCAATCAAAACCCCTTTTCAGTTCTGGGATGTTAACCTCTATCAATCAGGTTATGTCAGACACAACCATTACAAATCTGTAGTGCAGTTAAGCTTTAGGCAATTTCCTAAGACAGCTAAATCTTGAGAAGCATACTGAAGGTAAAAAAAGTAAAAAAATATTTAGTGACAGATGTACAAAGTCCCCAATCTGTCTCCTGGTGAGAAAGAATCACATTTACCCTCTAATCATCTATCTAGAATAGAGTTGACACATCTGCTATATGATTGGACCTTTCCTTTCCTCCAAGGAAAACAGGATAGGCCAAAGGGCTACTCCAAATTGGTTTAGTCTGAGCTGCATTTCCTTACAGATTTATTTCTTGAATATTTGCATATTTGATTTGAGCCTTTCAGGTATAGAGATCCCTAGAGGAATTTAAGGTAATATGTTTGTATTACATCTGTTCGTGGGTATTTAGACTCTGAAACAATGCACTGGAAAGTTCTCAAGAGCTGAGAAACTGACTTTGCACTGAAGACATAACAATAGTTTGCCCCTGGCAAAACAAACAAACAACATAGCAAAGATCTTCACTCTACAAGAATTGTTCCATATACAAACAAACAAATTTTCTCCCAGCAGAGTTACATTACATTCAAAGCTTCCCAAACGAAAAGTAGCAACATCTAAGTGGAGAAACTGGGTTAAAAAGGTAGTCATCTTACAGACCTGTATCACTGGTTTTGATTAATCAAAATAATTGTTTTTAAGTAGTATATAATTTCAAGATGCTACTTCCTCTTCTTTTGAGAACTACAAGGGCTTTTGATCTAAGATACTTTGGGCAACATCCAGAAATATAAAATTCATTAAAATTATGTAATCTGAGAAGACAACTGCATTTCCAACTTTCAAAAAACCTTAAAAGAACGCAGTTATTTCAGAACAGAATTAAACCAAGTATAAATACTGAAGGAAATAATCAATTCTTGTGTTGGATATTCCCTAAGTCAGCTTTAGGAAGTCAGACTTGAGCCCCTCTTTTAGGGTCTTGACAATATGAATAAAATGTTGCTGCTCATTTAAATATTCTCAAACATTTCTTAATTTGCTAATTGACAGAACTCCCTGAAAAAACTTTAATGCTTGTTTTTATTTTCATTTCTGTTATTTCCAGGCTTTTGGGAAACCACTAAACAATGGCATGGCACACATTTTGAGATAAGTAATTCACTGTACTTCATACTGTACAGTGTAATCAATGTTATATCTCACCGCACTCACTATGTAAAAGGATTGGGCAACTGTAGCTATATAAGCTGGGCCTCTAAGGAGATCTTGCTAGTATGGTTTGCCTAACAGGAAGTAAAACTTACTTGCTTTTGACATCAGTGCCGGTGAAGCGTAGGTGTGCGGGCGGGCTCACACTCAGCACCACAGAGAGCGGCGGGCGCCCGCCCGCCCACCGCCGGGCCCCGCGTTCAGCACCACGGAGAGCGGCGGGCGCCCGCCCTCCCCCGCCGCGGCAACGGGGCGACACGAGGCAAGAGCAAAGCCTGCCACGGCTCCAGCACAACCGGCGGGCAAATCGTCAGCCAAGGCTCCGCTTCACAAGTCTTCCAAAAGAAGCACGTATAGCCTCAGACCACTAAAATATACACATCATGTTCTTTGATAAAATCAGTTCCTGTAGATAAACTTGTGACTACTCTCAATTCTTTGACAAACTACTGGGTTTTTATGCTTCTCAGATAAGAGAATTTTCCTTCTGTACACTTAAACAAATTCCTCCTTTTTCTGTAAGAACCTATAAGAATCCTTCTTCTATATAAGAACATAAGAGGCTCAAGATTTGTAGCAAATCTAAAGTCAAATAAAGCATGTCAGTCAGGACTTAAATAAGGGACCACATTTACTGGAATTTCATGTAGGCACATGAAGAAGCATATACATTTTACAGTGAGAGGACATCACTTCTGTCTCCAACTTTGCCAAACTAATAGTCTTCTGAAAACAGGAAATTTAGTTTCCCTCAGGCACAGGGATCATAGGCCCATAAGAAAAAAAAAAATCTTTTAAATTGCCATTAGAGAAAAAAGTCACATTACACAAACAGCTATGTCAAAAAAAAAAGTCTGGAATATGGAATATAGTTTATTCTAGAGTATCAACTCGTAGCTATGGAAAATAATACAAACCAACAGAAGCTCAACTTGCTTCAGGCTCTTGGCCTGTACAGGAGGTGCAAGGATACGTAACATAGCAGTGTCTGCTCAAATATAAATGACAAGAATGATAATCATGCACTAGGTATTTGGAGGTAAGGCAAAATACATGCAATACACCAAACTGAATTGTCTACACTGTAGATTGAAAAGGCACTGTGAAGCAGAGCACGGAAATAAAGGCAAGATAAGAATCACAGGAGTAGAGAGAACGGCCACAGAACGTTCCCAGATCAGCTCAAAGAACATGTAAACTGATCATCATGTCAAAGTCTAGTCTCTGTTTTAAGACATATTTTTTTCAAATTCTATCTCATCATATAGCAAACAGCCATATGCTTTTAAGAAGAAAAAAGAGAAAAAAGATGACTAATTTTTATGGCATAGGAACTTAATGGAGCTATAAGTTAATGCTATAATGTTAGATACAATATGGAAAGCTAGTGAACAACCCAACCACAATAATGGATCAAACATTTCCAAATAAAGTTCTACCACTCAGTGACTTAATTATAAATAAGTACTTTTTGTGTTAAGTTATATAAGTAGTATACATTACTATGTTGGCAATATAGGTTAATGTTGGAAAGACAGACATAGCTTCTCAAGGTGTTTCCAGAACTTTATTTAACCTGTAAACATATCCTTGATTACTTATTACTACCAGCTACAAATAAACTATATTTTTTAACATGTGAAACCTATACTTATAATTACACAAAGCAGATGAATTTACATCCTTTTCCCTAATCTTTATTACAGAAATAATTTACCATCTTTTTCATTTGTCAAATTTTAGAAGGACAAAGACAGTCATAGGAAATTACTGAAATACATTTTAGTATCACCTATCCAAACGTATCAGCATCCATACCGCAGAATACTAGATCTGAGAAGGCAGCATCAGACACTCTTTACTAAGTTACAGCTTTCAGTTACGTTATGAGCAAAACATTGTTCCATTTAAAATCTCTGGATTATAGCACACCTGTTTTCTAAACACATTAGAGTTCAGGTTTCTGGAGACAAAAAATCTTAGAAAACTGGCTGGAAAGACTACTTTAACCTCATAAAAATGAAAATAGAAAGCAAGTATTTCTTATAATCACCTCATACTACTTCTTTTAGTCAAAAGGTTGTCTTTCATTTAACAGGAGCATCTTGAACAAGAAGGACTTCATGAACTTTTTAACAGTAGCTATTTTTAAAGGCTGTCATTTTGAGTCTAGCCAAGTGACAACCTCAGCAAAAGGCTGTTCTTCCTCACAGCCTTCTAGATTCACTTAAAAAAGCCTGACCGAAGAAACAGAACCAAGTAATATGCATTAAATAGGACAAGATGGTGAATAGCTTTAGACTGGTTATGCTTCTACTGGTTATTTTTGGAATGCAATGCCTTTGGTTATTGGTATGACATCAGTCATTAGAAGAATACATAGAAGTCTGGCTTACTACTGCCAAACTTGTATCGATCAAGAGACATACACATCTGATTTCATGGTGTTATGTTGAGATTTGCTGCATTTATCTAGTAGTAAGCCTACAAACAGTAAGAAAAAGTTAGTGAGGATTTAAGGTAATGCCCCCCTCCTCCACACAGTTAACAGGAGAGTAAAGTTTTCAGTGGAGACTTAGAGGGGTAGGGAAACAATAGTATCACTGACAAAATTACTCTTTTTATTAAAGCCAAAGTCTGAGTTTAGAGAATGAGATACTGAAAGAATTTCAGTGGTTAGAAGCTACTTGAGGCTGCAAGTTACTGTACCAATACAATGACTTATGACAAATAACATTTCTACAGATGTGTTAGATGCACTATGCATCTAACCGTACTTCTAGACATCAAAAAATAAAGTATGTGCGACTGATAGGTTTCATGACAACACAGAAATACCCAAATACAAACAATGCTGTTACTGAAGTTTTACAGTGTTCAAAGAATGTACAGAACCACTATGACAGATTAAATTGCAATCTGACTTTTTCTTAAAAAGTGGCAAGATTCATCATTTTGAAACAACTCTTTGCACGTTCATGGTATTCCAGATACCCCCCAAAAAAGAGAGACTGTCTTTTGCCAATACGTTTTTATAAGACTTGAAAAATCAAAACTCCTTGCAGGATTGAGTACTTCAAAGTGCTGTGTCCATGCCAATTTACAAGTGTACAAAGAAATTAATCTATAAATACCTTGTACAATTACATAGAGTTCAACCATTGATTTTCTTTTTCAAATATACATAAAATACTCTCCTGTTTACAACTTTCGCATCTGGAGGAAAGTATTTCAGTATTACGTTCTTAACTCTCAACTGACACTTTCTTGATTTTATCTAAATCAAGACCATAGCAAATGCCTTCTTTCATAATGCAGTACTTACCTGAAAACTGTAACAACAACAGCAAAAAAACCCAAATCAAACTAAATTTCAAATATTTCTTTATTTTTTCGTAGGATTTATGTCATCATATGTAAAAAGCAGCTAAAGGCTGACAGATGGTAAACTTTAGGGATGTCACACTATCAGGATTCATTTATGGCCTGGATGTTCTTTCTTTAGTTTTAAATTTTTGACACGTTGATAACATTAAACTTTGTACCAAAATCTTCATTAAGGACATTTAAAGAAAATCTGAAAGATGTACTGATGTATTAGATTTAACAGCTGAGGTACATATCAGAGCAACAGCATCTAACAGTTTTCCAGCTCCTTGTAACTCTATACTATTTAATTATAGCAATAAATAAGATTAAGCATAGAGCAAGAGGATACATATAGAAACACATAATCATTTAGGTTGGAAAAGACTCTTAATGTCATCAAGTGCTACCATAAATCTAACACTGCCAAGTCCACCACTAGACTATGTCCCTAAGTGCCACATCATGTTATTCATCCTCTCCCCCAATGTATTTGTCTCTTCATTTTGATTACTCTTTTGGATGTTTGTAAAATGTGAAAAGAAAAAAAACATCCGTTTTAGAGAAGCTGATATATGCACAAGCATATAAAAGCAGTATTTCAGACTAGTAGCTTTGTGAATGTGTGATCAGACAGTTTTCCAACAACATCACACTTTCAGTTACACACACAAAAATATATCTTTAGAACACTAAGCTGTCAGTGGTCTCAGAACTCCAAGTCAGTAGTCAACCATTAAGACTATGCAGATGGAGAGAAAAGGAATTATTTTTTTTAAATATTAAAAATATTTCATTCTTGTCTTACTTCTTTCTTCTTGATGTCTTGTGACAAAAGACTGTAAGGTCATTGATCTAATTCACACATACCTCAACACTGAGCTCTAAAATATACCCATATCAGGTCCATATAGCACCCCTGCAATCTCACCTTACAGGTGTGCAGTGATAATGAATGGAAGAACCATTCAAGGCATACATGGTTCTGAGGTCTTCAAATTATCAGAATAATTAACTTTTTTCAACTAGTCCCAATTGGGAAAAGACAGCATTAAATAAGAGCTCCCAGACTTCATATCAGGACTGTCAACTTTTAAGATCCCTGATCTCTTTTTTCAGAGACAAAGAGCATATTAACTAAAACACCAAATTCCATCAGTTTCGTCCTACAAAACATGGAAGGTAAGAAGGACCTCTTCAGGTCTAAATTAGAAGCCACAGCTGCTTTAAAGCTATTCTAAGTGCTTCAACTAGCAAGTATTCAGATAAAGACAATAACTGCTGATTTTATTTAAGGTTTGAAGAAGATTTTGAGAGCCTGAAAGCTCTACTTACTTTTTCTGAACTATACCAGATGGTATTAAAGACATGCCATTTTTACCCAGTCCCATCTTCGTCCTTATACCATCACGGGTACAGAAAACTTCTCTTCTGTGAATATCCCCTGCTAAGACTATAACTACTGCAGAACGAGGACAGCCAGAACACCACATGGACAGAGTCAGAAATGGACAATAGAGACTATATTAGTATGACTAAAAAAGAAAAATATTAAGATACATGCTTCAGAAATATTGTGTCTCTAACCTTCTCGGCTCCTACCTTCAGTCTGGCCCTTCTTGGAGGACTTACTTCAGCTATCTTTGGAATAATTAACACAAACCAAAATGAAATATCTCCAGAGAAATGTAAAAAAAATTTAATATCTAATATTACACTTTTATATCTTCTAGTCCTCAAAAACTATTTTTACGTAATAACAAAACATAATATTCATTCCCACATTACCAGTCAGAAGCATATGCAAAAATTTTGACATTCAAATATGTACTCAAATCACACCCGCCTCAAAATTGCAGTGCTTTTCATGCAATCCTAGAACTGTTAGCAAATACTGGCCTACTGCCAATGTTAACACACATTGGAGAGATGACATAAGGCTGCTTAAAAAACTAAACCCAAAGCTTTTACAAAACTGTTAATGGTATCAACTACCACATGATGACAGCTAACATCAAAACAGTTCTGCGGGGTTTTTTAGATTCTCATTTCTTCCCTATTTTTAAGGGGTCTTCTTTTAAGTTTTCTTATAGTCCTATGCACAATGAACCTTCTGCAAGAGGTTTAGTTATTTTGTTTCCTGAGGCAGAACACTTCCAAATAAAAACTGACAAAGTTTTACTGCAAACATTTTGTTAAGAATCAATAATATAAATATTAAACCCTATAGCTCTTTCTTCCATAGCACTGCATTCTGTGATAGCAGAGGGAGACCTTTAACCATCCAAGCAAAAAAGTTCACACAATAAGAAGCATAAGCATCTGAATTAAAGATCATAAATTTTGTTCTTTATTCTTTGAAATAAATTTACTATCTACATCCCCAAGCAACTCACTGGGTTAACTACTACATTAACATCTATTCCCTAAGTACTTCTCTCTAACACAGGAAGACAGAAAGGAAAATAAAGGGAAAAAAAAAATCAAATAATTTTTTTTTTTTTTTAAAGTTTCCCAAATTTATACAACAATCTGATGGCAGAGTTGAGAACAGAACTCTGGTCTCAAGAGTCCCAGATTCTAGTTCCTTGTTTACTGAAGTAAGGTGCACCTTGAATAACTTTGTTGCCTTAGTCTTTGAAGGAGTTGACTTTTTCTGGAACCTTTCCAGAACTGAACTATCCAGCTCTAAGAATGTACCAGAGATCAGAGTTTTGTACAGTTTCTAATTTGTATTAAATAGATAGAAATGATCACTGAAGTGTACACATCACTGGCATGGCACTTACAGACACATCTTCCAGCTAACGTAAAATTTCTCCAACTAATGTCATGCAACCAAATCAATGCTGAAGCTTCTCATTGCATAATCCCAGCACGGATCATGCAGTTATTTCATAAAAGTCAAAGATTCATGTTGATGTCAAAGCTTGCACAATAGACTTTGCAGACACATTTAGGATATAGATTTGTCAATCACAAGTGCTCAAGCCACAAACTACAGCACAAAAATTAAAAAACACCCACACACCAAAAGAAAAACACTTCAACTTGCACTCTTCTGGCAATTGTAAAAACAAATCTCATTCTCCCCTACTGGTGTAAGCACAGCAGCAACTTGCTTTTTGTTTTCTATTCCAGTTGTCTTATGTAACTAATTAAATATATATATGCATATTTTCATCTGCAGCAGGCATACTTCAACACTGCATTACCACTCCAGCATGCAGTAGTACAAACACATATATGCAATTTCACAATCACAGTTTATTTCTTGTTGGCTTTAATCTTGTGTCAGATGCTACCTTATCCCCAAACTGGTACACAGATCTTTCAAAATGCCTAAAAATAAGGAGCTTATACTGAAGACGAAGACCTAAAATTGCTTCAGTTACAATTTACCACAGTCTTTAAACATGACAGAGTATCATCTTATTTTTAAAGCTGTATTTCTAACTACTTGTTTTACTTTCCCCTGTGAATTAAGCATATTAAAGTTAAATCAAGTAAGTCTTTCCCCCCTGCCCAAAAGTAGAAATATAGTTAAGCACTGCAGAAGTGTTGTGCTTAGTGAAATGGGTTTGTATTTTATTTTGCCTCACTCTGAATTACTTATTAAATCTGGTTATTAAACAAATGTCACCTTTGTGTTCCTGTGTTGTTTTGATTAAAACATCAGATTCTCTCTAAGTAACGACAAAATACAACAGAGGAATCCTAATTTTGGAATTTTACATTTACTTCGTAAGTGACCTACATGTTCTGTGAGAAAAGCATTTTCTTCTGCTGCCATTCACTGCTCATAATACAAACTGTACAAGGATAGTCAAAAATAAACTATTGAGTCACATTTCTTTTGTCAGAAGACAGAACCTGTCTGGATAACTTAACTATGTGTATCCCTTTGGCAATGCCCCATGCATATTTAGATTTTCTTTTACTATGCTATATTGGTGAGTTTGTTTTCACCTGGTAAAGCACCTAACTTCAGCTCTAAATCCACTGAGAGACTTAATATATGTTCAAGGCAGTCTTAGAGAAGAGTTGGAAGACAAAAAAAAAAAATGGGGAAAACAGTTGGAAAGTACGTGAGAACTGTCTTTATATAAAGACATTAAACAGTGAGAAGCACAATTAAGAAGTGGTATTCTTAATAAGAAGTTCCTACATTACTGAAGAGGAATTCTATACACGTACATTAGTAAGCATTTGACAAAGCCAGAACAGCAGAATTTAGTCAAAAGACCTTCACAGAAACATCCTAGTATCTTTTTCACATCAACTTATTTCCAGAAACCTTCTGCAAAGTGAAGTTAATTCTTCTCTGACAGTTAACTCTCACTTACAGAAATTATCACGTTTATATTTTTCCCCTGTAGCTTGAGTCCTTTCTCAATGATTAGTTTCTTCAACCATCTATCAAATCAGGCTTCAGATTCTAGAGCAGGTTAGAAAATTTAGATTATACTTTACCCAGAAGTTTCTATACTTCCTTTAAGCCTCTGTTTCGGCAAGGTCAAGTAATGAACAGTAATGTAGGACCCAAGCCCTCTAACCTCAAAGCTGTCAAAATTTGCCCCTCTACCTCAATAAAATTAATGCTATAGAATACTTTTTATCTTAATCTTTAAATTCTTAGTTTTATTGTTGCACTAGGAGCAAGAAAAGTATTTTTATTATACATCCTGGTCTACATGTAAAAATACTGGTTTTCACTCTAGACCTTCAGCTAGTACAAAGATCAGATGATTTTCCAAGTCTTCTCCCTAAAACTTGAAAGCAGAACACAAGCACACAGACTAAAACATTACCAGAATCTGCAAGTCACTGGGAAACAAATGCAAGATTCCAGTCCTGCAAAAGTCCAACTCACATGCAAACTCCTTGTACAAGCACATAGTTTATAGTTATTTTAAATACACAGGCAGAAGACTGTTCATAGCCTTTATTTGTACTACTCTGAAGTCTTTGGCAGGATAGACATGCACACAACTTCTAGAATTTAAGAACTCTACCATGGATCATAAAAAACCCTTATAAAAACTCAGTATTTACTTTCACTCTGTCTTTTCACACTCTGTCTTCCAATATAGAAATTCAAAATATTCCAGCACCACACATTTAAATTCGTATTTAACTCACATCCACCTCAAGATATCTGACACATCATAACTGAGAGAGCACAGGGCACCTGCCCAGTGATGTGGAACTCACACACAAATGACTTCACAACAGAAATAGAACACTGTTTCTGAAATCAACTATAAACTGCTGGGTAAATACCTACAGAAAGGAAGGGAAATATATCAAAAGGACACACACACACACAAATAAAAATTAGTCTTTGAAATTATTACTTTGCATATGCACTAGGCCTTAAAATAAGTCTAAAATACATTTATGGTCTCCAGGTGCTGTTTGCACCTTTCAGGGAGCACAAGTCCATAGTAATATCTTCAATATTTTAATTCATAATTTGTATGCACATGGAATAAAACCAAAGAGATTCTTCAGCTTATTTTAATTCTACTTTTCAATTATACAATTACAATTTTAGTTCCACTGATGTTAACAATGAAACCTGACTCTGATACAAAGACAAGACAAAATTCCCCTCAGTCATCAGTTTTCCAATACATTAAGGTACACAGAGCATCATGATACATACTATTTTTAACTGGTCAATGGTGCATCAACTGTGCATAAATATGAACCATCTCCACTGTGAGACTGCCAGCAGTCTTCATTCTTAGTTCCAACAAAACACCACCTTCATCCATTTTAGCATACAATTGAAGAATACCAGCAGTTCCCACTGTGCTTTTAAATTACCTTTAAATGTTTTAGCTATGTAATTCTTGACAGAAATTATTTCTTCTGCTTTCTAACAAACATAATCTGCCTTTCATTTCCTAAACAATGCTCTTCAACTACAGCTTAAGCATCATACAAGAGATATTACAGCACCAAAGCATTTTTTTTAAGTAAATCATAGTTACAATCACAGCTGAAACGTGGGGTCTACCAGTCTTAATATGCTTTTAAAACATATGGTTGTAGTTTGACCCCGGTCTTTAACAAAGATACAGTGTATTTTCTATACAGCGCATGATGATGGAAGCTGTTCAATCAGCACTACAAGACCAGAGATATTTTCACACTTCGCCCTCACCACCTAAGGTTTTTAAGGTATTACCAGACACCTTAAATAAGAGCACTTCTCTTCAGCAAAAGGAAAGCAAGCATCACTTGAATCTCTCTATTTAAAAAGACTCCGAGAGAGCTGCCTGAGAAGCTACAATTGTTACAGACTAAACGGCAAGTACCAGCCTAGCGATCGGGGATCGCCTCCCGCACACGCAGATACCTGGCTGTGCTAGACGGCATTTGGTCACAACTAACCGGGAAGGGGTACTGCGGCAGTTTCCGTGCACGGTTCGCATCCGGCACCCGCTGCCCCCAGTACGCCGGGGCTCCCCCGCGGGACGCCGGCTCGGCGGGCTCCGCTCCCCCGGGGACCGAGGCTGCTCCCGGGGCACGGCGGCCGCCCCAGGCCCGGCCTTCGGGCCACAAACCCGGCTGCATGCCACCCGGGTTTAAGAGCAGCCCCGAGAGGCAGCCCCTCCTCAGCCACGTCCCTGCCTCGGTAGCGGCAAGGATCCAGGGCAACAAAACCGAAGAGGAAGAGAGCGAAGGCGGCGGAGGGCCCGGCGCGGGGACGCTCCCTCACCTTCGTGAGCTGGGCGATCTTCTTGCTCATTTTGAAGTGCAGGTCCGGGCTGGGCTCGGCGCCTGGACCCGGCTGGGCCGCGCCGGAGCCGAGTTTTCCCGCGCCGGGAGCGGAGCCGCCGCCGTAGCCGTGCTGCGGCTGCTGCCAGCCCATCCCCGGGGTCGCCATCTTCACCGCCCGGCCCCCGCCGGCACCGGCCCTACCGGGGAGCCGCGCCGAGGGCGCCCCAGCCGCGAAGCGCTGCCCGAGGCGGCTCCGCCCGCCCCGGGACCGGCCTCGGGCACTTCCCCCTGCCGCCGGCCCCCACAGCCGCGCCGGGCTGCGGCGTCAACCCCTCGGGGCCGCTGCGTGAAGCGGCGCCAGCCTCGCCTCTCCCCGTCCGGCCCGCCCGGCACCGCGGGGCGAAGCCAGGCCGGTCGGGCCCGGTCCGGCCCTGGAGCGGCCGTGCGCGGTTGCCGGGCTCCCGCCGGGCTGTTTACGCCGCGCGGCCCCCGCGTCACTGCCCGGCCCCGCCCGCCCGCAGCCGCCCCGCCTCGGCGGCAGCTGGGGCCGCGCGCACCGCCCCCAGGGCCCCGCCTCCCCCTTCCCGCGGCCGGTGCGCGCGCCGCGCTCGGTCCCCCCCGCCCCCCGCGGCCGTTGGCGGCAGTGCTGGGAGCCGTTAGCGGGGGAGGGGGAGGGGAGCCTCCTCCGCAACGGGGGCGCCGTTGGGGCAGGGGCAGGGCGGGAGGTGGCTTTAGGCGGGGTTACCCCTCTGTGGCTGGGCTTGGGGCGTGTGCGCCAACCGCCGAAACCTCGTCCTCATGGAGAGCCCTGAGAATGCAGAGCGTGCCGGGGCCGGGGCCTAGGGCAGAGATCCTCAGCACTGGAAGGGCGCCAGGGGCACTACAGTGCGGTGTGTGTGAGGGACTAAAGTGCGTGAGGTGTTGTTGGCCCCTGGGTCTAAAACCATAGAATGGTTTGGGTTGGAAGGGACTTTAAGACCACCTAGTTCCATTCCCCCTGCCATGGGCCACTAGACCAAGTTGCTCAAAGCCCCGTCCAACCTGGCCTTGAACACTTCCAGGGAGGGGGCAGCCACAGCTTCTCTGGCGAACCTGTTCCAGTGTCTCATCGATCTCACAGGAAAGAATTTCTGCCTTATACCTAATCTAAATTCTTTTAGTTAATCTAAATTCTTTCAGTTTAAAAATTGTTACCCTCATCCTCTCCCTACACTCCCCAATAGACTCCCTCCCCATCTTTCCTGTGGGCCCCCTTTAAGTACTGGAAGGCCGCTATAAGGTCTCCCTGGAGCCTTCTCTTCTCCAGGCTGAACAGCCCCAACTCTCTCAGCCTGTCCTCATAAGGGAGGTGCTCCAGCCCCCTGATCATCTTCATGGCCTCCTCTGGACCTGCTTGAGCAGGTCCATGTCCTTCTTATGTTGGGGGCCCCAGAGCTGGACACAGGACTCCAGGTGGGGTCTCAGCAGAGCAGAGTAGAGGGGGAGAATCCCCTCCCTCATCCTGCTGGCCACACTTCTCTTGATGCAGCCCAGGATACAGTTGGCTTTCTGGGCTGTGAGCGCACATTGCTGGCTCATAGTCAGTTTTCCATCCACTTAAACCCTCAAGTCCTTCTCCCCAGGGCTGCTCTCAATCCACTCATCGCCCAGCCTATATCTGTGCTTGGGATTGCCCTGACCCATGTGCAGGACCCTGCACTTGGCCTTGTTGAACTTCATGAGGTTTGCACAGGCCCAACTCTCCAGCCTGTCCAGGTCCCTCTGGATGGCATCTCCCTTCCCTCCAGCGTGTCAACCGCACCACACAGCTTGGTGTCATCGGCAAACTTGCTGAGGGTGCACTCAATCCACTGTCTGTGTCGCCAACAAAGATGTTAAACAGCGCCTGTCCCAACACCGACCCCTGAGGAACACCACTTGTCACTGGTCTCCACTTGGACATTGAGCCATTGACTGCAAGTCTTGGAGTGTGACCATCCAACCAATCCCTTACCCACTGAGTGGTCCATCCATGAAATCCATGTCTCTCCAATTTAGAGACAAGGATATCATGTGGGGCAGTGTCAAATGCTTTGCACAAGTCCAGGTAGATGACGTCAGTTTCTCTTCCCTTATTCACCAATGCTGTAACCCTGTCATAGAAGGCCACCGGATTTGTCAGGCATGATTTGCTCTTAGTGAAGCCCTGTTGGCTGTCACCAATTATCTCTTTATTTCCATATGCTTTAGCATAATTTCCAGGAGGATCTGCTCCATGATCTGTCCAAGCACAGAGGTAAGACTGTATGTACTGGTCTGTGATGGAGTAAGTGCCATTTTCACACAGTAATAGGTGGTAGGGGCAAGTAGCGTCCTAAAATTGAAGTAGGTAGTAAATTAGATAAGCACTTGACTGCACAGTTACTTCAGGTTCTGAGGGAAGAAACAGCACGGTGCTTGCAGACTGGAGTGACCCAGCCGCATGAAGGGGGAGGCATTCATTTGAGCTGGCCAGTCTCTTCTGTGGCTACAGACACTGCCTCTGCAGACTGCAGTTACGGACCCATGATCTGATGAGTATGGAACAAAGGTTCCTTCCTGAAGGAATTCACAGATGAATTTAGTATGTCCTTTAGCTTGGATTTGACTGCTCTCTTCTGTTTCCATCCTGTGCAACTCCTGAGAATAGCCACGCTCTTCAACAATTTAATGTCTCTTTGCTAGGCTCTGGCCTTGTGAGAATATATATATATTAATGTGCCTGAACACATTTGATTTCCCGATTAACAGACTCTGCACTCATCTTTTAGAGAGTCCTTGGTACTCTCTGTTGAGTAGTTTATCTTTTTACTGCTTTTTTTCCTGCTCTAAAAAATCTCTTTGCCTGCATTCTTTGTAGGCAGACAGAAGTATCAAAGAGGTAAACTACAAAAATACATGGCTAAATCTGTTGTTCTCAACAAGGGTATGGAGAAAAGTATGACTTAGAACTTGCAAATGATAGAAACAAGTGGAATAGTAAATTATAAGAAGAGATACATATTACAGAGCTATGTACCTCACTTGCCAATAGAGATTCATCCTTATATAGTATGATACTAAACATGAACTGCCAGTGCAAACCTGAGGTCATGAGGCAAGGGAGATGCTCTGACATATAGACTGGACACTATACAGAAGGTACAAATAGATGTTGCTACTTTTGTACAGATTGTCTGTGAGAGTACAAGAGAAATACTTGCATCAAGGTCTGGGGTCTTTAATTTCTGTGCATCAACACACTGGAAAGGTGTTCAAAAGAGGGCCAGAAGAACCACAGAGGTTCTGGAAAAACTCTCATATATTGAAAGATGTAATAAACACAAACTATTTTAAGAAGTTATTTAATCCCAGTCTTTAAGTAGCTGTGTTGCCTTAAGCTCAGAATTTGCATTGTTCAGGAAATTCTGACGTTGATTTTCTTTTTTTTGTTTCTGAAGTGGCCCATTCTGGCAACAGAGAACAAAGGACAGATGGTGCTTACCCAGGCAGTGATTCATACAGATGAAATAAAAGGGGAGGAAAGAATATTAGGAGCATCTGTATGAAATCTGTGTCTATAGATTACATCCATGAATAACTTATACTGTTAATTCAGTTTTATCAAATTAAAAAATAATTCAGTGGTGGAGGAGATGACTGTGATTTTTCATGTCTAGAAAGGTCAAACTACTAATTAAAGCAGTAGAGTGATTGTGAAGACTTGGTTACAGGTAGTGGTTTTGTCTGGCTGATTCTGTGACCTTAAGCAAGCTTCTTAATTCTTGTGCAAAAGGGCATGTTCTTTAGTGTACCTAATAATGCATCTGATATTAAGGAATGGCTAGCTCAATTTATTATTGCTTCTAGAAACCTCAAAAGTTACAGAAAGTATTATTTTCATTTTAATCTACACATTTTAAATATTTTGGATAGAATTATTTTTCAAATAAATTAGAGAGGTTTGGAATTATCAACATTTCTTCCGAGACAAGAAGACTCACTGTTTTATTTTTTCAGTTTCTTCTGAAGAGTATGCATATTTGCTGTGGTTCACATTGGCCCCAAATCATTGTTTTGAAGCATTTTGAAGTGACTTAGGACACAACAGTCAGATATGTTTGTCTCCTTGTACTGAGTTGCTAAATACTAAGTTTTGTCTCGGCGCTTTTAAATCAAAAAAGTGATTAAATATTCTTTGTCAATATTTCATGTGCTTTTCGGTAACAGTTTCCATATTTAAAGCTTCCCTTTACACATTTTATTTCTTTAGAGCTCAGATGGTGACTGCTAAGCTCTTTGCCATTCAGGTCTGCCTGTGTAGCATAGAGCCTGGTTTTTTTAAGGTTGCTGCTGAAAAGAGGCTTTATGCAGCAGAACAGCCAGGACCCTAGTGCTTTTTTATCTTGGTGGGATTTCATGTCTCATCAGTATATTAGGATCTGTAGGTCCAAAGGTCTGCCAGGGCTTGTGCTGAGGCCATCCAGAGGCAAATGCAGGAGACAGTGCTCCAAGTTTGCTGAAGAGTGCAAAAAGCAATGGAATGAGGCAGGGCTGCTCTTGGTGTGTATCGTTGCTGTGAGAGCTGCACTGTGAAACCTTTAGTGTCTCTATCACAACAGGCTTACGTAAGTGACACACAGTTTGTGTCTCTCCAGTGTCTCCGTGTGAGTATAGGCATTATGTAGGAGTGCTCTTGGTATATGTATATGGAAGATTTTTTGTAAATTTGAAAATATTGTTAGTGAATAGATGCTTTAAGATTACATTGTCATATATCTGCTACGCATATATAGCAGCATATGTGCAAGACATACAATGACTTCATAGTTTTGCTTTTACTGATGTAAGCTCAACAACACTGCCTATGTGGAAATCTACCTGAGCTTTCTGTATTCTACTACCTACCTATTAATCTGCATATTTGATGTTCATATGTTCTGGTATATGCATATGTTTTTTTAAATTATGAAATATTATTACTGAGGTTTGCAAAACCAGGAAAGAATTTAATTTACATTCAGTCTGCTGGGAATATTATGGATTACAGTTTTCCATGTGTACAGAAAAAAACTTTTTTATCTCATCACAGCTTTGACTAAGATAAATCACTCTATGCCTTATTTTCAAGCCATAGGCACAAAACTCCCTCTCTGATTCTTTATAGACAGTGTTACAAGGGCTAAGCTTGCTTTGTGATAATGTCTTTTGACAACTCTGAAGATGTCAGAAAGTCAGCAGCTTTTACTGAAAGGACAGTTAGCAAGAAATTTGACCTACTGGTATTTGCGGGTTTCTGCTGTTTAATCTGTAAGCTTGCAGCTACAACTCTGAACAGTGAGTTTTCAAATTTTATGTGTATGAACAAAGGTGTTTATATCATAACTCTCATTTTCATTTGATGGTTGAATTATGCAAGTATTTAGTACCTAATACTTAAAATGTGGATACTCTTAAGAAAAAGTCTATTTATTTCTACCAGAATGCTAAATTAACCATTTATTACATACATAACTTAGGTTTACATACAGGTTTAATTACTTTCATAAAGTAATAATTCACCATTTAAAAGAATATTATAAAATACCCAAAATAACAATACATCTTAAGCATATCTGTCATTCCTGCTTTAATTTTCTGGTGCAAACAAACCTGATGGAAATAACAGAATAAGCCCATGATGTCCTACTTTAACATAAAGACCTCATTACTAAGGCTGAGGTTAATCTATGATGCTGAGATTTCTGTGTAAGAAATCATACATAACAATTTTGTTCTGAAAGTGTACAAGTAACAAGGGCTTCTGTTAGCTGTAAATAATGACATAAAGAGGGGCATATTTTCAGATCTATAAAGGATAAAAGAGTAGCCAAAATTGCCTTGCTATGGTTGCATATATAATCATGAAGGATATGCAGGGGGGAGGTGAAGAACTAAACAAAAATAAAAACTAAATGTCTTCATAACTTTGAAATAATCTCACGACCTTTTAATTTGAGGGTTAGCAAGACTGTGATTTATGTAAGGTACACAGTCGGGTCAACATTTCAGGATACTCATTTGGGTAATTCAATCAATTACCCTCTTGCCTTTATATATGCAAGTAAGCTTTCAGTCAGTAATGAGTTGGTAGTAGAGGGTGACAAATACAGGTTTAGGACTCCACCTGGTAGATCTTTGGTTCTTACATCTTTTGGGTTTTATCATCCTGTGGCTGTACGCTCCCTTGGCCTTCAAAGTTTGCAAGACTCAACCCCTGCAAGTCTTGAACTATCATGCACACGAAACCTGGCATAAATTGAATATTTCAAGTAAGCAAGCAGAGAATGGTGAACACACATCTGGTATAGATGAAGCTGTTGTTGTCCTCTGTTATGTCTAGTTGCCCATCTAGGAAACTGTTAGTGTGTAGAAAATAATTTAGATCACCAATACCTGAAAGGAATGCTACCTCGTGCATGTGTCCAAACTGGACCTACTGTCAAGATATGATGGAAGAGAGAGTGTTTGGACTCCAACTTGTGAATAAGCATATTTGAACAGTTGGGGTTTTTGATGATTCTTTGGAAATTAATTTTCCAGATTCTGTAGAGATGTGCACTGGCACACAGAAAAATTCCCATGAGCAGTTATCTCCAGATAATTCTCTCTTTCCTTAAATCCACTTGTATATTCTCTTGCAAAACATTTTTATCCTCACATGGAAATATGCGGTTGGGGGCATGTGGCTTTTCATTAGAAAAATGAGCAATAGCCCACTCTTTTATCTCAACTGCTTTCATTCACTAAAGATTTTTATATTAATTTCAAGCACAGACGAGTAGTTAGGATGGAAAAGTCCAGTGTAAAGGAAAAAGACCAATATGAAAAGCGTAAGGCACTGCCTTTCTTCTGATACAGCCCTCATTTTTAATACTTCTGTTTTCTTATAATTTATTTTAACTTTGTTTTTTGAGCTTGATCTACTTTAGAAATTACATTTAAACAAAATTACAGAGAAAACACAGATCTGTTTTACAGACAAAGGAAAAAAAAAGCAGCAGGAGAAGTGTGAAGAAAACCTTAGCAAAACATCCCACTGCTTACACATGACTGTCCTTTAGAGTGGGAGTCACACAAAGTCGATGTTGGTCGTATCACTCACTGCTTTTCTGGAAGCTGCTGAAATACAGCTGGGTAAAAGATGCTTTAAGAGTCTACCTAGTATAAAATACTTTTTCTCTTGTTTTAGAAAAGTACATTTCTGTTCTCTTTAGCTGCCCAGATGGGGAAAACTGGATGAATTCTCAGTTAAGTATGAATCTTAGTGTTTCTATTAATTTGTTACTTTTTCTTTGTAAAGTGCTATTTCAGTCTAGTCCCTTGCTAATTTACCAGGACAGGAAGGCATTTACCAACATTGAGAAAGTACCCAGACACATAAAAACCAACTCTTGTGCTTTTCTTATCAAATCAGAGAACTAAACCTATCAGTGCTCACCACTGGACAGAAAATTAGTAAGACGACTTGTCATTATGAAGCCAGAGCTCATGCTGAAAATTCATATAAATGTTAATAGTAGTTTTACAGCATACCTTGTGCCAGCCATCTGCATCAAGATGTAGCAAGTAACCCTATGGAACCTGTCAGACACAGGCTTTTAGTAATTAGTGACTTCATTTCAGGCTTAGAGCCAGCATTTTGGCTGACTACATTTTCTGGAGTAAGCCTTCTTACTTTAAATAATGCTTTGTTTTGCCTCTTCCCAAGGATTTTTTGTTTGATAAATGGTATGCATTTGTTCTAAGTTACCGATGAAGTCCTGAAACAGGATTAAAATAGTCCTTATACCCTTTCACATCACCTGCAAAGATTTAACATATTAGCTACCGCTTCAAGCT
This sequence comes from Strix uralensis, assembly GCF_047716275.1. Classification (NCBI taxonomy): domain Eukaryota; kingdom Metazoa; phylum Chordata; class Aves; order Strigiformes; family Strigidae; genus Strix; species Strix uralensis. The sequence continues at coordinate 56,924,697 of NC_133974.1, forward strand.
TCTTCTTTTCTCATTTTTTGTTCTCCTTTTTAAAATTATGCATGTTTTTTCAGGTAACAAAAATCAGACCTAAAACAGGATAGTTGGCAGCTCCGCTGGCAGCAAGTACTGTACTTGAGAGGAATGGTGAACGGACAGGAGGAAGGGAACAGAGAGGTCTTGTTGTGTAAGCTTGGGCCCTCTGGGGCAGGGTTGGCCTTTATGGCCAAGGAACTTGCTTTTCAAACCAGATCTGCTAAGCAGATCTCATGGGGAATCCCTTCATGGGAAATCTGGCAGCACTGAAAGAACTGCCATCCCTTGCCGCAGAACCTGTGTAAATCAACCTTGTTTTCCACATCCTGGAATACAGTAGACCAAATCCTGATCTTAATGTTTCAAATCTATTTATGCTATAAATAAATTTAGGGATGCAAAGAAAGCTTCATTGATTTTTTTCTGTTCAAACTCAATTTGTAGGCACATTTCTGCACATGAAAACACAATTTTATCAATATGTGCTAAATTTAGCATAATTCTTTCTATGCTGACTACTGCAGAGGAGGGATCCAGTCTTGCTTTCTACACTGGAATATAAATTTAATCATCTCCCTAGGACACTTTTATCCAAGGACATTAGAAGGTGGGTTTGGTTTTGCTCATGGACAAAATGGCTGATAGGATGAAAATTGATATATTAAGTAACAGCCGAATTTGAAGTTCTTTATCATAGGCTGTTGATCTTTTACATTCTCATGCTCCTCTGACAATAACTAAGGAGACTGTTCAGAGTAAAACTTAATACATTTCAATTAATTCAATTAATACACTCATATTTATATTTATTAGGAGGAAAGCATTCCTATTGAAAAGAGCAGTGACCTGTGGTATATTACTGGAGCTTCTTCCAGGGATGCATTAAGTCACCTTGCTGATTTCTGTAATGTTCCTCTTAGGACAGAATTAAATGGAAGGGAGTGCTGTGAGTGGGGATGTGTTATTTTTAATGCAAATGTTACAGTGCACTCAAAAAAGGAGACAAATACAAGGAAATCTGACATGGCCTTTTTGGTATATTAGTATATTAGTATAACTTGCTTAGCTCAATCCTGATGTTATTTAAATATGCTGGACTTGTACAGAAATGTAATGCACTTGTTTTCTTTTTGGAGGAAAAGCAGTTTTACAGGCTAACACATCAAGATAATTCTGACAAAAATATTATTCAGAATAATAACATAGTAATAGCAATACTAAACAATTGTGATTGAGAAGATGACATACAACACTGACCTTCCTAGGAAAATCTGTCTGGCTGATGATGTTGTTTGGTTTTGGCATAGTTATTGCCAGCTGATATTTATCACATCTATTATGCATCTACAGGGAAAAAATCATCAATATGAAAAAGCAGCTATAGCGACAGCCCCCAGGTTAAGTGTCACTGCTCTCAGCAGCTGGATCTAACATCATATACCTGTTCATTATAGGAGCACTGGTACAGAGTTAAGATGGGTGAGGATTTATTTCATGGCTTTCTATGCTGGCGTTTGTATTGTCCTATGTATGTACTCATTCAGACTTCAGGATGTCTATAAAATTCATGCAGTCTTGCAACGGGCATAATGGATGAAATGCAGATTTTTTCTTCTTGAGGTCATCAGTAGAAGGTTGGATGGGACAGCTCAAAGCTGCAGAGTGGCACGTCTTATCTACAGTGCAGGTAGAGGCACCAAAAGCACCAGGACGGCTCAGGTTTTCCTCCTCCCTCAGCACCAACGGGATCACTTGGAAGCAGCCACAGAAATGCTCCAGTAGGAAAGTTCAAACAGATGGCTGGTGTAGCTCTGATCCTGCCCTCAGGGTTATTCTGCAGAGCAACACAGACAACATTTGTAATCTGTATTTCTCACTGTGACGGTATTGGAAATGGAGAGATTGGTTGCTTGAAGGGTTTTACTTTGAATGTGGCTAATTAATCTCCAACATTGGTTCAGGATTTTCTGGCTCACATAGTTATCACTGGTCTATTCCCTGACACATATGAATTCAAATTGCTGCATCTTGCCAATGTATTTTGGGGGATTTAAGCATACAGATTTGGAGACGAGAGTATTTTGGTTATGCTTCAAGAAGGAAGAAAGGTAAACTGGCATATTTCCAGAAAATCAACAGTGGTGGGTTTATGGTTTTGCTAAAATTGTGTTGAAGCCCAAAAAGCTTTGCACAAGTGTCAATATTCAAATAAAAATGGCTTTTGTAAAGTTTTTATTACCTTCAAATAGTTGAAGGCTTCTTTTGAAATTAAATGTATTAAAAACTGCAATATTTTAAGATTAATTTGCATATGCAGGTTGCTGACTGAAAGTTCCATTTTATAGAAGTGTTCCATAAAAATTGTGGTTAAGGGGGGATAAAGAAGAGCACTTTGAGTTTATTACTAATCTTCAATTAACCTGTCAAAATCAAGAGGCATATCTTGTAATTCTACATAGTGTAACCTACTGAAACTGATACAGTAACTAAAACCATCAGGGGTAGGGAAAAAAGAGCAAAGTTTATCTGCCCCGAATATGATAACCTGCTATAACTGTAAGTTCTGGTGACCGTGCTTATTATCTGGTGACTGTACTGTTATTATTCACAGGGGTGATGCTTTGAGACCTGCTTGCCAGATATCCAGATTTGACTTGCATAGTCAAGACTACAGCATCATCAGCTATCTGGATTAAAGTGCATCGGGCCTGAAAATGTCCTGTTATGCTCAAACTCAAATCAACGGCAACAGAACTTGCACTCAGGAGAATGTTGGGTTTCCAATTCTTGTCAGAAAACCAACTCCCTCAACAATATTTAAAAATTGGAAGGGATCAGGGTTAGTGTTGCACAGGGCTGGTTCTGGACCAAGGTAAGAGATTTGCTTTGAGAATGGGCTACCTTTGAAAGCTAAAATACATTCTTTCCCAAATCAGCATAAACTTGTGTTTCAGTATATCATGCATATAAATTTCATAAAGGGCGTAGTATCCTGTTTGGTGCATAATCAAGATAGTTTGTAAGCACAGAAATGTGAGTATTTTTAATTATTATGGAAAAAGGTTGTAAATAATTTATTGAAAAATACTCTTGAGAGTGAGAAAAAAGATACAGATGATTTCTATGACCAGAATAGTCCTTAAATTTACAAATTATTTCTTATGAAGTTTAAGAACGGGCGTTTTAGACAAAGCAAATAAGAGCTATGTTTTTCCACACATAATATATAAAAAGCTCTTGAGCATCCTTTGAAATTTATGAACACTAGGGCAAAATTGTAAAGATTACATATCACTGACAGTAATTTTTTACATCATTGTTAATTTTTACTTCTTAGTTACAAGTGCCCCTAATTACTATAATAAAATCTAGTTTACTTGCTTGTAAGCATAGTTTACTATCCTGTTAGAGAATAATTTTGAAATCATTATTACTACTCTTTGTATGCTGAGCTGGTTACTCACAACAGCGTTTATCAACTTTCACAGGTTTCCTGATCTGTAAGATTAGAGCTAGATAAAACTAAATTAAATATTTACAACATTTAGCAAGGAAAGTAATACAGCCTAGCATTTGAATATCAAGAGTTACTTCAAGAATTTCTTAAAGTGAAGGATCATGATGATGCGGTGTCTCTGAAGTAGGAAACCTGAAGTGCGAGAAAAAAAGTCTTCATCCAGTTAGAGCAAGCTTGGTGATTAGATCCTCAGTCCAGCAGTTACATACTTAGCTTTGAGTATTCAAGTAATCTCTCTGAGATCAGCTTTCACCTGGTAAAGTCTTGCCACACACCTTACCAGACAAATGCAGAAATGTACTTCTACTAGGTATTTTTCTTATCTAGTTTTTCAAGCCTACTACAACTTTCAGAGAATTTTAGAATGGAAATCAGAGAAATAAAAAATAATTCATTCTTCTAATAACAAGGAGCCCTCTTCCCAGCTGATCTTTAGTTAAACAGAAGAGGTCCCATTTATCAGTCTTTTACAGAAAGATAAAATGGTTTTGATTTTGCTTTAATTAGGGGTGTTATTTCTCCACAGTTAAGTTATCCATGGCTTTCTCTAACATCATTCAGGTATGACATTCATAAGGCTTAATCTTAGTTTAAAGGTGTTCGGGTGTTTGTCTTGCCAAGTTTATCAGAACCAGTTGAGTTATTTGAGGCTGAAAATCCAAAAAGCACAATAAAGCTACTAGGAATAACTACACCTTAATCTTTTGGAATCTAAAATCTGGGGGCTTTTGAAACTTAATATTCAAACCCAACTTTGAAGAAAATCCAGTAATTCTCATTATGACAGTCCAGTTTGTCTTTGAAACTCCCTCACTTCTTTTAAAGTACTCTAGGAAGCATATCTGTGTAATTTCAAGAGCCAGGTTTCTGCTTATAAGATTTTAAAACTGTAACCATAGTGCATATGCAATAGTAACTGAGGATAACCTTTCATGCACTAAAAACAGATCACTGTTTTAAAGATCTCCTCTAATGAATAAACTCCATGTCTATGGAAAGCTCTATCTACCCACACGCTGTGGCTTCCGCACTATTTGCCATAGAAGCTTTTTGATGCCAGACTATGCTTCCTTACTTAATGACTACCTAGAAAGGATCTTGGGAAATTACCTGGGGAGAAAGGTTTTATCATAGCTTCACATATTTATATTATAAATCATATCAACCCTCATAAAGACATTTTAGATCTCTAACATTTGGTTTAATTCATGGCAAAATCATTTGCCTTTCAGAACCTTTTTTTGCTGAGCTGGAGCTTCTGCTGCAGCACAAACGGGTCCATCATAGAAGCAAGTAGCTCTCAATTTGGCATCCACCCAAAACAGAGAGCAAGGCCAAGTAGCTACTGAGAAGTAAGGGACTGCTTCTACTCCATGTAGCTGTCATACAGTGTGTACTCTGGAGAGTTGTCATATTTGCCAGAGCAGGAATTGTAATAAAAATAGGCTCAAATAATCTCCTGTGGAAATAGTGGAAAAAGCCTTGAGTCTAAAAGATAAATCTCTATAATACACTAGTTTTGAAGACCTTCAGGGCCACATGTAACCCATATATGTATGGGGAAAGAATACTAACTTGTGCTTGCCTAGATGGAAGGCCACTTTAATAAAACAGTATTAACTCTAATACTGTAATAAACCAGTAATAAAACAGTAATTTATATTACTACTCATAACTACACTATGTAAATAAACAGGTAAATGCAAATTTCCAGTTTACATTATAACCTACTTGACATGCACAGGAATACAATACTCATATGCTAAAATAAAATTCTTGTAGTAAAAAGACTGTGGTACAATCATTATTCTATTTTCGAGAAATCTGGAACACCTAAGTCTAGTAAAAGATGTAAATCATATTTGGGGAAAGAATATAGAGAGTTTGTTATCATCTGGTAGATATGCAAAGTATGAAAACTACTGAAAGATCTATACACAGCTGGTTTTTAATTAAAAGAGTATTTTAATTATTTGTGGGATAAATTTTTATTTGATAATAATACATAATTCAGTGGCTCAACTCTCATCTAACATCACTCAGAATAAAGGTGTCTGATTCCGAAACAGTGCCCACCACTCAAACTCAATTTTCATCACAAAACAGCTCTTTCAGAATTATCAGTCAGCCTTACAGGATTATCATCCACGTCTCATTGTGTTTGCTTTGTAAATTACCTTCCAGTTATTTTCCTTTTCAACAATGAAGAACTAAGCACACTACACTACTACCTATTTTTGATCCTAGTCCTTAATTACTTTAGTTAGTCCATAAATATTTAGTTAAATTGGGTATTTCCTGTTGTTTGCTTGTAAATATTTTGATGTCATTCAAAGAGCTACACACTAGCTAAGAGGGTCCAAATTAGTGTGCAGGTGCATCCCCTCAATGGTGGAAAAATAAAAATCCATTTGAATGGTACTACACCATGGTATTTACTTCCATGCTAAACTTCCCCTTGGAGAAAGCAAAATCTAATTCCAAATTGCAGCTCAGAAAACTTGCTTAGCCTTGTCAGATCAAGTATTTAGGAAAAAAAATCAATGGACTTATACTAAAAAGAATATTAAGATGCTTATTTTCAACTACTTCTCTTGTGAAAGTGTGAGGGTTTTTAAAAAAAAAAATCATGCCACCAATGGGTTACCAAGACCTTCAATTATGAGCTGAATTAAATTTATTTCTTTTTTAAGAAGGTTTGCAGCTGATTATACATTTGTACCTGTGCATAAATACAAATTCACTTCTGTGCATATATCTTAAAATTTCTACAGTGTCCTATGTAGTACACATCTGTCTTTCTCAGTATCGGATAGGAGATCCATGCTAAAGAAACGAATGTTATGCCAAACACTAAGTAATTTTTAAATCAATTTATAAAAAAATCACTTTAGATATTTTATGTAATGTGTTGTTGAAAACATGTTCTTCTGTCATGACATTTTTATAAAAATAAGAGGAGAAAGGCATATGCAAAAAAGATGCATGTTTATTCATGAGAGATGATTATTTCTGCAGCTCCAATTACTTCCATATTTGAGAAACTTAAGTATGAAAAATTGAATGGGTTTGACGTGGCTGAAGAGAAGAATATTAACCTCTGTTTGAATTCCTGCAGCTTCTCCATTTCATTCCTCTGCAGGGAGCACAGTGGTGAAGCTGGCTTCACCAGATACTAGTCCTGGACTGGAGGATCCAAAGTTAGACAAATATAATTTCTTCCTAGAGAAGGGATAAATAAACTATCAGCATTGTTTTTGATACAGAGCTGATACAGAACACCACTGACAAACTCCTTTAACTGACACCTAGCACTTCAAAGAATCAGTAGTTCTAATAGTATAGAGCTAATTTACAGTATGGACAACATGGTTATTTTTTGTTTGTCAGGATACCAGAGTAGCTAGTGAGACCGAACATCCTTCTGTTTCAGAGAGTTTCGGATCTTCAGCTCAGTCTGTATCACCTGGAGAAAACTATTTTTACAATGCTGTTAGAAGTTCTTTCTGATATCAGTTTCATGTTATGATCCCAAGACAAGTGTATAGAAGAACAGATCTAGGAGACTAATTACATAATACTAATTTAATCATGATCTGACATTTTAACAAGTGAGAAATCCCTGTAAGAATTTTACATTACTTGTTCACCAAGTATTACTACCTCACTGTTATATAATGAAGTAAAGATTTCTCCCTTTTCTTGGATCCTTTAATTCTCTCTGAGATATTTTCTGTACTTCCCAAATACTTCAGGTATGAACAGTTCCTCTGTACCTCTGTACAGCAGTGCCTCTGCACTGCAGAATGTCACTCATCCCTTTTCAGTCTTGCACACATATATTTAAAAAAAAATTAAATCACAGTGGAAATGAACCAGTCTTCCATCATTTTCTTCTAAAATATTTCTTTGATTATTATTTCGTTTCTAAGCTCTTTTCCCCTTCTGCAACATTTCTACTGTAGTGCCACTGTCTCCACTTGAAAACTAACATATTTCACACAAATACTACAAATTTAAACTTAAAGTTCATGGACCAGTTTTAAGGAAACACATATAAAGTTATATTCCAAATCACTTGAGAAATTATACTTGTAATGTTTTCTGGTAAAATGACTGCTAAAAAGTGGGACTACATATCACTCATAGAAATAATTTATATATGTCTCTGTTAATCCATTTTAGCATAACTTACTCTTCCATAAGGCAATAAATGTGTAAGAATGAAAGCTATTTCATGCATAACTCATTTCATGGATTTTACTTCCCCATGCCACTTGCAAGGGAAAGCCAGGGTTTCACATGCAAGGCCTGGTGTTAGAGCAAACCCCTTTTTGGCTGATGACAATTCCACTCTCTAATAGTTCTTACTATGTCTTGTGGAATCTTAACATTAGACATGAAGTCAGTAGACCACGTCAGTTAAAAATCTCTTTATTAAACCAAAAGACAATTTACTTCAAGTATGTTTCTGCTAAGTAGTTATGACACAAATTAATCATACCCAGACAGGCTTGTAATTCTAAGCATTCCTACAGTAATTCCGGTTAGGGGGGACCTCAGGGGGTCTCTGATCCAACTTCCTGCCTCAAAGAGGCTCATCTGTGAGGCCAGGCTTTGCCTGGTCAGGGCTGGAAAACCTCCAATGATGGAGGCAGCACAACGTCTCCAGGCAGCCCGCTGCTACATTGCCTGACTGTCCTCATGGAGAAAGTTTTTCCTTACATCCAGTTTGAATCACTCGTTTCAATTTACACCACTGTCATAAATCCTTCTGCCATGCACCACTACAAGGCTCCATCTTCTTGATAACCCCCTTGTAGGTATTAGCACATTGCTGTTAGATCCCTGCTAAGCCTTCTCTTCTCCAGGCTGAACACGCTCCAACAACACATTTGCAAATCCATTCTGACTAGCTTTAAAAGAAAGCATTAGCAACAGGCACTAGCTTGCATTATTTATGGGTTTTGTTTTGATTTTATTAAAGGGTTATCTGACATGTCCTTCCCTCTGGTTCCTTGCTTTTGTTAGGACCAGTTGAACCCCACTTTTGGCAAGTAGCTATTAGGTTAACCAGCAGTATAGATGGTATTTATCCTGCAGCCTTTAATACATCTCGTGCTACCTGACTCATCCCCCTAAGTGATAAACTTTCCTTTTCCCTAGCAAAGGACAATATCCACAACAACAGATGATATTCTTAAAATAATAACAAAACACAGCTATTGTCTGTGACTTTGCTTCTCTTAATTTAAGAATTAAGGTAATTCTATTGCCAGGATTTGAGGAACAAGAGGAGGAGGAGAGCAAAGAAAAAAAGATGGATTTTTTTCAATTAAATCAAGTTTTATGGAAAGCTTTTTTCCTTTAAGTCCATCTGTGTGGGAGGTGAAAAGATGATGGAAAGAGTTCTTTCTCTGACAGATTTATTTCTGTATATATAAAACAAAATAATTTTATATAACAAAAAGAAGTGCTTCCCTTCCAGATGTGCAGGATGATACCAAAGTGAAGCCTGACCAGGACAGCAGAAATACTTTCATATAAAACCATCATGTAAGATGAAAGATACCTCTTTCTGTAGAGATCTTGCTTCACAGCTCTTTATAAGGTTTGCTAGACAGCCTAGAATCTACAAGATTAAATCAGGCCTTTAAATTAAGGTTTCCAACATACAACCTTTCTCATCGTGAAAATACTGTCTTAAACAATCCTTCACAACAGAGGCACTGGGAAAGTCACCTGCTCTGCTCTCTCTTGGCAACAGAAAAATGCAGGACAGAACAGAGGGCTCCTCTCTACAACCTCACCTGTGTACAGCCATGCAGCAAGTCAGCTACGCTCAGGGTTATACCAAGGATACGCCTCAGCTGCTCACAAGGCCGGGAAGATAGTGATGTTACCATTACAGACAGAATCCCCAGCAAAAAATATTTTTCAGGTTGCCTGAAATGATAGCAGAAATGGTGTTTTTCTAACATATTAAATGCTGTATTGATACACTACAAAAATGGTTACAGCGTGACATAAACTTTCTCCATTCTTTTTCTAAGGTTTTGGCAGAGGAAATTCACAATAGAAACATGGACACAAAGTAGTTGGGATCTCTTTGATAATGTTGGCTGAGGCACCGTGTCAGCCTCACGTTCCTGGTTCCCATACAAGCAAGAACTAATTCATTTAGGGATGTGAAGGAACTACTGTTTACCAATGAACTGTCCACTGCAAACACCTGCAGTGATAAAAACTACTCAAGTTTTTTCAAGGTAATATTACAATATTTTTTAAAAGTAACTGTGTTATTTGGCTGCCTCTTCCTGCTGTAAAACTTCATATTTACCACTTTCAAATTTCAGTCTTTCTTTGACTTGTCAGAGAATTTTTAATGCTGCTGTGTGGTGAATATATAGGATGAAACTAGGTCACTTCAGTAACCTGGGGCTGTCTTTGCTCTGTCTCAGTGAACATTGTTGGGCCATGGTGAACGAATTATTTCCTTCCTTGCCTGACAATAGAAGGAATTATTTTAGGAAATTTTATGCCCATTTTAGACTGGTTATATATTAATATGTAGTCCGCTAAGATTTTGGAGACAGGGGCAGAATACAGTTGGCATTTCATAGTAAAGACTACCTGGGAGAGTCACAGAAAGATCAATCTTTGCTCTAGTTCTGTTCAGTGTCTCTTTTTGTATCATTTTTATGTGAACAGAAGTAGGCAGATCTTGAATGCAGGTACCACAGAGATAGAGGTAACACTTGGGTCCATCTACCCTAACAATGAACAGCTATATGACTGCCACCAAAAGGACAAAAGAAAGAAAACGGAATAAATTTTTAGCCACAATGAGCTCTTTGTGCATGATGCCGATGAATATGTTCTCCGTAGAAGAAATGATGGCACCCTGGGTTACAGAAGTGGCTTCATCTAGAAAACAATTTTATTACGTCCCCGCAGAACTACAGTGTTGCATTGTACCTGAAGCCAACAATTTAGGAAACAGCCTCATCTGAAACACGTATCCATGGCAGTGACTACTACGAGCAAAAGTAACCTTTTTCTATTCCTGATGCTGACTACCTTTATGACACCACACAATAGGGTTTCAGTCCTTATTTTCAAGGTGCTTCTATTCATAAGATGCTTGTGAATATGAAAGTTCTCTGCCAGACTTAAAACTTTAAGAGAAATTTTCTAGCACTGTGGCAAAACCTTAGTGCTCTCCCCTGCATATATTCCTTAGAGGCTTACCCAGGGTGATGGCAAAACTTCTACACAGGAGTTAGGTCTCTAACAAACATTGCCAGCCCACATGCTAGGGACAGGTCATTTCACCCCTGCAGCAAAATAAAAAATTGCCCTCCAAAGGACCTCTCTGGAGATGCTGCACTGAACTAGGTGAGGTTTGATTACACAGGGGAAGCACAGTATCATAAAATCCCACTCATGTTAACGGTTCCATTGCACAAATGCAATTCTAATACCATTTTAAGTAAACCCTTTCTTGTAAGCGTTCAAGATCACAGCGGCCTTTGCTTCCTCTGTGTCCTTCTCTGATGCAGCCCTCTCCAAAGAAGGGTTCAACCAGGCGCGTCCAGCTGCTCGAAGCAGACGCGAAGGGAGCAGGGGGAGACCCCCGGCCTGCCGCCCCAGGCGGGCACCGCGCTCCCGCTCGGCCCGCTGACAGGCCCCGGCTCTCCCAGCGGAATAACGAGGCAGAAGCGCAGCCGCCCCTCACCCGCCGGGACGAGGCGGGAGAGGAGGCGGCGCCCCAGCATCCCCGGAGCCTCTATCTTCCCGCCCGGGCTCTGCCCGCCGGGTCGGGAGCGGGGCCATCGCCGCCCCCGAGTGCGCGCGTGCGCCCTGGCGCCCACAGGGGGTGCCGCGCGCGGCGGCGGTGTGAGCTGCGCGGGGCCGCTGCGGAGCCGCTGGTGGGCGGCGGGCGGGGAGGGCCGGGCCGGCCCCTCGCGGCCGGCACCCCCCCGCGCCCTCGCGGACCCTCACGGCCTGGCCCCTACCGGCCCGGCCCGGCCCGACCCTCGGCGTCAGCCGCCTGCCTGCTTCGCCCAGTGCTGTTAAACCTGGAGATGTTTCTCAAAGCAGTGTGAGAGCTCCCCGTTAATCCCTTGTGAAGGACTCTCAGGATGGCGCGTTCTTCTAACTGGCCTCCGAGGAAAAGCACGCAGCTCAGCTCGCTTCGGTTTGCTGTACGCCCACGGCCCGTGGCGAGGCTCAGGAGCGTGCAGAGTCTCAGAATATGTCGATATATCTGTACCTAACAGTAATAGATGTTCAGGGGGCTCTTTTTCTGATTTTTCATGGCTGAAGTTCAGATGCTTTACCTAAGCACCGCAGCGAAGTGTGAGCAACCTGCAAATGCCTGTTACGGTATGGATAACACTTCTCAAACGTGACAGCTGGAAGAGCTGAAATGAAGCCCCTGTCCGGTCATGCCTTGCTTATTCCTGCTGATTATTGCCAATCCTTTCCAGCACATGTTGTTTCTAAAATGGTTTTATGTCAGGCCTGGTAACCACCAGGTCCATCTGAAATCTGAAAGAAGTGGCTAAATAGAGAAAAGAGGAAGAGAGGAGAGAGGAGAGGGAAATGAAATTTTTATGAATTCCAGACTATCCTCTTCCCATTCTGAGGCAGCCCACACAGTTTTAGCACAAACAATTGGAGGCTTCCCAAGTTTGCTCTTTGATTGCTCATTGCTGTACTATACTATAAATTAGTTTGTTCAGTCATGGCTAAAGCCATCCACCCACTTACAGCTATTCTTACAGAAAATAACGTCCTTTCCCACTGATGCACATAATTTGTATCTTCTGATAATTGTACATCTGATACATGGAGGGAAGACAATAATGGATAAGGGCTTCAAGTTGATTTTTGACATACTACCAGAAAAAAAAGAGGCAATGGCTTAAGTTAATGTGTGTATACATTTTGCCTGAATGATAAATAAACAAATGGAAAGCTTCGATTGCACTATTCTGTAACGTCAGTAATTTTCTGAGTTTATGAATGGCTGAAATACCATCCAATGGACATAGGTACACAATCATATGTATAATGATTTTGACTCTAACTAACTTGCAGCTTTTTTAAATGAAAATTTAAAAAGCATGTCAGACTGCATACATGCAGTTAGGATGCTCAAATTGCAAAGTTAAATGTGGCATGAAATAGTCTTAATGTATTTACTTGTTAAAAGGAACATTCATTCCTATCTGGTAATACTATGACACTTCAAAATTAATGTGTTACGCAGTTTAACTTTTATTCAAAGTAATAAAGCACACAGTTTTAAAAAGATTTGTTGGTCATGCATTTGGAGTTCAGTTGCTTAGAGAAAGAATGTGCAAAGATACAGCTATAAATCACAGGAGTTTGGAGGCTTGGAAGAATTTTCTGAGAACTTTGGGAAGTACCTAGTGACTTTTACAAAGTGTATTGAAAATCTGAGGAGCCCAGATACAGAACTTCAAGGTGAAGCTCTATAATTATGGAATTACGTATTTATATGTCTACCTATATCAATGCAAATTTTTTCTGTGTTCTATATTCTGCAGAAAGAGTAGTCTCAGATGTGGCTGAAGATGAAGTGTCCTGTGCCTTCCATCTCGCTGCAGAACTGCCTGACCACCAGCTTGTGGCTTGCCTGGGGGCTGCTCCTGGGCAGACTCATGAGGTGTGCCTCACCCTGCGCTCACTTGCCAGCAGTGTTGAGGTGGCTTTAATTCCTGCAGCTAGCAGGTAGCTTGAGCCAATCTGAGTTCACGAGCAGAAGTTTGAAGTTTGCAGAGCTTCTCCTAAGAGCTGCCTTGGGCAACAGGGATAAAAAGTTCCACTGGAAAATCCTTTGCATCAGTATGTGGAAGGAGATATTTTTATATACGAAGGTATCAAGAAAAGCACATCCTGGTGTTGGTATGTATAATCATGCACCCTTTGATTTATGCACAGTCCATTAAGTAATATCATACACGTCTTTTCTCGTATCTGAGACAGAAAGTATGATGTCTTGTGATACTATGTGGGACTGTTCCTACACAGTGCTCATGGAAGTCACATAGGTGGAAAGTACAGAACATGTTAAAATTATCTGTACAGAAGGAACAAGCAATGAAAATTTTGAGGCAAATATAGGTCACCTATTTGTGCAAGTTAGTTTCACAGTTCACTGCCTAACCTTTTTTACCTGAGGAGGGTTGTATAGCTAACACAAAATAAGTATGTGGTACAGAGACTGTGTTAATGTTATTTAAATACATTCTTGAGGAATGAAATTGAGAGTAATACAGCTAAGTAATAAGAAATGTACTGGACCATTAACATAATGAAATTAATGTAAGTGTACAGGATTAAGTAATCAGTATAAAATGCCTCAAGTATGCTTACAGTTATAGCAAATGCATAGTTGTGTTATTTCATAAATGTCATGTGGTCATATCTTTTAATACCACATTCTAATATAGAAGCCCAAATGAATTTTTTGTTGCTGTTAAATTTCAGGAAATGGATGTTAAAAATCTTCCAAAGATATTCCTTGCACATGACAGTGAGGCACTACTTCTATATGTAGTTTTGTTATCAGCTTTAGTCACAGAGCTCTTGCTGTGGAGGCCATTCAAATGTACTCACTTCATAGACATAGTGCAAAATTAGAGCTGTACCAAAAATTTCACAGCTCAGCAGTGGATTTGCACTTTATTATGAAAAACATAGCACATCCTCTGATACAACTGAAAACGCCTCCTGGAAAAGATGGCTTTTTTAACCTGGATCCATTCTCTGATAAGACTGACTGAAGGGCAGCACAAATGGCTGTGCAGCACCAGGGCAGGGGCTGGGCAGTGGACAGAGCTGCTGCTTTTGGTAGCAGTGCCAGTTGCTGCTGGCTGAAGGTGTTCATTTACCCACAGCTTGGTTAATGTCTGAAGTCAGGCTAGGTTGGTGCTGTTACTGTCCCATGGCATTTCTTTCCTTCCCTCAGCTGCACGCTCTCATCTTTCTTTTCTTTAGCACAGGGTTTTTACTTACCCCTTTGTGAGCTAGGTTGAGTGGTGAAAGTGGCAGAGAACTGTATATTTTTCTTTCTGATTTAATTTTCTATTAAGTGAGCCTTCCAAAGTGACTCGTCCAAAGGTCAGTATGAGCACGATGGGCAGCAGTACGAGAGAGCGATGCAAAGCTGTGGGCAGGATTGCAGCGTCTGACTCGTGTTGGCTTAAATTATCTTGGAAGTAAAACTGTTTTGTGGCAGTCAAAGCTTAACTGGCTAAGCTGCTGCGGTCCTGTCTTCTTCCTGGCTGCATGTTCCTGCACCTTCTTCCTGTAGGCATTCACATCCGTGGAAGTTGCACTGGTCCAGGAATCAGCCAAAAACTAACTACTGTTTTGTGTTTAGTAAGATTAATTTACAAGTGGTCCAGCTCCTGAACCAGTTCCCTTTCTGGTCACATAAGCACCCAATTTAGGTTTGTCTAAGCCGCCAACAAATTGCATTTCAGGGTGATGTGGTTTATTCACCTAAAGATCTTCTCTGTTGGATGAAAGACTAGGGAAGTGAAAGCAGCCAGAAACAAGAGCTCTGCAATGTGTGACTTGCTGTATTCCTCCTGCTCGGTGCTTTCTCTTCCCAGAGGCTGGTGGGCTTCTGATATGTGTCTACTAAGCTTGAAAGATAACCCAGGAGAAGCATGTTCCTCAGTTGCCGACTGAAATATATAGAAGAGGAGAACTGAAGTCTGTGCACAAGTTAACATTCACACCAAAACCTCCCAGCGTGTTCTGGCCTTTCCGAGCTCTATCTCCTCAGTCTGTGAGACATTAATGCTGTCAGCCACTGAGCAACGTGACAGGAAAAGGAGAGGTTTTGTTGTTCTGGGAGGAAAGGTGTTCTGTGACCTGTGTACCTTCTTACACACTGCAGGCCTGCCTGTATTTCTGACTCACTGTCTATAAGCAAAAACTGGATGGATCCTTGAACATACAAATGCTGACAGTTTTAAATAAGTCAGATTTTTCTGCAAATCTATCTTGTGGGCAATGTGGCTTTCTGGTACTGTAAGGCCTCCTTTTAACAAGTGCCAGTGGATATGCGTAAACATGCTTATGCTTAACATACATAAATAAATTACGTAACAGTAAGTTAACTGTAAATGAGCACAAAAGAGAAAGAAAAGGAAAAGGAAAATCCTTCCTTGTTATGTGTATTTCTGGTACAAAATAATGCTGAAAAGTGAATCTGATATTTGTATGTGTCTCTAAGAGAGTGTTGGAAGTGTGGGAAAAGCAAAACAGCGAAAAATCTGTAAAACACACATTTCCTTGACACAGGGTGCCCAGAACAAACACAGGACGGGATGGAGATCCAGTGGTTTGTGTTTGTTGTGGCGCCAAGGGGGAATGCGAAGCGAGGTGGAGGCCACGCAGTCCCATTCTTACACTTATCTCAAGGCCTGCTTTACCCCCTTCTCTCAAGGGATGTTTTTTGCAGTAACCTGACGACCTTGTCTCTCATCCTCCCTCTTTTCCCACAAAAACCAGTGAACCCCTCGCACCAAGGAATGTGCTGTGTCATTACTCAAAAGATAATGGCTTGACTGCATCCCACCCGCTCACATAAACATACTGAGATAAATACTACCCCACGTTTGTATCTAACTCAGAGGGACGATAATCCGACACCAAATCAGAGGGACAGATTGACGGCTTTGTTCTCCTCACCACCACCACCACCCCCCCCCCCCCCAGAAGGGACGCCTTTTGGTAAGATTTGAGCCCTTAGCTATGCCAAGTGATTACCCAGGAATTAAGTGTGTGTGATTGCAGTTGTTCTTTTTGTGTAGTGCTATATAGCCAACCTGCAGTTTGTGCATTTATCGTAGGCCATCTTAAAGAATCTATAGATGTTGCATAAGAATAAACTGTACTATTCATGAACCTGACTGCTTCTCTTGAATGCAACCAGACCTACAGCACATGGGCTGTTCGTGCATCTGGTGTCAGGCCTATAGTCACAGCAATAATTGGCATACCTATTAAGAGATAAATCTAGCTGCCCCTAACCCCTCTAATCTCTGAGGACCGGCTAGAACGCAAGGGGATTCATCTCTTAACAGATTAATTCATCACCTTAAATGCAACAGAGAGTTGTGCATTTTGCTGGAAAAGCATATAAGATGTACTGAATTTTAAGAGAAAATATTTTCTTTGTATTTACTGTCTTCACACATACTAAAACACAGCTTTCCCTAAGGTGGTTTTATTTATAAGTTAATACTTATAAATAATTTCCATAGAGTTACTCTGAAAAAATTGCAAGATGTGGTAAGAATAAGAAAAAAAATTACCGACATTTTTACGGGAAATACTGTAAAATAAAACCTGCAATTGCCTTTTAAGCTACCCAGTCTCACAGACTGTATTTAGAATATAAATAATACTGAAATTACAGACGTGGGAGTATCAGAATTGATTTTTTTTTTCAAAACATGTTGCCTGGGGAAGGCATATGCTGCACTTCTGCTGCTCTTCACAGCCAGTAATACCTGTGCTTAAACCCATTAATTTGTGTTGCAGTGAGGCTCTGATGAAGACCCTGGAGGCTTCAGAAGGAACCAGCTGTTTTGTTTTCAAGGAACTTTTCTCAGAAGTCTGGGGCAACTCAGAAAAAAAAGTCATTGCATTTTGAATCTGCAGATATGTAAGTGGGAACCTGTTTTATGTTTCCAGAATCTGTTACATGTGACAAATGTGACATAGATCTGACATCTGCATGCATCCTGCATGTGTCATGAAACCTTTCCTTGCATCAGTTCTGAGGTTGGCATTCTTCAACTGTCATGTTGGGGACATATGCTGTAAGTGAGGTGACTGAGGGTCAAAGACTAAAGGGACAAGGACTGACCCAATAAGAGCAAGACTGTAGTTTTTAACAGTGTTTTGGGTATATTACAATTTCTGAAGCCTAATTTTTGCCTTTGTTGCTAATTCCAGTTAGTTAGGGTGCCCACTGCTTGGGTTTATGCTAGTAGCTTAGACTATTGGTCAGGGCAGTAGAAACACAGACACACATTCCCTTCTCCCACTGCTGCTACTGGAGCAGCATCCCCTGGCATAGGGACCGCGCAGGTATCTGAGGATTTGGATCTCCCTACAAGATTTACTGGAGCCCAAAGGGGTAACAGCTTCATAGGGCAGGGTGGAAAATTTGAAAAAGAGCTAGTACAGAGTGGAAAATTTTGAAAGAGAGTGAGTACTGATAAGGAAAGAGGACGGCAATTTTTATCTGCCTAGGGCAGCAAAAAAACCTTGCAGCAGCTCTGCTCAGTTTTAGTACAGATTTTATTCTGGTTTTGTTTAGTTTGCCCAGGGAATATTGTGATGTGTGTTTGCATTGCATCTGCTCACCTTATTCAGGTTAGGGAAAGGTATTCTAAGCAGAATACATTGGAGAGTTACTTTTCAAAATGCAAAGCACATCAACTTAATGAATACCCTCTGGAAGAGTCCTGCACCCCAAAATCCATACTGTTTCATGGGCTGGCCCCTAGCTGTTTGAAGGCAGTATTTAGAGATGTGGAAAATGTCAGTGCTGCTAAAACACGTACCAGGGAAGAGAAGGAAAGATATAAAAAAAATGTGTTGCCATGGTAGACTGAAGGCCGCCAGCATTCAGTGGGAAGGTGCGCTGGGGTTATGTGGTGGGGTTTTTGATAGCAGGGGAGGGGTGGCCCCTGTGAGAAGTTTCTGGAAAGCTCCCCTGGCTCCAAGTCAGACCAGCCTCTGGCCGAGGCCGAGCCAATTAGCAGTGGTGGCTGCACCTCTGTGATAACGTACTTAAGAAGGGGAACCTGAGAGGGGGTTGGGATTTTGTGAGGAAGAGTTACCAAAAGGACACTGATGCGAACACCAAGGTCCATAGGAGGAAGGTGGGGAAGGTGCGCTGGAGCAGAGTCCCCCTGTATCCCGTGGTGAGACAGCAGGGCTGCCCCCCCCGCCACCCATGGGGGTCACCAACAGAGCAGAGATTTGTCTGCGGCCTGTGGTGGACCCCTGGGACTCTGTGGGAAGAAGAAGCCCCCGCTGTTGTAGTTCAGCGCAGGGAAGACTGCAGCATGTGGAGATGACCCACACTGGAGCAGCATGGGGATGGCTGCATCCTATGGGGAGGACTTGTGACAGAGAAAGTTTGTGGAGGACTGTCTCCCGTGAGAGGGAGGCCGTGTGGAGCAGGGGGAAGAATACAGAAGAATGCTTCCCCCCACCCCTTGGAGGAAGAAGCAGCAGACTGACTGCACCCCACATCACCTGCCCCTGTGCCGCAGGGGAGGAGGTAGAGATATTGGGAACAAAGCTGAGCCTGGGAAGAAGGGAAGGGTGGGGGCAAGCGTTTTAGGTTTTATGTACTTTCCAAGAGGAAACTTTTGCCTGTGACCCTAATGGGTGAGCCACTCCTCCCTGTCCTTTTCTCCATTCCTGAGCCTTTTTGATTCATTTTCTTCTTCCCAGCGCTGGTGGGGAAGGGGTGAGTGAATGGCTGTGTGGCGCTCAGTTGCCGTTTGGGCTCAAATCACAACAGAACATTTGACAAAAGTTTTAATATGTACTTTTCCTTCTTTCCAAGACCTCGGTATTTACTGAATAATGTCAAGTCTGATAAAGGCGGAATAATAAAGGCTGTAAAACAGGCTAGTGCAAGTTCAACGTAGAGACAATAGTGTGGGTGATCATCAAGAAGCTGTAGTCTCACAGTACCATCCAGTGAGTAAACAGTTGTCACTTCTCTATAGTTCTACCAATTTGTGCAGCTCTGCACATGCAGATGGAAATAAAATCAGTTTTCCCAAATGAGCCTTAAAGGTGCTATTCAAGACGCGGATTGGGTTGTACCTGGAAAGTGCTTGTCCTGGTTTAGCTAGGATAGGGTTAAGTTTCCCCAGCAGTGGGGGGAAGCTCTAGCCGGGTTATTCAATACCATGCTGACGTCACCTCCTGGCGCCCAAGCGCGGGAGAGTCGGTGAACGCGTGTGTTATGTCATCTCTCTGTTCTCACTGCTGTATTGGTAGATATCTTGCTCTGTTCATTGTTATTACTGTTATTGTTATTGTTGTTATTTGTTTTGTTGCTGTTGCACTGTTGTATTAAACCTCTCCTTATCTCAGTCTCGGGGCTTTGTATTTCACTCCCTTTGTGGGGGAGGGGCAGCAGCCGCGTGGTCTCAGACCCCGGCAGGACCTAAACCTCCACAGTGCTATATCAAGCAGTGATGGCAGAAGACTAGATTACCTGCAAAGATGCTAATGAGACATCAGAGCTTCTTGTTTCTCATTATCCACTCCCTGCAAGTCCTTCCTACAACAGTCTCACTACTCCAATGCTAAGAGTAAGCTCTCCTTGCTTTTCCTCAGAGGGCTCGTAAGAAGCAGCACTGCTAGCTCTTCATGATGAAATATAAATAGTTTTCCTGCTTTTTTCTTGTCAGGGCTCAATGAGAGCTGCTTGCTCCCTATGGGTGGATGGGCTGGGTCTCAAGGGTGACCCCAGTGCAGGCCATGCCCTCACTGGTGGGTGGGTCCGACCCGGGTGGGCAGAGCTGGGGCCATAACAGGGTTCTTCGACAGCCCCCAATGTGGAAAGTGAAGAACCAGGACCAGGGACTATCCAGAGGCCCCTGTCAGGTGCTAAAGCAGAGGGGGCTGGAGGCAGGACCGGAGACAAGGCTACAACATGGGTCCAGAGTTCATCCAAGGGGCAGGGCCAGAGGCAGGACTGGAAACAAACTGTAAGGTACCATCACAGGGGCCACCCGGGAGACAGGCTGCCCACTGAACAGCTCCATCCGCATCCAGGAGGCCAGGCCAGAGCCAGAGGTGGAGGACTGGCACTGCTCCTGCACAGCCCAGGCAGGGCCTGACAGCCCCGCGCTCAGCTGAAAAGGGGCGCTGGGCCCCATGGGCAGGGCTGGGGGGAGGCCCCAGATGAGGCTGGTCAGGGCCATTAAGGCCTATGGGTGCCCTCAGGGCCCTGACATTTCCAAGGGGAAACTTTTTGAATTGTTCTTCCCATCACTCCTAGAGAGAAGAATGCTAAATCCCAATAACTGTTTCCAAAAGACATGGCTACACTGTCTTTCACCCTCCTCCTGTTACAGAAGCAGCACTGAAATGTTGGGTTTGCTGTGGGAAGAACCCTGGGTCAGGCATGGTCAGATAGAGCTCTTAACGTCTCAGTTCCTGCTGGGCTCAATCCTCAGGAGTCACACTGAGGCAAGATACCAATAAGAAGTGGATTAAATAAACAGAAAGCTTATTTGGAAAGCAGCAACTCCAAAGTCCTGCTGAGTACCTACCAGCATGCTTTCCTTTCATTTGGGGAAGGAAAAAAAAGAGTAAGCTGTTACACCAAGGGTCGCTGTGTTGCAGATTTAGTATAAAATCCTCACTTCACTAACTTCAGTAGCAATTTTGAGATTGCCTTCAGTGGTTTTTTCCACCTGTTATCTTCTTATACGTAACAGGATGTATTTGGTGCTGAGGAACCTACAAAGAAACCATGTGTAAGTGCTAAGAATCACCCTATAGGCCTGTTTTTCAGCTGATGAATTTAAAGCCCTCAGTTATATGATTTCTGGAATCAGACTGGATTTTCAATGCACAACTTGCCTTTTGATAAAGCTTTGCACCAGTGGTAAGGTGCGGTAAAACACAGCTCCTGTGATCTTCCAGCCATTAAGAAAGAAAAGGAAATAAAAAATAAAGGAAGTTTAAATAGCAATACCCACTGTGTTAGGGAAAGGGATAAGTGTATACATAAGAGGCAAAGGTAGCAGCTGAGGTAAAAGGGAATGGAAAAGACAATAAAAGTTATCAAACAATCTGCAGCAGTTCACTTTGCTAATAATTTCCTATAACTAGTACCTAAAGGTTTAGAAGAGAGTGGATATACCTCTTTAATCTGTATAGGCCTGTCTTAATATAAAAAAAATATTCATCAACAGCAGGGATGAATAGGAGTTGTTGGCCTGCCTTTCAGTGATGCATGGGCCCAGGGCTCCCCCTGGGTGAGAGGATAGTAAAAATGAGCCCTAAATTCCCCTCATGTGGATTAAAATATAAAACCTAATCTGATTGCTGTCTACAACTACATTGTCTCACTGCTCCTTATGGATTGAATGTCATATCTATACTACTGTAAGTTGTCTCAGCAAAGTGCAGAAACAAAGAGCCAGATTTTTAACTGATGAGACAAGCTTGTCCTCATAGCCCAGGGCCATTAAACAATTGCAGGCTTCCTGAAATGCAGTCTAGAAAAGCACCATTTAGGTTGTATCCTGGGGTGAATTTTTTCAATGATCTTCAAGATCACCCTTTCACTAATGTACCCACTAAGGTGCTGGGTTCAGGTGCATTCAGATCATCCTCCCCTTCTGTTTTCAGGGTCCTGCCAGTGCTACTTGTAGCACACCCCCAACTCAGCGATTTCATTACAAGCCCATCTCTTGCTAGGGTGCATGCACTCTGTCACACCATCTGTCTCCTCGGTGAAGGCAGATGTGGATTGCCCCCCCTTGGTCTACTCCCCGTGTGTAGGTGTTGAGGCCAGTCTCCTGGCTGGAAATTTTGCTGGCTCCATTTTGACTTTTATCTGTCTCAATCATTGTGTCCTTAGTAGAGGTTCCCTGATTATTTTGAATTAAATTGTGAGGCAAGGACATGTAAGTGTCCTGTTTTACCAGACTTCATTCCTCCTGCTGCTAACTGCAGAGCTGCAGGGACTGCTAGAGGGCCTGACAGAAGGCAGGGAGAATCTACAGCCCATGCTCACTGTCATTTTTTCTGGGACTCTTTATGCAAGTGATTGGCACCTTCACTGGGGAAGCTGTCACCTCTCATCATCTACTGGCATTTGGATGTTTCTAAAAAAATTCTGCATATTTCTGTGAGCTATGTCACCCTCTAGTTTAGAAAATGTGTTCTCATTTTTAAATACAGTCTTGTATGCTAAAGCATGTTTTTTCATCTTTGTATATGGTTCAAAGATTAACTGGGTGAGACTGCAGATATATTTGGGGGTTTGCTGCCATCTGCAGTTGAAATCTAATATTAATCCCAGTTTACATAGGATTAATAGATTTCCTTCCCAGTGTCTTCAAAGACCTTCAAATCTCAGACAAGCGACCTGCATTAATGACTGTCATTCTGTCCTGACTACCAAGTTCCTGCTCTAGCAAAAGGGAGGAGAAGTGTTTATTTAACTTCTAGCTGTAAAGTTCATTGACAATCCAGATAGATAGTAAACCCTTGCAGTTATCTATCAGCTCTCTTTTTGGTCAAGTTGTTCAGTTTCCAATCTATAAACACTCATGATACAATCCCACTGTTTAAACTTTGATCAGAAACTTTTCAGAAACTTTCCAACCTTTACAAAGAACTTGAGTGGTTTGGGAGTGAGAGTTGAACACCTGCATTTTCTAAACTGGACTATCTCCTTGTTTCATCTCTAAACCAAAGTAGGAGGACAGCTGGTGATGAAAGATCACTCTCCCCATACTACTGTAGTGGGTTTTCTCATTGAGATATATTGTGGATCCTACTACAGAACAGAAAGGCATTAAAGCCTGCATGTATCAGGCTGGTGTGGAACAGAATAAGAAATGTAACTTTAATAAGATTTACCTCTACAGTACTGCAATCATTCTAGGTATGAAAATATCCAGAAAAATCTAGAAACACCAAAAGATGTTTGGGATAATTTACAAAAAAAAACCCAAACAGTTAGTATTTCTATATATTTTACGATTTTGTAGATAATGCATCTAAAATAGTGGGAGAGAAATTCATGTAGTTCTTCACACGTCCTGCAAATAAATACAGAAATAAGTAAATAATTACATAAAAGAAGGAGAACGACACAAGGGAAATGAGTATAGATGATTAAATTGTTGTGTCATGAACATTTTCTAAGTATGGCTGGATAGTTTTGTTTGGGTATTTTTTTTCAAATGAATATAGTCAAGCAACTTTACTGAAGTATTATGGTAAGAAATGGTTTTTGACTGTCTGTATAAGAAAACAAAGTATTAGTTTCTATAATATTTAAAAGTCCTTCCTGCACTCTAGTAAAGGAACTCCATCCCGTCTCACAGGTACTTGCTCTAACTCCTCTAATGCAGCACATTTACAAGCTAAAAATCTCTGTACTTGTAAGGATCTAATACAACAATCTCTTTTGATTTTCCCATCTCTGCAGAACAGAGGAAAATGAACATGTATAAGCCTGATCCTTAAGGGCTGTAAATCCCTGTTTCTTCACTGAAGCCACTGATTGGTAGAAACAGAAGATCTAGCCCTAGATTTTAAGTGTTTCATAAACACTTCACTCAAACTAAGAAACATACATGATGATTCAAATAATAGTTTGTTTTCTGTATATTATAGTTTATACTCTTTTGCCCAATTTGGAGTACTTAAACTATCAACAAATATAATAAAAGTACAATATAACAGTGATCAGCATGAAGTACATCAAATTACTATAGTTTAATCATTGAGTGAACTGCCAGCTTGTTTTTGCAGTCATACAAAAGCAATGTCTTAATTTCTTCTGACAAATGGAGATTGTTACTTATGCAGATGGTGCATAGATGAAACATGAGTGGTTAAATTTTGCCAGCTTGTCTTTTTCCAAAGAGTGCTTAACACAGCAATCCTGAAGTTCACATAATAAAAAACTGTTTCTATGCTGAGATCAAGGTCAGAAATTGTAGCCACTGTCAATCCAGTTTCAATGAATTGTCTTTATGGTCAAGAACTTGTCGCAAGGCATTTCAGGGAATCTGGGAGTGTTTCTGTTCACTAGGGAAGTGATCATCCTCTTGTTTGCATTTATTTTCTTCCCTTCCTGTTCATGGGAAGATTTCACAATCCCAGATATGCAGAAGTGCTCAGGCTTCTTGTTCAGCATCTGGGAATCATGGAGCTCAGGTTCTGGCTCTGCTATAATCTACTGTGGGATCTTGAGCTTCTTTTTAGTGTTTGAATTTAGGTGTTAATTTGCACACTAGAAAGTCAGTAATACCTGGGTGACAAGTGTATTACAAGGTTTAGTTGATGAAAATGTTCTGAGACTTTTGACTTCGTGTCCTTTAAAAGTTCTTACTATGTGCTATGTGATTTGGCTAATGAATTCATAAAAACTGTAGCTATAAAAATTATCTTCTGTAAAACTAGGCTAGTAAATTAAAGTTTTTATTGTAATACATTCAGACTGTATCTTGAAAAAGGATAGTGCAAACCATTTTCCCAAGATTGCATTGGTAAAAGGTATAACCAAAACAAATACTGAAATAAACATTAGTTTGCTTATTTTTTGAATTACTGGTATACTTCAGAGTGCCCTGCAACAGCCTATCAATAAAAGAAGAATATGAGGAAATACCTTGCATTCTGTAAAGCTGATGTTGTTTTGGCTAGTTCTGTACTACAAAATTTGAGTTATGAACTTTCTGAGAGATCATAAGGATTTAATTTGTAATTTGGTTCAAGATACTGCATCTTCCATAAGCCCAGCATACAAGTTAGAACTTCATCTTCACTTAGATCCAAGATTCAGGCTTTGGCCATGTTCTCTGATTTTTGATTGGGGAAGAATTCCTCCCATAAGGAGAGCTCAGTGACTGTTCTTTCATATAGGAAAAAGTGCTTAGAGGAGAAGAGTCTTTCTGTCCAACACAGTAACATCAACTAAAAAGTCATCAGATATGATAGTGTTAGGGTGTGTTGTAGGCTTGAGCGTTAGGCAGAAGGTTTCACAGCAGCTTAAAACTAAAGCTTATCAGAATTTGTCTGGTTCCGTTTGCAACTTAGGATAGACAGTCCCTAGAAAATTTCAAGCTTTGCTTCTGCTTGACCCCACTTGCCTTTCTTCTGGGAAGCTGTCAATTAAGACTGCCACAGAAACCAAGCAAAACTTTCCTTTACTTCTTTTACTTCAGGTGCAGTTGACAGTGTACATGAGAAGAGAGAGAAATAAGGAATAAAAGATTATCAGCTCATTTGAGAAAGAGGCGATTTTGCTCCCACTCCTTCAACACTTGACCAAGGAAAAGAAGAGAGGAGGGAAGGGAACTAAAAAGTCCTGAAGTGTCATCTACTTGCAAGATTAGGAGGGAAAAGTAGTGGGAGTTCTTAAAACTGTCCCCTTGGCCTGGGGAGAAAACATGTAAGTCTGAGTAAACAGAGAGAAGTAAAAGCTGGGAAGAGCATTGGAGACTGTTGGAGCTTAAAGGCAAATGTAGAGTCCTGTAACATAAATAATGGTGAGAACTTTTGTATTGAGGGTCAAGACACTTGATTTAATGTCCCTGGGAATATTAGCAATACATTTTGTCATGGAGCTAGGGAGCAAGGGGAGTTCAAAAATCAAGTGAACCCAA
Organism: Strix uralensis; assembly: GCF_047716275.1. Classification (NCBI taxonomy): domain Eukaryota; kingdom Metazoa; phylum Chordata; class Aves; order Strigiformes; family Strigidae; genus Strix; species Strix uralensis. Next base: position 56,950,680 of record NC_133974.1, read on the forward strand.
ATGTAGCAATTTTGTTTGAATAATCCCATTTTCAGAGGCTGGGAAGCGAGGAGCTGATAGAAGGTCACCACATGTTTGCTTTCTTCAACATTTCTAGAAACTATGTCCACATAAAGTCTGAAGACTCCACGTGTAGCTCAGGCCTCCCTGAGACCTGCCAGCTCTCTGAAACTGCAGCTCTGACTGTGTGATGGGGTAACTGGAACCATGTTCTGGGCATGCAGCTGTGCAGCATGCGTTCACCCAGTCTGACATCCCTCGGAGCCAGTGTACCTACTGTACACGTGCTGCAGGGAGCGTAAGACTCTGCAGTGCATGCTCCCTGAGTCCAGTACCAATCTTGCTGTGAATCCTTGGAACAGTGATGGATGCATTTCTGCAGAGATACGCCAACAAGAATTACAGTAATAATGCTGTGAAGTGGTGGGTACTGTTGCCCTCAGGCCTGGATCGAGCACCGATGTGGTGATACTGGGACATGTGGTCCATCTGCCTGGGTGCTCACTGGACAGGCAGGGGAAGCACCCACCTGGCACCTCCTTCGACATTCCTGACTGTTGGAGCAGGCCTGACCCTTACAGTATGATCAGCACAGGGTGTTTTGTTTATTGTCCTCCTCCAGATGTGGTGATTAAGTGCAGGGCTGCCTGACAAGTACCCCCTGACAGCAGCAGGCACATGATCAGCATGCCGCGTTATCCTTTTCCTTGGTCCCTGGTCCCTCTTGCTTTGCTGTCCTTGCATCCTTCCTTCTCTACCTCAGTGTCCTCCTGAAAAAGCAACCTGTCCCTAGTTACTTTTCTCACATTGGTTCTCATTTTGCTATATCTCTACTCAAATTTGGTATTTCTGATACCATTACCTAGGTGATCTTGGCCTTTTGTGGAAATATTGATAATGATAACAACCTATGTGATGTTGGCTTTGCAAGAACATACTCCCCAAAATGTTCTCATTACTCCCCTCCAGTTCCCCGGTTTTCTGTGAAGTCCACATGTAGCTCAGCTGTCTCCCCCATAGCCCCCTGCAGTGTCCTGCCATCCATGGTGACACTGTCCATCACACGTGGCTGCATCTTGCACTGCTAGAGCCACCTCCAGCCCTGTCTCACCAGCAGCTCCGTGCCATCTCCTCAGTTGGCCAAGGCCTTGGCAGTGGCCCAGCTGCCTCCTGGCAGCCCTGCTGGCTTCGTGGGCCTCCGAGTGGATTGGGCTTGCCTGGCTGGTCATTGCCTTCTTCTGCTTCCCAGGATGGGTGGGTGCAGTGAACAAGGCATGGTGAGCCCAGGAGTCTGCCTGAGGCTTGTCCTGGGTGAGCAAGGAGCTGTCCTGGTTTCTCTGGGTGAAGAAAATTTGTTCATTTGTTGTATGATGGTGGGTTTGATTGCAGTGTAGTTCCCTTTTTGGAGCTATGCATTATGAATAAACTAATAACCTTGCAGCTGACATGATGAGACTCCCTACTTTTGATGATAGCTCAGAGCTAGCTGCTGAGGGTAAATGGGGCAGAGCCAGCTGAGGGAAAAGCTTTAGAAAGCCAAACAGCTGGCAGTTACTGAGGTGACTGAAGAATAGAAAGCAGTAAATAAGGATGTTTAGATGAAACTTTTTCTTGCTGAAGAAATAATTATGTTTTCTAGAGGGTACACTAATTTATCTATGTGGGTTTTTGCTTGGTTTGGTGGTAATTCACACAGTATTTGAGAGCTGTGCGTTGATGTGAAGATGGAGTCTTTGCAGCTGAGGGTATCTGGATATATTTTATCTTTGACAATAGTTATGGGACTTCCTGGGTAAAAAGAAGGGGCAGAGCTGAACTAGGTAAAAGGGATAAACATAAACTGTAAATAACGAATGTGGCCTATTAAGTGGACTGACAGCTGGCCAAAAGTTGCTGTAGCTGACTTGCTTTGAAGGAACAGTAAATAAAGAGAACGAGAGATGATGTAATGGTACTGTGTAGTATAAACAAGCTAGCAATTAGAGGTGATGTTAGTATGGCACCAGAACAAAGGGAGCAGTTTGCCTTAGTTTTTAGTAAAGTAGTACAATTAAGTACAGTAATTCAGTTAGAACACAGTTAAATGAGGCTAAAATAAAAATTTTTTATTGGAATGTTTGGAAACAGAAGTTTATCTGATTTTAAAAGCTTAGATGCTATCCTAAAGTAATAGAAAAATAGTACATACTCTACTAAACAAAGAAATGTGATCCAGATTGCTACAGACCTGTTTGACTGTCAAAATATAGAAGCCTTTATAACCAACTTCGAAGTAAGAATATGTGGGGACTTGCACATAAGTGGAAAACAAGATGAAATGTGATGTATGTGTTTACTAATAGTAGATTGTGTCAGGCTGAGGGTTTTTTTATTAGTCCTCCATAGTTCAGTAAAGCACTTGATACAAAGCTAGGGAGTAAATCATTACATGAGGAAGACACAAATTAGTAGAGAACTGGTGGAAGCCAGACCATTCACAGAGGTGCACAGTGGTAGGATGGGAGGCAAAAGACACATGTTGCAACAAGGGAAATTCTAATTAGATGTTATAAAGAGATTTTTTTCACAGTGATCAGTGTCAAACACTGGATCAAGTTGTCTGGAGATAGTGTGAAAATTCCACCCTTGAAGAAATTCAGAGCTCTGCTGAGGATGAGCCTGAGCCATCTGATCTAATGTCCAAGTTGACCCTGCTTTGAGTGAGAGGTGGGATCAAATGAAGTCCAGAGATCCCTTTCAAATGCAATTATTCTACAGTTCTCTGAAAGATTCTTTTCCAAGACAAAATTTAGGGATGAAAGGATGCTATCAGTGTATTTTTGCAAGCATGGATTTTTGGGACTCTAAATATTTTCACATTATGGTTGGACAATGATGAGAAAATTTGGGAAATACTGCATATGTGTAGGAAGATTAGTGTATAGACCAGAAACAAATAAACCTGGAGTTATAGCAGTGAGAAAATTTTATGCATTGTTATGTAAAAACCTGGGGACAATAAGCATTTTGAAGGGAATAAACTGATCAGATGAGGGTGTATTATCTGATTGCTGCCCAACTAGGTCACCAGTGCCAGTACAGCCATGGCAAAGGCAGATACGGTTTTAATATGAAGATACGGTTCTAAAATGACTGTCAGACACCTCCAGTAGCCATTATCAGGAAAGATGAGTTCAAACACAAATAAGTTCATCAGGAAGTGGGGGAATGGAGAGCTTATTTTCCTGAAAGGACTTAGTTTAGGAAGATTAGACTGAAAACCAAAATGTTTAATGATTTTAAGTACATCAAGGTGGTAAACATCATGATAGAAGAAAGCCTGTTGAAGGTACAGGATATGATGTTAGACCCAGAACATCTGGGTATAAGGTTAGTAAACACTGAAGAAAGTTACAAACCACCACAGCATTCAAGTTCTGAAATAGCTTTCCAGCAGGAGTAATAGGTCTTAAAAATTGTCTAGGCCTTGGCTGGTGCTTGATCTGCTGTTGAAATAAATTATTTGATATGGCTGTGGGGACAGCAGAGGACAAGAGTTGATGACTTTGGATCATAAGACTGGAAAGGACATTGTCTTTCTAGAAATATAAGCAGAGCTGTTTGATGAAAAGCTGCAGTAAATCACTCTGATTCTTAAATGCCATTAATATTAAAGAGTTGTTATTTCTCCAAAGGATCTAGGACATCTTGAAATGTGAGCCACTGAGAAAAGTAAGAGGCATTTATTAACAAGGAGGCTTAGACTCAGGGACTGTCTGCTCCAGCGTTCATACAGCTGTCATGGCCTTCTACCATGAGGAGTTGCATGGTAAATGGTTATGTTCTGCCTTGGCCTAGGGGAAAAGTGCCTTCAGCTGAAAAATTGCTCTGGTTGCTGGTTTTGACAGAAGGCAGACTGTATACAGGAACCCCTTTATATGAAGGACAAACTGCATCTGATTTAGACCTGTTTTAATAGTTGGCTCAGCTTTATCCATTTAAAGCCATTAGAAGGGTCCCATCCTGCAAAGAAGATAGAGAGCCCTGTTGTATGTTTTTGCATCTGAGGAAAGCAAAGACATGTTTGAACACAACAGAAGAAATGTCTGCATTTGTCTTGTTTTCATTTAGTCTAAGCTCTGGACATCTTTCAGAAATTATTTTAAATATTGCATTGAAAGTTTCTCTAAACTTAACTGCTCTGCAGTGCTCATGTACATCTCTTGTTTGCAAGGATGACCTTCGCATTTCCTGAAGGAAAATCTCAGTTCTCTATCTGAACACACAAAGAATTCTTGTTTTGATACAAAATAAACTAGACCTATACCATGGCTGACTGAAAGTATGTAACTGCACTGTTTTTGAAGCAGCAGTCTCATGGATAAAAATCAAAACCCTTGTTCTATGGAAAATACTACAGTAATAGTCCTAAAATAATATTTTACAATAGCTCTGCTTAAGAGTTTGTAGCTGCTGCTGTGAAATTCTGTGATTTATTTTTTTAATATAAATACATATGTTATTTATATGTGGTAGCACTGGAGCCATCTTTGAAAGAAGCAAGCCTAGAATACAAATATGTACAAAATGTTAATCTGACATATTTGAAGTGTTGTCTGAATAAAACAGTGTAATACAAGATTTTGATAAGGAATGTGGTGATGTCTTCAACAGGATTAAATTATATTTATTTTCCTTTCAGAATAAATTATAAATGTCACAGTTCTGCACAGCTGAAAAGACTGAATTAATTAGCCTGTCACCTGAGAGCTTTCGCCCTTTCTGGAAGGGAATGAAGTGCTTTGAAAGAGCACAGGAAAGGGCCCTTATCCTACTTGACCTTTCCAGAGATGCAGCAGACAGATCGATAGGGAAGTGACTGCGGTGAGCTGGCACCTTGCAGAGAGGGCATACTTCAGGAGTGCTGAAACAGGTTATAAAAACATGGAGGTTGACTGCTTTGTTTTATGAAGAGGCTCTCCTATCTTTGTCTGTCCCTTGACTTAATTTTTTTAAATTGTCTGTATTTTTATCAAAATCAAACCCTTCTTCATTCTAAAACATTCGTGGTGTGAATTTATGATAGCTAATCTTGGGGGGTGAATGACCTGAGGCACTTGAAAATGACTCTCTGAGGTAGAGTTTTAAAGATAAACTGGACTTTCTATAGTTGTCTTTTTTGGCTCAAAATCAAAGCCACGTAGCATCACCATAGAAACCTCAAAGGTGCCCTCACTGATGTTGGTAAGAATTGGTGATGACTACAAGCACATCCAATCAGAGTAGTTCATACACTTGCTGCAAGGTTCGTGCTCTCTGTGGGATATTGATGCAGTGGTTTGTTCCTGTGATCCTTGGTCAGCTGTTTCCTTGCAGGTAGAGGAATGTGGAAGAGCACAGAGAGGGGAAATTGTTGTGGTTGAAAGTGCGTGTGCTAGATTCTTGATTTGAGGGTGAATTCCACCAAATAAATCTTCTCTCTGAGACCTGTTATGCAACATTTGTCTTTTAATGTTGAAGCCCAGTTGTAAGGAGTGATCCAAAATAGCACATAGTATGTGGGTTGAGAGAGCGCCACCTGAGACAGTGCTTCTGAATCCCCTCTGACAAGCTTTCATGTAGTGAGGGTTTTTAAGTATTTCGTTATGGGGAAGAGGGAATCCTATTTTCAGAGCCTGCCCTGCCTTCTTCACTTGTTTCCCAACAAGCACATTATATATAATGTTCTGCTTTAATCTTTTGCGTTAATCTTAGGCTCTGAACAGCTAACAAATTAAAAAAAGCATCAAGAGCTGCATGGCAAAGCTAAGTAATTATGTTGATAGCAGCCAAACCAGGTGTATTTCTCCTAATCACTCCAAAAAGAGGCATGAATACAAAAAATGAGTTAATAAGGAACCTTTGCAATGTTTATTGGATTTTTGTTCAACAGCAGAAATACCTAACTTGTAGTCACCACCTTTCTAAAACAAAGTCTTCCAGCAGCTCAGAAATGTGTGTCTGCTGAACCGCTCTGTGTTGCTGTGTATCTGAATGGCAGAGAAATTAGTGGACAGGAGGCATAAGTTGTGCCTATACCAGCAAATAGTGGCTGGGTGTTAATTTATTAGTATGGTGTCTGGTTCCTTGAGTGGGTCAAAAAGTGCTCTCCCAGCACAGGCCAAGGACTGTTCCCAATGTGTAGTTTGAATGGGGCACAACTATTCTGTAGGGAAAGAAGTTTAATGCTATGGATGTGGCTGGTCTGTGACAGCTCCTATCAGGGCTAGAGAACAGGCTCTGGCACTATTTAGCTTTCTGTGTAGAAGTAGCCATCATGTCTGGTCAGAGCACTCTTCTAGAAAACATGAGACAAGTTGAAGCCGATTGCAATAACAAACTCTTTCAGCTGCTTCCTAATGTGTATAGTGATGAGGTCACTCTTTTCCAAGGTGATGCTCTAGGCTCTGGTCCTTGCTTTGAGGAATTTTCTGTATTAAAATTAAACAATTAGTGGAGAAGATGAAGAGAATGAATACTTTCCCTCAATAGACTGTAACTGTAGCTTACAGTCAATGTAGAGGCACAGTCTTTTGTGATCTTCTGGCTCAATTAATCATGATTTCCCTTTATTACATATTGAATGGCTCAACCAGAAATAAAGGACTGTTTCTTTATACCCATCCCCCCTAGTGATTAAGTGATTAAGGCACTTGTGTGGAAGGTGAGAAACAAGGATTTATAATTTATTCATATTTGTACATCTAACGCTGACAGATTGCCCTGAGGGGTAAAATGGAGGATGAGGCTGAAATTACTGGATGTTTAGGCCAAGATTATATTGATCAGTTTAAAAAGACAGTATTCTGTGATTTGATTTAGGACAGAAGTCTGGATACAGGAGGCCTATAGACAGACCTATGAGTTATTTGTATAAGCAAGTACACTGTGAATGCCATTTGTTATGGCAAATCCCACTTCTGGTGTGGTGCTGCCAAAAATTTTCAGTCTTGTCTATGGGGAAAGGACGGCTGATGGCTACTGCCTTTCCAGACATCAAATACTCTAAGGTAAACAGTGCTCATACTCAGAATAATATAGGTACCAAAGGAAAAGGTTTCCCTGCTTTGCTGCTTCTGTGTACCCTCCTTGAGCATTTCATGTACAAAGCTGTGGTGGTGTGTTGATTTTTCATCCATCTTGTCTTCTGCTTTACCTTATAAATAATCAGTACGGCTTTGAAACCAGCTGAAGGAGGTTTTGTGGGTGCTGCTGTCTAGAAACTTGTCCAACTAATTAATTGTTGTGATTTGTGCTGTGCTCTTGCCCTCTTTGTAGGATTGTTCTGGGGCTGAGGAGGACAGTGCTGAATTACTTTAATCTTCAATTCCTATCTCTCTTAAAGAAACAAACCAACACCAAAACAAAATGATGAAAAGAGTTCTTAGAATTTGTACCTTTCTTATCAGCCAGTTCTATTTAGAGATCTCTTTGGCTAGGACCTATCTTTTTCTGAGACACTGTTATTATCTCTTTTGCATTAAAGCTGAATCTTTACAAAGGAATTAAACTTGCTCCTGCTGTTCTGTCAGTGAAGGAGATAGTCTTCTCTTCAATGATCTGTGGAAATTGTTCTGCGATAACCAAAGAGGCTATTAGAGCCCCTAAAGTCCAAGTTATTGCCTGAAAGAGATCTTGGCAAAGAGCACTTGGTCTTCAGTGTGAAGACCGTTAACCTACTGCAGGAAAGTTGCTTAAGTACCTGAAAATTCTTGTTATAGAGGTTATTACCTTGATCACGCAAAATGGGAAATAAGCTGAACTGCTGTTTTAAGTGCAGAACAACTGCAGTTCTGTTTAAAATATGGAGTGAATAAGCAGTGATACTCCTGACCTGCTAGAGAGGAAAACATTTTATTTTGATTTTTCTGTTAGAACTTGACACATGGTTCAATAAAATGTTAATAACTCCTTCAGGGTGCAGTGTAACCAACCTAAAAGTCTAGAAGTACTGCATGGGTACTGCATAGGTCAGTCACCTGTACTTCACATGGATGCATTTTTAACAGCATGTTCTGTATGTCATGTTCCAGCTTAATTTTTGAACTAGACTGTTTTTAATTAATTTCCAGGAGTGAAAACAAACTCTTGGTAAACTGTCAGATTGTTGTTGGTATGCTAATAGGGCTGGTGGGATTTTGCTCAAATAATCCAATGTATTCAAGAGCTGCTGTTGAGTTAGTGACCTTTTGACGCCCCAAAAAGGAATATGAAATCTGAAGCTAAGTTCCTGGGCTTTCCAGGCAATGTGTGGTGGTTAGATGCTTCAGAAAGGGATTGTTGGGCACCAATGGAGTCAGAGAAACAAGGCATCAGGAAATGCCAAAGGTAAATGGATACCTAATTCCACATGTAACTCAGTTACAAACTCTCTCTTGGAAAGAAGGCTGGCTTGTCTCTCTCAGAGCATGGCAAGAGCAAACTGGGATTCATTGCAGCAAATTTGGCAATGGTCAAAGCTTTCCCCAGTGGTATAGAAAACCTGCCAGACGAATTTCCTAAATACTATGAACTCTCACACCAGATGACTGCTCTGTCTTCTGGATTTATGGATTTGTATAAATAAAGTAACTCTCTCTTTCCCCCCACTTTTTGTTTGTTTGTTTGTTTCATGGAGGTTTTTTTGTCATGTCAGAAATGCTGGACAATAGAAGCAAACTATTTGGCTCAGTCCATATAAAGGGAGAAAATGAAAGAGTTATACTGGAGAAACAGGGAGACATCTCCTGTGATGTGAGAGACCAAGGTTTGTATCCCTGCTGCAGAGACAAGCTCGGTCCTCAGGTTTTTAGTATTGTATGTGAGTAAGAACAGGTTTAGCTGGATTGGAGAGAAAATACTGGAACACTAGAAAATCAGAAATGACTCATGATGTCACATGCATTGGCCTAAATTTCTGTCCCACATAGTCTTGCTGTTTTTTATCTGGTTGTGGGTATTTTAGATGCTAGATGCTACTTACTATCCCCTGTTTGAGTCTGCCACACCTATTTTCTCACACAAGTCCCTGAAGTGGCACTTGTTGTGGAGCAAATGATGACTGTGAGAAAATGAAGGTCTTGGCAGATGCATGGAACAACCTTTGTGGGCCTAGAAATGTTTTTCTGAATTTGAAAAAAACATTTGCCATAAATAACTTGCCACAGATACATATTTAGGCATGGGACTTACACAAATGGATGGATGGATACGTGGCCCACATACTTGTTTACAAATGGTTAACAAAGCCAACAAAATGTTTAAATTGGATGTACAGGTTTCGGGTTTTTTCAGGTTTATATACCTGAAGGAAAAATCCACTACTAAGATAGCTACAGCAATCCAATAAGTGGGTTTAGATCGTGTATTCTTAATTTGTCTCTTAGAATAGAGATCTGATTTTAAAAGCTGTTCTACAAATCAATATACTAATAAAACCAGAAGAGTCTCCAAACTATCTTTCTCGATCTTGTGTGTTCATGAACTGGACTTTAACAGCCTGCAGTGTCGATTCTCTTAAGCATTTGATTACAAAGCAGGCAGTGGTCTCTATGCAAAAGCTGTTTTCCCAGACAGATAAATTACCAGGCTAAAATACTGGTACACTTATTCCAACATTAATTTAAATTATTGCTTCTAAAAATGGTGCATCTGTCCAAAGCTGTGAAACATCTGGTTTCTTTTTTTGCAAATATTCATGGGCAAAATAAGTCACATATAACAGTAGTATTACCTACATCTATCCTGGTTTGCTGATTTTTATGCTATTCTACACGAAATTGCACATAGTTCTTCAGCTTCATTTCAGCAGCGTAAAACAAAAATATTTAAGTGCTCTTTAGGTATTTAACCCCTTTGGGGGCTAAAAGGAAGGGTAGGCTTGTGGGTAAAGCATGGGTCAGAGAATTGTTCACTTGGCTGTAGCCTTCCTGTGCTACTGTGAACAAATTAAACAGTTTAAACACTCTTTTCAGTTGGGACTTCCATAATATTGCTTCCTTTCTGTCTTCCCCATGTAGGCTATAACTTGTTTGAGACAGAGACCATCTCTTAGAGGGTCCATACAAGATACACTGATGCCAACTTCTAGGCAGGCTACAAATTAGCCTATTGCTGCTGCTGTTCCTTTCCTGTTTTTTTTATAACTGTTCATCATTTAAGATTCCTTTAGGTAAAACCTTCTGAACATATGGACATGGTGTAGCCTGTTGGAATTGTGTTTGCTTTTCAGCAAGGAGTTGCTTTGCCCATGCCTGGAGAACATACCTGTGTAAACAGTGAAAAATTATCTTTTTTTTTTTTGCAGTAGTGGCGTGGTCTTTGCCTCTGGGAGAAGTATTCTCACTAGGGGAACTTTTTACCTGTACTCTGAGATTACTATGTAAATTGGTTATCTATTCCTTTTTTATCTTTTTTCATCTCTCTCCTTTAGAAAGACATGTAACTTCCTATCTTAGCAATGTAATTCAGAATAAAGGAGCTAGAAGATTGCTATGACATCCTCAACCTTTTTTTTTTTTTTGAATGTAAATTTAGAAACATAAATGATTAATGAATTTAAAATGATGGCATACAGGAGGACCCTCCATCTCTAGAAGTGCAACGTATAGAACCTTCATTCTAATTTTATGTGAAATTGAAACCTTTTGATCAGTCAAACTTTGGGACCTTATGAATGATCTTTTAGAAGTTTTATAGTCTTAGAGGACACCCTATTGCATGGCACCCAGAGGAAACAGGAAGGACTTGCTTTGTTTCTAACTAAAATCCCTTTCTACTTGATAGGAATTTGCACAATTTTTTTTTTGTTACATTTTAAGGTCATAGTGTCGAGTACCTAGCCTTTATTTCTTTTCCTGTTATATTTCTCCTATTTTTCCTCCCTCCTCAAGCAAGCATATATTAAAAATCAGAACAAAAATTCATCCAGAACTTTGTTCTAAACTGTTCACATGAAACTCACTGACATAACAATGACATAGCTGCCTTTAGAATGTTGTTTCATTTAAAGATCTTTTAAGTAAAGAGCAGCAGTAATGTCTGTGAATTGGAGATATTGCCCAATTTACAATATTTCTAAATTTTCCTTCAAACCTTGTATAAGAAGGGTATGATCTCAACTATGCCTTTCCACAGCACACTGCTTTTACTGAAGTCTGCCTACACTGATTTCCTTGCTGGTTTCAAGGGAGGTAAGAAGAGTCGTTAAGAATATCAGCAGTTGTAATTTACTTCTACCCATTTAAATTCCGAGGTCCTTCTGGGGTTTTCATAGACCTAAAAGGAAAATGCTATTACTCTGCTCTGATTCAGATTTGCAGCATGAAACCGTCACTCCACTTATACACTCCACACATTGCATTTTACAGCCATTGTCTTGATTACTGAGCTGCAATTGATTCACTAGACAGCAAATTGAAAAATTATCTCTAGGCTTCTCTGTAAAATTACCTTTGATATCAGGTGCATTAGACAGTGCTTTAGTACTAACAGAAGGCTATCAGGCTGTCGCCTTCTCTGCCAGCTAACTCTGACTGCTAAGAGAAAATTAAAGTCCAGGCTTAGAAGCTACAGCCACTGACAGGCTCCCTCCAAACAATGGCAAGTATGGGATAGCAGATTGGGAAGGAGAGAAACACTCACCTTACTATATTCTAGCAACCTGGGTGCTTAATTGGCCTTATAAATAATGGTGATTAAAGATATCTCATGCTAAAGTTGATTAGAAAGAGCAATGTCCTTTTTATTTCGGCATCTGTGGGTTGCATATGTGTCTTCTGTAGTGAACTGTTACTTATGTGCCTTTGTTATCTTCTTTGGAAGTAAGAGGCACACCATAAAACTCAGCAATAGTTTTAGAGTAGAGGAAATACAGTAGTCTTTCACACTGTATGCTGAAGATGGAGGCCTCATTGCTACAGGTGTTGCAGAAGCTAAAAGTACAAATAATTTTGGATGGATGTGGGGTTTTTTTGTTGTTTTTGTTGTGGTTTTTTTTTTTTTTTTAAATATATACATGGAAGATAGGAGGTTGTGAACAGATTTTTGGACCACAGGAAGCAATGTACTCAACTGTCATAACCAGGTCTGTGCAGATTTCTGAATAAGGGTGTACTTGAATCAAAAAATTGAGACAAGGAAAAATAAGCTAAAGTATAACAATAGAAACCTTGCTAAGGAAGATGCCATCTGGAGTTTCAAGAGGGATTTCAGTGCTGAAAAGGATGAAAGCTGAACTGGAGAAAATTAGATAGTAAGTGTGATAGAAAAATGGCATTTAAGTAGTAGTTGCAGATAGCCAGTAAGCAGGGTAGAATTTCTTTCAGTTGGGTCCCTGCTAAGACCTTTTTAAGAGCAGTGGGAGCCTCAGGCATGCTTGAAGTGCTGAGAGCCAGAGGGGAAGGAGTGTAAAGTCGAGAGGCTGTCTTCATGCTGGTGGTATTCTTTGTGGTTTAATTTGGAAAACCAATATATTTGCAAGGAGAAAAAGTGAAGGAACAGTTCTGGGTCAGAGGGCTAGGAAAGTTCTTGTCTTCTAAGAGCTATTTTGAAGCTGCTGTTGAGCAACAGGAGGAGAAAAGTAATGTTTACTTCTTTCTTTGGGTCAATGAATAGAGGCTATTTTTATACAAGGGTGGGTTTTTTTCCTCTAGGAAAAAGGCTGTCACTGATGTAAGTGAAATTGTTGATTCTCTACTGCAGTAAATTTTATGTACCGATGGGGATGCATGTGAATACACACATTACTCACATCTCATGGGGGTGTCTAAGGACTGTGATTTCAAGGTGTCCAAGTGGAGTCACACCTTGTACAGTTTCTACAGTGTCCCTTTAGCCTCGGAAGTCCATGCATAGCTAGTATGTCTTCATTTAGATCTTACCTTTCCCTCTGTATGTGGGTGCATGCATGTGTGCACACAACTGTCTGCTGCTCTCCGTGGCCCTTACAGCTTGTGCTAAACCCACAAGCACCAGCAAAAGTGACCTTCCTAAATGTAAGATGACAGTGTTTTTATCCCTCTGCTCGGCATGTCTGGGAGCTGTAGCTGTAAAAGAGAGGAATATCTGCTTTTCTGTCCTTCCCTTCCGCTCCCTGCTCAAACAGAGCTTTGCAGCCCTCTACGGGAGGTTGGCGTTAGAAATTTTGTAGTGACCCCTGGCCAGTTTATGAACTGTCCCCTGACCTGGGAAGGAGGGGCTGACGCATGCCCTTGTTTTCCTTGCACTCTTTCCATGCTTTCTTTTCTTGCCAGACACTTTGACACCCCAACTTATTTTACACTTACAGCAACTTTCTGGTGAGAGCTTAATGAGTGCAAAAGGGCACTTATGACTTCCAAAGGCATATCATAAGGCATAATAGTGCCGTGGGTGAGACAATCTAAAAAAGAACAGAAACAGCAAAACACTGAAGGTCAAGCAGGAGACTAGAAATACCTATATACCCTGGACTGACTTTGCCTTGCCCTGAAGTTCTAGTTGGTTTTTTTCCCCCCCCTGTAGTTTGTAAAGCTCTGACTAAGTATTTCAAGTGTGCCTAAAGCTAGGCTTCACAAAGCATTGGTGCATTACTAGCACTGTGCAAAATCCTTTCCCTGTAAGCTTGCTGCTGTGCGGTAGAATGTTGTTAACACTTGACAACCTCTTGAGAAATAGTCGGCTTTCTCTGGACTCCAGCTCATTTGAGTGGATTATGGTCTGTATTTTTCCCTTCCCATGGAAAAAACACACAGAAGAAAAAGTCTTACTGGCATTTATCCTTGTTTTCAGCTTTACGTTCTGCTTTTTGCATTCTTTTCAGAGCAGACAGAAGCCCTCAAAAGTAACATTGGCAGTTTTTATGGAAAGGTGAGATTAACAGACTGAGAACACTTTTGGGCTGTTTATGTTCTGTTCAGGTCTCCCGTGTAACCAGCCACAGGGCTCTTTTCCTTGCTGTTATGTAGATAGGCTAGAAAGGTGCGTATTTGACCTAATTATTGATCAGAGTTTATTAATCTAGTCTCTCTTGGCATAATTCTTGATTTCTTAGTGGAACCTGCCTAAACATGAGACTGGATGAGTTACTTGGCATTGAGTTGAAGGATTGGAGCCAGGAACATTCTAGCCAGGAAGGTGGAAGCTGTTTTGCCATTCTGCTTGATTGTTAAGATATTGTTCCTCTGCCTTTACGGTTGAGGGTCTGTGTTGGTTTCCAGTTCTACAGCTACACTAAGTGCTCCTCTCTCTCTCACAAAGTGATGTGTTCAATTGAAATGCTTCAAGAAGTTCAGTCTGAGAGAGGATTCTGTGGACGAAATAATCCTAATTCTTGACTTCATAGAAAATACCCAGGGCCAGTCAGTGGCTGTTAGTGTGATGGGGAAGATCCCGAGCCTCTTTTATGCTGACAAGACTTACAAAACAGCAGCCCTCTGGGACAGTTTGGGATGTGCAAGGGAAAGCACATTTCTCCAGTTGTTTCAAACATAAGTAATACTGAATAAACACACCCTGAAATACAGAAAGCATTTGTATGTAACAATCCTTAACTTTATTTGTTTCTAAAGGCTAGTACAGAGTAAATGTGGACTAATAAAACAGACCTGGTGACCTTAAGAACCTGAACAAAATCACCAGAGCAGAAGTGGTCAGGCCCTTGTGAACGTGGGGTCAGCTTTGGGTTTTGTTCCTTTTTTGATATGTTGAGTGCAGCTGCGGGTACACACGGACCTGCTTCACCGAGACTCTTCCTCCAAGCTAAGACCTTTTACCACGGGCTTCCAAATGGTCCTGTACCCACAGTGTAATGGATAGCACAGGATGCTCAGCAAGGCTTAATATGCTTGGGAAGCTAAACAAGCTCTTTTTTATACTCCTATAACTCATCAGCTGCTTGTATGATGTAGATTTTAACCTTCATGGATTCCCAGATTGAAGGGAAATTAATATTGCTCCAATATTAATTGTTAATGCTTAGGAGGCCTGAGGACAGAGGGTGGCAGCACAGCGCTGTCGGAGCTCACCCGCACAAATTGTAAAGGCTGTGGCAGTGCTGAGTGGGTGTAAAACATTTCACACACAATTGCTTCTAATTAAATGTACATATTTTTTTGTCTTGCTTCACAACAGGGCAAAAATAACTTCTGTTTGCCTGGTGTGTTTTGATATGTTTTAAACTGTATCTTATTGCTTGACTTAAGCTTAGGTAGTGAAGTTTAAAACCATGAGTCATCTGTACAGTTTATGTATGCAGAGACAAAACTTGCCTCTAAGAGGTCAGTCACTGATCTTTTACTTTTTAAATACTATAAAATTTCTGCTTATTCTGACAACAGCAAACAGGCCATTTCTTAGTGTATGGAAGAGTTAAACAAATGGCTGTGGTACTGAGGTTATAACCAGGTCTAGCTTGGGGAGAGAGTGAAGAATCTTTGGTATGAATCATAGCAGAGAGGAATGAACCATGACTGTAGAAAGAGGCATGATTCTAGGAGCCCTAAAATGCTTCATTTTGCATTTTTGTCCTGTGGAGAAGCTGAGATAACGAATCGCTTAATGTAGTACTGGAATAGGTTGGAATTTTATAGTGCTGAGTGCAGGACTAAAACTTGCAAAACCAACCCCAAACCTACTAGCCCCCAAGCCCCCTAAACCAAAACCAGACTTACATCCCCATTGAAAAACTGGTAAAAACTTTATCCCTCTCTCACATGCCCAGTTAAGTGAAATGAAGGTGCTAGGCCGTTGGTAACATGATAGAAAGGTACGCATATATCCAAAATATTATCCATGAACCCTCTTTGTTCTTTGAGGAAAACAGTGAGTATAATTACTGAAGGATCATCCAGAGTTCTTAGTACTAAAAAAAGGTTTCCTAAATGAGTATCAAAAATTAGCTTTTTTAAAAAAAACTAGCTGAGCATTGAAAGGAATCCTTGCCCATTTCCTCCATTAACAGGAATGTCTTTGTCTCCTGTGTTTTGAATGAAAGGTCAGCTTTCCGATGGCAGACCAAAGTTTCTGGAGCACCTGGGTCAAAGCTCAAACAGAAGAGTTTTGTATTGTTGAAAACTGGTGACATGATTATATTAATTATACTGTTTATATTGTGATTATTTATATTGTTGTAAACTGGTGTTGTGGTTTAACCCCAGCCAGCAACTAAGCCCAACACAGCTGCTCACTCACTCTCCCCCACTGGAATGGGGGAGAGAATCAGAAGGGTAAAAGTGAGAAAACTCATGGATTGAGATGAGAGACTTTAATAGGTAAAGTAAAAGCCATGAATGCAAGCAAAGCAAAACAAGGAATTCATTCATCACTTCCCATCGCAGGCAGGAGCTCAGTCATCTCCAGGAAGGCAGGGCTCCATTGCGTGTAATGGTTACTCAGGAAGACAAATGCCATCACTCTGAACGTCCCCGCTTCTTTCTTCTTCCCCCAGCTTTACATGCTGAGCATGATGTCATATGGTATGGAATAGCCCTTTGGTCAGTTGGGGTCAGCTGTCCCAGCTGTGTCTGCTCCAAACGCCTTGTGCACCCCCAGCCTCCTTGCTGGTGGGGTGGGGTGAGAGGCAGAAAAGGCCTTGACTCTGTGTAAGCACTGCTCAGCAATAACAAAAACATCCCTGAATTATCAAAATCCACAAAATCCAAAACATAGCCCCATGCTAGCTACTATGAAGAAAATAACTCTACCTCAGCCAAAACCAGCACAATTGGTGACCTGATTTGGACCTGTGTGATGCATTAATGATGTAGCTTGAAAATCCCTGTAACTCTGAGATAACAAATGTAACTACCAAATTATGTTTACTGGAACTCTATAGAAGTAAAATATAACTTATCTATGACTTGTGTTAAAATAAGAGCTTCTTTGAAAAAGAAAACCCATACACAGAAACACTGGGTGACTTTTACAAATACCTTTTTCCTCATTAATTTTGTTTAGCACATCAACAGTTCACTTAAAAGAGGTGTTATATTTTGCTTTTACCTCAGTTGGTTTACTTAATCTTGTCTTGCTGTGCTCTTTTGGCTAATCAGGAAATGCATCACAATCTGTTTATTTGTGCAGATGAAATTATTTTATGTCTGATAATCCCAGGAGAGATTATTCAGTTCTGAATTGCCTCCAGAAGTCTTACGTAGTTTACTGGGAAACAGGACCAATATTTATACCTGTTTCATACTGGAAATTATTTTAGATCAGAACAACGCAAAATAACATTCCTGATCTGAAGATACAATATTCTGGAAACTTTTGAAGCTTTTTAGTTGTGGAAGAATTATCCCATGCTTAAACAGTAGAAGAGCTCAGTAGACTAACTCCACTGAAGTCCAATATGACTCAGAAGAATGGAGAGAAAAGATTGCCTCTTCCAGTTGACTCTCACTTCTATTTCTGATTTGTTACTCTTTAGAATTTTTTTCTAGCTTCATCGCTACTTCTTGTTTTTTCTAAGTGCCTTTCTTCAGCAGAGCATATGAGTATAAAAAAACAGAGGCAAGCATCTTCCACCTCAACTCCTTTTGCATGGCAGCTTCCTAGATCTTTTAATAAAGGCATTAAAAATCCTTCAAAGGAGAAAGGTCAGCTCTGAACAGGCTAAATTACGCTGGTAAAAAAAAAAGTAGTATTAGACAAGTCAAGACCTGACTGATAGAAGTCAAAATGCACATTTTCATTGGAACTGTACTTTATATTTGTGGAAAGAATCTGAAATATTACTGAGAGAGTCTTTCTAGTTACTCCTTTAAACAGCAGTTTGATAATCTCCTGCAGCTGTGCTAACATTATTGCCAGAACTTTATGCAGTTTATTTCGCTGACATCACATTTCATATTAAGTACACTCTGATCTTCACAAATCAGACTAGATGTTGAAAGAAACATTTGCAGTGACCCATTTTCTGCAAGTGAAGCATTGTGCCCCTATGAATCACTGTTTTAGAAAAGCTTTGTCTGCGGGGTGTGTAAGGTGTTTCTCCAAAACATACATAAGTTGCAAATTGTCACACATTTCATTATCCTTCCATTTCTGCAAGAAAGAGTTACACAAACTAGGAAAGCACCTGATTTTTGGCAGCTTTGCTTTGTAACAATTTGGTAGCAGTAACATTGCCCTGACATGAAAGGTGGGATCCCCCGACCTGGGGAAATGAATGTTTGTGATGGGAAGAGATGTAAACGACACAGCCACAGTCTGTGGTGTGATGGCATCGGCTGAGGTCAGGCAGATGGGTTTCTTTGCTGCAAATAAGATTAGTTCCTAGGTGGGTTCAGTTTGTGCTGGGAGCCAGAGCAGCTCCCCAGAATTTAGAGAAATGATTCAAGCCAAGCTCAGGAAGACTCAAAAATTGTGCCCTTAGGTTCTGAAGAGCAAGAAACGTTTTGAAATAATTATTCCTGGTGGAGGCTGTAATGAGGTTAGGTTAGACACAATGAATAATTCTAATTCCTTGTTGTCTAATGACACAATTTAAAATAGCATTTCAGATTCGGGCCTCTCAGGTAACTGGGTTAGATCAGTAATCCCTTGCTCTTCTACTTATTCCTCAGAGCTGTATCTTTTTTGTGACTGACCAAACATACATAGGCTTTCTGCGTTTCAGTATAGCAATCTGACGATAAGACTTTCCTTTGTTGCTGTATGTATACACAAGATGTTTATTTGGGGGCAAGGTAGAATACAGTTTTCAATATAAATATTTTGGTTGAGGGAGAAAAAATCTTTGGAAATAATTCAGGGGAGGAAGATATTTTTGAGCAGTTATGAAAAGCTAGACAGAATAATTGCAGCATCCAAGCCTATTGTCAGTAATTTTTTTTTCTTACCAGTCCTTTGAAATCTTCTTCCTTCAATTAGTCTCTGAAGGCAGATCAATAAAATAGTTTTCTTTTCCAAGAGTAAAGATGTGTCTAGACTTTACAATGCAGAAAGTAACAGTTTGTCCACAGCAGTGATGAAGTCTCCACTCTTAACTACTGTAATATATATGTAGGGCTCCCAGTGTGACTGAGTCTTCCTCATACAAGGTGCTTTTATCTACATAAAAAAGCAAGCTTTTCTCTTAAGTCACTTGCAAACAAGCTGAAGAAGATTGGTAAAAGCAGTAATGTTGGGGAAGAAATATTTTACTATCTCCAGTCCCAAGATGAGGGTAAGCTTTTATATTTGAAAAAGGGAAGTGTTTAAAACAAGAGTATTTTTTTGCAGATGTATTCTTTTACTTTCAGTCAGCCCTAGCATTCTGAGGTTATTAAAAACTTAAGCACTTTCAAGCGTTGCTCTGCTGATGCTAGTTACAGGCAGTGAGCCCATGCCCATGAGAGACATTATGTTCCAGCTTCTTACTTCAGCTGTACTTGCTTGGGCATCAGTAAGATCTTGTTTCTCACTGCTCTGCAAGGAATGGCTCTCACACAGGATTAAGGAAGAGTAAAACTATGAAGAAAAGATCAGGTGGTAATGGTTCCTCCCTCTCCAAAGGAAAACAATTAAGAAATAGTGAAGGCACGTGGAGTACAGATGCAGCTGTCTCATTAGTATGTTACACAGGCATGATGGCCTGACCTGTACTTGTTAAGTACTTAGGGGGTCGGGGGCGTCCCTTAAAACTGAATCCAGCTTTAAGATGAGTGCGGCTCATAGAAATCCCTGCTGGAAGAAATTGCGGAACCATCTGTTGCAGGACCACACTGTCCCTCCCGCCGTCCAAGAGGGGCCAGGACTTTTAACATGGCAGCCAGCAGCTCTTTTGTGCCCTTCTTTCCCACCTCTGCCAGCACACCCTGGTTGCTCTCATGTCTGCACCCGGGTCAGGTGCAGACCAGCACACACCCCCTCAGTGGTGGGAAAAGGGAGGTGGGACCCCTGGTCAACAGGCAGAGCCCCCAGCCAATGGAGCACCTCAGCCAGGGAGAGCCCCAGAACCACGACCAATGGATGGCCACAGTTCAGATCCAAGCAGGCTATAAAATGGGGAGCCTGGTGGAGACCCCCTTGGAGTGGTTCTCCTTGGAGCAGTGGGTCTGCAATTGGAAGTTCTCCCCATGGAACTGGGGTACCACCCAAGGAAACCTCCCAGGATTGAGTGCCCCCTCCCCTGCCTTTGGTGAGTGAATGCTCCTTCTGGGTATCCTCGAGTGAGCCCTCACCCCTTTGGGTGAGCGATTACATCTGGGTACCCTTGAGTGAGAGGCTTCCCCTTCAGTGAGTGAGTGTGTGTGTGTGCACTTTGAGGTCCTCATTCTTATGTTGTTGTCTCATTGGGTTCAGCTGTTTGGATTTGGTTTACAAATTAAAGTTTGTTTAAGTTTATTATCTGTGTGAAGCTGCTTTGGTGTACCTTTGTAACACTGTAATTGATGCAGCGAGCACGGTGTACCCATGGAGGGATTATTACAGAGGCACAGTTGTGCCCCTTCTCCCTTCGGAAGGGGGTGGGTAAAGGAGAAGTGGTGTGAACCTGACGCTGTTGTGAGGAGGGTGGGGAAATGCCATGGAGGTAGGCAAGCTGGTAGAGGGAAAGGAACTATTTGTGCTCTCCTGGGTGCCTGCCTGATAGAAGCACAGGACCAGCATAAGTATTACTAGCAGTTGGAAAGGGATAGCTCTGAGAGGCAGTTGACAATAGATTGTTTGGAAGCGGACTTGCAGCGAGAGAGTGGACATATTTCTTGGAAGAGGATTGAGCTCATGTTAAGCCAAGTGAAAAAGCCTCCTAGTGTTGTCCAAATTCAAAAACTGATTGTGGGTACTGATCCCAAGGACTGGGATTGGGACATCTGAGGAGATTCTGAGGAGAACAGTGTTAGTGAGACAGAAGAGTTAGAACAGAAGGATGTGAGACTTCTTATTAAAACAGAGAGGCAAGAGCCGGGTAGAAACCCTTGAACAACTGTCTGTACCACCCCATGGATGGGACCTGAACTTAGTGACTTACAAGCTAAGTTCTCACAGACTGAGCGAGACAGAATATTTGCGGCGTGTTTCGCTTACCAGCGGTGATCAGAGACTGTTGAATGACGATGAGGCTTGAGGATTTTTGGGGACCTGTTGTGTTTTTGAGTGACAGGCCAGCAGGTGATCAGTCTATAACATCTTGGGTGGCATATTGTCCTGGGTGTATGGGCCCCAAAGAGTGAGGAGAGCCTGTTACCGTTCGTATTTGGGGGGTTGTTAGAGCTGGTGGAGGGGATACAGAAGGCTGCTTGTGTACAGGTGATGTATGAGGGAGGGCAGCAAGGGATACAGACGGCTGCACTGTGGATCCTGCCCACCTTAGGCTTCTCATTAGGGACCTAGTGATCACCTTAAAAATACATGTACAGTCCTTAGAGAGAGGATTCAAAGAGCCATAGGATGCAACCAACAAACTCCTCAAAATCTGCCTGCGCACGTGGTAACTTGAGCCAAAACACTGCATGACATAGTCACCTGTGGGTGCAAAATGGGGCAAACAGATCCAGACAGTGGCGCAGATGGGAGCAGGAGGGTCTGGCAAGCTAACTGCGAGGCTTGCCCTGGATGCTCCCCCCACCCGGGATCCTGAACCCTTCCACAACAGGTCAGATCAAAGTGGCGGTCAGGAGTGGAAGACGTGTGGCAAAAGGTATTGGCATTGGGGGTACCCTGAGCTCTGTTACATGGGTGGGCCACCGAGCACATACGATGGCTGGTAGAACTGCTGGAGGCATTTGGCAACACAAAGGAAGTGCCAGCAACTGCTTTTCCCCTCCCCCTGCCACGACGGGAAGTGAAACCCTAACCCTTCTGAAGTGTCTTTGCAAGGGGAATTAAACTAACTAAAAAAACTAGAAGCTGCGGTTTGCGGCTTGGGCCACCCAACCCACTTGGAAAATTCTTGTCAATGGCCTGCCACTAAGGGACACTATGTACATATTCCCCTTGGTCTGAAGGGGATAAATTTAGAGTTTTTAATTGACACAAGAGCCCAAATCAGTGTTTTAAACAAGCAGCAGGCGGATGACCTTGGAATCAAATCATTGAGAAAAGCCATCAACATAATAAGGGTAATGAGTGCAGCAGAGAGGTGTCTGTTAGCCCAAACCCAGTTTTGGCTGCCTGGCGAAAAGCAAATGATGGCAGTTGAGGTTGCCATGAGCCTGTACAAGGGGAACAAGGGGATATTTTTAGTGGGTAAGCACTGGTGCCTGCCCAGTGGCAGCATATGAGGTTTCAGAAGCTGTGGGCTGGAAGCCACTTAACATCAGAACAGCAGCTCACTCCTGCACTGCTGCCATCTAGAGTAACCCATGTTTCCCAATATCCCTTGCCAAGTGCAGCAAAATGGAGCATTACGGAAGTTATTAATGATTTCAAAAAAAGGTAATAAGCTGCACCCATTCTCCCTATAACTCCCCAGTCTGCCCCAGTTTGCAAGCCTGACAAGCGATGGCAACTAATGATTTGTTATTGGGAATTGAATGGTAATAGCCCACCACTAACAGCTGCCATCACAAACATAACCTCAGTGGTGACTGCGATACAAGCGGCAGCCCATCCATGGTTTCTGCCTTGGATGTCAAAGACATGTTCATGATTCCCCCAAGGGAGGAGGACAAATCTCAATTTGCCTTCACCAGGGAAGGGACACAATACACCTTTAATCTGCTTCCACAAGGGTACAAGCACTCTCCCACTATTGCCTGCAATGCCCTGGTTGCACTCCTCAATACTGTAAAAGTGCCATTGGGTGTTCACATATACCAATACATAGATGACATCCTGGGTGGAGACAATAAGGAACAGGTTGGGTGGGTAGCCAAGACTGTCTGGGATTTGTTGATGGAGAATGGATTAGATATTCCAACTTCTAAATGCCAAGGTCCAGGGCAGGAAATTCTTAGATACCTGGGGGCTTGGTGGATAGCAGGGCTCCTGTGGTACCTGATGATGTCTTATTGGTTAATGAAAGGAGGCAGACCCCAAATAGCAAAGTGAAACTGCAACGGCTGTTGGGCACATTGGGGTATTGGAGAAAGCACAATACCAGGATATTCTGTAATTGCTCGCCCGCTGTATGACTAGCTCTGAAAAAAATGGGAAATGGGATTGGACCTCACAACACACGGAAGCCCTTGGTGTCCTAAAGGATTAACTTAAGACCTACCAGAAACTAGGCCTGCTACACCCATGAGACCTGTTGAAGGTGGAATGGGGGTTTGCAGAACATACTTCCTCTTGTGGCATATTCCAAAAGAGTCTGCAAGGGCCAACCAGACCCTTGTTGTTTTCCTCCACCTCATTCAGGGAAACTGAACAGCGGTACTTGGAGTGCGAGAAGCGGCTTCTCTCTTGTTAGGGTAGTTAAGGAGGTGAAGAGATTGCATATGTTACACATCATTATCATGCAAGGTCCCTTCCTGCTATTAAATTCAGTCCTCAAAGGGTCACCCATCCTCATCCCTGTCTCGTCCCCCCTGACAGGGTGGTGCAGAAGGCCACCATACAGAAATGTTATGCCTACTTGGAAGGGGTCAGTTACTTATTACCATTGAAAGAGGGCCCCACCAAAATTTCAAAGTTCCAATAACCTGTGAACCCCAACCCAACCCTGCTTAGTTTGCCTTATAAGCCTTCTCTGATTAAAGAGGCACCTGAGCTAACCCAAGATTCAGATACACGGGAGATGTGGTTTACAGACTCATCAGCCCATCAAGTGGGGGCAAAGTGGCAGTACACGGCAGTGGCAGTGGAAATTGCCACTGGGAAAATGCTGACAGAGGAGGGGGAAGGTCGTGCTCAGGTGGGGGAGTTGTGTGCTCTTATTAGCAACAGAAAGGGCTGCTTCAACAATTTGCACTGATTCTTATGCAGCTTATAATGGTGCCACAGAGCAGGTATGCCAATGGGAATCCAGCCAGTGGCTTGTGGGTCACAGTAGAGTCTGGAGGGGTTGTTGGAAACAGGCAGATCATGACTCTTGAAAGTGAGTTGGGTGAAAGGTCATGTGAAAAGTGGAACTCCAGCCACTAAATGGAACCAACAAGCTGACTACTTAGTCCAAATCAGAGAGGTTGATGGCATGCAGGAAGACTGGGAATGATTAGCTGAGTGGCTGCACATCAAGTGAGGTCACTCTGGAAACGCAGATCTTTACTATGAGTGGCGGTCTCAGTGGTGGCCGGTGTGTGTGGCAACATGTGAAGCAGCTCTCATGGCCTGCCCACAGTGCCAAATAAGACTTAAAGCCGACCAATTGAGCAAAGGCCCAGCCCAGAACATCAGACAGCGCAAGACCCTTTGGAGTACCTGGCAGGTTGATTGCATTGGGCTGTTAAGACCGTCTTATGGAAAGAAGTTCATCCTGGTAGGAGTAGAAGTAGTTTAGGGACTGTTGGTGGCTACGGCCATTGGCGCTGCTACTGGGGACCAAATGGTGTGGGTGTTGCATGAGTGGTTCAGTGTTTTACCCACCCCTGAGAGTATTCAAAGTGACCATGGATCACATTTTACAGCCACAATGGTTCAAGATTGGGCTTGAGGGGAAGGAATTAAGTTGGTGTTCCATACGTCATGTTATCCCCAAGCCAATGGGATCGCCAAGTGAACAAATAGTCTGATTAAAAAGTATGCTGATGTCTCATGACCCAGCTGGGACATAAGGCTACCACAGGTGGTCTTTATTGTTAACAACCTCTGGGGAAGTTGTGGAAACCCCAAAATCTGAGCATTTTGTCCTGCAGGACCAGAAATGGGTGACAATCTTAAACCAGACAATAAAAGAGACCAGTTCCCACTACAGACGTACGTGGGCCAACCTGTAATGGTGAAGCTGCCCTCCATTGGCATTGTACCCATGACTCTGGAAAAACCCAGAGGCTTATATGTCTGGGAAACCCTGGATGAAAATGGAAAAACCCAATGTATTAGCATCTGGTGGATAATCCTGGACTTCTGACCTGAAAGCCCAGACCTGAGGGACCGAAGCCTATCTTTGTGCTCTCTTACAGGGCAATGAGGAGGTGGATTCTGTTGTTCCTACTGGTGGCAACAGCTGTCGGTACAGATGACTCGGACCTGGATGGCAATGAAAGTGATGGTGGGATTTGTGTGGATGAGGAACCTAACATCAGTAATGGTTTGTTTACCCACCTCTAGATCAGCTGAGGATCCCTTGCCAATTTTTGTACAGGATGTCGACGTATTGCTAGCTCTTGAATTAATGTGGGCTCAAGATAGCAATTGTAGCTGGAGATTTCAGGGAGACAAAATGGTTATAGGCTACACCTATATTGCTTACAGCTGGTCATTGGGCACAATAAATGCTAGCTTAGTATGGGATGCTGAGTGCAATTATATTCTCCAGTCAACCCACAAGGCCACGGGGTGGAGGCCAAATGGCACTACACCCTTCCCCAAAGTCCAGTGTGGCACCACTGAACACGGCTCCCTATGGAACGTTGGTGATCATTCCCTAGTATACACCAAGCCACTAAATGCCTCTTGGTGTATCAAACATCCTGGCAGAGATAATGGGTGCCCCAGCGTGTGCAATAACAACTGATTCAGCTGTCCACTAAATTGAATATGGACCAGGTACGCCTATGCCCCTAGCTGGTTAGGGGGGGGGTGGAAAAGATAAGAAGACATGCATGGCAGGAGACTCCCCACTCTGGGACTGCCAAATGGATGCAAGGATATAGATAAGATGTCCCTGTTGTGGCTATACCCACTGGCCCAAGAGGATTACTGCAAGGCTGCCTATGCAGCAAAACTAGCTATTCACAGCCTTCCGTCCTCAATTGCCACAAGAGAGACTATTGTCACCCTCTCACCACTATTCCAGGCTGAACATCTTTTGTCTCTACACCCCTAATCTAGTATGGGCGTGTTCTGCTGGCCACCTATAATCCCAGCTATACCCAACTATCCCAAAACTGGCTTGCACATTAGCTGTGCTTTCCCTTTGTCTTATCTAGCAGTAAGATCCCATACCACAGCAGTGGTGGGATTGCATATCAAGGAGGGCATGGACAGAGTGGCAAAAGGTTTCAACTGGGATTAGATGGTGGTTGCAGTCAGTCTTTGGAATGGGGATTGCACCAGTGCAAAACTGACAGGCTGTTAGGGAGGTGAGCCTTTAGCTGGAAGCACTAACAACAGCATAGGCTTCCTGAACCATCAGTGTGGTGGTTTAGCCTCTGCCGAGGTCTGAGACCACGCGGCCGCTGCCCCTCCCCCACAAAGGGAGTGAAATACAAAGCCCCAAGACTGAAATAAGGAAAGGTTTAATACATCAATGCAATAGCAACACAACCAACAACAACAATAACAATAACAGTAATAGTGATAGCAATGAACAGAGCAAAATAGCTACCAAATACAGCAGTTTGAAGCACGATGTACAAAACCACGAGTGCACCGCGCTCCGCGCCAGGAAAATGTGACCTGCCAGGATGTGACGTCCGCATGGTATCTGAATAACCCGGCTAGAGCTCCCCCCCCACTGCTGGGGAAACTTAACCCTATCCTGGTTAAACCAGGACAATCAGTTACAAGAAAACAGCAAGATGACTATCCAAAACTGAGCCATATTGGACTTAATGCTATTGAAGGAAAAAGGCCTATGCAGAAAGCATATCAGTAGACGATTGTTGTGTCCACATCCCACGTCTGCACCCGGGTCGTGGTCCCCCTCAGTGGTGGGAAAAGGGAGGTGGGACCCCTGGTCAACAGGCAGAGCCCCCAGCCAACGGAGCGCCTCAGCCCGGGACAGTCCCAGGACCACAACCAATGGATGGCCACAGTTCAGATCCAAGCAGGCTATAAAATGGGGAGCCTGGTGGAGACCCCCTTGGAGTGGTTCTCCTTGGGGCAGTGAGTCTGCGATTGGAAGCTCTCCCCATGGAACTGGGGTGCCACCCAAGGAAACCTCCCAGGATTGAGTGCCCCCCCCCCCCCCTCGGTGAGTGAATGCTCCTTCTGGGTATCCTCGAGTGAGCCCTCACCCCTTTGGGTGAGCGATTACATCTGGGTACCCTTGAGTGAGAGGCTTCCCCTTCAGTGAGTGAGTGTGTGTGCATGCACTTTGGGGTCATCATTCTTCTGTGTTGTCATTCTTCTGTCTCTTTGTGTAGTAATAAATTCCTCAACTGGTGGCCCAAACCTATAGTTTGTTAAATGTCATTGGAGCGTTGTTTTGGTTACTCCCATTGTCTCATTGGTTTCAGCTGTTTGGATTTGGTTTACAAATTAAAGTTTGTTTAAGTTTGTTATCTGTGTGAAGCCACTTTGGTGTACCTCCGTAACAACACCTCTGCTAAACTTGAAGGTAGTGCCAGGGCTGTAATGTAAGAGAGGTCTTTGCATGGACAGAGAAAATGACTTTCATGTTGCCTGAGATATTCAGGTAAGCATCTGCTGATGAACTCCTTCCTCTCCTCCTGCTCTTTATTAATTTCTATTTGTCCAGTTTGTTTGTACAGTCAAAATTCAGCCAGGTCCTGCACACCATAGCTCTGTAACAACAGACAGGCCTGGTTTGCAGAAGCTAGAAGAGGAGGTTAGCGATGTGACCTCTGTTTTGTGACCTTGGAGGCAAAACCAGTGTCTTTGAGATCTGTAGTATGCTGCCCATCGTCACACATCAGTTATATGGCAGAACAAAGAGTGGCATGTCTTCTGCTTGGAATAGCAGCGTATTCCTTGGCAGGCTCCCTGGAGGCTCATCCAGATTTGTATGTTTGTTGTTGCTGTGGTGAAAGCAGATGACTGATTTAGCCTACTTAGTGGGGTCAGAGATGGGAAATATTTCAGATCTCCTTATTCCTCTCCATTTGCCTTGGTTTTCTCAGCTTCACAGGGGAGATAACAGCAACACTGAGATAGCCAAATATTTGCTCGTATGAGTACATATCTTAATTAGCAAAGTTCTTTGAAAAACTGTGGCAAGTGCTCCAACAGCAAGAGGGATTCTTCATGCTATAAAAAGCCAGGAACTGTTTCCTCCAGCATTTAGTCACCTCTCAGGATGAAGCCACTAATTTTTCCTCCTCCCCCTTTAATACACATTATGTAAATAATCCTAACAATAAGATGTCTGGAGTATTTTATCGCTTAATTAATATGGTTTCAATATTATGAATAAATAAGAATAAATAAGATCGTGTTCAGATTGTGAGTATAGTAAAGTTGAGAGGATATGATCCAAGAAGGAGTTTCAAATCCCTTCACATCTGTTCCTCTATTTTGTTGGATTAATTTTATGTTCTAAATTAAATTATTCTTATGAATCTCTTTCCTCTGATGTTCTGCCCTCCTCCCCCCATCTTTTCATCATCTGTCTGCTCAACACCTTTGCTGCTCTCTCGTATGGGGAAATAAAAGTCACTTGACAGCCCAGCTGGCTGAGCAGGTCTGTGCTGTTCCCCTCCCTCCCTTGTGGGGCTGCTGAATGTGATGGGTTTGGAAAGCTCTGGACTGGTTGGTGTCTGTTTTCAGATGAATGCAGGCTTTCCAACTGGCATTCATTGTTACTTTGATCCATGTTTTAATTAAAAACTTGGGAATTCAAAGTCCATTGAACTGTAGTAGACTTTTTTCTAAAAGACCCTTCTCTTCCTCTCTTCCCTGCCCTAAAATAAAACCCAAACACCTCCCAGGGCCTTCTTTATTTCTGTTTAGTGAAGGAGAAACAGTTGTTAAAGATTCATCTCCTTTACATGGTTCTTACAAGGACTTTTTTTTAAGTTTTGGCTACAGAAATGCTCATGTGACTATAGTTTCCAAGTCACCAGAAAAGAAAAAAAAATAATCAGGAAAAGGTCAGAAGACAGGAAAACAAATTCTTGTAGGCATATAAGATGCTTATTTAGAATTGAGATGTCATTTTAATTTTGCTAAATTTAAATTCTCAGTGGAAGCAATTGCCCCTCCCTCGTGTTAGGAGAAGGACCTGGCACATTTTAGGCACTCCCATAAGGTGAAAATAACTGGGTTGCAGGTACAGATGCTAAAGAGCTCCCTGTCCTCTCTTCGGTGTAAAGAGAGTCTGCTCAGAGATGCTTCCTTCCAGACCCAACCTTGCACAGCACAGCAAAGGCTTTGACCCCTGGTACGTGCCCTCCTTGCTGCTTCTGAAGTGCTGTAGCTCCCGCTGGGGTGCAACTGCCTCCCTGATGTCCCTCTTGCTGAGAGCAGCCAGCAGTGCTGGGCCCTGAGTTACTGATGGCTGACTCCATGGTCCCTATTTTTGCTAAAATGAGTAGCTCCATGCTCCCAACTGATTTACGACCACCACCTTTGAAAGGATCAAAAGTCTGTAGCTGTTGCAAATACCCTCTCCTTTTCTTAACTGTGTATTTTTAAGAACTTACAGGTGTGCAATTGTTAGTGGGACTCAAGTGCTTCACATCTGGAGAAAAATGTGGTTGACATCAGCCTGACAAAAAAGAAAGCACTTAAAGAGGGACAAGCTAACATGGGCATACTAAATGACCATTTAGAAATGGATTATAGCTAGAAATTTACTGTTTTTCCAGAACTGTTGTCAGGCCATGATCATTTATATGCTGACATGTCTCATAGTACATAGTGAAAGAAGTGAAAGATGAAGACTAGTATCTTCTGGTATCCCTTTGGGTATATTTTTGCACCTTTCAATATATTTAATGTTATTCTTGTACTCTTGTGTTGCAGACTCCTGATTGCAACGAGCCACTTGTGGAGCAATCTGTGTGGTCTATGGCTTTTCCTCCTTCCCTCGTGGGAATGCAAAGAGAGGATGCAGGAGGCATCCTGAGTCAGGTCCAGCATGTTAAGACATGTGCTGTGGTTGTTACTTCATGGTGGTGTCTCTTTGAGTCTGCCTCCTGAAACTGGGAATATTTTTTCCCATATAAAGCATATTAGCCATAATCTCTGCGCTTCTAATTTTTTTTTTTAATTCTACTACTTAGGCTTATCTCTTCACCTGCAGTAAAAGAAATAGCAACTTAATGCAAAGAAAATCATACCTGATTTATTCATGGTTGTATAAAGAGCATGTATTTCTTCACATACAGGTAAATGGAATTATAAAGATGAGACTTTGTGAATAAAATTTTGAGAAATGAGAGAGGTCGCTAGTAACTCATTTACCATGACAGGAGATGAATAGAGGTAATTTAGGCTCGTAAAAGTAAAATTGGCTCATGTCTTACATTACATGACATGACATGGGGGTGGGAGGAAGAATATTGTTTAGCAACTGGAAAGCAGAGTGGAGTTGAGAATTGGCAGCTGTGCTGAGGGGGTTTGACTGCCTGGCTCTGTAACCTTGGGTGAGTCATTTTGTGTGCCTGATAATACGTGCTCCTTTCTGTAAATACAGATCTAATTCTTGGCTAGATTGTACAGGGTTTTGTTCTCCCCAAGAAGCACCAGAAAATAGGACTCCAGTGGGGTGCTGCTCTATTGCCATGTTTGAATATCAGAGTTTTTCCTCCTCTCTTTTCTTCTCCTGTGGCTGGTGTATTTGCTCCGTAAGTGTATTTCAGCCTTCACATCTTTCCTGGGGACAGAGAGAGTGGAATATAATCCCGAAAGAAAAGCAAACATCCTTTGGTTTTAAAGATATATAATAGTAAGTTAAAAAGATTAGGGCCTGTGGGACTAGGCATTATGAGACTCAGATGAAGTATACGACCTTCTAAGGTACCTACCTCCTTGGACAAATAAGCTGGACTGAAAGCACAGATGAATTGTGCCTGGGAAGTTCTTTCCCAGGACTTTCCTATTAAAAACACAAAACAAAAATGAGACTGAATAAAACTATACAAGAAAAAATTCCCCTTGTTACTAGTGACAATGTTGTGAAAGTCCCGGAGTTAAAGGATGGTCAGGGCTGCTCTGTGGTGTGAGCTGAACAATGGCTCCCTCTCAAGGTATAGAGATGGCTTGAAATGAGAGTGAGACCTGGTAAGGACAAGGTGGATGCTAAAAAAATGCATGAAAAGAGCTAAAGATCTTGCATAAATTAGCTTTGGAGCAATTTGTTCCCCTGCAGTGAAGAAGGACAACAGGTTTTGTTGTGGTGTTTGAAGGTGGGGCAGGCAGAGATGAGGAAGTTTGAGGGTAAACTGGGTTGGCTCTGACATGGCCTCTGGCTTTCAAAGGTTCTAGAGTGTGCTTTAAAGAAATCTGTGGGACTATCAAAACCACATCAGTTCTGCAGCATGGGTTATGTTTGTTTGCTGGTGTGAATGGATTAAAAAACCAAAAATGTCTATTTTCTGCCTAACCAGGGCGCTTTCAGCATTTTTAGGCTCTTAAGAAAGCTAAACAATGAGACTGTCTTATTTCTAGTGTCATTTTGGTTCATAAGAAGTCCTTGCTATCAGTCTTTTTGAAGCTGAGATATTAATCTATAAAATGGAGTTGCTAAACCTTACATTATCAGTAATTAATATAATGATCATGTTTCTGTTTTCGTTTTTGTGGGCTTTCTGGTTCCTCTGAGTGGTGATGATGTGCAGGCTGCACTTTCTTAATGAATTATTTACACATTATTGCTGGTAACTGGAGACAGTAAGATGACTTGTGCCTCTTTAAGACTTCCCCTAAATTACTCTGAAGACTCTGCTGTGGCTGTACTACCATACATACCACTTCTGTGCTTTTAATCAGCTCATCATGCTGCAAATCTGTGAATAATGTTGTTTACAACAGTTGGGGCTCTTCACTAAATGCTACAAACAGCTTTGGCCTGGGACTTGCTGAAGTCTACAGCGACCGCTCCAGCCTGAGTACTAATCCTCACGCTTTGCAGCCTGGGCTGTGATTTACCACAGGGATTTAAAAAGCCTATTCAAATTTAGGAAGCTGTACAAATGCTCGAGGTCTGGGTAAGCAGGAGAGAGCGGTATAGAGCTCAGGGAAATCTCCATCTCCTAACCTTTAAAAGGTCTGTGTGCATCTCTCTAGGAGATTTACTTGAAGAAAGTCTATAGATACCTACCTCCTGACGAAAGGGCAAATCCAGAGGGGTTCAAATGGGCTGTGAAGTATATAAGGCTAAGACGGGAGCTGGGGCATCAGTAAAAACTGCTAGGTGATGTTTGTGTTGATGAGCAACCAACAACCTGTGACTGCCATCTCTACAACAGGGGAAAAAGTTATCGACTCACAGGTCTTGTTTGTTTCTTTTGTTGTTTTAACACAGAGTAAGACAAAACCTGGATGTAACACATACTGGGCTTTCATAAGCCAGGGAAGGAAAACTACGCATGAGTATTTTCAACTTTTCCTGGCAGCTGGGTCCTTTTGTGCTACCAGCACCCGCTTGTGCCTTGGAGAAGCACAGAGCCCGCGGACACTCCAGGATTAGGGAGGGGAATTTTGGAGTAGTGAGAGGACAGGAGGCCAGTCTGCAATGCAGGGTCATATCGGGATTTTTTTTTTTTTTCCCTGGTTGTAGTTAGCAGGTCATGTTTTCAATGATTGACTCTTAGGTTATGTTTCCAAAGTTGGTGCCCCCGCAGATGCAAAGTGGCTGTGCTGTAGCTGCCTTGCTTAGTGTGTCTGCTCAGCACACCTCAGCCCTGAAAAGGAGGAGGCATCTCTGAGACAGCAGTGCCATTTTTACCACAACTCAATTCATGGCCTGTCTGAAGATGATTTTTTTGAAGTGTCTGGTTTGGGTCTGTGTGGGAGACACACTCGTTATCTCTGACTCCTCCTCTTCTTCCATTCTGATGTATCTCATCATTACCACAGTTCATCTTCCCTGGTTTAGTAGCTTCTGCTTGTAAAATTTATGTCGTTGCCTCTTCACCACCTTCCTTTCAACCCAGCGCTTTCAGCAACTCAGTTTGCCTTATCCTTTTCACCACTGATCTCCCTATACCCTTTTCTTGTTTGAATAATTGCCCAGTGACTTAGATTTATCATATCTTCTATTGTAAAAACTTTCAGGAAGAGAATGTGTCTGTATAACTTGCTCTACCTTTATGGCATTATAGACTATAAATGGTTATTATTAATAATGCATCTCAAAATGGTCTCTTATTTGACAAGTGTACTTTTATTTTAATATATAATATTTATGGCATGCTTGTAAGTGTACTGCAGCATATTTTATAAAATTAATGGAGTCCCACAAAATGGGAACTCACTACTGTGTCTGGCTGTTAAATTTTTGCTGAGAAATGGAAGGAGGCTGCAGGATTTTGTATGCAAATTATGAAAGGTGGAGATTCAACTTTATGTATGTTGGCAGCCAGTGTTGGAAAAGGGAGAGAAAAAGAGCCCAAGATGTGATATATTAAAACATTTGAGAATGATAGAGAAAAGAAAGCTTCAAATTTTGCTGAAGCTATTAATGTTAAGACATGAATGCTTTAATTAAAGAAACAAAAAATCAGCCAAACAATCAGAGGCACTGATTTGTTTTTACTATGTACAACATAGCTCTGAATGATAAGAAAACGGGTAGTTTGCTCAGTGAGAATAAATCCAGACATAGTGTTTATTGTCTAAAATAACCATATTTGAAAAATAGATCATCCATAGGCTATTAAAAAAGAAAAGAAGAAAAAGAGATATAGCATCTATGCTGTCTTTTCCTCAAGCGTTCCTTAGGCTGTATCTGCTCCATAAATCTCCATGTAAAATTCTATGAAATTGTTTTCTCCAAGTGAAAAATTGACTTCACTAAAATAAATGGGAGTTTTGCCATTGCCTTAAATGAAGCTGGTCTTCTTGCTGTATGTTATTTTTAGAAAGAAAAGCGCTCATCAGTGCAAGAAATTTTCCCGTTAGCCCATGTCGGTGATAGTGAGGGTATAAAGATAGACGATTTAATGCCCCAAACAAGTTGTGACTGTGAGCAGCCAATTAATTAATTCTCTAGTTGGAAAACGTTCATACACTTCGGTGTGAGGCTGTTTTCTCCTCCTTTTTGCCTTGGAACAGAAAGAAATGAGAATTAGATACTGAGATCTATGTTACAGTCTATCAAATCCTACGGCAGAAGTGGAGAGTTGTAAGGATTGCTTATATCTGTAAATATATCTTAGTATAAACCACTAATAGAGTCTACATGTACTCTCACTTTTTCTTTTTTATTGAGAAATGTTCAGGTTTTGGATTAAAGTAAGATGTGGACAATAGCATTTACTGGACAAATGTATTCAATTTTGGGTCTAAAAACCAATGAAGTATTCTTTGATTTTTTTATTTGGCCACAGATAAACATGAGACAAAACCAGCAAATTGAAAAACAGGATTATTTTTCTCTATAGCCTCAATTTCCTGTAATTTAATGTAGTTTTTCAGGGCTTTAGATGTGGGTGCAACACCAACTGACTTCTCTCATAAACGTATTTTCTCTAGAGCTCTCAGGGTGGAAATGGCTATGGTAGCAGCTGAGGGCCCCTGCAGAATTTGAGAGGCACTGTTGCATTGCTCTGTGCTGGCCTTGCTGGGAGACCCTGGGGAGGCCTCCCAGGTAATTGCTCCATTATGTAGGTCCTGGCTTATCTTTCCCCCCTTGTTTGCATCCGTGGGTGTTAGGAGAGAGGTGATCAATAAGATGATAAACTCCCTTTTTCTGTCTTCATCCCATTGGACCGTGAAGATGTGGTTTAATTAGTTTTCTATCTATTTGTATTCTTAAAGTAGAAAGGTGCTTCATGAGAAAAGGAGGGAATAACAGGTTTCTTTAGAGACTCTCAGGTTTTTCTAGCATCTTTCTTTTAAGCTCCTGCTCTCTCAGCCTGCTAAGTCTCCTTTGCTTTCGTTCTTTTGCTGGCATGGCTTGCACTGGAGCTAAGTCACCAAAATTAGTTTCCTGAGCTATCTGAGCAGCGCCTGTGCTGTGCTGTGAGAAATCACTGATTCTGCTTCTAGGAATTTTGCTCTTGTGCTTTTCTACACCTGAGACCTGTGGAGAGGGGAGCACTGTTCCCAGCTTCTATGAGTGGTGGTTGATTAACACTCAGTCGGTGTTTTAACATGTGTCCTTGGTGCAGTTAACTGCTTGTAAGGCAGATTTTGTTTGCTCTTAGGCAAGTTTTGATTTGTTTGTGCTCGCATCTAGTCTGTGTGGTCACTCCCAAACACAGGAATCACAGTGGTGAGAGCTGGCTTTACACCATAACTAGCAGTGGAAAAAGCATGTTTGGAGCTACTTCTTGGCAGTTTGCTGCTTAATGTTAAAATATTGAAACAAAATAAAGAAGCAATCTTTCTTGGTCCGCAGTTTCCAGAGAAATTACTGGACTCCAGGAGGAGTCAAGCCATTATGGGTAGTCTTGCTTCCCGTACGGTGCTGGCAGTGCTTGGCTCTGTAACATTTGTTGGCTGAGATGCTGTGAGTGATACCTGGCTCTGGAGCTGCGTGCTTGCAAAGGCCTTGATCCCATTGCTGGTTCCCGTTCTGATACATCAGTGGGACCAAGGAGGTGTCTGTGGAGGGTAGGATTGCTCAGGGACCCCGCAGGATGGGGTTTGGGGCTCTTTACAGCTTGGACTGGGTGCTTGGCCTGCATCATTGGCTGCCCGAGTGAGTACCTGAGCCTCTGGCTGGCTGGGTGGCATTTCTGGTCAGCAGATGACAGTGGTGGTTAGGAAAAACTTCTGTAACTGAAAGATGCATTGAAATTGGTGTATTTGCAAAGAAGTATGGCTTTTCACAACTAGCAAATCCACTGCCTTCAGTTTTTCATGTAGCAGCAGGGAATACACAAGGTTATGACTTGTGTTATGTATCTCAGTAGGTTTCAGTTCACTCTGGACAGAGTAGAAACCACTCGTTGACTAGAAGGTGCCACAGCCTTAAATTCATCGGGGAAGGCTTGGAAGTGGTCAAAACTTCTCTTTGTTGTGTGATTCTGGGTTAAAAATCTGAGTCATTAGAATCAGCGTTCAACTGGATTACGAGCGAGGGGCTGGGAGCAGTGGCTTTTGGGGCACCACCAGCAGCTCCGTTGCGACATGTCCAAAAGTGCTGGTCTGCAGCACCCAGCCACGGTTGTGCTGTGCATGAGGGTGGGCACCCGCGCTGAGGGACACTGGTTACGCACCGGCAGGCAGTGAAGGAGACTGGTGGCAAACCCCTAATTATGGAAGGAAGGCATCAGGGACCAGTTCTCTGGTTCCTCAACAACAAAGAAGGAGCTCTGTGATGCTTGAGCCGATGGTTTGGGGCTCTTCTCCCTCTGCTCTTCCAGGGAACAACATAGTAAATGTGTCTGGACGTTTGACTCTTTTGGTGGTATTTTGAGCCATTTTGTTTTGCTTTCCCTGGGTTTCTGCTGAGATCTGGTGTTTGT
Source organism: Strix uralensis (assembly GCF_047716275.1). Taxonomy (NCBI): domain Eukaryota; kingdom Metazoa; phylum Chordata; class Aves; order Strigiformes; family Strigidae; genus Strix; species Strix uralensis. The sequence continues at coordinate 56,986,943 of NC_133974.1, forward strand.
CAGCTCCTGCCCAGAATGGCTATGGAGTGTTGTAGTATTAATTCACTGCTCCTACCCTTGTTAGCTCTGGGTGGCATCTTTGAGGACAGCTGAGACAAATCCCGAAACTCTTGTGCAATTGTAGATTAGAAGGTGTTGTGTAAACTGTAATGACTGGAACTGCACATGAAAAATATGTTTTTAGAGTAAGTTCTTGTTTCTGCTTACTTATGTACCATGGAATTGTAGCTCAATATTTAAAGCAACATAAAGTTTTGCCATGGGGTTTTTTTGGTTGGTTTTTTTTTTGTTGGTTTTTTTTGGTTTTTCTTTATACATGGAGTGCTTATGGCTAGTTGTTAGCACTGGAAAGCTAAATGCAAATATCTGAGGAAAAGCGTCTGAAACACATACAAGAGGAGCTGGGAATTACAGCAAACCCAGAAGCAAATGGAATAGAAAACAACTGTGGCTGAACACGTAGCTGTAGCTAAAACATAATCAAACTATAGTAAGACCTCTTGCAAATACAGCATGTGCTATAGTTTTGCTGATCCCTTACTTTGTCCCCCTGCTATACAGTACTGTACTTTCGAAACAGAGCATTGTAATATTTTAAATTGCAAATTGAGGGGAGGGTATGAAGCTTATGGACATAGCTCTTCACAGTACATAGCAACAATTTTCCCCATGGGGTTGAATATACAATTGGACATAGCAAATGTGAAAGCAGTGAGGTTATGAGTCTGCTTTTATTCTTTTTTTTGAAGTTGAGGGATTTAACATGCTAGGAGCAAGCTGCAGGGGCTTGTAAGATTCAAGCAGCAGCAGAGGAGCGAGCTCTGCAAACACACCTCTACCTCTGAGAGGGGCTGGGGGGACCTGAGGTTCTTGGAGCAGAGGGAAGCAGAGGTGCCCCCAGCAGCAAATGTAAAGCGCTTCATTGAGACAAGTAGGACTGAAGCATGGAAATATTTCGCACAACTGAGGTTCCTCAAGGAACAGGCATCAAAATAGAAAGTTGGTTGGGAGGGAATGTGCTGGTTATTAAATAGCAATTATTTAGCTGGTAGAGGTTAGTAGTAGCCTCTAGCTAGTGATAAAAGCTGGATTGTAACATCTGAACTGTTGGGTAAGAGCAGCAGGATCACAACTGTGACATCTTAGAGCAGTGCAAGAAAGCTGAAAAAATTTGACCATGTATTTTAGTAAACAAAATTCAAACCAGCTGAGGTCAACCAGCACCACAGTTGCCTACTACAGAGGCACTCCCAAAGCTTTGGCCTTAGCCATAGCTGCTGGACCATGTCATTTGGGGAGGCTGAATCCAGCAGCTTGGCAGCAGCAAGACTGCCACAGCTCCATGCCCCAGGTCCAGCCAGTAGCAGGGGTGGGCACGTGTTCCCTGCAGGTCCAGGTGCACACAGACAGACCTATACAGAACATATATGTATGTGTATGGCCAGCAACGCAGTTCAGCACAGATGTACTCAGCACTCATGCAAGCCCCTTATTCCTCTGTTTTCCCATCCTTGGGAAATCACCTATATTCCTTGCTTTGCTCACATTTGATGCCTCCTCTAAACATCCCATAAGTCTTGTGCAATGCCAGAATGCTCTTCCCCTGCATACTCCTTGGCAATGTCTACCCTCCTCCCCACCCCTTACCCCCCCGCCAAAGGTGCTCTGGAGATTTGCTCCTGTTGACTCACCCTGATGGGTTGGCACCAGGGCTGAGGCTCTCCGGGGATGGCCCTGGGAGGAGGCCTGGACAGGGTGTCCTTTCCTCTGAGTCCCTCACTTGGGTTCCCACCTGCCTGTGTGCTCCTGTGCTCCTCTGGGAGTGTGGTGCTGGGCGTTTGGTGCGCTGACTCCCAGGGGTCTGGGAGTAGCAGCGGCGGTATTACATGGTGCCTCAGTGTGCCATTACCTGTGTGCTCCTTTGGATATGAACTTTTTCAAATCACATAACTTACCATTACTGTGGGGTCACTATTTGCAGCATCAGAATCCTTTTAACTATCCTCCATGGCTGAAATAAATAACTTTGGGCTCTTCTGTCATGTGTGTTGCCAACCATAACACCTCTCTGAGCTTCTGAGAACCAGCAAGTGCCCTTGTCATAGGGTGATGCTCCTTGGCAGATGGATCAATGGCCAGAATGTGACAGTATAATAAAGTCACCCTGACAATTTTTTTTTTTTAAACTTGAGGTGCTCAAGACTAATAGTAGCTCTGTGCTACTCTTACTGATGATGTGAAAGCAATGCACAATTGAAGTGAATGGATAAAATATTAATAACGAGTGGGGTCTTTAATGTCCTCTAAAATGTCAGTAGGGGAATGGTGAAAGGCAAACAACCTTCCACAGAGCAGCCACAAAGTGTGCACAGAAAGTTTGGAGAGCATGTGAAAGTTTTAGAGAGGTTTCCAAAGGGAAGGTTGATTATAGTGCATTTACTTATAGGGTGAGTGAGAGTTGGTGTAGATAGAGGTACTTGAGAAATGTACGTCAAACCACTGGTACTGTTGAATGCTAACAGCCTGCTGGGCTCTAACTGGATTCTGCAGCTGTGTGACTTGCTCCATCCACCACTTTGTGCATGGATAAATGCATAAAACCAGGAGAGAGCAAAACCTTGTGTTTTATCTCTTCTCACAGTATTCAGACAGGAACTCTGACTCTTGATGACTGTTTCCTAGATTTGGCAGACTGCTTTTTGATGCATAATCTTTCCTCCTGCATTTCCTCTAGGACAGACTAATCCCAAGATTAAGGCAGATCAGATGAAAGGCTGTTTCCATAGCAGATGCTGTCATATGAGTGCCAAGTTCCTCTTGTGATAGAGCAAGGCCATAGGGCAATGCAGACAGTGGGGCAAATCCTGTTTGTCTTGACTAATTCTCAACTCAGTCCTAGTTCCCTTTTTCCCCTGCAGAAAACAAACCACACCAAGCATCCAATTAAGAGACCAAATCGCCTGAAATTCTAACCCAGGCTTGTATTTTCATCTCTCATGAATAATGATTGGCAGTAAGGTTTGCATTTGTTATGTTTAACTTGTTGAGTAGCAGTTTGCGTGGTCCTGGAGCCAGCTACAGGAGGGAGCTGCCTGCTGACTACCACAAGAATTGCACTGTGCAGCTGCACGCCCGCAGCTATGCTGGAAAATGAGACAGCAGATCCAAGAGCCACTCTCAAAAATTACTTAAGCAGGTCTAATAAGTAAGTCCTTTAACAGAAATTGATACTACTGAGACTGTTCCGTAAAATCACAGCAGTTTATTTCACTATCATCTTTGGATGAGGCTTTCTACTAAACAGAGAAAACAAGGTTATCTATGAGGTGTACCTGTTATTTCAATAGTTAGATTGGAGATCTTAACGTCCTTCTGACACAAAATGTTACAGTTCCTATGACAACTGTTCCTTTCTCCTCTGGAGCATGGACTAACGATAGCACTTTATTACATGATCATGTAAGCTGGGCACCGTGACAGCCTTGTCATCTCCGCTCTGGTGTTTGCTCCTAAATGGCATTTAGCTGAAGCCCGCTTGTATTGTGCAGAGCATGAATTGGAGTGACTGACCTTCACTGTGCTTACTGCCTGCCACCTCTGACTTCCCAGCTTCCTGCTTTTCATTAGTAGGGTCACTTTCTACCAAAATACATTTGGTATGCTGAATTTTATTAACAAAAATTTTTAGAAATTTATTTCTGCAGTAGCAATTCTATACACTGACTAACATTAATTAACAATAGTATCTTAACAAGTACACAGAGTACTAATCTGTATCAAACCAATCTGCTGACAAAAATTGATGAGTATAGCAGCCAAACCAGACTATGCAGCAGATTCCTGTAGTTACTTCTGCAACACATTTAGGAGAAATTATAACAAGTTGAACAGATATATTAAAAGACTTTATTCACAATAGAGAAATTTTTACAAATATAAGTTCTTAAAAATTAAGCATCTTGATCTATTACGTATTCCATAATTTCAGTTTATATAAAGATGAAAAGACTAAATGGACTATGTACAAATCAAAACCAATTTAAATGCACGATAGAAATGGATAATATGTATGATGAAGTCACCATAGAAACAGTGAGCCATTGGGCATTGCAAAAATCTGTGTACAACCAACACATATGCAATACTTATCTCACAAACAATCAACTTTTTTTTCCCCCATGAAACAATGTGGGTGCCATTTAAAGTGATCTACCTCTTATGACTTAACTTATGCAGATTTAAATGTGTTATTATGCTACAAAGAAATGGAAGAAGTATAGGCAGTGTGTTTATGCAAAGATAATGCCTCCACCCCCCCCCACCCCCCCAACAATAAAGCAATTTCTTTTGCTCTTATCAATGACTGGGAACACAAAGTGACTATCACTAGCCATTTCCATGCAGCTAGTTAAGTGAACGGGAAATAAAATGGAGGTTATCTCAGCAATCTAACAAGCAGTGGTAAGTACTGACTGTTTCAAAATGATTGCTCTAACTTTGGTGTTTGGGGGTTATTTAAAAAAAAAAAGAAGAAAAATCAATATATTCTCAGTTTATGAAAAGGTTTTTTTTTTTTTTTCTTACAATTGGCAGATCTACACGTTGTACAATCTTCTTGTCTACTTACATTAGTTTACAAAAAGTACAGTATAGTGCAGTTTGTACATACAACCTGAATACCAGTATCAGTCACATCAAATTTGTGCTCTTTCAAATCATCATAACTCCCAAACTAAAAAAAAATATTCATACTAAATGTCTGTATTACAAGAAAACAGTCATGATGCTTATATTTAAGTACATAGGACCCAATGCATACAAGAGTTGTGTGTTTGTAGCCTACTTTTTGAAACATGGAGAAGAGCTATTTGGTTCTCCACTGTTTCTCTTCAGCTTGTTAAGTGAAGGCAGGATCACTAGACACATCTGGGGGAAGCACACTGTGGTTAAGAAAACCATTTAAAAAGAGGCTTACAAAACATTTCTCAAAGGCTGCTTTTGTCTGAGCTACTGTAGTTATTTAACTGATATGAGGCCTATAGCAGCACATGCACAACCATGTGGGTAGGCAGCAGCAGGTGACCCAATAAAGATAACTAAGATAAAAGTAATTATTATTACTTTTTGGTTAAAGAGGGAAAAGAATTTTTGTTTTTTATTCCACAGCTATAATTTCTCTGTGGTACTTGGGGGAAAAAAAAAAAAGCTCTCTTATAAATACTGTTTCTGAAGAAATACAATGAAATATAGTCCTCCAATGATATAAGTTCTGGAGTATCAAAATCAGCAGGAGTTCTGCTTTTCAACAGAGGAGAGCCAAGACTTCATCCTTGCTTGTTCAGTTTCAGAAAACTGTTACTGTGTGACATGAGGGAATCCATACTTTAAAAAAGAAACTGAAAATAATTAATAGTTAAAAAAAGGCAGTAAAGCAAAATGTCTTGAGCCACTTGTGCCGGTTCCATGTAAGCAGGCTTTACCTGAGGCAGATGCACATACACATGTATCCATCCATTCTCCCAGTGCTGGGTGGCCCAGGCTCAGCAGGGTACCCGTATTAACTTCCACATACGAATGCCGAGCTCTGCCAGGCCTGCGATGGAAGGATCAGCATCACTGAAGCTCCTCTTGCCTTGCCCTCTACATGAATGTCTTTGGCAGCTCATGTGGCACATGCCATCTTCCCTGTCTGCAGGGGAAGCAGAGAGGCAGTGCTGTCTTTATAGACTCCAGAGGGTAAAAAGTTTATGGGTCAGCCTCCAGCTGCTATACATAAAAATGTAATTAGTTATCTTTGCTCTTGGCTTCTGCCTAAGAAAACCTACATTGCAGACCTTTATCAGTATAGAAAAAATGTACTCTGTAATGCCTAAACAAATGTGCTTCCTCAGCTGTGATTAAATATGCTGGACATGTGAGCTATCTTACTAAATACCTTTAAAGATGATTACTGTTCAGAACCATATTTGTTTTGTTGTAGTCCAATCAGTGAATAATGTGCTTTCTCAGAATGGGAAGCCAGGTGGTGTACCCTACTCAAAATGTATGAAAGTCATCCTGTCACTAAATGGAAACATAGGTAGACTTAATCATATAAACCGCTCCTAACTACACTTAAGTAGAAACAGGAATTAATCGTGCCTCTTTTTTTCCCTTTGGTGATGCCACGAAGTAAAACATTTTTGGCAAAGCTGTTACCTTTCATAGTAAGACAGGCCTCTAATCTAGGGAATATTTTTAAGCATGCTGTGTTTCTCTCACTTAGAGAAGACAGACTCGGTGCTTTCAGAAGTTTTAGTTCTACACTGGATGGTTTCCTCTCTGAATGTTTATCTTCTTTTAAGGAGACAAGTTTTCTTCAAGGCATCTGAACATCTAGCATTATTCATGTAGATACATTAAATTGCTTTGTGACAATAAACTATCAAGTCTGGTGTCAAGTCTGAACCTATGTGAATGTTTGAGAAAATCCCAGAAAACCAAAAAAATTGTCTCTGTTATAATTTTCAGCTTCCAGAAAAATGTCATTGAGTATTTTTTTGTCTTTTTACTATCCAACCAAATGAAAGCTACTGGACTAAATACATAAAGAAGGTAAGACTCCCTTTCTTAATGAGAAATTAGTATCTGATTTTACTCCATAATAGCCTGACTAAAGACATGAGAATAACACCACTTAGAAAAGGGAGGAAACAATTTATTCTATTACAATATTCTAAGCAAAACCTGAAAAACTGAGGTCTGCTAACTAATGTGCTAAATTCATAGAAACTAGTTTAGTCTGACTTCAACGTATACTGCAGCTTCAGAGTCATGTCTGCATGAGATGAAAATATTCCTATGTAGACTTCATTGACAATGAAATACATCAGATATTTTACCAAGTAATGATAGACCCGCATAAGAAGAGGCTGTCACAGTCACAAGATTTGTCTTGGATGACACACAAAACAAATTAACATAGAACAAAAACCCAGAAAAAAGCTCTTTATACTTAATTCAATATGGCTTTTTGCAACATGGCAAAATATTACAGCTTAAAGCAGACATCTCCTCACAGAGGAGAAAAGAATTTTGCAGTCAAATTAAAAGCATAACAGGAAACAAGTAACATGCAGACCCTCTGCTCTTTTTGGCCAAGATGACACTGCAGCCTAACAAAATCTGGAGAGATGTCCTATTTCTCTTCTAAGAAGTGTTTCAGCTGGATTAGAGGACTGAGGTTTTATCATAATTAGTTTGGGTCCATTCATAAATATTTACTGGTAAAGAAAACAGACTGCAAAACACTTGATTTAAAAGTTTAACTCAGGAATTTAAAACCAAATCATCTGTTCAAGTCCTGGAAAGAAACATAAGGAATGAAACAAAGTATAACTTAATCTTCATCTATTTCTGATTTTCTTCTTTATTCCCATTGTCTTTGTGAAGAACAGGGAGAGGATGAGCCTCTGTGTTGAAGACCCAGTGTTCGAATGGAAGAAGATCATCTTCAGAAAACAGCAAATACAAGTACCTGGCAAGAAAAAAAGCAGGAAATGTGACCACATCAGGGAAGTCAAACTACAGTAGTTTTCAGGAAAACATAAATACCTGATTTCCCTAGATGAATGCATCAATGGAAACAGCTGACCACACCCAAAACACCAGTAAATCCCAGCATCACAGTGATTAGCACAGAACTTTGGGGCTACTCAACTTAGATTGAAATCAAGGGCAATAGCAACTGCAGACCAACAAAAGAATGCCTCTATCCTGATGGAGGACAAAGACGTTTAGGCCATCAAGGTTCTATTTGCTTCCATTTCATCCTTGGTAATTTTATTACATATTGTTTTGATAATATACAACCATAATAATTTTTTTCCTCCTAACTGTCCACATATATCAAGGTGTAGGAATGAAAATATTGTAGTCCAATCCTGTCTTACTGCTGAGAACAACCTCTGGCTTAGGATTTTTAAAGAAAAAAACCAGCATTAGACCAGTAGCTTGGGCACCCATTTACTAGGACAGGGTCTATTAAATCCAGCAGTAACCAAGAAACAAATCCAACATTTAAATTTGTTGTCACGATACAAGGTAGTAGGTACTGTAGCATGATTACTGAAGTCTGCTTACAGATGAAAGTCTGCTTAGCAAATGGAATTTTATTTTTTTCTCAATCACTGTCCCCTGAAGGCTTTTCTTGGTCTAATTCTGATAGGCCAATTTAAAAGGTATAGTAGAGGGAGCACACTATCTCAAAAAACCATATATGTTTATAAACATATTTATGATATTTCATTTACTTGAGTATTACACTTTCTGTTGAAATGTCATGATTGCTTTTTTCTGGGCCTTGCAACTTTTCTTGCACAGAAAAAAAAAAAAAAAAAAAAGTGAAGAGATCAAGACAAAACTTCCTTTATTTCATTAACAACTTAGGAGACGGTGATAGATAATGAAAGCTTTTGTTTTTCTATCTTAACAGACCCTGTGAGCTTACCATGCAAGTTGACTTATTTTTTCTTTTTCTGTAGTTTTAAAATGAAAAGTATGCAATACAAGCCTGATAAATCCTCTGTCTAGTTAACCTGTTTCACTAGTGTTGGCATATGTAAGTAGATCCTATCAAATCTAGGAGATGTAATTTCTCAACAAAGACTATCAAGTACTTTATCAGAAGTAAAGATAATTTCCGGAAATCACAGAATTTAGTTTATTGATAGAGAAGGGGAAAAAAAAGGCAATTTGACTTCCCGTCACCCAAGGAAAGCTCTACTATTTCAGTCAGATTTTGTTACGTGAATGTCAAGGGTACTAATGATAAATACTTATCTGTAAAGATGATACATAGAACTACTTCATATTAATAAAAGTCAACTTTCTTAACTTACTTGAGTGTCTCTGAAAGGAAGAAACTTTGCTGCACATCATCATGGCTTTCATGATTGTTATAAACATCTCTAATGCCAGAATAGCCACCATCTACTCTGCAGTGTTTTTCCAGTGCCTGAAGAGGAGGGAAAAAAATACCCAGTGGAATTAACAAAATGAATCATCTGTCAGTTTTTCTTTGACAATAAAACTATCCAAAAAAATTTGTCGCTAATTTTTTGATAAAGAGATGAAAACTAGATAAAGCCTTAAATAGAAAACTCTTTTTAAAAAGACATAGGCACACATGTTTAAATTTACGTTTAGGAAGAGAAGCAAAATACTGAATTAATAAAAGAAGTGAACACAAACCAGCTTTCAGAAGGAAAGATATAGAGATGTAAAGATATATGGATTTTCACTTATTTTCTTTTTTCTCTTTTCAGTAGGAATAAAAATATCCTTTTTCTCACAGGCTTGTCTATCAGCCTTCAGAGATTGTGTCACATATACGTTTCTTGGTCGTATTTTAGTGCTTAAAAATTATGGTGATAGAATTGAATACCATGATAAAGACCAGTCTTTTTCTTACCTCCTGCAGGTCACTTCAAAAAAGGAAAGGCAATGCTCCATTTTTTATGTAAGTTGTTTGGTTTCTTTTTGCAATTATTTCATTTTTCAATGGGAAACCTCTGATACTGGGCTGTGACTGAATTTCTTTTCTGCAGTAGGTACTATTTTTCTTTGACACCTTTCTGAAAAAGCTTTGTCTGTTACACAGGAGTAGACAGAAAGCTAGTATGTGGCTGGACTTAAGGCAACATGTTTGAGATTTAAGTATAAGAATGTGTTTTTCTCTAACTAGTTTCCAAACTGTGTATGCAGGTAAAAGGTATAAAACAGATGATTGATTCCTATTTTCCAATAAAAAGGAGCACATGGACCACCTAAAAATATAATTTCTTTTCTGCTGACAGTAATGATCTATATGATCAGCTAATTATCAAGGAGAAAAAAGATAAGATGAAGGGTGTATACAGAAGGGCAAAAAACCATGTACCTGGTGTTGGAAGTGTAGAAGGTATATACAGTTATACTATTTAATAAACTTTGCTGCTTTCCTTTATTTTAGACAGGTGGTTTACATTATACAGGTACCTATATGCCTATATATGAGCCATAACTTCTTTAAATATACTGCTATCCAATACCTTATTTGAATATTAGTTCTCTTATCACTGCTTTGTTTAAAAATATTCATTCACTTTTTTTCTTTATAATTGACCTATTTAACAAGGTTGAAAGTATTCTTAGTCTCTTCATTTTTCTTCATTCTGTTTTATAATAACTCTCTAGTATCATGCAGTATGATAAAGGAGTGAAGAGGATCTAAGATGATTATATTTAAAACATTATTAAAAAATTAATCCAGAAAATGCTCTTTAGCCCTAAATAACTTCTCACAATGAAAATGACAGTAAGCATGGTGGATTACTACATTCACTCAGAGCCACACTACTCTGAAATGTGTTTGCTGTGGAGACAGATTTTGGAACAACAACTTTTAGGCAGAAATACCTGCAGCTTTATCAAGCCCCTGACAGAGGGATGAAAGACAACTAGTTCCTCCATTTCTGGAGTTATTACAAAAATCACTGATGTGATTACAGGATGTGTAGATTTTATTTAGGGAAAGATGCTGCATTTCAAACCACATATGGCAAAAACCTATGAAAAGGTAGAAGATATGTCTAAACAAGCAAAGGCAGAATAAGCATTTTCTGATGAGAGATGAGATTAAAGTCACTAATAATTACTGAGGTATCTATCACCTCCACCTACTCTAAAGGCTGTTGAAGATCTGTGTTTTGCTGTGGGTAGATATCCTAAATGTCCTTGTTTTTGCTGGAGTCCCTGTAGCTATCTGCATATATTTAGCTTGCATGTCAGGCTCTCCATAGTTTTCACTGGAGACTAAGCTGCCTATTGTATATTTAAAAGGGATTTTTTTCCATGAGAGATCTTTTAAAATATAACAGGCCTATTTGTCTTTTCTTATGTGTCTTTAGGTTTTTTAATTTTCCTGGACCCTTTTACTAAGTGACAAATATACTTAAGTTTAAACAAGTAATTTCCCCTGGCTGGTACTTCTTCCCTCTTGTCTACTTCAACCTGCAATGAATTCAAAATGCTGAAGCTGTGTCTGGATTTTCAATGTCAAACACAAGATTATGTTTTCCAGCAGAAGGAGAACTTGAACTTGAAGGATAAGGCTATTATTCAAGGAAACATCTGCATTCTAAACAGGGTGAGGTAAAATAAAAGCAAATTGCATTTGCAGTTTATGTGCTCCAACATGTAGTTAGAGCCTTCTTTATGAGTTCACTGTAGGGAGATACCATATAGGTACCTGAACACACTCCTGTGATGTAAACTAAGAGGCTGACTTGCACCATGTTAGCCATCTGGTGGTATCTACTTGATGCAAACGTGAAGCATCTTACCTCCTCAAAGCTACTTTCCACTTCACTAAAGGAACAGGAAATTCATGTGCAGCATTAGTATGATAAAAAGGCTCTTGGTTGTCAGCCTCCTTTAACTGGCAGTAATGTCCTTTTGTGCACGTACCTGCAGTTTCAGAGTACGGTGATGTTCACACTGACAGTGGGGTAGTGGTGGGTGGGAAGAAACAATCAAACACATTTTAAATTAGTAGTTCTCAGAAAATGAGGGTGGCTAAGATCAGTTATGCTAGAGTAATGGAAAACATCAAGCGAAGTGAAAACTGGCTGACAGTCTAAAAGTATCATAAAGGGAAAAAACAAAGGAAGTGCTATGAATTCAAAATATGTGCCACATTTATAATGCAGAAAGGGAGACTTTCATGAGCTAAACTGATAAAACCTTTCTGACTCAGTAACAGTGGATATTGCTGTTGGTTATAACTGCATTTTCTCCAACTGCTGAAGTACATACAGAATGATCTTGCCCTCAAATTAAAGCAGCAAACCAAGTTTCCAAAGAAAAAATGGTGAGGCCAGAGCACGTGTTTAGTCTATAAAAGTTAGAGAAAGAATTAATAGACTTCTTGAAGAGTTCAGAAGTCATGACTGACAGAGCAGCCTCCTTTTCTACTACAAGGGCCCTGGGAAATGAGTTCTTACTGCCAGTGTCATGAGTTGAAAATGGGCATGAAACACCTGAAGAACAACTTTTTTGGGCAACAACAAATGGTCTGACTGTTCTCCCTTTTTTATTGTTTCAATCTCAGCTTCCTCTTTGTGCAACAGGTGTTGGTAACAAAGCATATTCAGTGGTCAGGGACTTCCCCAAGAACAAAGGGGTGGAGTGCTGTGCTCTCTGGTGCAAGAATAAGGAGCAAGAGGCAGCAGAATTTATTAAATAGTTGTGGTGAGCTATCATGACACATGCTGGAACAAAAAAAATAGAGTTTCAGGTGGAGCTGTACAGGCTATAAAAATCAAGGAAGAAGAGAAAAAAAAGAAAAAAGATTTGAAACCTACAACTGTGTAACTTCTGTGAAGCTGTAAGATTTGTTTTTGTGAAACATGCAACTGCACATTAGGACAGTGGAAGCTGGGCCTGTACAGAATGGGACCAACTGCATCTCCCACACATGGGCTATAATCCACTATGTTAGCACCAGATGAGAGTAACCACAGGAATGTTTAACAGGGAATGCATGGGGAGCATTAAGAAGGTAAACAAGTGTACAAACTTGAAATAAACCCAAACAAACTGAACCAAGAGGGTAAAGAATAACAATAAGGAAAACATTCCAATTGTTTATAACAATGTTATCAGTGTGGGCAGCAGCAACGAGTCAGGAAAAACATCTCCTGGAGAAGGAACACTTGGCATTGCTGTAGCCTGGTGGGATGACTTCCACAAACAGCCATTGTATATTTTCCAATTATAACCTGCCTGGGAAGATTCCACTAGTGAAATGTGTGCCTATGGGTGGTGTTAGCAAAAAAGAAAGCAAGGGAACAGGACTCTAAATTAGAGGCTTTTTTTAAAAAAAATTGCTTTGGAATCATTAACTCAGAAGCATAATGTTTCAGGACCAATAGAACCAACCTGAGGGAGGCAAATAAAAATGTCCTAAATAAATACAGTCTACCTAGCTGAATACAGTGTTGACTGCAGATATGGAATTGCTGTGACTAGTCAAACAAGGAGAAGTTAGAGAGTAGAAGTATAGTTAATGCTAGCAGCTATTCTTTCATGGAAAGCAGATTTTACCATAAATTTCATTCTTCAAGAATACCTAATTACCAAACTTGAAACGCTCTTTTCTTCACAACACTCAACAACATTTGCACATTTGATATACGTTCAGTATCTCACACAGTGAATACTGAATACAATTACAGATCTTGGTTGCTCTTGAGGGAGCCACGTGGTTGTCCTGTCGCAGCCAGGTATATGGAGTCATAATCCAGTAACAGCTCTCTAGTAGGGTCCTCGGGGATGAGAAACTGCATGACACAAGTCTACATGTTCTTCCCTTAGTACAGAACAACCTTCTACAACTAGTAGTGTAGGCCCATCCAAGAAAGTTATGATCATACACTCCTAGAAACAAGAGGTGTTGGGCAAACTGACAGTGGGATGTTTTTGAAATGCTGGAAAGCAGTAACTCTGCAAAGGATTGGTCCCTGTGAACAAAATACTGTACGGAGTGTTGGGGGTTTTTTAATTTTATTTTTCTTAAGAATACAGAGCCGCAAGAATAAAGTTCTTCAGCTTTCTGTATCTCCTATAAGATCTCAGCCTGCTTAGAAATTCCAGAGTAAGAGTGAAAGGCAGATAATTTATCAAGGGCAACATCAATGAGAGGAGAAAATAAGGGAACTCTAGAAGTATAATAAGGACCCATACCTGGAGGATGAAACATGGTAAATCCAAAGGCTCTCATCTCTAACAGTAGGAGTGATTAACCACTGAAATAAGGGAAACAATGCATTTGGCAAGCCTATTTTTGCAGTATAGACTGGCTGCCCACTTGGAAGGCTTGTGCTAGACAAACACAAATAGCTAGGTTCAGCATGCCTGGTTGAAGCTCAAACACTAGTGGGACACAGCAATTTAAATCTAGAAGAGATTGTAATCATTAATGGAGTTCAGTACAGATGACCTATGCTTTTTGAAAGGGACCCCCCCTTTTTAAAATATTTGGTACTCTCTAGTACTTCATCTTGGCCTTCACTGCTTTAATTAAAATCACCTTTGTACAATTACTGTTGAAAATACACCTCATAAAACTTATTTCCATGTCCAAGGCTCAAGTTTGACACACATTTGCACTTTCCATTCACATGCAGCAATACTCAACATCTTGAGCAGTATACCCAAATATGACCCTGATCTGAGAATTATTTAAGAAGGAGAAATCACAAGGTATTTTTCTAATATACAATACCAGCAGTATTTGGTTTTGTCAAAATGATCCTAGTTCATCTATTTAGTAAATGAATCTCTGGACATTTGTGTTGATATTACTGATTTAAAATAAATATTTACTCTCCAACTGCTAAACAATATCCAGATATCATTCAATAATTCACTTAACAAGATATTGGGATTTAATAAGAAAAAGGTCCAATAGAACATTACCTCGACGGCTTCCCATCCCCACTGCCTGTACTTTGGATCATGAGTCAGCCGCCACATGTACATGTAGGTCTCTATGACTTCTGGTCGTAGGATGTAGTATTTTTCATTTTGTCTTGTAGCAATGGCCTCAACACCACCATCAAATCTGAAGGCTTCTGGTCCCAGTTTCATGCCTAGCCAATATAAAAACACATGCTAAGGGCATTAAAAAAGGTTTCAAATTATGTAACCTACCAAATCAACTATCCTTTCATGTGGCACAAAGCCAGGTTACCCAAAAGGTATATAATTGCTGAACAATACTGCAGCACCTCCCGTTTTTAATTTTGTAAATAATTCAGAGGAGGAGAGAGCTGTTCATCAATGCTTTAAACAGCAGTTCCAGTCTGAACAGTGATGCTAACATTTGCATTCTGGAAGACTTCATATTAACTAGCAACATGTGAAATTTTGCTTAAAAGATAAGGATATTTACTTTTCTGTATCAAACTGGAAAATACACTCTGGGACTTGAAATGCTGCCAGGGTTATTTCCATAAGAAGATGAAAGAATCCAAAGAAATTTCCTGCACAGAAATCCACTTTCTTTATGCAATTCTATTCTTTGCAGCATTGTACCAACATTGAGAATAAAATAATTTTTTGTGCATAAAACATGATTAATAGCTATATTGATGCACAAATGAACAGGGTCCTTCTCTTATTTGTATTCAGCTATACAGAAATTGGCAATGTGGAAAAAAAGGCTGTCATGTTAATTACTAGAGTGAGTAGATATGATTCAGGTGCACAGACATTATTTATAAAACAGAGCAGCCATTCTTGAAGTCACTCTTAAAGGACTTGTAGCATTTGCTCTGAAAGGATGAAGAGTTCTCACCATCATACAACTTTCATTCAGCACTACACAAAAATACTGATAGCTGCCTTCACAAAGTCAAACTGTGAAACTAAACTCTGCAATACAGTACTTACTTGTACGATCATAGGATTCATGGCAAGTCCTAGCAATTTCAGCACCAAGCTCGATGTGGTGGCCCGTCTTGTCATTAGGTGCTCCGTCTGCTCCTAGAGCAAACATGCCTCCAGCAAAACAAGTGAGATGTCCCATCTTGTGTTCAAGCAGTCCACCCTTCCACTCAGCGATGTATGTCAGCCCCCCGCTTGATTTTCGAATGAGGTGGGTCTCTATGGCCTGCAAAAGTACATGACTTCAAACCAAAGATACCATTTGGTAATGTATGAAGGACGAAGACAAAATTGTCTTGTATGTTGGTTCGTTTTTCTCTGTATTGCCTTTGCTTATAAAGTAAAATGGATAGTATGAGCTAGCATAACCTC
This sequence comes from Strix uralensis, assembly GCF_047716275.1. Taxonomy (NCBI): domain Eukaryota; kingdom Metazoa; phylum Chordata; class Aves; order Strigiformes; family Strigidae; genus Strix; species Strix uralensis. The sequence continues at coordinate 57,002,783 of NC_133974.1, forward strand.
AAAGTGCAGCCAAACCAGCACAGATTATCATACATCAGTAACAATGATTAATTTTGCTACATCTTTGAGAAATTTACTCAATACATTTTATAAAAATATTGGAAAGACCTAAAAAATACAATTCCATTTTAAAATTATTTTATTTCTTTCCCTTTCTACTTTGAGCAATTTCAGGTAATTTCACTTTTAATGGTGATTAGCCATCACTTCATCTTTCATACTTCCCATTTAATTCTGACTTAAAGGATGTGGTTTATTGATATAGTTTCATGTCAATTACATGCAGACATAACTCATGTTCAAGATGTCTGGCTCAGTGAGTGCACTGAATAATGTTAGGCCTCTGAGTCTGTATGGCATTCCCAAAGTACAATGAGTTTCCCCTCCCAGACTGAATTCCTCTGTAGTGATCAGTCAAGAGTAGGGTTCCACTGAGATTTTGGAAAAACAACCTAACCAGAATAAAAATATACAAATCTCCTAGAGAGAATTAGAAGTTGGTGCTGTTAGCAGTGTATGGTCACTGATTACAAAATCCAGGAAAACAACCTTCCCTTGTGGGAGGAACAGAATTAAAACAGTAGAGGAGATGCAGAAGAGCACATTAATTAGAAGCCCACACAGAAAATAAGCTATTACTCTGTAAAGGGTAATGGAAAGGAGACAAATGACGCTATCATACATTCAGTTATCTAGCAGTGCTCTGGTCTATTCTATTCAAATCGTAAGATCCAGAAACAGTACTCAACAGGCATTGTACAAGAGAAAAAACTTGGAATAAAATATCAGTATGGAGAACTATTAACAAAAAATCTAGGATTTTTAAAAAAGTATTATAAAGAGAAGGTATTGATTGTAGTTGTTTCTTCCCATTTAAACATCTGTAGAGCTTGTTTTTATAGGAATCAAAAATCTTCTCTAAACTAGAAGCATCAGCAGAAAAACTGTTCAAGTTTTACTTACTAAGTAGTTCTTTTGTCCCAAGAATGTCACATTGAAAACTACACTTTGTTTTCCACTAATATTAGTGCAAAGCACTTAGTAACGATGTTTTCTGCCCAGCTCCAGATCCACTATTTGCTCAGAAAACTCCTCCATCCCTTTGTTTCCTCCTTGATTGTATGTTTTTAGCACTAGCTACTTACTGAAAAGCATACATACATTTTAAAGCAGCAGTAAATAATAAAGATTCCTATGCTTTAAACAAATCCTACATAATTTAACCTATAAAAAGAGGAATTAAATATGAAAGGGCAAAGGTGGGAAAACAGTTTCTTTAAGCATCCAAACCACAGACCCCGCTGTGGAAGATGAAAGAGTTACAGAGGCGGAATAGGTGTCGAGCTATTTGGAGGTCGTGTATTCCAAGTGCATATAAAAAAAGCTTTTCTGTCAGGTTAGGAAACTAGTAGTGGAATACCTAGGTACTTTAAAAAAAAAAGTTCTTTAAACATGTCTCTTGTGCTCACTTGGGTATAAAATATTTGGATTTATAATTGAAGACTGATAGAACGGAGTTGAAAAAACTTGCTACAAAATGTATTAATGCATAAACAGGCAAAATTTGTGAGAAGACAGAAATAATTGGAAAACTTCCAGAATCTTTCAGAGTGCTGTTCACATTTTTATTAAACAGTTTATATTTTGTAATAGGATGCACAACAGTTTTGTGGGAAATAGCTTTCAGGCTACTTAGGCATTCTAAAAAATAAGCTACCTAAAACCAAGTTCAGAAATTAAAAACTTTACATTTCATTAAACCTTTCAGCATAGTATCCCCATCTCACCAACTCAACAATTCTGGAAGTAGCTGCTAACTCTACTGGTCACTTAGCTGTTGAGTCAGAATTAATTTTAAAAGTAAACAAATATAAAAATAGATTGATGACTAAATTTACCTATATTGCAAATTTTTTAGTAAAGAATTAATGACAGAATGAACTATTACTGTACCTGAGAGAAATAACAGTAATCATGCACCTTCAGAACTAGAGTAACTAGTCCAAAGTTGGTTCTTGTAGTATGAAAATGGATTTTGCGATACCAATTAGTCTTTCAGAGATTTTTCCCCTCTTTTGGCACAAGATTAAAGTTCAGGCTGAAAAAAGATGACTTCCACTTGGGAAATTTTAAAATTATTCTAACAAACTGGTGTTAAGAAACTAACAAATTGATGTTAATTGATACTAAAAATGTCACAAAATAAAAATATATTTCCAAATTAATTATCCATGTTTAGTAAAGCAAATCATCTTGGTTTTATATATGGGTCCTATTAAGAACTAGTACATATGCCTATTAAAAGTTATTTTTATTATGTATGCCTATTAAAAGTTATTTTTATTAGGTGTCTTATTTAAAGCTATTTTTATTAGGTAATTATTTGATATATTACAGATTCTCAAATTGCCTTGTCATACTTTGTAAAATCATGGGTCCCTGAGTGCTAGATAATACCTATACTGATGTATATACCTTTATGAATGGCATGCTAGGTAACTAATCATTTCTACCTAGACATGAAATCCAAATAACCTTTGATATGTACAAATAACCTTCAGAAGCCATAAGCTCAAGTGTGCCAAACTTGCAATTTCCTCAGCACTCAACAATCTCTTACTCTGGAAGACAGGAAAACAAATACTGTAACTTGGTAAAGCCTAAACTTCATTTGAAATTATATGCTTAAGAAGTAATAGTTTCTAGAAGTTACATGATTTAAGTAACCTGACCTCCACTGAACAGCTTTCATAAAGTGTGAAAGGCAGAGGAGCGTCTCTTCCCAGAAGGCTGGTAGCTCTTTTTGGGGTACTGGGTGGTGCACCAGCAGAGTTCACAAAACCACTGCCAGGGATCTTACAGCAGGCTTTCGAAAGTTTCAGCTAAATCTGAGAAGTTTCTTCATGGACCATTTTCGGTCTGAGCTAGAGAAAATATTTTTGTCAGAAATAGGTTTCCCTTCTCTCATCATTATTCATCTACCCTCCGACTGAGAATACAGAGACTAGCTGCTTGCCCTGAAACAACATTCTCCAACGGCTTGCTAATTTGCAGTATCAAAGCCACATGAAGTTTGGAATAATTCCAGCATGGCACTGAAGTGTCAGATTACAATGAATTTGTTAGGTGTGTTCCAGTTGTTTGAGGAGCTCAACATAAAAAAAAAAAGTTATTATAAAAAATCAGCATATTTAGAAAGCCTCAAAAATGTAAATGCTTTTGATCTTAAAAAAATGTATAACCTGCATTTATACAAAGAAACTCCCCAACATTAATTATCGATGAATGTATTCATTGAAATTTTGAACTCCTGTATCAGTAACAGTATTTGCAGCATTAAGATGTGGTAAAACCTTCTTTTTTCCCACAAGTCCAATCTACCTATAGTTTAATTTCAGAATTTACTTCCAAATATTGTTAAAACACTACGCCTGGAATGTATAATGTTTGTATAATGCATTAGTATAATAAAATATTTTCAAAGTAAACAATAAACAAAAATCAATACTCTTTCAATTATCAATTCTGAATCTATACCCAAACTGCCAAAGTGCCATCTATCATCCATCTATTGGAAATTCACAAAACTGCTATTCACATTTTTGGATATTTTTTTGTGGTTGCAATATGTAATTCTGTGAGCAGAACATCGAAATATTTTTCAGTGAGTTTCACAAAGGTTGTAAGTGCCATCAGGCTGGACTGAACTTACTGAAAGACATTCATTTTTTAAATAAGCTTGAGGCCTAGAGCAGGACTAAATCACTAGCAGGAATACATGGGCAATTGTTTTAAGTATAAAAAAACTTGGAACGCAAAGTTGAGAAAGTACTAGGACGAGAAGAAATACTATCGGTTTAAACAAAGATATAGTAAGGGTGCCTGAACTTGAGCAGCAGGATGGAAAGGCAGGGTTAGCAACCCATAGGGAAATGCTACTTGCTATCTGCAGTGCCGTGGGCACAGTTCTGGCAGGAAAATCAAGTTACCAAAACAAGTTATTGTAAAAGGAGAACAGGTGACAAAGATCTGCCCAAGTGAAAAGCTCCATTTGGTAGAATTAATTCTGAATTTCATACTTAGAATCAATTTACTTTTATTTTGATATAATTATCTACACACTTAAAAAAAGAATATGCTTATTTGAATTGCAGCTCTATTATAACTTGGTCCCCACCTACAAATAATTCCTTCCTGTACTGCTTGCAGATCAGGTGGTATCATATTTATCACTATAGAGATTATTATTTCATTTTACTGTAATGAATGTTCTCAATATAAACCAATATACAGTATCTGCAAATAATGAAGAAAGCTAGAAGAATGTGGTCTTTGATTAGCTGAAAATACATTATTGATGGATAATTGTTTGGAGCTGGTACAGTTTTTCTTTTAAGTAAATGGAAATCTCATTTTACTGTTTTCCAGAATGTATTTGTGCAATTCAAATAGTAATTTCTTTCTTTCCATCAAGGTAAAGCAGAGAGACTGTGCAACATAAAAGGTTGCAAAGAAAAAGTGGCTGCAAATGTACGTTCCCAAAGGGAGCAATAGCTCCCTTTAATTTTATAAAAAATTTAAAAAAAAGCAAATGGAGACAACCTAACTTTAGACCATCCCGGACAGAAAAGGACAGGAAGGAAGAGAAACTAAAGGAAAATAAACATTTGACAGACATTTAAAGAAATAAATTTGCTACATTTAAAGCTGATACGGCATATGGTTTGTCGTGTATCTACAAGCTCTTTCTTATAGCCAGACTAACTTTTACGGCTGATACAGTTCCTGACAATTATTTTTATTTTGTGCTTTTATGTAAGGCTCTGCTCACAGTCCTCAGTGCAATAAAGCCTTTAGCTAAATTACTTTTTTTTCCATCTTGTGGGAAATTATTCCTTCTATACAACAACTATAAAAATGCTTGAGCACTCAATTAGAAACACTAAGAGTCCCTTTTACAGTTTGAATTGTGACTCAAGTGCACGTTGTATTACTCCTGGCATCTTTCTCATGAGTTCACATGTTAAAATTATGCCCTTGCCTATCTGTCACACTGGAAGGACTGCAGTGAATGAGACATTATGACTTGTTTAGGTTAGAGGATTGCACATTGCACCTGTGTGTAATCTCTGTTATTGACAGTACAGAGAAACTCTTCAATTTTTCCCAACCTGATTTGCTCCCCATTTCCTTTCTTAAGGTGATATGTTTTGCATTCTCTGCTTATCACCCTGTTCCTTACCTTTACATTATACTGCCAGTCCTTACAATTGCAAAATTGAACAGAACTGGACCCTCATAATAAATACTCATTTTCCTTCATTCAGTTCTTCACTCCTTTAAGCTTTTCACACAGCTTAAATGCTGCCTTCACTACACTCCTTCCTCAATCTCTGACTCGATTTTGTGATTGGGAAGGTCTTCATTCACCCTTTGAGTTCTTTAGGATGTTGAGCTGGAGTGCTTATAGAGAAACATTGAGGATACAGAACTTGAGTAAAAAACCCAATCAACAAGCTTATTTTTAATAGAGAGTATCCTCTTGGTGGATTATGCTGACAGGTAATAAAAACATTGAGATGCCTACAGAGCACAGATGGAGACTTCTCAGGAAGAATGTTCTGTACCTCAAAGTTGCTCAATTTGAAATAAACGTGTGCCACAAAAAAAGTTAACTCTGATAAAGGAGCAGGGATAACAAATTACAAACCTCAAAATGCAATGTCAAACTGCAGTTCTACTTCCTCTAGCACTTGGGCATTTTACCTCTCCTTTTACAATAACACTTTAATTATGATTAATGAATTTCAATGACTACTGCCATTTTAACAACAAAAAACAGGTGTTTCATTTCCCACCTCAAGATGTCACTGTAGCTGGAGATAAAACTGTCTTGCAAGTCATAGTTACATATTTCCATCTCTTAATAAATTCAAAACTTCAAAAAGATGATCCTAGTTCTAAATTTCCAGGGTTTATAATGTTTGTTTTGGGGATAATTACAACTCTGCAGGGTTCTACAACAAAGTACTATAAATTATTTCAGCCCAAACTTTTAATATATTTTTCTTCCCCTAGGAATCTTCTTCATAAACACTATTTTGACAGTTTGAAGCAACAGTGAGTATGAAAGAGAATTCTACCACGTGATGTTTCCAGTAATTCAAATATGTATAATGTCAAATGCTTACTTATTTATTTTAATATTTATGGCTTGCACCAATACATTTTGTTGCTTTGAAAGAGCACACAGCAGGCAGGTCAGTATTACTGTGGGTTTGCATGCTGTGAGTTTATAAGTCAATTGCCTTTTTTCTTGACTTTAAGTTACTTCCCTCATGTTTTCTCTGTTGAGTTGATCTAAGGCAATAGATACTTTTCTTCAGCAATCTTCATAATTCATCAAATTTATCCTTTATCCAAAATTCCAGGGAGTTTTAGTATGAAAAGTTTAAGATTTGCATTGTTCCATTATTACAGCTGTTTTGGAGATGGAAGAAAAACATTGCACTTTTAAAAAAAAAAATTATATTTATTACTTGATTCTGTTTTCTTAAATATTGTTCATACAGATTTTAAATATGTATTACAAGATTCATGAATCACGTGAAAGCATACAGTCAGAAAAACTAGGATGGAATAGGAAGTTCAAGCCCTTGTTACAATTTATTTAAATACTTCTGCCAAAGAAAAGTGGTATCTTCTTATCCTCACTGCTTACTAAACTGCACTTGAAAAATCAAAACTGAAATCTGAACACAGAACTTTCATTTGTTTAAACACAATATATAAGAAATATTTTGAAAGCAATAAGGCACTTACTGCTTTTGGATTTAAGATGCGTTACACAGACAAGCTTACATGTGAAATGAAATATGAATGCTTATAATGGAGATGCCTAAGTTTTTAAAATGGAAACATGGGCAAACATTTAACTACTATGATACCTATCCATCTGATCACTAAAAAGATTATTAAGTTCTAGGGGAAAACTGATAATTTACTTTTGTCTAAAAATCTAATTATGGTTTTTTCCCCTTATAGATCTATTAGTGTCTCTAAGAGCACCAGTGCTCTTGCACTAGACGTATTTAATGCTGTCTGCTACCAGAAGGCTAGATTTATTCATATTTGTAAAACAGTATTAATGGAATGGCATGAATCAAAGCAAGTCACTCTCAAAATGTTACATTATGTATTTTCTGAATATTCTAGAAAAAATATCTATCACTCCTGACAAGCTTTTTTGCTGTCAAAAAAGGAAGGGAATATAGCAGAAGTAGTAAGGACACGGCTGCTCTGACAACAAGAGCAAAGCCACGAACAAAAAGGGGACAACTTCTCTCACAGGACTTTTCTAGTTAAAACCCTCATTAGAGTTCTAACAACATTTTAGCTTGCTGCTTCTCCTGACAGTCTATAAACAAACAAAAATTTAAGTACTTTTTATAGACCAAAACATAGACATGGTGCAGTTATAAGTAAATTATTAACAATTTAAAAATCTGCAGAAGCCTGTCTTTAGTCTTGATGCTTTCTGTAAGCAGTTGTAGAAAGCCTCAAAACTGTCAAGAGGGGAAATATAGAGAAGAGAATAAAAAGGAGCAGTGAGCCCTCTGGACGTTCTTGTCTGTTAAGCGTAATGAATCTTGTGTTCCTACATAATACAGCTATACTATCGCTACGTGCAGAACACCAGTGCAGCTGGGTGATAAATATTTTAAACATGACAGCTGACAAAATATGTAAATAAACTGCCTATTTGTTCATTTTTACACATTTAAGTTATAGACAATACCTCCCCTCTCCCAAAAAATGTATGCAGAGGGAATGCTGGGTCCCCTGCACTGACTGTTTCGTTCTGAAGATGGGCTCCTATTGCACCACTCTGCCTGCCCTATTTACATATTTCCTTCAATGCCAAGAAGTGCTCAAGTATTGAATGTTCGATTCATTAATATACTTTTGGCTTTACCCAGTATGACAAACTATTCTAATTAAGTCGTTGCAGTTCTGTCATTGTCCCCATCAGTTATGCAGTTTTTAAGATCACTACAGCCACAAAGCAAACCACTTCAAGCAACTAAATGGAAACTGCAATCAGCACAGACCAGCCACCAGACTGTCACCACAGTTAAATAGACCCTCATGAAACTCTGGAGCTGGAAAGGGCTGATCTGCCAGTATCATGTTTTCAGTTTGCTAACAACACTTTGTTCTCTCCCTCATTTCAATGAGAAAGGAGTCTATATGGATTTGTTTTGTTTATCTGAAAGGCTGAAATCTCAACAGCTCTGAAAAATATTTGCTATTTAATGCTGACAATTAAATACACAAAAAAACCCCAAACCCAAACCAAAATCAAAACCATATAGCTTGCTTTGGCAGAGTACAAATTGAGTATATCAAAGCTAGTCTCAAAAGTTAGCAATGTGCCAAAAAAATATAAAAAATTAAAAAGTGATCTTATATATTTTCTGTCCAATACTCAAAATCCTGAGGCCAAAAATTACTTTTTTGCCTTTGGATACCCATAAAAGGTTACTGCATTCCTTAATCACGCAGCCCAGCCTAGCAGCAGGCTGACTTTCAGGAGTGCTGTTGAAATCTGGCAGAGAACGGCTGTGGCACTGCTTCACAACACCTATTCTTCTTTTTGCTATTTCCATTGTTTCTACTTCCACGTGCAAGGTTCTCCGGATATCACTAGTTTTCTTGTCACAAATTTCTGAGCAGTTGTAACCCAGTAAGAAAAATTAAACAATCTACATGTCTAAAAGTAAACTACCCTCTCAAAAGGTAAAACTGCAGATCGCAGTGGCTTTACCTCTCTGATAGCATGGGGCCACCGTGGGCTGCACTGAACCGAGCTGCTTGGCAAGTGCTGGCAAGGGATTCTCCCTCTTCCTGTGAAGTTCTTCTGGGCCAAGTTACTACTCTCTTTACAGCCTTTAGATATGCCACTTCTCTAGAAATACACTGAGGAGGGGATGAAGGCAGTGTCAGAGAGAGAGAAGAAATATTTAAGATGCAAAGTTTGCAGCAATGGCCATAAATAAATATAATGGGAAAATTTGGAAAAGATACCTGACCATCAGACATCAAGTGTGAGACAACCTATAAACAGGAGTAGTGGGACAATTGCCCTTCAGCTTAGAAAACAAGGGCTGACACATTCAAGAGGGGAGAATTTGATGCAGTTGCTCGTGATACTGCTGTTGTTAGACTAGATGTAAGTGAACCCACAAGGTCCGTTTTTGCTCTAAATTATAATGTCCTCTTACTAAACCTACTCAGTTGTGTCTCAGAGATCAACTGTGTTAACTGAAAAGAGTGGGATGGTTCCTGTCCTGGATACTTGCAAAGGCTGATAGATTATTCCGTGGGCAGTTACATCCTCAAAATATGACTAAAATCTGAACACACGTGTGTTTTGTAACTAAATGCTGCATGCTATCCACTGAAACCATAGAATCATAGAATGGTTTGGGTTGGAAAGGACCTTAAGATCATCTAGTTCCAACCCCCCTGCCATGGGCAGGGACACCTTCCACTAGATCTGGTTGCTCAAAGCCCCGTCCAACCTGGCCTTGAACACTGCCAGGGAGGGGGCAGCCACAGCTTCTCTGGGCAACCTGTTCCAGTGTCTCACCACCCTCACAGCAGAGAATGTCTTCCTAACATCTAATCTAAACCTACCCTCTGTCAGTTTAAAACCGTTACCCCTTGTCCTACCACTGCAGTCCCTGGTAAAGAGTCCCTCCCCATCTGTCCTGTGGGCGCCCTTTAAGTACTGTAAGGCCACTATAAGGTCTCCCTGGAGCCTTCTCTTCTCCAGGCTGAACAACCCCAACTCTCTCAGCCTGTCCTCATAAGGGAGGTCCTTCATTCCTCTTACAGTCTTCAAACCAGTTTAAGAAGATCTCTTACTTCCTGTATTATGTGAAATGGGACATTATATGCATTGCTTTTCAAAAGAGAAAAATAACTTACGTTAAAAATACATTCACTTGTCTTTTTGTACTAATTCTAGAGTTTATGAATCCCTCTGATGGCCTTATGAATACATTCATATTATGCTCTGGCATTCAAATCAAGACTCTGTCCCTTTTCCCATTAGAAATAAACTCTTCTTTAAATGGCAGCAGTCAACTACGCATCTTATTCATGGCAAACAGAAAAAGTTTTTAAATCTAGTTTGACAGCTTAGTTATTGCTTTTAACTTAAGCCATAAATCAATCTATAGATGCTACAAAAATTCCAATAGAAAGAATGCTTTGTTTTTAATATAAGTTACAGAACAACGTAAGAAATAACCCCAAAGCTTTATCTAAATAAATTTCAGCTTTTCACAGTGAACTATAACTCACCATATATTTTCATTTGTGGTTTCTGGATAGTGGAAGATATTGAATTAGACATCAAACTTTCACATTGCTCTTTCAGAATTTGGTGGGTATGTGCTGGACTGAATGGTCAGGAATAATCATGCCGTTCCCTTTGGCATAGTCTTAAAAAGATTCTGAAACCATCAGGGGAAATTTATCTAAGAAAATACGAAGCAGACTCAGAATGCCCAAACCGTGTAGACTTAGTCATAAAGAAAGACTGCAGCTTGTGCAGACACTTAAATTAGCTTTAATTTAGATAAGTAAGGGATCGATAGCAATAAAGTCAGTAGCAGGATGGATTTCAAAACAAGCTAGTTACTCCGGTGAAGAACCTGGCATCTCAATGGGGCCCAAACAGTTTGCTGTTTCTGTGAGACCACAACTTCCCTGCTGTTTTCTGAACAAGCTACACTACAACATCAAACTATACCTCAACATGCTGCATGTACAATTTCAGCCTTGGTACAGATGTACCTCAGTATAGAACACAGAGAGCATGAATGTCATCGCTCAGAAAATACTGGAAATAGCATTCAACCAGCGGCATGGTGAAATCTAGCACATATTTAGTGATCATTTCGTCCTCTCAAACAGACTCTCTCATTAATATTGCCACATTTGGTGATGCTGCTGACGAGGCAACTCTGCTTCCCCAACTCAACCCTGAGCAGGGAGAACTGGCTGCGCAGTGTGGTGGCCATCACCACTTCTGCTTCCTGTGGGGCCCTCGGGATGTTTGTGACAACTTTCGTACCTGAGGAGGTCGTTATCCCAGTGTAGCTAAGGTGTGAGTTTAAAAAAAGCAAGAAGCCATGCTTCTTGCTGCAATCCCCCTTGGAGTGCTCCTGGCCCTCTTCCCCATGACCAGCCAACAGCAGGTAGCTCCCCACGTGCTGGGCAGTTTGGGCTGGCTCAGGAGGGACACAGGCACACTGCCACTGTGCAGGTGACATGGGACAGCACACCCGCTTGTGTGGCGTAAGGTGAGCGAGACTTCCTGATGTACCTCACTCCAGCTGTGCTCAAGTCAGTGGAAGATGAACCTTCAGCCTTAGTAGGAGCAGCCCAGTGCTGGCCATCATCAAAGCACTGGGTCTCTTGGACTCTCTGTTATCAGCTGGGACCAACGCGCCCCTGCTGCTCCCTGGCAGGATGGGAGGCAATGCGCTCACGGTCCTGTCAACAAGGGTGATGGTCACACCATATTTGGGATATTCTACCTGCAGTGTTTTCCAGAATAGCTGTACTAGAAAAAAGCACCTTTTTTTACTGCATGTGCCTATGCACTGGTGCTTACCTTGTGTAAGAATGTATTTAAAAGAAAAACCTGACGTTATTAAACTAGTGGAAGTAGAAGACTAGAAGCAGCTTTGAGGTGCTTCAAAATGCCTTCCATGGTAAGATGAATTGATATCGTATTATCATACACTTTGTTCTCTCTTTTTGGCTGCCAACCTAATGGCTGAGCTATTACAGTATCACTGTTCTTATGTTATAGCCTCAAATGCACTCAAACCTAATTTAAAATCCACCTTTTGCTCTGAAGCTGAAACCACGTTAGTGGTGAAAATGAGGCCGACTGCATCCAAATCTGCACTTACGAAATTAAAGGCAGGATTTTCTTAGCAGAGGATACTTGTTCGTCCAATTTACTACCACCAGAGATCACACCCTCCCTCAAATCATCACATATCACTTTTCTCTCTAATAAAAAAAAAGATAGTTGCAATGAGCCAGGGTTGTATTTTTTTAATGTCACCACTTTTTGTGGTATGGGAAGTAAAGGGAGACTTATGTCTCTTCCCCAGGGACAGCGCATTTCAAGATGTATGAAAAAATAAGAAGATATTTCTTAGCATCTCGAAGTCTTGTCTACAGAGGCACTGTACATACATACAGTTAATAAGAGATAGAAGTCCTAACCCTAGAGAGCTTCAGATGAAAACAGATGAAAACAGATGAAAGGATGGGGAAAAAAGAAGTAATATTATCCTCCTTTTTTAATATGTATATATGTGAAAGCAAAGAACTGAGAAAATAGGTCATTTGCCCAAGACCAGAAGGAAAGCCTGTAAATATGAATTTAAACTTAATACTTCTCAAGTCTCAATCTGGTTTCACAAAACCATTATTTCTCCCAAAACATCATATTAAAGAAATACCATCAATAACAAAGCAAACTGCAGACCAGAAGGATCATAAATAAAATACCACATAGAAATGTAAGTATGAACAATTCTGATTTTTGAAAACTTTCTCTTGTGTCCAATTTGAATAATTGGCTATTTCACAGAAGCTGGCAAACATATGCCTCTTGTAACAAAAAGTCATTGTGCAACAAAAACTTCTATTTTCATTTATAATTATCTACCATAATATATTGATCCCTGTGTTGACCACAAGCAAAACACTCTAATGGCTGAAATATGAGGTTGAAACACAAGAGAGGAACCCCTCCTGGATATAAGGAAAAAGGACAAAAAGAATATATTTGGGGAAGACTGAGGAAAAAAGAATTGAGCTTCTATCTGGGAGATACTTGTAGATGCATTTTTTGTTGCATATTTTATACTTTTCTTCTCCAGTGTCAGAGAGAAGTGACTGTATTGCAGTTGGAAAAAAAATGGCTGTACTTCAAGACTCTCCCCTTTCCCACAGTATCTGTGTTCCTCTAGCATTTATATTTGATGAAGTCTTTTTAAAAGAGAAACTAATTCTTTAAAAAACCCACAGTGTGGTGGCAAAGACATAAATCTCTCACATTGTCCCCAGAGCCTGTGTCTTTAGGTTTATTATAGATTAGATTATTATGGAAAGGAAGATTTAAATATCTTATTTACCTGAACAGCATCATAATACATTTTCTTGCCTTCTTCATCTGTCTTGTCTGACATCAGCCATGCCTTAAGCAAATATTCATAAAAACTATCCCCAAGCCCTCCAATGGAGACGTGATCTTAAAAGGGAAGAAAGAGATTGAACAGTAATTTCATCTTCAGCCTGGGCAATAAAATACAATTCAGTTTGAAACAGTGCATTTAATGATCTCTTTCTACAACAATCTTTAATAAATGTAAGCTTTGAACCTTAGGATGAACCTAACTGGTATAGACAGAGACTTACTTCTTTAATTGCTAAGTTTTTCATCAAGCTAAAGCACCATAGTTATTTAATGTCGTGCCACAGGAGTTCATGGCAAAGAAACAAGAATTTGTATTTTTAACATCTAAGTCATGTAGTCTAACCCATACAAAATGTGTTAATCTAAGATCTTTTTTATTCTAAAACCAGGAAAAAAAGTAGAAAATGCTTTATTTAAGTCACTTCATAAAAAAGGCCAGAACGTTTTAGCTCCTTACTGCAGAGTTGAATTTCAGGTTATTTAATGGCATTTCAAAATGCCAATCCATATGTTTAAAAATAATACTACATTTTTGAACATCTGGCTGCTCTCAGAACTCAGCAGTAGTTCTGGAAGGAAAAAAAAAAAGACTTTGCCACATCTACAGAGGATTATTGCTATCACACTGCTTTATTCTGCCCTATGCTTACTATGTGAAATGATCTGGTACTACGAATGCTGTGATTATTCAATTGCACACGTTTAGGACATAACCCTGCAAACACTAACACCACACAGATCAGACCGTTCGATGTCAGTTGCACCAGTGATGTGAAAGTTAGCAATGGTCTCAGCTGCTCACATGAGGTTGCACTCACTTGCTGCCTAGAAACCTAAAAGATTCTTGGCAAAATTGTAATGGGCTATCACGATTTCAGCATAGATCCCCTAGACACATGAAATACTACACCTTTCTCTCTCTATATATATGTATATGTAAATTGTTTCTCTAAACTCCATTAAATTAAGAACACTAGCTAGAGGTTTTCTTGTCTAAGTTGGTGCTGCCTGGTAACATTAAAGGATTTGGCATTTATCAAGTCCAGTGAAAGGATTTCAGAGTGCTTTACCAGGACTACTCATTTATAACCATTAATTTTACAGTGAGGAAGGGGTCCACTAATTCCACCCAAGACATCCAGGATGCAGATGTGGTTACATATATCATGCAGGAAGTCTGTAAGTCATACCACAAAATTCTGGCCATGAGAAAAGCAAAACATGCATGGGGTAATCCAGGCTTGTAAAGTGAGATGCAGAAGGTTTAGTGGTATAGAGCTCACACTTCCCAATGTCTAATTCTGATCTTAGCTTCAAAGTTATCCCTCTGCTGGTGGAATTCAAAAGAACAGATAATTTATTTTTAAACTCCTTAGTATCTTCTCTTCACGAAATGCCTCCTTTCACCTTCTGAATAGGTTGCAAAGCCATGCAAATCTGGAAGATAAACTTTTTTTCTATTCAAACTTTATTAACAGTGTCTTTTTTCCTCCACTAGCCTGTGACATAATTTAGTTTTCCAAATGTATCCTGTCCCATTGCCTAACAAATACATTGTACCATCAGACCTGAGTTATAAACGTCTTCCCCCCATCCCCGTCTTTTGAATGAGATATATCACATTTCTGGAAAGAATACACCATTTATTTAATTAAATGTTCATGATCTAAAAGGAAAAGAGGCTTCTTGAAAAAAATGAGAACATTTTCTACGATCAAAGGCTGATCTTTGAACAGCAGCATTTAAATGACCTTTACGGTTTCCTAAATAAATTACCATAGAAACCTCTGACATTTGCAAGCTAAATAGCACAAGCACAGTTTCATCAATAATAAGCCCTGTTATTATATACATTATTGCAGTAGACAAATCCAATTGACGCACGCTGCAGCAAATCACTGTCAGTTTACTGTCAAAATAACAAGGGCTAAATGAATTTACAGGAACAATGGCAGTGATCCAGCAGTGTCCTTCACAGTTACAGCATTGCTAGAGAACTGTTCAGAAACTATTCCTCTGTCCCCACTTGATGTTTGAGAGATAACACTTCTGTCTTGTACAAATTAAGACTTTAGGTTTGTTTTTGTTTCCTGTTGTAATCAACTGAAAACAGCGTAGAAAAGCAATCTCAAATCTACTATGGGAAAAAAATTAATAAATCAGTGTCTGCGAACGGAGGCAACTGAATTGGAAGAGACGCAACAAAACTGAATTTGCTTTTGCTGCTTCAGCATGCAAGGGGCTGACCTGCGTCAACATCCGTGTCCATCATTTGCATGTGCAGGAAGCTATTTCTTTGTCAATACTACATACATGCTATTGGAAAGCAAAGCTGGTAAAAACTGTAAGTTTTCCTGTGCACACCAATAAAAACTGGCATTTAGTGAGAACGAGGAGTACATAAAACACAATAATATTAAAAATATGGAAATGGCAAAGGCCATAAGACAGAATAAGTATTTGACTGCTTTAAAATATATAAGGCAGAGACAATGATGGTGTCAGCCACTAGAAAGATCTGCTCTCCTGCAACTCACCAAAAAGCCGAGTTTCTGTGACTGAAGCCGAGGAAGGAGGTAACTGGACCTGGCTCACAGATGCTGAGGTGGCCTTCTAACCAAACCCAGTGCCTATTCCAGGGGGAGGTTTTAATATTTTACAAAGCTGTGCTAAACCACCATGGGTAACAAGTGGGCATACATCTCTCAGATCTGTAAATGGATGTCAGGGTTTATACCAACATGCCAACTGGAGTTGATGGTTATGCACGCTGAGCTGCCACAGGCCTTGTGGCACGGTGACCTGAAGGAAGCCTCAGAGCATAGCAGACTACAAGGCTTTCTAAATTGACGGGCATACTTCTAATTCATAAAGGGAAACAGCCTTTGCCTTAATGGGACAATACAACTGAGCAGCACAAACTTTTTGGACATCATTTTAATTCAAAGTGTGATACAAGGCATTCAAAAATATATTTTATTCAATAAAACATTTGTTCTTTGCCTTTGTGAAAATTATCTTATCTTTCCATACTGTGGCCAGTCCCATAAGGACTCCAGAACCTCACTTCCACCTTAGCTGCATCCAAAACAAGCTATTATATCCAAAACCATCTCCAGACCTTTCCCTCTCTTGTATTGTCTAACCAGCTCCAACACTGATAATCTACAGGATCATCTTATCTGCCCATGTACTTTCAGATCAAGACAGCATATCTTGCTTGTTTTCTTTCAGTAATGTAGGGGAGAAAAAATATGAAAACATTAGCCACATGAATGGGATGGTGGTAGACTGAACCCAACTAGGAAAAGTGGAAATAGAAGCAGGGTCTCTAAAATCATGACCCCTCACAATACGTAAGCTTTGAACATGTTATGAACGTTAGAAAAGGCAATGTACAACAAGAAAAGGCTCAGTCATCGGGAAGGGGCTAAGAAGCTCAAATACTTCAAGCATTTAATTATACTCTTTCCCTTCTAATTTTGGTGTCTCCAGTAATGGCTCCAAGGGGATTAATGCCATGACACAGTTCTGTTTAGTTTGCTTCCTCAGTTGTTGGCATAAAACTTCAACAGAAATCACAGCTGGTATTAACTGGAAAGGCTTGGTTTATTTTTTTTTTTTTAATCTTCAGTGGAGCCACCACTCTAAAAATATGGAATTTGATTCAGATGAGCTGATAATGTTTCCTTAAACAGCTACTTTAGAGAGCACTTTAGATTTCTGAATAAAAGACTTTTGTAGTTTACAAATTCCTTCCAAAATGATACATACTCAAAACATTACCCTGCTTGCACAAGCTATACTGAAAGATCAAAGACAAGTATATTAAAATACAGCAAGTAGGATTATTATCTTTATATTTGTGGTATCTTTTACGCTGTATAGAACCTCAGATATAATGTGAGTTTTTATACTTTATAAAAGTTCTTTATTTTTTTTATATATATATATATATATATATATATATATATATATATACAAAAAACACGTAACAGTGACTGAAAGGCATTAATGACTGCAAACAGCACACTGATATACAGGTCAGAGTACCAAAGAAGTGATCTACTTACGCTGGCCCCATTGACCACTGCTGGGATTCAGGTAGTTGGGGTAAAGGCCCTCTGGCTTATCCAGTCGATTTAGAACTTTTCGAATATTCATCACCTGTTGGAAGGGTACAAAACACTGAGCACAGATCCATTTTTCCCACCAAAATAAAACAGTGTCAGTACAAAAGTCTTAAAGTACAAATACCCCTAAAAATAAAAACAATAGTCTTACCCAACACATATACCAGAATACCTCTGTGCAATCATATTACTATTAAAAAAGATCCTCTAAGCTCATATCATCAGGTAAATGAGGTAAATGAGCTCCTCAAAACTGTGGAATTTCTGTGCCAAGTGTCGGTAATGAAACAACACAACAGAAGCAGACTCCGAATTTCACAACTTTCCATACAGAGTGTCTCGCCCCTCCACGAGGTACTGAAATTCACGGAGGCTAGTTGCCTTAATTAAGCTCAGCTACTTCAGCATTATATTCCTCATAAACCCAAATCAGAAATGGTATTAGATATTAAGCCTGTCACCTAGTTCAGATGCAGAAGTGAATTGTAAAGCAGTTTTGCCTGGGAAGGAGAGCACTGCTGGAATGGAGCTTCATACAGCCAGCTTGCCCAGCAGGAACCCACGCAGCCCTGAGCGCTCTGCTGGCACTGTTAAGGAGCTCGCTACAAATGAGAGGCCTGGGGAAACAATTACAATCCAGATGCTCTGCAGCTGGAGACATCCAGCAGCACAATCCATTGCAGAGCACGTGAAATAATTTATACTGAATTTTAACATTCACAGAAAAAGCAAATGTAGCAACTTGGGAGAATGAAGACCCTGAGCACCACAGACCAGAAATCGTAACAAAAAGGTACTGACAGCTTCATTATAACACCCTGAATGCCTAGAGAGCAAGTGAACTAGCTGCTGAGAAAGAAGATAAATTACCTTACACCAAGCCGCAGAAGGATTTCTGTTGCGCTACACAAACTGCCTTCTGCATCTTGACACTACATTGCTAACAGTCATTGCCCAAATGCAGACTGCAATGAGTCCTAGACCTCATTTAATGAATTCTTCTATGAATACTTCCAGGCAAAGCTCATTCCAGTGTTTCTTCTTCTTTATCAAGCATACCAGCCCTGGCATGGCTTGCCTCGAAGCACTGTGGAATCACAATCTCTAAAGGGTTTTCAGAGCAGCTTACATAAACAGATTTCCAGCATCTTGCAGCTATTGCTCGATGCTACTTTGAAAAAAACCACAGGCTAAGATTTTTAACATACACACTTTCATCACACTTTAATTGTCTCTTAGTAGAACAGATGTTATACATTAAATTACCATAAATGTCAAGAGATAATTAAGTTATCTAGTAAGTTTGTTTCTGGCTGTTCCTGGGTGCTGCCACTTCCCAATCCCCGCCCCCCCCCCCCCCGCCCCGATTTGTTTAAGAGAAACTCTGTGTTTAAATTCACCCCTAAATACATTAAAATTGCTAGGAGTTTGTTTCACAAAAATTTATTCCAGTGCTGACAATGGTATTGCAGTGAAGTCATTCAGTCCTTTAAGTCTGGTACAACTAGTATTCATTTTACATTTGACCATTGATTTTAAACCTACTGCTAAACACTTGGAGTCTCATTATTAATTAGATTAGATAGATAATATCAGTTTTAGCTAACATGGGGCAGTTGCAGTAAGTATACAAAACCAAAACAAGTGGAAGTCTTAATTAGGAAAAAAAAAGAAGATAAATGGTACTGTGTGTTATAAAGAATAGGACTTGCTGACTATTTACCCACCAAATAATATCAAAGTAAAATTGCTTAGGTGGGAATTGAGGCACGGAGAAGAGGATTTGCTTTCCATGGGTCATGTAAATAATAAGTATCCAGAAGACAATGTTATCAAATTTTGGAAGAATTAGAAAGCACAACAACTGTTTTGTCAAAGGGTGGTCTTTTGGTTTTGTTTTTTTTCCCTCCCCCAAAGAAAGTTCAAAGCACGTTTCCCAAAGGTCAGTGCAATGGAAGGGCTTTCTGACCTCTCTGACAGCAGTTATATTACACAGCACTTTGAAGACTAAACTTGCTGAAATCACACAAGGCGGCCACAGTGCTTTGCTTTCTATAGGCATCACATATGATCCCCAATATAATGTCAATTTTTGTTTTCACAACATTCAGGTGAAATACTGAAGAAAGCTCTATGGTCTGATTGTTTAACGTGATACTAATTTAGAACATAAACAGACATTATATGTTTTATGGGGCTGGGTAAGTGCTATATACAAGAAGATGCATCACAATGATTTTGGAAGAGATTTTTCACTTTATAATACAAAACCATGTCAAGGTGCTTAGGAAAACATCTAGAAAATACAACTGAGGAAAATCCAAATCTCTCCCCAGAGGTATTAGTCTACTAACATGTGATTTATCTTTTACAACATGATCTTGACTGAATAGTCTAACCTTTTCAGCGAAGACAGGGTTTCCAGACAGATGGCTCAAGTGTACGAACTCCAGATGCAAAGTCCCAAATTCTGCCAAAATGCTGCTGCCGCCAGAGGCCCATGGCCAATTTCGACCGATTCCACTAAGATGGGGGGGAAGAGAAATACAGAAAATAACCATGAGCATCTATATAAGGCAATGCTAATAAAATATAACATGTAGTAGATACTCTGTTATCAAGAGAAGATAATTAATTTAAAATGTACTTAATATCTGTGTAAGAAACCATGCTTCGACAGCATTCCATGATTTCACCACAGGACCTTGAATTACTTCAGTCCAGTTCAGCTTAGGCTTGTAAAATTGCTTCTTGCAACAGGCCAGTCTTTTAGCTCATGAATAGCTCCATTACACAGATCACTGTACCAGTGTATGATAACACATTTAAAGACATTACAAAAAACACTGAGCATGAGAAAACATTCTCATACTTCACCTGTTTTCCCTGTATTTAACACAACACTCTCCAATTCTAACTTTTCCTTCTGCAGTGCAATTGTTTATTAACTTAAAATACTGCATATATACAGCATAGGCTTTAAGTTAAAAATACTACATGCAGTATATCCTTCTTAATACCTGAGAATTTAATAGAGTAGGACATGTAGGCATTGTCTGTCTGGGCACTCTTACCAGGATGAGTAACTTCAGCTTTAATTAAGACCTAAAGATACTTCACAGCAAAATTAACCTCAGGTTTTGTGCTGAGAGTAGAGAAAAGCACATTTATTGCTAAATCCCCACTAGAAACTAATGCTGGTTGAGATTCAGATGAAAAGTCTGCTAAAGTTACATTACAAAATTACCCTTGAAATTTCCAGCAGCAATATTTAGAAAACCCTCTGAAATGAAAGAAAAGCTAGCCAACTTTGCAGAGCATCTAGGTGAATAGTGACATATTAGACCAGCATATTATTAGCATGAATGTTAGATATAAATACACTTATTAGGTACTGGAATGTCTTCCTTATTTTCAAGTTGTAAACAGAACTAAACATGCACACAGATATGTATATATAAATAAAAATGTAATTTTACTTTTACACTTAAGCAGCCACTACAGCCATCAGTTAGCACTTGCACAATCATGAAAATAGGATATTCCTCCTGAGTTAAAATGTGACTCATATTATGAAAAAACAAAACAAAGCAAAAACTCCAAGAAACCCCATCTTTGGTTCATCATGATGGAAGTCCTCAGTTGTACTCAAATTTCTTCTTCAAAAGGTCAAGTATCTATAACTGAAGTTTAACCAATATATTGAAATTAATTTGCCCACTAGCTATATTAACACATTATTTTGAGATTTCTGCCACACACACAAAATAATAACATGCCATTAAACTTTAAAAGCGGAGTACAGGCTACAAAAAAAGAGCACATTTGTGTTCTACTTAAATGTCACGGCTTTAAACTGTGCAACACCTTTGGCTGCCTCGCCTTGAGCTGAAGGTACCACTGGAACTCACTCAAGTGCCACCAAAAATAAACCCAGAATATTACCTATTGGTAGGCGGGCTTATATTGTCCCATTTCTAAAGTACCATAGCATCTGTCAAATACTTCCCATAGGTATGCTATAGATTTTCTTTTTCCCAGACCATAAAGCATTGAAGTGACTAAGCTTATCTGAGTGCTGAGTGGAGGGAGAACTTGGTGGAGCAAAAGGAAAGAGATCAGATGAGGGTCTCCTGGCTGATCATAAAGGTGCAAGAGGCTGGGACACATGGAAGTCCTCTGATGCAAATGATTACCCAAAACTTCAAAAGAGAAAAATGTTTCTAATCTTCATAGTTGCAGAAAAAATCAACAACATAACGAGATCAGCATACTGCAAAGACGCACACAGTCCAACTTTGATATGATATGTGTACGACAGAAACAGAACACAAGTTTTATGGGATCTGAATATCTTATTTTAAGGGCAATCTTACAAAGATTAGAGTGTTTTTTACATTTGATGGAAACAAAAGTGAAGAGAAAAACCCACCTGGTTTACAAGCTGTCTGCACTTCAATCTACCATGGGTCAGAATTTTTCCAAATAGTGACATAAAAGTGTCAGATATTACAGAAAATAAGATCAAGGTGAGTACTGCAGACATGTCTGGAAACCTCTTATCTACAGACTGAAGAGCTTCCACCTACAGACTGGTTATTCACCCAAGAACAGGCACCATCGCTGGAACACACTGGCCCAAGTCCTGCTTAACTGCTGACTTGTAGATGAAAATATTTTAACTTGTTTCCAAATCACCCAGATTAAAAGGGATGGCATAAGACACTACTGGTAAATAAAACTCACCAGAAAAAAAGAAGTGAAATATTTCAAGGTTCTGGCAAAATCCCACTTCTTTTCCTATTAAGTTTCTCAGTAAATCTCAAAGTGGAAACACTGAGCTGTTCCTGCAGCAAGGCATCAACCAAACTTGGCAGAAAATGTAACGAAGTTCCTACTTGCACTCCACCACAACGTCTGCTGATATCAACATAGCCTGTCAGAACTGGTTTTTGTACTGATGTGCTGCATTTTGTTAACCAGAAAAACTTTCAAGCATGGCTGTTGCGAGGTTGATGTTTTACCATGAGTGGAAGATTCTTCTTGCTTAAGACAGTTTGAAAACTATAAACTTGCATTCTTTACTCTTAATGCAAGAAAAGTAGAAAGAAACATCTCTGTTGCATCTATGTACTATTTAATGTATTTAAGGTAATTTATTGTTTTCAGTTGGGACAGCTGGTTAGAAAAAAAAAATGCATCAACATATTTCTGTCAAATCTGTAAAATAATGAGGATATCTGTTGGTTTAGTCTCAGATGGGTGCTCTAAGTCAAAACTGACAAACTTGTTTCAACAAGTGGTAGAACCCAAGAACTGCAATTCAGTGCCTTCACTGTTTTTCTTGCAACCTTCAGCTGTGGATGTCTGATATTCTCTCATATATATCATCTTTGCGAGCAATGAAACAGGTAAGTTTTCCATATTCCCTCATACTAACTGGAGCAGCCACAGTATTGCTTCTGATTTCATTTAACTCTATCTGTGTTTTAAGGCGATAGTCCAGCACGCACGGCTCTGCAGTCAGGTCTTAAAGAGACATTACTAGAGCCCAGGAGATATTCCACAAAGCTCTCAGCATACAAAATGAGAGATATTTCATACTCTCTGATCCTTTTTGACCAGGGAACGTAGACTTTGGCTTTTGTTTCCTGGCTTAAAAAATGGAAACTGAAGAGGGTGCTTTTCTTCCACCCCACCCCCAAAATAAATTTCCTAAATATTGTATACTTTTAAACAAAACAGACCTTAAGCAAGAGAGAACCTGAACAGATGAAGGGATATGGTGAAATGGAAAAAGACTTCTCTGTCAAGGATTATAAACAATGAGTACATTTATAAATGACATGAGGTACCCTAGAAAATAACATGCAATAAGTAAGTGTAATAGCTCAGGAAATCTTAATAACCAGGCATGGTAAAATACTGATTTCTGCCCATGAATGAGACAAGACATCCAGTGCTCCCAACTCAGACATTTTTCAAGCTCTTCACCAATATTATTATCAGGGTGACCAAAAAATTCTCCAAAGTTAAAAAAGTCAATGGTAGGTACCTATTTACTCTTCAGCTATAAAGTTAATGCTGGGTATCTATTTACTCTTCAGTTATAAAGTTATGGGCTGTCTTCCTGAAGTCTGGAGATGCAGACCTGGGGCTCTGGTGAAAGGCTTTATGTCTACTACAAGTTTTAGCAAAACTATGTATAACATTGCAAGTTCCTACAGTTTTTCTTCCAAGGGCACCCATTTCTCAGGTCAAGAAACTACAGCAGCAATGTGAACCCAAAGAATGATCAGGGCATTTGAGGGATTTTCAAAGGCAGTTTACAGCTCTGTGAGCTGTACAAACTTATGTGCAGATTACTTGTCTCAACCAAAGCAAAATCTGTAAAGCACTGAAAACCTTTTGAAGCTTATTTTCATTCAGTTATTCATCCAAAATGGTTTAATGTCCCAAATGCCTTGCAAGCTGACAAATGCACTCTTCAGAAAGAGATAGATATATACCATCACTGGTAGGGGACATCAAAGGGGGCCCAGGTATGACACTCACCCTTTCTATTAGCTGCATTCCTTTATCTTGCTTTCTTTTTGTAATTTACTTTGCCACTATATTTTTCAATTTTCCTATGTTGATACTCACTACAGCCCATAATAAGTGTCAGTCATGTACTGACATCAGAGTCAGAAACAAAACTCCTTCTGTACGCTTCAGGAAGGAAGGAGAAGCCACGTTCCTTAAACTTTTTTGAAGTTCCGGACCAGTACTAAAATAATTTCAGTTTACAGGGCACTGTTTTACTGTATCTCAATTCATTATGTCTAAAATAATATTGTTTATACTACTTAAAACCCATTAAAAATTTCTGTAAAATATTAATGGAACTTTAGAATTTATTTCTATATTATTATAACTAGTATTATGTAATTAAGTGAAATTTGAAGTAAGGATCTGGATCAGAAAAGTATATTAAAGCAAGACCATCATTTTATGGTATTTCCCATTTATTTTATAAACTTTGTTACTGAACACTGAGTGCCACAGAATCTAAAATACATGTTTGTAATTCTACTGTCATGCATTCTCAGGAAATATGAGCCTGATTGACCTGGGCTGCTGGTAACTCTAGTATTTTTCCAGTAGACCATTGTTGGTCCTTCTGTACATAGGAACAGAAAGTATGAGATCAATATCTCTTCTAAAATGTACAGAACATACCAGGAGAGGGAACCACAGAGAAAATATAAATAAAGGTGTTATTTTTTTAGACTACTGAAATTCAGAGGCACAACAATATTTACAAGATTTTTAAAAATTACATTATGTTCCCAATATATAAAGCAGCAGCTAATTTTCAACTGAAAGGAACAGAAAATTCTCAGGGAAGCTGCACAAATACTTTGAAGGGTCAAAACGATTATCAAACCAAAATTCTTGCCATCAGTGAGCAGAACTGTTTTAGTCTCTGCAGACAGTTTTATTATCCCCCAACCTTTCCTGGAGGGTGCCAGGACAACTCCACAAGCTGGAGGCAGAGCAACACTTCAGAATTTCAATATTTAATGAAAAATGCAAAAGCATAACCTAATAGTCAGTATCCTCCTGCAGACTTTGCCAGTAGAAAGGTGAAAGGCCAGAGTAAAAGCGATCCAGCAGCAACAATGTGAAGAGTCCAAGAGCTGCTGTTGTGAAAGGTCTTAGGATTAAATATGAAAACAACTCCCTGTAGCCGCTTTGGGCTTTACTAATGCAGATATTTTTTGCAAAAAAGCTACTGCAACTATGATAATAGGTGAAAATGTAAAGTGCCATTGCAGAGAAATGAGACCATGGCACTTTGAAGGGTCCATTTAAATTCACCTGTGCTATGAGACTTCAGTTGGTGCATACAGGTTGTGCCTGGTACTTCCAGGAGTGCTCAGGGGACAAGGGGATCTGCCTGGAGAATACAACTTGTGACTGGAATTGGTTGTCCTTAATCCTGTTTTAACAGGAATCCCCTTGAGCAGAGTGTTGCCCAGCCTGACCCTCAGCCCCTGACTCACTCCCCTCACTCCACACCACCAGCCACCCCTCTGACATCTACAAGGGAGAGGGACCTTCCCAAATAGAGATCAAGATAAAGGGGGAGGGTGATGCAAAGGCCACACAAACTTTCCTGCAGCTTTTTTCTCTTTCTTTTCCCTCCCAGTTCCCCAGGACACACTTCATGCCTTCTTCTTGAGTCTGAAGTCCCAAGTGTACATGTCTTATAAATAGAAATAAAGCAAAATTATTAGCTGTGAAAGAAAACATCATCCCCTGCTTTGCCCCCCAAAGGAAGCCTGTGTTCCGCACACAATTTTAAAAGCATAATATGATCGCTTTTCCACATTTTAGCCTTAAGATTATGACCACATGCGATTCAGCTGCATGGCTCATACCCCCAGACTGTGTAATTCAGCACACGGACGCTATGTACCAACTACAGGTTTGACCGTGAGTGAAGATGGGAAAATGCGAGAGCAGTACAACTCCAGCAAGGGTATTCACAGAAATAAATTTCTTTGGGGCTTCCCTGATAATCAGTACAGGCAGATAACAGAATTACATCACTTCACAGAAGAGATTAAGCTAAAGATGGAGTCTCTCCCTTTACAGAGTAAACCCAGGGAGACGAGTCTCACCTACAGTTACCCCTTTCCAGGTGCCCAAATTTCCTCAGGACTTCAATTAGCTTCACAGGTATCAGATGAATTTTTTAGGTTTCTACAGGCTAATACATGTAACAAAAAGTAGGACTGGAGATAAAACACTTTGTAATGGTATATTTTTAATTCTTTAATTATAAAGTAAGATTTTTCTAGCTCACAATTTATTTTTAATAGTCCTTTTTTGTAGCAGCCACATTTGCATTACATTTTTATAAAATATTGCAAGATAACTTTTGGCAGATTAAACTACAAAAATAAATACATAAAACCTTTCTGCAGTAGTGTTGTATGAAAAGGCTACCTCAAAATCCATGAATCTTCTATACCTAGCCAGGCAAAGCCATACAGATGGTGCCACATATCATGAATTAGTAAAATAAACAAGTTAATGCATTATGTCCAAAATTTCCCTCATAGATGTAACACATGTCAATTTATTATTATTTTCTCTGCCATATTTCAACCCAATGAGAAAAATCTCCAAGAACACATTCCATTTTGGCAGAATTGGCCATTATTACTACGGATGATTTTTTTTTTTAAACAAATGTCTTCCTTTTATAAAAAGTCAGTAAAGCTACATAATGACCAGTCACTGCATTTCTAATAAAGTGTTTATAAATTGTAAAAGCCTTCAGTCTATTTTTTTTCTGCCACTACAAGCCTTTCATAATATTATTTTAATTTAATTATGTCAACTAAGTCTCCTTAGAACAAATGAAGAGGTCAGTAAAGGGTCAGGTTTTCATTTACATACTCAGTATCCATTTCTCATTTTAAACAAAATATATGAAAAGATTAAGTTGCTATAGAGCCATAGATGGCACAAAATATGTCAAAATGCTGAATAAAACTTAATTGCTTTCAACATTTCCTAGGCAAATGAATGAACTCAAAACCAAACAATTATTATGTTCTAGATATACTTTGTGACACACACCCCAACATAAAAATAAACAAATAATGGGAAAAAATATTTCATGGATACTATAGTTGCATACTGTGATCCCCTAGCTAAGGGAGTCACTATGGCAGCCAAAAGGATGATACTCGGAGGTCATTTTCATAGAATATCTAATGTTTCATGCATTATTTAGGATTGCCGCATCTGAAAATGCTTTCAATAAGAATGATTTTGTATTTTGCCCGGAATGGAACCATTTGTCAATGTGTCACAAAAATAAACAAAGAGAGGCTTCTTCTCTTCCCAGAAACCAATGCTAATCATTAGACCCACATCCCTTGCTAAGAGAGAAGTTAAATCCAATACCATAGACCAAACCAGGGAAGTTAAAGGGTGATCTGGTGTTGATAATTTTCAGAAGAGGTTCCTGTCAAAATCCTGTGCTGCATCTTTCTCCTTTTAGTACTGCAGCTTACTAATAATGCTAAGCAACTATCGTTTATGATTTAATTTATAAAGAAGCTGTGATGAAGAATGAAATAATTTTATTAGAGGTTCATATTTTTTAAAACAAACAAAAAAACCCAACCATGAAGCACACAGAAAATGCTTGCTAAAGTTTCAACTACTGTATTTGATAAATTACATGCTCAAACGTTTCTTTTTTTTTTTTTTTTTTTTTAATTTCCTTCACCCCCCACCCCTAAGAGTACAACATGTGGGATCTTCATGTAAGGGCCTGTCTTCACAAGCACTGAAATCGATCATTTATTTGTTAACACTTCAAAGGTATTTAACGTATTTTTGTTTTCCCCATGCCTGGCAAATTATCTGTACCCCTATTTGACAGAAGGAAGATAGGAACACAGAAATCCCATGTTTGCGTACACCACTGGTACTCAATTCTTCCACTTAAGTCTAGGGGCGGGAGCTGCCAGAACAGCACGTTGTGCGCCAAGTCAAATGGGGGAACCTGTGACAGGGCTAGCACAGCAGCTGTGTATTTCTAGCCCCAGTAGAAAGAATGAAAAACCTTCCTGTCCAACTTCTAATAAATGGCAATTAACTTTTTGCAGGCCTATATGGCCCGTATCTCCCAGCAGACAGCATCAACCAAGACAGACAGACTCCTGCTGGAGCTCTGACTTTCCACAGTATCCTTTTTCCGAGAAAGGAAAATGATTATAATCTGGTTAAGCAGCTCTCACACAATGTCTTGACAGCTGGAGAAGGCAGAAAAAGAAACTTAAATCAGCTAGCTAGCCTATGCAGTAGTTTTTAATGTCTGTTTTATTCCTCTTTGTTAGGAGAATCGTTTAGGCAAATGCTAACAGCCGGTTAGTTTTTCAGCTGTGACAGTGAATATGTAACTACTGCCCTTGCCTAATCATTGCCCAGCTGGCAGCTTCCTGCTCAGCTGACCTGCCCTCTCTTAAGACTGACTGATACCAGATACTGCCTGGTGAGGTGATTTCTAGGGATGCTGACTTAGCGGGAGGAGGCAGACGGTGAATTAGTACCATCAGTAACTGCAGTATAAAGACAAACAACAAAAGTGGTTACTCAATTTTACAGTACTATGGGGAATAAAAAAATTTCTATGCTGTAATGTCAAAACACATTTTTTTTTTTTACTGTTACAAGTGAGATAATGAAGAGGTAGAGCCTCAAGTGCTATTAGTTTGAGAACATTAATTTTGTCTATTTGCCTAGTCATATGCAGTGTCAGCATTAATATATTCTGCTCTCTTGGCCACTTCAGTTCTGCCAGTACAGAGGATGTATTCATTTGTATTGGAGGCACATGCACATCATCATCTGGCTGGAAAGGAGAGCATGAATAGTCAGATTACTGTGGCTGACTGTTCACCGTGTAAGAAGCTGCCAGCCAGCTCCAAAAAGATGTTAATATGAAACAGATCATAACACAATATCCCTGCTTTTCTTTGTGAGGTTCATCAGGTTCTTCAAAGGCAAGGTATGCGGCACACTTTCCAATCCAAACATTACAAGGATGTCCATCTGTAAAAGGGCAAGAGAAGAGGAAACAGTCTCCTTGCTCCCCTTGTTCATTTTAGCAAGATGGGACCAGTCAGAATAGTTTTGTGGTTCTTGAAGATTAACAGTTGTTTTAGAGACCCTGCAGTACCTGGGCACATCAGTTACACTGTCTGTGGTTAACTTTTTCAAGAACAAAAGTTATCCTCCTCCCAGCGTTTTTGCCTTTCACCTTTGTAAGGAAATGTACCCAGTAACCTTTAAAGCTGTCCTATAATGGTCACTATTTCCTTACTGTCCTTACAGGCAAAAAGCTGAAATGCTCAAGAATCATGGAATGCTATCAAGTGGGCTGATCTTCCTCAAGGTGACCGTCTAACAGACAATTTCTCTTGAAACCGGACAGAACAGCAACACAGACTGAAAAGCACTGTTAATGTAAAAGCAGGAAGCAAGCAGAAGCTGCATGAAGTATGAAATTTCCAGTATCAACCTGCACTGTGGCCTCTGCCAGGACAGGTCCCCACCTCCCAGAAGGATCACGTCAGTAGTGGAGGATGTGTTGGGGAAGTATACATATAAACACACGGGGGAGGCTAGAGAGTTATGTCTGCTCTACATTCAAGTCATAGGCCATGAAACTCCACTAAGTACTTGTCGCTCAGTAAAAAAAGACACCGTTCAATACCACCATCAAACTTACTGTCATGGCAACAGGACCAGCCCCTCTGTGGTGCAATGTACTTGTTCATGATTAGGTCAGAGTAATGATGGCTCCTGGGGAAATAACTGAAGTGAGTGGACACTGAAATGAACA
The DNA here is from genome assembly GCF_047716275.1 of Strix uralensis. Taxonomy (NCBI): domain Eukaryota; kingdom Metazoa; phylum Chordata; class Aves; order Strigiformes; family Strigidae; genus Strix; species Strix uralensis. The sequence goes on from NC_133974.1 coordinate 57,032,625, forward strand.
GTGGCAGACAGAGCAGAAGGAGCCAAGATGCAGGTGGAGACCAAAATGCCAGAGAGAACCAAGACGAATAGGACAATCTCATCTGCCTCTTGGGAGCAGCAGAGAATAAGCAAAAGGCCAGTGAAATTGCCCATGGGAAGATGCTTCACTGTATGCATTGAAGTCTGACAGCTGCTGAGAATAAAAATAAAATACCTCCTCCCTGGGCTCTGAAAACCAACAGACACCATTGGATTCTTCTTTTGTGATCTGATACACAGTTTTTGAACATCTGGATCTAGTGATACTGTGTCTATTGATGCTTAAAATAATCAGAATATCTTATTCTTACCAGTCCATTTGGACTGTTGGGCTGCTTTGTTTATGTCAAATCCCTGTAGCATTTCTCTTTGGAAAAAGACTGAATTTCTTTAGGATTTTACTGTCAGGGTTCATACAATCCTTTCCTTATGGCTGTCTGCCCTGTGACACACTTCTCATGTTACTGGTGCTCTACAGGGGCATCAAAGCTTGTGGAACTGGCACCCTGCAGCAAACCAACAGAGCAGTAAGCTCACACGTATGCACCCACATGGAGGAGTGTGAGACAGGGAGAGACAATTAGCAGCCTAGCAGTACATGTTTTGAAATGTCACTATGAGACATGTCAAGTGTTTAAAGGTAATTTTCAGTGTCACCATCTAAAACTATACCAAAACTGTTCTTGTTACCATAATAATTTCTGGTAAAAGTTATCTGAGCACAGCACAGACCTACATGTCTCCCACAACACACTAATGAATAAACTAAACAATTCATGTCTCCTATTACTTTATGCACTAAAGGTTTAATTAATAAATTCCAAGGGCTAAAAAAGCAAGAGGGAATACAACACAACAGAGCAAGGGTAGAGATAATAAGTACCAGCATAGACTACTTTTAATCAGGTCCCCGAAGGAAAGTGAAAATAACAGGAAATGAAAACTCATGAATGGAAGTCTACAGTTCTGCCATCCATGCAATAAGAAGTTACACAGTGTAAAAGAAAGTATTAGAATAAAATTCCCTACTGTAGCAACTGGTATAATTGAGTGTTAGTGACAGTCTAAAATACTTCCAAAACCAAACCCAACCAAACAACAAGCCCCTCCACCACAAAAAAAAAAACCCAAAGCACAAAAAAACTCCAAAAATTCCTGGTTCTGAGAAGCCAATGGAAAACACTTTCTTAACACTGGATTCACTGGAAAGAAAAATAATGAAGAATTTTGGAAGAGTCCACGAGAAACACCATTTATATATGTTCTCTTCCTCTCTGCCATGCCTTTTAATACTAGAAGATGAACTAACTTTAAGTCTAAAGCTTATTTCAGAACTTTACATTTCACATTAGAGTGCTTGCTGCCGTAAACCACCATAGCCATGGTAATCAGCACTCCTGATCTACTTTGCTCAGCACATCTCTCTGAAGACTCTGCTCTCAGTTTTATATCACTTTTCCAACATTCAACTTTTAGGTTATCTTTTTTTTCTGCTGAGGATTTTCTACAAATTCCCCCTCCACCCTGATTATTCATTAACTTCTGACTTCAGTGAGTTTCTATCCCACATCAGAATTCCTTTATTAATAACTGATATTCGAGCTTTGTTAAATTATTCTGTGTCATATCAACTACATTGTCTAAGTGCAAATAAATGTTACTAATTTCCTTTGTCTGTAAAATAATTTATTATGAGGATGAGTGTTGAGCCATTTGCATTTCAAGGTGATTAGGTAACATAGAAACAGTGTGAAGAATTGGTGCTAGAACCCAGAACTTCCCGATTTCTTTTTTCTTCCTGATGTGTTGGGGTTTTTTGCTGCTGCTCTTTCTTTCTGCCTTCACAACTCTCCTCTTGCTCTCCCAATCAACTTCAAGTGGAAGGCAGCAAGATGCGTTTCTGTGATGCAGATCCTGCAATAGTGGTCACCTCAATTCAGGTCAAGGACACTCACAACCCAATCGAGAATATTAGTGTACTGAAATATTGTGAAAACAGTGGCTTCTCTATCAGATGAGCAGGAGTCACTTTTTCAAGGAAAGCCACTACTGATCTTCTGGACAGGACAAAATCCCAGTATTTGGTCTTTTCAGAGAAGGTAAAGACTTGAAGCATCAAAGCAATGGATGGCAAGTGACAGGCTATATGAAACTTCCCACTAATTCCCAGTTTGCAACACTAATTTTATAATACTCTAGAATGTCCTACTCTCGGTTTTGCTCATTTTAAATATCTGTATCACTCTTGTTTATCCAGATGATATTCATCCTTTACCACCAGATGGTAACTTTAAAAAGTCTTTTTAATCTTTTATTTTTCTGAACTCAATTAGCTTTTATTAGCTTCTCATGTCAAGAAAATATTTTAAGTGGATTCACAGCCATTTAAGTTAAAAAGTCTTTCAAAGCATTTAGTCACATTTATTGTGCTTGATATTGTATGTGGTGCCATTAAATGCCTGAAGTGAGAATCAAAATCATTACACTAACTGCACAGCTCCGTTATTAAAAATAATTGGCTGACAAGTTGCAGAGGTCTGTTTTAAACAGTTTTGTAGCTACCATTCATTGCAAGGAGCCTACGTCAAAGGCTTTCTGACTGACAGTCAATTATTTCTCCTTTTAATACAGCTGTTGGATCAACAGTGGTTTCAGATACTGGACAGCTTGTCACAAGACTTGCAGCTGTGATACTTGTCTGATATAACATTAATTTACAAATGCCATAAATTACACTTGCATATTCATTTACAGATACGTGTATCAGTCTAAACATGTACAATACAGAGACACCACTGTTGTCGAGGGAAACCTTTCTGTTCAGTATCTGCTTTCACAGATGCTGTGACAGCTGTACGAAACACTACAGAAATGGCATTCTGGTTCACTGAAAGGGACAGCTTTTCCAGATAAAAAACCCTGAAGTAGCCTTTTTCAGACTAGTGTTGCTAAAGACATAATCTGTTTTGACAAATGCTTTAAGAAAAGTGTAAATGTCCCTTTTTTCCAGTCTGCTTTAGTCTTCTCATTCTTCTTTACCCACATGTTGCTGTGTCATATAAATCCACTGATTCTGGGATCAGATAAACATTTGTTTTTCTCAATGCCAGTCACTAAGGGCTTGATCCTTACTCACAGCCAACAGAAAAACTCCTGTGGCTTCAAGCGTAAAAATCCTGTAACTGTCAATAAAATTATTAAAGACACAATAGGTAATACGAATACAGGGAATCTGTGAAGCCTGACTGAAACACCAGTATCAACACTTCGTGTATAAACACTTTCATTAACACCATTTGGATTTGGGAACTGTTTCTCTTTCTGGAAATCAGTAATATAATGTAAAACCAGACTGTTCTGGTTTCTCTTCCCAGCACATGACACATTTGCTTATGCACAGCTTTATCCTTCGGTGCCCATAACTATTTCAAAATCAAGATTAAAGTCAATTACTTTAATGAAAGGAAGTGCTCACATGTAATTTACAGACTCCTTTTTCCTTGCTTTATATACTTATAGAAGATATTCAGTATAATCCAGTCAATTTAATGATAAAGAGCTACTGTTTTTCTCAAATTACATTCATTTCAGGTATATCACTAGGTGTGTGCAAGATATCCATATTATTTTATCAGTTTCTGATTCTGAATGTTATACTTGTGCTCCAAACATAATGCAATATGGTTTAATAAACATTAAATGTGATTTCATTGGATCACGTATTTATAAATTAATCCAGTCCCTCATTGTTTGTGTGATCAAGGAAAATCAACCAATGGCTAAAATATGATCACTAAGGTATGAATAAATAGGAGTATTTCCTACTCTCTAGCAGGCAGATGGAAAAAAAACCCCCTACATAATCTAATATGCAGCTGATTTTCACCTGAGGAAAATATCCCCATTACACTTTTCCTGTGGTAGAGCCTCTATCATCAGTTATTCAACTGCATTCCACCAAATCCAGAACCTCACCTTTAATCTACTTATAATTACTTTAAGCAACAAATAGTTTTACACAGCTGCTGCTCATCTTATAGATGAGCTATTTACAAGAAACCAATGATGCTGACTATCTCAGATATCAAGGCACAGCCCAATACAGCTTAATTTTCAGATATGCACTAGAAATTATGATCCAGGACGATCTGATTATACCATAAAGAGAAGAAGAAATAATAAAAAAAAAGCACAAACATTACCTTTAAAACTCAGTAAAGTCAGATTAGGCAAGACTTGTATTCTTAAAGAAAAAGTAATTTTGTTCCATAATCTTTTTGCAGTAATCCATGTTTTATATTATGATGCAATGATACTTTAAAGTAGTGAATATCCTGAAGGAACGGAGTTTTCCCTTCAATTACCAAATAATTCAATAGAGCTGAAAAATGCTGAAAGACCTACACTACCTTGGCAGAGCAGAAAAATGTGAAGTATCAAACATTTCTTCTAAAAGTACTTGTTAAAAAAATAATCACAATTCATGCACTAATACTCATGACAACACTTAAGATATTCCTTGAAGGAGTTTGTAAACCAGATTATCAGATAATAAAGGGGCTGGCATCAAGTAGGCAAATAAGATTTTCTTAACAGTAATGGGATTTTAATCAATACAATGAAAATAATAAAGGATGAAGTGAAATCAGCATGAAAGGATTACTATTTAAAATGATAGAACAAAAGCTCAGAAAAAACCCACACTTCTGGAATCTTGCTGGAAACAGTATGTGTACTTTTTGTTCCTGCACCAGCATACAGTTTCATTACCCATGTTTAAAAAGCTTCTGCATATTAAACAGCGTACAGTGCTATCTTTCTTTTTGAAGTTATCAATGAAAACAATGATGCTATAGTTTTATAAAGCATTTAAGAAAATCATGTTTCTGTCCCAATTCCAGCAAAACATTGCAAACATTAAATGTTGTTTGTAATCTCTCACTGGTTTTAATGGCTTTAGTGCAAGAATCTGTACCTTAAGTTTGTTTTTTTACTTGTCCTTTTTTTCCCCCCTTTTCTGTATTTCCAGCTATAGGCTGGAATAGTATATCATGGAGTATCTTGCAAGGATCATCATGTAAGAAGAAAATGAAGACCTTGTCAGGAATGAAGTATATTCTGGATATATATGGCATATTGGTTAGTCTTTTTGACACTTCTGAAAGATAATGTTGGTCAAAATAAGTATTTTTGGTAAGGTGCACACTTGTCTTTTGGGTACCAGGAGACTTTGAATTCAAAAGCCATCAAAATAAACTATTTTTAGGTCTCTTACGAGTAACTTAAAATAGAGTCTGTCTACTCTATCAAAATGATTTATTTCTTGACTCTCATATTACAAATTTGGGAGTATGAGAGCAATATACATAGGCCCAAGCCAAAATTATCAGAGTAAACACAGAAGTGGAGATGGCTTCCCTTTCTCAATCCCATCTCTTTCAAGTAAGCAGATTTCCAAAGGGTATCTTCAAGGACCAGCAATCAGAGTTTGAATTATCTTTGATATGAGGGTGAATGCAGGAATGGAATATAAAAGGCCAGGCTCCCTTCTCCTTCCTAACAGGTGAGCACCAAGAACAACCTCTGCTACAGCTGCTATCTCTGTGGACAGCAACAGGTCTTTTTCTAATCCTCTGAAGTACCTAAAACTTGTTTAGTCAATACATAACTGATTAATGACAAACCAATCTGTCTCACACACAAAAAGCAGTACAACTACAAAGGATCATAAAAAGAAAAGAGGAAAAAATAAACTGGTTGTTTACTTCAAAGAGGCTCAAGAGATACTGAGACATAATGTCTCCCATATCAGAGGATCAAGTACTGATTATGGTATAGAATAGCACAAAAAATACAAAAAGTGATGGTGATGCCATGGTTTTGTCCAATGTTTGTTTTCTCTTTCTGTTGTGCTTCAGTGAGGGGAAATAAACATAAGTGATGCTGAATGTATACCAGAGCTGCTCTGACAAGTATTTTGCTGACTCAGAAAGTGTGTATGGAAAAAAGGTCTGGAGAATTCATGAAACTGCTACCTAGGATTAGAATTTGCTACAGAAGCATCCCAAAAAGCTTCGAGAAGCAGATGTGGGGAAGGAGGTTTTAGAAATGAGCAGACTGTTAAGTGGAAATGCAAAGAAGGCATGCCACGGGGTGTGTGATGTGGCTTAAATTTGAACTGAGGAATGAGAGTGCTGAGGGGCATATTGAAAGGCCTTCCTTGACCTGCATCCAATACTGGCCACCAACTACATTTCAAAAAAGCCAAGGACAAATTTTAGAAAGCTTAGAGAAGAGTAACAAGAATTATCAGGAACACAGAAAGCATTGCCCCAGGGCTGAGGGGAGAAAGAGTCATCTTCTTAGTGGATAATAGATTAGACATGGCAATAGTCTTATTCCAAAAGGGGATAAATCTTCCACTGAAATAGTGAAGTATTTAAGTTGCAGGATAGACATCAGAGAAAATAACACCCACCCCAAAAAAACTCCCAATAGTGAAGACACAGAAGCACGGGAATCAGCTTCCTTGGAAAAGCATGGAATCGCCATGTTGCAGGGCTTGAAGAAATGGCTAGACAACAGTCTGCGACAACTTAGGCGCAGCTTAGGTGTTCAGTATTGGAACATATGGATTGATGACGTGACTTCTGCCTTATTATCTGTGATTATTTAATTTCTCCCAAAAAGCATATGATAAAGCAATACAAAGCTAAATCATAGATTCTTGATGAATTAAGATTGTTTAAAAATAGTAATAAAAATTTTACAGCATCCTATCTTTGTGCATTATAGGAGGAAGAGGGAAGTAAATAAAGCCCATAGAGAGTCCTTTTCTAATTTTTAAGGTATGCCTTATCAAAACATCTGTGGTACATCATTCAGAAGGACCAGTATATAACGCAAAAATTGGACAGTTTAGACTTCAAGTTTACTCAAAAGCAGGCTTTGTAACAACAACTTGTATTGTTCATGAAAACCTTGGATCCTAGTAAACCTTAACCATACAACAGACTGAATACTAAAATGACAGATTTAAGCCTTCAAAGACAGGTCCAAAAGCTATTGGCTGTTAAAACAATGCTGACTAAAACATAGTTAAGCAAAACGCAATTAATTTACAAAATGAATTCCGGTGAGAAGATAGAGAACATAGTTTATTTATGGTGTCAGTAGAATATCATGACATTATGTGAAAAAACATTGCTGAAAGACTGTACATTCTAATGTCCATTAGAAAATATTAATTTGAAAAGAATAAAAGTCAAATTGATACATTTTTAAAATCTTCTTTGCTCCAACAGATTTCATTACCTAGAAAGTATGCTGTAAGACATGAAATGGACAACCTGAAAGGTCAACCAGAAAGACTGTCAGATTTGCTGCACCAACCACGATTTGCTGGGATATATTTAAAACACACGAGCCTCACCAAGGCTAAGTATTGAATCAAGACATTTACATTAATGGGCCTTTGACAGACTAATACGCAATTTTTTATACTAAACAGAAACCACACAACATGAGCACCATTACATGATATATAGCATATGGATACCATTAAAGCTCGATTATAATGAATACTTGCTCATTTATTTCTCTAAGTACTACTGCAAGGAATGTAGCAGCAGTTTCACAGATGTCAGCTGGAAATAGTAGCCTTTCATTTAATTTGCTGAAAGATTGTTCCCTCCTATTAACTTCCTCGTAAAGATGTGTCAGTGTTGTAACAATAAAAACGTAATTTTAACATGAAGTTTAAACCAATGAAGGCAAATTTCTGGAACAAACTGCCTAGCTGGTTCACTAGCCTCTTTCTATTCCCTTCTCAATAGCTCTCAAACTATCCCACCATTGTACAAGTCTTATTTTGTCTTTACCCTCTGCTATCTGGATTCCTACAGTGACATCCATGTATCTATGGTATTTACTGCTGGGGTTTTATTACTACTTGTTGGTGAGCAGTGGATTGCTCACTATAGAGCAAACTGACATTCTGATAAATCTTAAAAAATTACAGTTATACCATATCCTCTAAGCCAGGTCTACTCAGTGAGCAAGGTCTGCTCATCAAAAAGCAGTAAACACAAGGTCACTCATTTCTTTAATGTGAGATTGGTGCAAGAACACCCCATTATTTTGGATGTTGGCTAGGTGCATCCACCTAACTCAACACTTCGAAGAGGGTTTACACCAGCCCACTGTACTAAGAATTCAGGTTGCGTGTTTTCCGCAACACGAAGACATGCTTGTGAGCTCCTACTCTTCTCTGCCCTTACACAAGTCAGCCTGTAATGAGGTAGAAGTCAGTCAGAGCAGAACATGGTCATGGAAGTATTGCTCGTTGGATCATTCCTTCTTAAGGTTGACTAGCCAGGCATTAGCTCTCTACTGCAGTAATTCCAAATTATATGGCAATATTAGGAAAAAAAATAGCAAGAGTCAGCCTACAGAGCATCCAGCAATCACCCAAACACCGGCAGGCTCCAGTAGCAAGAGGCATACTCAGTTGAAACGCTCACCCAGCCGTAACATTGATATGATAATGCCATACAGTTAGTTTCAAACGTGTACAGCATTTTTAGCAACAACTCATTGCAAAACAGCATAGAGAAAATCCAGAACAATCTCAGCAGATACAGATTCTTTGATAGTCCTTATTTCTCCTGACAGAAGAATTCAGCATCTTCACTTACCGTTTCTTTCTCAATATGAACATTATGCTGGGCATCATAGCAGAAACATGAGGAGGATCAGTTATATGTACATGCAACTCATCAGCAATCAGGAGATTAAAAAGAAAAAAGTTAAAAGTTTTTCTTTAAAAAAGAACAGAAGAAAAAAAAAAGACACTTAAAGCCAAACTATTTATCAAAACTGGACAGAAAGATTAAGTTTTGCAGTTAATGTTTCATACCTTTTAATACTATGAGGAAAAACCACAGGTAGCTACAAAAAGCCTTGAGGCATTCATACATATGACTGAATTTGCTTTTGGAGAATCTCTTAGACTTCACTACCCACCGCAGTTCTGCAACCATCCATTTTGTCAGCACAGCTGAATGAATTACAGCACTGGATATCACTTGGGGTTATATTTTATCCTACATATCTACAAACTAATTCTGTAATGTGTACACTTTGTCAGTTGTAATAACTGGTAGTACATGAAAGCACACAACGAAAATATAGCTGATCTATCTGAAAGTTACAGCATGATCAAACTGATTTATGGTACTGGAGTGCCTATTCCACCACAGAATGACTTCAAAGAATACATAAGACACTGCAAAATATCTCTCTGAACAGCTGCCTTTCATGTAACTATTCTTATTTTGCCATGTGCATGAGCTTCACTACTGTGAATGCTCATGAAAATTGTGTTACATTGGTGAGCGCATGTAAAACACTTAGCAAATTTGAAAATAAAACAATTCAAAAACTTAAGATACTGACAAAATGGTTTGTAGCAGACAAAAATAATGAAAATACTAACTGTTCACAACCATGTGTCTAAACAGAAAGAAAAAAAAGCCAAATTTGCTATATTCTTTATTCATTTCATTTGTTCCAAAATGAATTGTTCAGTATGATTAATGCAATAAACTACAATGCTGTCCATTTTTTATTTTGAAATGCAAGCTAATTTATTCAATATTTTTTTTTAATATGAACAACAATATGGAATATTTCAGGATCCTACAACCATTGATATGACACTGGCTGTGAAACATAAATTAGAAGAAGGCATAAGATGGTGAACACAACATGCAGTATTCAGAGTCATTAATGTCAACCAACAAACCTCAGACAATTCTCAGGTTACATTCTTTGTGTTTGAGTTTTTTTGGGTGTGGGTTGTTTTGGGGTTTTTTGGGTTGGGTTTTTTTGTGTGTGTCTCTGGTAATTATGCATAGAGCAAACCCAATATGAGATCTGCCTGCATCTTACTTGCTACCACTAAACCAACAGAATTTCCTAGTAGGTCCTTTATAAAATTCCAAGGTTTTTATTTGATTAGAGCCTCAGTAACTCCCCCCCCCCCCCCCCCCCCCCCCCCCCCCCAAATCCCTTCTATAGTTTACTGTCATTATGGTATAAACAAACCTTTTAATTTCTGCTTAAAATCTTTGATTTGGCTGGCGGTCTGCTCAGCTTGAGCTGGATCAAACAAGACACAGAAAGCTTAGCTTTACTTTAGGTATCTAAGACCAGGTTTGTGATCCCCACGTGTCCTGAGAACAAGTAGGTCAAAGCAAATACACACTTCTAGGCCCTTTCGTGTTTAACCATAAACTACAGCACAGCAAGAGGGGAAGACTGAGATAAACACTTCAGAAGCTCACTTCTGAGCTGAACTGACCTGCTAATGAAGACATCCACATTGATTGCTTGTTCTTAATTATTTACAAGCCCTTAAGCCATAACATACCCACCATCCACCTATCAGTAAGATCAGACTGATTTAAACTCTACAGCTAACACTTTATTTTAAATGAAGTAATAACCTGGGGACCTAAAGCACATGTCCAAGAAGTGAAAGACCTCGGTTTAATTGTCTTTCAGCTGAGGCAGTTCAAACCCATGCCTCCTAAATTCCTGGAGAACGTCTTAAGTACTGGGGAAGAAGCTGTTCTGGCAAAGGCTGCCCGCCTTTTCTCCTGTTGAAATTGTGTCATAGAAAAACCAAAAGGACAGATTCACTGGGCTGAAAATTGGCTTTTGGTCTCCCAGAACACCTTCTCTAATGCACACTTAAATAACAACAAAAGCCCTAAAACAAGACTAACAACCTCCCCAAAAGTCTTATGTAAATAAAGCGGGTTTTTTTTAACTATCTGTTCACTGACAGTGTGAGGATACTGAATAGTTTTGGACAGTTTTCAGAGTCTGATCTACATAGATGCTTTGTGCTTTTTCCCCTCCAATTGTTAAAAATACTAAAGATAAAACTTATTGACAAGATTACAATACTTTGTTCACCAGTGTATTTTAGGAGATCAAACTTAATAGTAGCAAAATCAGACTGCTTAAGAGCATTTCTCTTATCAACTCCTCTGCTAGGATCCTAGTTCTAATTTTTGTTCAGTAGCATTTGATTTCCTAATAGTCCAGAGGCACTGAGCATGGGGTGATCCACAATAACCTTCACACCTCATAAAGAAGGCAAGAAGGGCACAAACATTCCCCCACTCAAGTCACCTTGTCATGCTAATTCAATACACCTAGGTAATTTCTATTTTCCCTTTGTGTTTCTGAAAAACATTTATAGATAGGTTATGAAAAATGCAAGCTAATATGACCATTACAGTAATTGCATTGGTTAGGTTTATTAATTTGTCACAATTAAGCCAATAAGAGTTTTAGTAACACCATTATATCAGTTGATTAGTTTTGAAAGTGATTATCCTAAGAACTCTATTTAATTGGAAGCATCTCAATTTACAGGGTACATTAAATTCTCAGTAGCATTTTAAGATTATTCAACATATGCAGGTCAATTATCAGTAATCACTGTTTCATACAATTATTTCATAAGAAACTTTAGTACAATAATGGAAAAGAGTAACAGAGGTTCTAAAAAATACAACTGAACTTCAGTCCTGAAAGATACAACGGAACTTCAGCTCACATTATTAAAGGCCATATCTAACATCTAAATTGTTAAAACCACTCTGAAATGCAAAAGATTATAAAAATCTGAGCAAAGATTAAAGAACAGTTGTCTACCTTAAAACAGATGATGATAATTTGTCAGGACTGCCAAATTACTGAATTGCACTAACTGCACTTATGCCCAGCTGCACATTAATTACCAGATTAGAAAGTTATAATTAATTTTCTTAATATCACTACACTGCTTTTCTTCCTTGAGTTAATAAAAACAGATTGCAATCAATCTTTGTTAATTCATGCTGCAGAACAGAACTGCTGTAGCTATTTCCATATGTGAAAAGCACCGCATGCATAGTTCTTGGTGTAATACCCTGCCTAGAATCTGTATCTTCTGACATTTTAATGAACCGTTGTAATAAGGCAAATAAATTATAATTTGACTTAATATAGTTAGTAGAAAAACTACATAAGCTTAAAAATGAATTTTTAAAGAATCTTCCTAATGACAAAATTCAGAAGTGGATAGTATTTCAACATATTTTCAACTAGAAAAGAGGTTTTACTTGTAGTTGCATTGTTGAAAGACTTCACTGCTGAGACTTTTAAAATTTCTTCATCAGCTGGCTTTATCATTAGAAACCATTAAAAGTGCTCCATACCTGTCTGGCCTTTGCAGAGCACAAATTGCAAGAAATTTTAAGAACTAGTAAAGGCAAACTATAGACATACAGACTAAAGTTCATCAGAGTTCTGATCAAGAGTGTTCAGTTGTAAATACTGCAAAGATAATTAATGCAGTATTCAAGCAGCATACATTTTCCTGTGTCCATATCTGTATCAGTATCAAAAGGCATTTTTATAAGAGAGAAAGGATTAGTCAAGGGTTCTCGTGCGAGGAAAGGCAAACTGAGTAAAATCAATAAGCCTTTTTTCATTTTCCATTTATGCCTGAAAGATGTTTTATTTCTCCAGCCTCATTGCTGCTTAAAAATGATTTCTCTTCTCTCCTTGCTTCCCCTCCTTTCTAAAATGTAAGAACAAGTGTAGAAATATGAGAATTATGACACCATGGCTTCCAAAGAGTGGTAACCTATTTTATCCTGATCGAATAGAAGTCTTCACATGGTCAGCTTAGGTGTCAGAAAGGGAAGACTGAACACTCAATAGCAAATGAAGGCTGAAACTGTTTTGAATTTGGGTTTGTGTTTTTTTTTTTTAACGTTTCTAAAGTCTTCCAGGGGATGGTAAAAACACGTAATTCTGTATTTGAGAGAAACTGGAGATAAGAAAAGGGATTTTTAAAGAATATATAGCCTTCAGTAGCAAAGTCAAGCACAACCTTATGTTTTTTATTTATCCTTTCTCCCAAAATTTCCTAAAGCAGCCCAATTTGCCTTACACAGCTAAATGTTATAAATACGTTATACATGTATCTCTACATATATATAAAACATCTACATGTGTGTATAGATATATACACACACAAACCTCAGTGTATACCAAAATAGGCCTAAGAATAGCTTGAGTATCACACCTTCCAGATTATTCAAGTACTTAAATATATTCAAGACCTTAAGGATCAGTGTATTACATGAGCATATACTAGAGCGAGAGAGGGAGGGAGGGAGGGAGGGAGGGAGGGAGGGAGGGAGGGAGGGAAGGAAGGAAGGAAGGAAGGAAGGAAGGAAGGAAGGAAGGAAGGAAGGAAGGAAGGAAGGAAGGAAGGAAGGAAGGAAGGAAGGAAGGAAGGAAGGAAGGAAGGAAGGAAGGAAGGAAGGAAGGAAGGAAGGAAGGAAGGAAGGAAGGAAGGAAGGAAGGAAGGAAGGAAGGAAGGAAGGAAGGAAGGAAGGAAGGAAGGAAGGAAGGAAGGAAGGAAGGAAGGAAGGAAGGAAGGAACTGAAAATCAGCCCAGAAGTCTTAGAAGATCTATGTGGGACAACACCCAGTACAGTTCCCAAACATTAATTTTCCCAAGCTATGAAGCTGAAACATCAGAAAAAAAGACTCAGACAAGCAACCCATAGATTTGGAAAACAGGATACATCCACAATTCAGATTCCTCTTATGGAAGATGTGGGGGGCAAGGGCAGAATCACAGTTCAGTAGGAAAAACTTCCATCGGAGCTGAAAATCATCACTGATGTGCTTCTCCACCAAAATAAAAATGGATTAGAAGAGGGCAGCAAGCATGGAAGAGGAGTAGCAGTGTTCTAAAATACGTAAGTTAGATCAGGATCAAAGATGGATTGCAATAGTTCTTGATTTACAGAAAACATACAACTAAAAGGCACCGGATGATCTCAGAACCTTGTAATAAAAACTTGCAACTTAGATTAAGGATTCAGATAAGGTCTGGATGCTGAAGAGACACTATTAGAAACAACGTAGTTGTTTTCCAACCCAAGCCAGCACCATTACAGTGACTAACACTGAGATAACAAAGTAACATGTACAGCACTACAGGTATCTGTATTTAATTCTGAGATTATTGTTTAAAAACAAGGATGAGTCCTGTATTCAGCTGGGTGTATGAAGCTCATCATAAACCTGAGAAAATCCAACTAGTGATCAGCAATTATGCAAGCAAGGAAGACAATAATCCTTCCATCATGTTAAGATTCCTGAAAGGAAAGAAAACTCCACAAGTCTCACCAAATGCTAAACGTAATTGAACAATTAACAAAAAAGAAACTTCAGTTTCTGTTAAAATCTAAAGCCAAAAATCAATCTGCGTGAATGTTCTTACTATTCTGATGTAGCAGACTGATTTCTAGAGAAAAAGATAACCTATTTTTATGCTGATTTGTTAAGGTCACTCTAAAAGATTAAATGGAAAATTGCCCTGAAATACATTTGATGTATTCATGAAAATGGATATGCCATGAATTTCAGAAGAACAAAAGATGTCATATGCAGTTATGACTAGTCAGTTTAAAAATTAAACATGCTTATAAAAATGGCATAAAAAACCCCCGTCAGCATTGGTATAATGAAACTGAAAAACACAAAATTCAAGTTTCACAGTATTAATAGGATTATGAAGTACTATAAAGAGAAGTTTAAAGTTCAGATAAGTGAAATAGTTATTTGTGACATACATGATGCATTTCAACTGCATCAGTTACAGGTAGGGTTTCAGCTGTCCAGCTGGGAGGTCCTAGTTTGGAGGAGGTTGAGGAGAGATCCTCTTTTATCAGCAGTAATGAGAAACCACATAATGATGAATAAAGATTTACCAATATATATACACACATATATCTATATGCATATCTGTAATGAAAGATGTACTTTGAGAAGTATTGAAGGAATTATGCTTTTGTAGCAAGAAAAAAAATGTTGTCTTCTGTAAAGATGACATCAGAACCTGTTCCCTGTAATGAATTCTGAAAAAATGTAGTTAGCAACTCTTCTTCACACTCATTATTTTAGGACAATAAGAATACAGAGTAACTACAAACATTAGTCAACTATTTAAACTAGTGATTATTTTAGAACCTAAAATACTCCTTATTTCTGATGTTAAGGAAAAACCATGTTCCTCCAGTTTTGTAATGCTGAACAGGTATTATACCCTATGCCAACAATTTAGTCAGACAGTCAAAGCATAGTGCTTGGTAGATCTCAATCCTTATTATCCACCATATCATAAAGGTACTTAAACTAGAGTAGGAAAAAAAAAACCCAACCCACATACTCTTCTATTTTGAAATTATTACTTTTAAGAATGACCTGCTCAATCTGAGAATTTAGCCAGGTGGAAGTATTAAAGTAATTCCAGTGGCAATACACAAGCAAAACACTTTGAAAATGTCTCTTGTCCCTTTCTCACCACCATTTAAAGAGTTCCCTAACAAGAAAGAAGTGCTGGATTTTGCAGGCAAAATCCCATAAATGTACATACATTGTATAAAGTATGCAAAGTGAATAATTCATAAGTGTCTTTACAATTTGTCAGTTAGAAAATTCTTAGGTGAAACAATCCTAACACAACTATCATTTTTAGATGACGTGTCTCCCTGAGGTGACTTGAATTGTGGTGGAAGTGACTGAGAAGTGCTTGTGCTCATGTATTTAATGAAACCTGAAGTCTGTATGAATTGATTTCCTTCCCTGTGAAGGAAGCCTCTTCCAACAGTCACTTTTTGTCTATTATAAGATTACCACTTACTGGACACGTTTAAATTAGGACATACACGATACAAGCAATTGAAAGGGAAATGATCTTTAACCAGTGCAAAGATTAATGTGCCTGCACTCAGGTGTTGGGAGTTCCTAGCACAGTCAATACGACCAAGGCAGGGCAGCTCAGCAGGCCAGGCACTGCACATTTATTTCAGGGCAGGATAACTGCTCCTCGAGCTAGGTTGTAGTGCCTGGCTCCCTAATGACTGTAATGGGAGCTCATTCCTGCTGCGCTGGTAAAACATACAAACGTGTCTCATCTTGAACTGAGCCTCATCCTGTACAACTCCAACTCTCAAATACATTTGGCAACTCCAAAAGAAAACTAAGGGTTTCCTTGCACCTCCTAGGCAGTGGGAAAGTACATCATACAAATAACTCCTAATTATCAGGGTGATAGTAGCAGTTATCCAGCTAAAGCAAGAGCACAAGCAACACCATCATCTATGTACTAATTTATAAAATCCTATTTTCAATAAATGCAATTTCAAAATCTTGCAGGCAGATTTCTTTGGGGAGCTAGAGAAGTTTTAACTAAAAAGTTTTAAACAAAAAGTTTTAAACAAAGGATCTGATGCAACTTTCCCATGCTTATTGCTATCCACCCTATGTCACTGTGTTTCAACGAGGGACTGGTTAATTTACAACCAGACTAGTAGAAAATTTGAAGTACCTGGCTGGTACGTGCCACCTGTTGGTACATGCCATAGGTTACCAGGGCGAACTTCCTACTCCTGATTTCTTCTAGGGCAAAACACAAACTAGTGCAACGTCCTTATCCTGACTCAAATCCCTCCTCCTTTCCAGTGCAGAAAACTTTCATATCTTCTTTATAAATACACACAAAAGCCATTTCCCTTTTTTATTAAGCCATCAAGACAAAAATTTATGATAGCTGGGGAAGGTTTTGATACCCTGAAGAGTGTCTGCTGTTGAGGGGGGCAAAACTCATTAAGTGAAGACCAAGACCCTCCTATAAACAGCGGGCTTCTGTGGGACTGTCTGGTACAAGGTTTGTTTTGTTTTATAAAAGAACAAACACTACCTATTGTTAGCACCACAGGGATCTATAAAGTGTTTGTAATCATAAATATCATGCTGAGGAATCACATTACTAATACTCACATAGGGTTTTACACAGATCCGTAGTATGATAATTATGAACTTGTAAGTACACTCATTTTACAGTGCACTAATAAACTGTGGGGAAAGAGTTAGTGTTTAAACTTAGAATTTGGGACTACGATCTCTTCCTTTGGCTAGAATGAAAGCACTTGAACTGAGAAAGATATTTTGCAGTAGTAATACTAGGTCCCAAATCCTTCCTGTGTTATTGCCAGGGGGCAGTCTCCCACACAAATTCAGTGTTACAATATTGAATTGAAGCTGCTGTTTGAATAATACAGCTTAACATTATAGGCTATCACCAAAATAATATTTTTCTTGGTTCTTTTTTTTCCCCTGCTAAACAGTTACATTTCTTGACCTATCTCATGGAATTTTTCTGATATTTTTACAATGAGATTTTTTGCATTGCTCAACAGCAAATCAGACACAACCACAGGTCAAAAAACATGGTGACGTGTACTGATACCTACAAACAGAAAATCTAAATTTTAATAACACTCTCTGACCAATTTTTTTAATTTTATATGTGACCATGAAAGAATTATTTATATGGAAACTCAAGAGGAAAAAAGAAAGCTGTTTGTTTTTTTTTAATGAAATATGATTTTATAATAGTTCATTTGATTCTTATTGAATATAAAGCACTAGTCATTCAATGCAGAACTGGCTACTCATTTCAGATGAGGCAAAGACACAGCAAGCAATTTGCTTACTGTGGTGTTCTAACCCATTCTAAAGCAATGTAATTGCTAATCAGACAACATATAACATGGTGATATAAAAATGCCCCAAACACAAAACTATTTTTCAAGTTTATTTTGCATCCAGTAATGACTGAAGAAATGTAAACTTGTATATGAATCATGCAAGGAACCAGCACCTGAAATGGCAGTGCTAAAAAACCGTACCCTTTGTTGAAATCATCCTTGTCACTAGCTACTTATAAGTTAGAATGGAATTCATTTCCTCAACTTGGAAAGTTAGTTCTTTCAATTATCTGCCTAAGGTCTTCTTTAGTCAATGGAAAGAGATCAGTATCTCTAGAAGGCAAATCATTCTATGCCAAAACATATGTTTTAACACCAGACAAATAACTTTTAGATAGATAAAGTTCAGCTAGGATTTATCTCTTTGCATCCAGTGCTAATACAAATCCACACCGTGATCCAAATGCCTGAAAGAAAAATGTCTGGTTTCAATTGATCTGTTTTGCTACAGGGGAAATCTCAGTGTTTAACTCAATATCCAAATCCTTTTTGTTACTGTTACCACTTTAATTTATTACATCAGTGAAGCATTTGCCAAAACCACACACACAAAGCCTTTATTAAGCATGCAAACTAGACTACTTTTAGCCTTTTTTTTCCTTAGGAAGTTTTGATTTCTTCCTCTAAAATTATGCCTAAGTTAGATGGAAGGGATAAAATTAAAGTTTTCATCTAAACACACAACTTCTGCACGGTCCTACAATGACAAAACTGTGCAGACAACGCAAGTTTTTCCTCTCTAAAACCCCTTTATAAAACAGATTTTTTTTTCCCCCAAAGATAGTAAAATTTGAAGAATAAGCTTTATTTAACTCTGTAGTTTTTGGTTTGTTTTTTTTTTTTTTTTTTTTTTTAAATTTAATTTAGACACTAGAGTTAATAGTGCAAACCAAAAAAATTAAATTAGCCATCCCGATTGAATCTCTGCAAGAAAGTGTTTGTTGAGTCACTAGGGCAAGTAAAAGCACGAACCACTAATTCTGTTAAAGAATTTAATATCATACAAACTACTTGATGCTTAGGAAAATTTTGCAAAATAACACAACAATCACATTTCAGGCATTTCTGACAGTGTAAGTGGGGGAATTAAGCTGTCCAAAAAGGTTTACTGAATTTACGTGTTTGGATCTTTTCTTCTTTATATTTTCAAACTTTCTCAATGCATTAAGATTCCTTTACAAACTATAAAGGTATATACTCTTAAGTGCATTGATTATGATGTTTTGGAAGAAGTCCCAGAACTCAGAGAACCATTCTGTTATATGCTAAAATATTTTCTTGGGAATACTAGAGTTTTTCTAATGAGGTAGCACACTAAAGACATTTTGAAGGCCAACTATTCCTCAAATGATTTAGGCACATGAGACCTTAAACCTGTTTTGAATTTGGGAATCACTTTGAAACTTTAAAATATTTTCAAGCAAGTTCTGTTGCCTAAAGCCCAACATTTCATACCTCAGTGGTTGGTTTATGAGCCACATTTCCTCCCAGGCAGAAGGTGCTGAGAGATAAGCTCCTTTAAATGCCCACAACCTAAAATACTGCCAGTACTCTGAAATACCAGAGCGTGTGCCCCAGAAGAGAACACCACCTGTGCCTGTGTCACCCTGGCAGACACTGTGGCATTTTAGCGTAAAATCCCTCTCCAAAGCAGCCAGGCTCTGGTTGGGCAAGCCAGACTGGTGGAGGAGAGCCACCCTGCTTGGCACTACTGTCATGGAACAGGAATCTTAGCTGGTGGTAAAACTTAAAGCATTCAAAATAAAAAATGATGGTTATATTTTTCCTTGTTATTTTATTTTTCTCAAGTAATATGAGAGAAAAAAGGTTGTTTTTGAAGCTGTGCTGTGGGTTCTTGTTCTGAACCCACGCAGTGGCTCTGACGGCTCAGCAGCTCCAAGAAACTTTGTTCACACATTGAACACTTTGAGGCCTGGAAAGGCCTTTGGCATAACTTCAATGTTCTGTACAAATTGTAGTGATTTAAAAAATAATAATAAATTTTTTTAAAAGTCAAAAGAGGACCTTCCTTTAAAATCATGCTGACAACACGCCAATAGCATAAATATTGCCGTTTTTTCACTTCCATCCTTAGTGATCTACAAATGAGTAACTATTTTGTTCAAACAATTTAGCAGGGCCTCTGCTATCTCACCTCACAAAATATGTAATATTGAATTCAACTGAGGTCCACTGTTAATGTATGATCAATGTTAAACTGTAAAAGGCAAAGAATCCTGAGTTGACATCAGGCACAATAAATATTCGACATTTATGTCAAGTAAATCTTACCACTCCCTGTGGCTTGATTTTAATACAAATTAATCAAATTCATTTCAAACTCCTCCTTTTTGACTTCTATTAAGCTTCCCTGCTCTGACCCACTCCACCCATACCTCACAGCTTTTCTTTCTATACAGAACTTCCCATGGTCCCTATATCCATAAATGCTTACATAATTTACATTTGTCACTGAGGCAGTGGAACAATCACAGTATCCCCCTTAGCCACAACAATACTCGCAAACAGGCTGGACATCCAAAAAACTCATTTCCAGTTTGTTCTATTTCCAGAAATAAAAATATTATTTACTTCAGTCAAAAACTTTTTCATTAAGGTAAGGCATAACTGTTTTTCAAAGTTCCATATGCACTTAAAGGTTATATGATACATTGATTCTCCATAAAAAGCCAGGCACCTTAATGCCTAACAGTATTGCCACATCATAGCACACAAGGGATAATAAATAACCTTAAAAAAAATCCAACTGGTCAACATATAGAAAGGAAAGATTTTATGGAAAATATATTCTTTCATATAAGAATCCTCCTGGGTTGCTTATTAGAAAGTAGTAATGATGTCTTATTGGAGCTAATAGTGACTACAAAAAGATACAGGTCTGCTTTCAAAGGGGGAAAAAGTGACATAAAGAGACAATTTCCATCCAAAAGAGAAAAAATATTGTACAGGGTCTTATACTCAGAAGTTTATTCCTGACTGATCCAACAGACTAACAACAATCTGGGTGCTCTGTACTTCACAGCTGGCCGTCACCCCATAAGCACAAGCCCCATACAGCTTCCTTTTTAGTAGTTACAGGGGTAAAAATAAATAGATACATTTAAAAGGTTACTTGATCCTGCAAACATGATACAAGCTGGGTATTTGTTAAGATTACTTAGCTCACTAAGAGAGTTATAATTTCATATTTTTTATGTGTATAAATCTGAGAGACATATTACAGAAATACACAAGCAATCCAATTGCTCAGTCATAAATTACTTGATGGTTTTAGAGAGAAAGGGAAATGAAAATTTTAGCATGAATAAGCCAGATTGTCACAGCTCACTGAGAAGAAAAACAAATGATCATGAACCAGTGGTATTTTAAGAAGCTGTTATAGTTGGTGTTTTAGAAGTACTGAAGATGTAATATCTAAACAAAGGATTTGGGTGAGGGAGGAAAATAAGTAAGTCAGTAAGTAAATAAAAGTGGCTTTGCCAGCTTGTGCTCCTTATCACCAAAAGAAGAATCAAAGGTATCTGTCAAGCCACAACTGCTTTATACACATTCTCCCTTTGCAGCCTCTCTTTGTACCAGTGTTTTCGGCCAGAATAGTCAACGAGCGTTATACAACACTGATTACTCAAATAAGCAAGTGAGACATAAAAGGAACTTCAAATTTGTCAGTGTGAGCAGAGGTGAAAAACAGATGCTGAAGATGAACTGAAGATACAGAGCAATATCAAGAACATCAGAAATATGGAAACGCAACTGAAACAAGCTACCAATCTAATTACTTAAAATGTACTTCAGAGACAAAAGGAAATTTTACAAACACACTTGAGAATTGGTTAATAATTTTAGCTGAGGAATGGTACAGTGAACTTTTTAATATATTTGATAATTAGGGTTCCACAAGTAAGACAGTATGTGTCCCATGGTCATTAAGTCATGAGGAAAGAAGCAGACGAAGAAAAAAAATGGAGAAGAGAAAGAGTACAAGACTTTAGGTGGATGGATGCCTTTGGTATGTAAGGACCCACTCAGACAAAAGCACATATATATCTTTATACACAGGCACGCAAGCAGAGAGCAAGTCTGGCTATGATGATACAGGACAAGCAGAGAAAACAAACTATTTTGTGAAGAACATTTGCATGGTGAAACAAATATCCAGTTCATCTGTTAATCCAAAACCAGTCATTTAAAAATAACCACTGACACCCACAATCTATTGTGAGTGTTCTCCAATTTGAAGCATAAATCAGAATAAAATCAAATAAAATACTAATCAGAAATGAGGCATATTAGATCTGTAATATGACGGCTTCGGTGGCTTAGCATTTCCTAAGCCTGGATGACAGTGTATTTGTTTATGCACAGTATTATGGAAGAGTTATCTATTGAAGGTCAAATCTAGACAGATGTGCAAGGATTCAGAATGAATAACCAAGAACCTAGCATTTAAAGTAACTTTTTCTGCCATAGTAAAGGAAGTTATCTGGGCAGAGATTCATTTCCACTTGGGTGCCAGATACAAAATAAATCCCTTTTACCACCTTGTAGTGTCTGTGGCTGGCATTTGTAGTGCATGACAACAGTTGTTTTGAGAAGCTAGGAACAAAACCATAAAGACTCACCACAGGATTTGAACTATTTGCAAAAACCACTGATATATTTAGTAGATAAGCACAGATTTAGATAAGGGCTACATATAAAACAAATTTTTAGCCTAAATACCTTAAATACGTTTACATACACTGTGTAGAATAAGGTGCTGTTGTGTTGCAATTACAAACGTACGCGAAGGTTTCATACTCAGAAGTTTTTGTAAGAGCTTAAAAACAAAAAACCAACAAACCTCAAGCTGTTGTGCTACTGAACTTGTGCAGAACTCATTAAAATCTGTTGAGAAGAAATCATTAGCATGCATATAAGTAACCAGTCAAAGTCCAAGGATCATCATCAGGCAGCAGTTAATCAGCCCCTTCAATGATGAGAAAGTTCGGGAGGCGCTAACTGCCTCCCGCTCCTGCACACAGACATGCTTTTTGCCTCCCGCCCCTGTTTGAAAGGAAGGTGGAAGGTAAGCCTGTCTCAACTGACACAGCTGGGGGTTTCTGTAGGACTGGGTCTCAGTGGTTTACTGGGAAGCCCGAAGCAAACACAGCCAACCAAGCAAGCACAGCAGTGTATGTCCCACTCTGGGGAAAGGGTGCACCCATAAATACAGATCAAGCAGAGAACAGTGGAACATGCTGACTGTCAAGGAGGTAATCACGCAAAAAACCTACAACACAACACCAACACGTGCACATGTGAAATGCTCCTTGATTTGCTTCCTTGTGACAGGTGGTGTGGGGGTTTACCCACAATATGAAGAAAGCTGATGTGTCCTTACGAATACACAAATATAACCCACAGGTATAACTCTCAATATTCTTCTCCAGGCAGTGCAAAGAACACATTTTCTTTACCAGCACAGTATCACTGCTAGCAGGCCTGGGGGGCAGACCAAGGAATTGCTGACATCTGTCTGAAGTCAGATACTAGAGGCCAGAGTGACTTCACGAGAGCATGCATCTCCTACAGAAAACATGCTGTGTTTTGGGAGAGGATGCAAAACAAGTCACTTGTAGCAGATATTACTCTCATTTTTTGATATGCTACTGAAGGACATGCTGATACTACATTTGAGAACAGGTGAAAATAATAGTACAAAGTGGCTGGAAACCTTACCTGTTCAGAGTAGCATATGTCCTTTTGCTCTTACCCTACTTATAACAACACTAAAAGCAATAGAGGACTTCGGGAAAAGTGGTGAGCAACATACTAAGTGACAAAAAAGCTCCTTATTCTCCTTATTCTGAGGTGAATAAATGTATTTCTATATGCATTCTTGTATGTGCAATGTATATCTACTTAAATTTCCTAATGTAAACTGTAGAACCAAGGATCTTATGTCAACTTTTACCTAGCTGGAAAGACAAAAACTGTGCAGCAATTGTAGCAGTTCTGTGGTGAAGACAGTTTCAACATAACTTTTTTATATGCTCCAGTCACCAAAAAAGCACTTGGTTTACCTCTTAATATTAAGTAACGCCCAAGGTATCCCAGTGGGAGTGTTGAAAGCAGGTAGCAATTTCTCTCCAAGCTCTACTGCCTTCTTTCGGAAAACCTGGAAATTAAGAAGAAACAAAGTGTTGGAAAATGCATTCTTGCTCCCACTAAATTAATTTAGATAATACCATTATTGAGCGTATGGTACAAGTCATCTCAGCACAATGAAGCATCCCTGCTTTTTTAGACTGACGTCAAAGGAACGAAGCAGCACAACCTGTTTTCCATTACACACAGTAACAGAAGAACTTGTACAGCAGGATCAGACAGTGGCAATCCCCAGGTGACCTGCGTCTGGCATGACCAGCATCACACTAGAGACATCAGCGTGGCCAGATCTGCTCTGGTTTGCGTAGAGCTGCTTGCGTGCTCCCCACCATGCCTGCCAGGAACTCTGGGGTCAGGGAGAGGGCTGCTGGCTGGGCACACTGCTGGATCCAGACCCGCTCGCAGGCAGCTAGCTCCCTGTCCCAAGCAACACCTCCTCCCAGAGCAGTGGGATGCAGCCGCAGAAATGCCGCCTCTCCTCTTTGTCAGACAGATGAATGGTGGCTCAGCATGCTGTGGGAACCCAGGCTGTGAACCTGCCATACTGCAAATGTGCTGTACAGGCAGTCTATGGCAAAAGCACCGCTCCCACCTCTCAAAAGAAAAAGTATGTTTTTGCAGCATCGCAGTCTTTATGGACTCATACCCAGATGGTATCAATGCCACGATTAATCCAAAAATTGGAATATAATCCCACAGGTATGTGAGACTTTAGCACCTAAAGGGGTTTCAGCTTTCATCTTAAAAACATGAAGAAGAAAGACCCTAAATGCTTAACATATGCCCACAAGAAGGACAAACAATTTAACATCAGGAACTTTTATGACCAGCGTTATAGTTACAAAGCTAGAACAAAGAGGATTTTGCTCTCCTTCAACTGCCAGCCCAGCTCAGGTTACATTAACCTGACTTTCTGAGCACTGAGTGCTCTAGTAAGACAGTTTTTAATTAGAAGCAATATTGTTCCAACTTAAATATAGAAACCTATTTAGTGATTTCAGTATGTGGATGTTCAAGGACTATTTGCTTGGAATTACACTGGGATCCTGCACAACACTGAAAGGGATTATCCCAAGTGTAGTAGCCAAAATAGCAAAGTCACCTTCATCGTTCTCTCTTTCTAATAATTGCTCCCTTCAATTCATTTTTTTCTTCTCAGACATATTTATGATGAATTTTTACTTATTTATGTATTGGAAATCAACTTACACATCTGATGCATCTCATGGTGTAGCCTAGTACAGTATAGCAAATTTTCGGAGAAGAAACAAAATGCATGTGTGCTTATGTGAATACATAAATAAAGACAGTTGCTGGTCAAAACAAGGTAATGAAGAAATTTCTTTCCACACAAATAAAATACAATTTATAAAATACCACTTTCTAATGGCCACTTTGAGGAAAGGTATTTATTATTGAAAAATACATGATCAGGAGAGAGTATAAAACTCTGGGATAACACATTACCATAAAGAAGCTCCAGACTACCCCACAGTCTCTTCATATGACACAGATCTCAAGATTTCTGTGACAACAGTCCAAGATCTAGAATTACAGTACAAGATATTTTGAAGGAGGTTAAGTAATTTGAAGCCAAATTATGGCTGGAGTCTGAAAACTTTTTCAAGTGGATTGCATGTGAGTGCTGGAAGAAACTTTGAGCAAGGCAGCAGGGAAAACAATTTGCTTGGAAATCCCTTCATAATCCACATTGTTTCTGACTTCCCAG
The DNA here is from genome assembly GCF_047716275.1 of Strix uralensis. Classification (NCBI taxonomy): domain Eukaryota; kingdom Metazoa; phylum Chordata; class Aves; order Strigiformes; family Strigidae; genus Strix; species Strix uralensis. The sequence continues at coordinate 57,058,238 of NC_133974.1, forward strand.
TTTACCAATCGCATGCATTCTGCTTAGAATTAGTTATGGACTTGTGATCTTCATCCAGCATATTATTCAGTCTCCCCAAGGGTTAAAACCTCGAGGGACACTCAGAAACAGTTGGTGCAGAATTATCTTGTAGATTTCCTTGAGAGGAGCAAGGGACAGTTAACCCCACCAGCAGCACACAAGCTTTCCCCTTGTTACACTATGCAGCCACATTTTTTCACTTTGGTCTGTTGAACCCAAACCTATGCTTTGCTCTTTCAGCACAAGACAGGCCTCCTCAGCCTTTCACAGCATATGGTGTGATCAACTCATCAGTTTACCTTAGCACCTCTGCCCAAAAACACTGAAGTATTATCAGGAGAGCAATTTCCATGACCCTCCCAAGCAATGGGCACACAAGGACCTCAAATTTCTGTAGAAGCATCTGCTGCACAGCGTAAAACCCTATCTTCAGCCGTATGTAAAGGGGGTAGATATTTTATTTTATGGAATGTGGTTAAAGGTGCCATATGTACTTTTAAAACCTGTATTTAAGGACAAGAGGAGATCTCCCTTTCAAAAAGCATATAGATATTTACCCGTAGCAGTGGAGGAAGGCTCAGTAACTGCTGTACCTTACAGGCTGTATTAATCCTTTGTCATTAAAGAGATTACATGCAAGCTCAGAAAGGGGTCTGTTACCATAACTGCTTCTGGACAAAAATGTAACATTTTAGTATCTTAATTAAACATTTGATATAGAGCAATAATGCTTTACTTTCAAATATTTCTACAAATTCTCACATAGTTTTTCAATTCTATTGTATTTCTTTTATAAATTAACAACCCATTTCTTTCAAAATAAAATTGTCTACTTTGTGGACATGCCAAAAAATAAACACATCCGATATGAAGCAGTAAGGAAATACTGTTCGACATATGGATATGCAAGGAAGAAGTAATTCACTTCTGATAAGGACAGTGCTCTGACCACCAACATTAGAACAGACAGTGAAGCCGGGCATTCTAACATCTTTCTTGTCCAAAATGCACCTTTTCCAATGTAGTAAACAATTTTCCTAGTAGCCAACTAGGAAAAGAGAACTAAAAAATGATTTTTAAACCATCACACAAGTTTGGATCAAGTCGAGGTGAAGATGTACTTCTTGTTTACAACAGTATTTCAACAGGTAATTAGTAATAACCAATGCATGTTAGTGATTTTCCTTCCCCTTCCAAAGTTAAAAAAAATTTCAACTATGGACATTATCCAATTTTATATCTAGGGCTAATTTAACAAGCTGAACAACTGACTGCTAAATCACTATCTATTAAGTAGAACAGTATAGGCAAGAATGACAAGAATACAACACTCTGCATGACTGAACACAATAAATAGCAACTTCACACAGCAAAACTGTGCTCTTTCAGCAAGGGTAAAAAGGTGAAGATTAATAAAGGAACCACTCTATTTTTCAATTTGCAGCTTTAGCAGTTAAAAAACAATAATATGAAAAGTGGGTGTTTTAATTATTGCACACCTTCCACAACATTCATTGTATTTTTCTTCTGCAGAAACTTCTAATATTAGACAAGAAATAAATATTGTACAGGGTAAGATATTTTTTCAGATAATAAAAGTAAATAAACAATAGAGACTTCTCCTTAATATCTCTACTACTGACATGAATTTCAACTTTTTGCGAAGCCCTAATCTCTCCCCACTATCTCTCAAGTAAAGTAACTTTTTGGTAAGCAAAAATTATGACAACCTTTACTGAGATGCACAGAGTAAAGGGAGAAATGACAGAACACAAAACCTAGAGCCATTATTTGTAATAAAGGAAAAGATCTACAGCAAAATTTCCCATCCCAATGGTTATCTTGAGAGGTGTGAGGATTTTTCCTGGCCTCTCCTCATGGCTGCTCAGTCAGCAGTGAGGAAGGCTTACTTACACAAAGTACTCCAACTGGATTAGACCTGGCAGAAGCTGTCACAGTCCCACGCCTGCACCCACCCTTCACTCCACACTTTGTTCCCATGGTTTAAATATTTACCTACAAGTTTAAAAGTCTACAGGCCACTCCCAGGACCTCCATGACTGGCTCCACTGCTCTATCATATCTAGACTGCATGCTTTTTATGGAAGAGGGACTGTGGAATTATTTACCTGACATGTCAGCTGTCCTGTCATCAGGTGATGCAATGAATAAGCCACACTGCCATCAATCCCTTCTTGTAAATTGAGGATTCAGAGGAAAGTATTATGGTTACCTTTAAAAAGCAACTAAAACACTAAAAATTGCACTGACATTTAACTCAGCTAGATACTATACTACAACAAAGAAAATTATTCTAAGTGAAGCACTGTGATTCAGTCAGAAATATATGATCAGTGTGTAACACTATAAAGTTAGGTAGGGTACTAAATGCTTCCTCAAGCATTTCTCTCTAACCTGATTTTTGCCAGAAGACAAATTTTGGATGTGAGATAATCCTTTTTAAATTCAATGTATTATTAACGTTTTTAAAAAAGTTTATGTAAGATCTCTAACAAACTTGTTTGATATTGATTCTCACTGTGTGAAGGTCCTGTGTAAGAAGGACTGCTCTGTGGAATAAGTACACAGACTTCTTCACACTCTGCAGTCCTACTCATAATTAAAATTATCACTAAAGCAAATTGGATACTTACTATAGTCATATAATAGCTTATACAGAAAATAGAGTTACTGCATTTTCTACTGAGATCTGTTTATATTAGTAGGCTGCGAATTGTTAGTTAAAATAAACTCAGTGCTCAGTAAACCAGCATCTTCATTGTCCTTTGAGTTACCAATCTCAAGTGCCTTACAAACACAAAAGTCACTCCAAATCATCACCATTACTTCAAGGCAGCAATTCTTTGAACAACATTTGAGTAAGCTTTAATACGCAAACAAGAAATCCACCTCACTGCTGCACACAGTCAGCTGTCCTGTTACTGTCTGTTCTTTCCACAGGCAACACACATACCAAGGCAGGGAACAAAACATTACTTTCTCACTCCATTAGATATTCTTAATTATTTTTTAAATACATATAAATACTTTTGGTCTTCATAAGAGACAAAAAACTGATCTGGGAACTTCCCCAACCACACAACCCCTGCACAAGCTGCTAGGAGGTATGCTTTTACACAACACTGTACCTATGCACATCGTGATTCCCAATGTCAAAAGTCATCCACTTCCTCAGGAACTATAATCTGCATCTTTCATTCTAGTAGGACATTTACATATACAGTACTTCCAGCAGCCATTTTCCTACACTAATTGTTTTTCTAATAAAAATTTCCTTATTTCTCTCAAATGTGATCTTAATTCAGTGAGGCACTCCTGCTTAGAAAAGCAGTTTGGGTATGGGATTGTTTTGGTTCTGCTTACTTTGTGCCACTGATGCAAATATAGAGGTTTTGTATGTGAATTAGGACACAGAGACAAACTTCGGATGAAAAAGAAGTTGTGAGTTTAATGAACCAAGTTTTCCAAATACCCACTTAATTTAAAGCAGTTACTTGCATTCTCTGCACAACCTTGTGGCATGCAAATATCAAGTGTGCTTTGTGATTTTTTTCTTTTTAATGGCTTTAGAGAAGAAGCCTTTTCCTTTTAAGAGATTGTTAAAAGAGGTCATACATCCAGAACTGCGTTGCTCATTTAGAAGACCCAATCCCACAATCAATCAGATTTTACAGACTCTTGTGTCCGTTATCAAATCTTATTAGGGAAAACAGTGTTCCCAAGAAGAAATAAGGATCTGCCTGCAAAGACGTAACTGCAGGGCGAAGACCAGAGCTGTCATCTGGTGAGCACTGGCTTTCATTATAGTGCAAGAATGTTATCTCCTCTGGATAAACAAAAATGTTTCCTCTGGCTGGAATGACAAACCCTTTTGAAAATGTTACATTACCTCATCATAGATTTAATTGATGTTGCTAATCGGGAAGAAAACAAAAAAATATCTTAGAATTGAGTATGAGACACGTCTAATTACAAAAGAGCGTAACATGGTACAATATCATAAATTAAAGGACAGAATTCTGCCTTAAAAGGTCCTCCATACAAGGGACACCAGAAGTTAAATTTGAACACCAGAGGAAACAATCCTTTTTGGTTTTTTTCTCAACTGACAAAGACATTTTCTCCACATTTCTAACTCTGTCAAATTAAGTATTTTTCATTTTTGTTTGGTATTTACAGATAGAAACTGACAAGCCAAGTAAGATTCATTGTTTTCTTTCCTGTACCTGACTGCCTTTCCCAGTAGGGTAAGGAATGAATATTTCAGTGCAAAATCAGGAAATGAGAGCAGAAAAATGAACAGGGACAGGCCGCTTTGCTGCTCTTCTGAACACTGAATAGAAACACTTTCAGCGTAACAAATGTTGGTTTAGGTTTAAAGCAATCTCCTAACAAAAGAGAACTCTCTTAGAAGAACTTGTTCCAATACCTTCTTCCCTGAAAGACAATCCAGGATTTTTGCTATGCTTGCATTTGTTTTATTTTTACAATGAAAAATTAGAAATGCTACAAAAATTGTGGTGCTCCACGTGAAATATCAGAATAGTTGAAATACAGTGTAAGCTGAATTCTTCTACTATCTCTAATACTGAGTGACACAACACTTCAGTGTCATATTATTTGAAACCGTTTTCTGTAACATATTTTCAGTGTTTATGACACCTGGATAAGTTACACAGCTGCTGGCATTAATTCAGCAGCAATTACTGCTTTTACAGTTACTGTCACCTTGACACTAGCAGGTGGTTTTGAGTTTAATTTCATTCAGTCCTGACTGGTGGCTGAGCCAAGTCAGTTATGAATTATCTGTTCTACAAGGTGAGGAGACAGTTAATAACATTCCTGGAAACAAGCACTGTAAAGAGTCACATCAGCGTGGTAGCCAGTACCAACAGAAGGAGCCCAGTAGACTTCATTTAGGACCTTCACAGCTGTAGTTGTATTTATTGTAAACCCAGATCCAGAAGTGCCAAGAGCATATTTTGAGCATTTCCCCCAGGAAACAGTCTGGGTTCAAGACCAACTTGCTAGCTCTGGGCCAGCCCTGGTCCTGCTGGACCTGAGCGGAGCACACATGAAATGCCACACCAATGCACGAGCCCACCTCCAGCCCAGGGCTGCGCCCAACCTCATGTTTTCCTACCAGGCTACAGAAGAGGACAGTGCACTAAAAACGAGTGGCTCCACTTGAGGCTGCACCTACAGTGGTCAAAGACAAGCCAGAGCTGATCAGCAGGACTGCACATGCTGACACCAGAGTCAGCATCATGCTCTTGAGTTTTGGGAAGGCTTTCCAGTTTGCAAGCATAGCGTCAGACCCAAAGCACCTTTGCCCATCTGTACCACTTTGCTCAGAGCTAATAAGCCTCCCCTCAGTCCCCAAGGCCAGAGGGTCACTGATGGCCGAGCAGAGCAGGCATGGCTCTCCTGGGGTTGCACTAACCTGGAGCTCAGAGGCTTGGCTGGATGCAAGAAGTTTCCCTACAGAGGCAAGGGGGTGCTTCTGCACTAGACACCCCAAAGCATCCCACACTGCCTGTGCTGCCCGAGCCAAACCCAGCAATGGGGCCATCCCAGGCACAGCCAGACCCAGACAGAGAAGAGCTGACTATGAGCTAGAAATCTACATTGGCACCAAGTCTGTAAAAGCACCATGAAGGAAACAAAGTGTGCTTTAGCTCCTTTACAAAGCATGGCTTGTCACACCTTCACATGAGAATATTGACCAGACAGAGCACCATTTAATTTTATTGAGAATTTAAGTCACTCCCTCCCTGGAGATCAGCAAAATGCAACTGGTCAGGTTTCTATCCCATCGGGATGCCAGCAGAGGGAGCACAAGTGAAGCTGTTACTCAGCAGAGCGCAGGGGCATCTTGGGGTTAGATGTCAGAAATCCCAGGGAAAGGGCTAAATTTAAAACAACTTAGTTTGGTAAATAATCTCAGATGCTCCCCTCTCATTAAAATTCTCAAAGCAGCACTAGTTTTCATACAAATCTCTCCCCCACATATATAAACAATATCACAGCTGTATACAGCAGGAGGAATGTTTAATTTAAAAATATGCCAGTCTGCAGCCATTCCCACAGTCCTGCTCAGCAGCTACCGTCACACAGTGCTGGGCTGGAACGTGTTAAAAGGCAAACGGTTTTCAGTGAAGAGAGCCTGGAAAATACAGATCCTGTAGTAAAAGGGGACCTTTTATCCCAGTCTAAGGCTGAAACAGCCACAGGGTAGTATTTATAATGAGATCTTCAGTACAGGGATCCAAAGCTTGTATTTAATACATCTGTGAGAGCAGCAGGCATCAGAGTGCTCAAACCTTGCAAAAACTCTAGGCACCCAAGATGACGTGGCAATTCAGGAAGGTGCACATAAGTTCCCAGCTTCTGAAAACTGTGATTGTGGAAGTATGCAAATCTTACTGGAGGCAGCTTGCAACAACTCTATCTCACCTGCAAACTGCTGGAGCAGTACATGTCTTTTTCACAACTTGAGGAAATAACAAACGTGGGTAAGCTTTTAAATTTGTACTGCCCTTTCCAGAATACTCCAGTATGCTGGTCACCAGCTTGTAGAAGCAAATCCACTTTAAAAAGATGTTTATTGCAAAAATTAGATTACATTTTTGGGAAAAGAAAAAAATCCCTTCTTCTATTCAATTAGCCTTTTTTGTTATGGTTTCACAGATGGCAAGAAAATTAATTTTCTTTTCTAGATGATTATTGTACCAAAGAAGACACACAGTACCATGAAGAGTTCCCCCCATAGAAAAGACTGTAGAGAACTTAATCAAATGGAAGTAACTGGATTAGTGAGAGATTTCCAGATTTAATCCAAATGTACATAGCAACAAGCACAAAACCCCTCAAGTTATCAGCAGTAGCTAACACATAATTACTTCAGTTGTTTTTTAACTAAAGAATTTCTAAGTAGATATATTGTGTTCAAAAACCTTATTTTGGGAAGGCCAGTAATAAATGATACAAACTAACATAAAGAAGGCAAGGCATAAAACAAAGAAATAGTAATGTACAGTAACTTATACACATCTGATTTGCACTTTAAAATTCGAAGGAATTGCTAAATAACTGCAGAATTAAAAAATCATAAAGGAAGAGTTTGTTCCAGTTATATTTAGTTATTTCCTTTTGTGCTATTCATGTGTATTTAAGATTGCTCACACAGATGTAAACTCCAAGAACTATTTAACAGGAAGAACTTTGAGACCACAAGAGAAAAAGTAACTGCTAATATATCTACTAATGTCAAGAAAGCATTAATTTTTTTAAAGCTTATGTATACTTGTGCAATTAAAAGCTTAGCTACAACCCATTAGTACCTGGAAAGCTCATGAACTGACCATTTAATAATATCTCTGTTGTAATAATTCAAGAAAAAGTGGTGATTAATGTAGTAAACAAACTTTAATGATTGCCTGTAGTAAAAGGAATTTGTTAGCTATAAAAGCCTTTGAGAATTCTAGAAGAGGATATTAACCCACTGGATATGTATTAACACTATGGTATGTTCTGCTCTGAACAACATGCAGAACTGTAAGAGGCACCATACAACTGCAAAACTGAAAGATGAACAGACACTGTGACTAAAAAAACTCCTTCCCAAGATCCCTCCATCCCCAACAAACAAACCCCCCTCAAACTTGGGGAAGTCCAACATTCAAATGCTTGGATGATGTGGAGACATACTGTCAGCCCTAGAAGCAACTTGCAGACTAACAACAGGCATGGATGTCAAAAACACAAAATACGTCACATATTTAGCACTCAGGTCTTCTACAGTTAAGGAAGATGATACGTGTATTTGAAAATATATTGGATGTGAGTAAACATGAATGGAATTTAAAATATGGCATATACAATGGAAATTCATTATATTGTGAAGAGATACAGAAAACATCTGGATGTCATCTTAGAGGTTTGTGGTTTTCCTGATTAAGGAAACAGCTGCCTTAGTAAAATTACTCATATCCACCAGTAATGAAGAGTATCTTTTAGCACAATTCCTCTGTTAAGCCACAAGCATCTGCTTCCTAATTTTCTTTTTATTTAGACTTGTGTACCCAGCCCAAGTGCTGTAACAACAAATTTAAATAGTGGCTTCATTCTACATCTTGCAAGCTATCATATCTAAACAAAGAATAGCACTTTGCATATGAAACTCTCCTTTCAAGCAGGTGACTGTTGAGAGGTGATTTGCAACACCATCTGTGTGAAAGTAGGGGGTGGGGTGGAGGAGTCTAATAAACTTTGCATGGTGAATCAATAATTACATCCTTAATGTAGCATAAAGTGCTAACAGAAGATTCATTCCTGGCCTTGTAAATTCGACTGTATCTTTTAATTCTAATACCATTAAGTGATTAGAGTGATGCCTTCACTCTAAAGTACGCTCCTAGATCACAGTGGCAGGTACAGAAAAGGCTAAAATCACTCTGTGTATCTAAAGGATATTCTGTGTGCTTTTTAATGTTAACGGCAAATGGAGAGTTGTTTGTTTCAGCCAGTGCTACATGATATTTGTAAGTTTGTTCCAGCTGTTAATGGAAAGAGTTTTAAATGATGCTTATCAAATATACAAGTATAACAACGTGAACAGGATACCAAGTATACCTACTTTAATAGTTCTGCTCTTTTTTTCTTTTCTAACTTCATTTACTCACTTTAATATTTTACTCCAACATCAGAATAATTGCTTAATGAAACAACTCCCAAGACTTGGAATCAAAAGGGTCCTAGGACAAAAGGGTCCAAGGCACAGAATCTCCCATATTCTGCCATCTTTCTTGAACCGACCATTAGCAAATGGATACCTGCAGAGCAAACCTGGTCAGCTCTCCAGACTACTCTGTTTTTTTGCTCTGGGCCCCCTCTAAAGGGCAGTCTTCCTGAATCACCACACAGTCTCAATCTGACACCATCACAGGTATTTTAAGTCACGTATTTATATCACTCAGAGGCCAGTCCCCAAATGGTTAAAATTTATACTGAATGTCCTCAGACCAGGTAGCACAGCATAGCTCTTCTTCAGCCAGCTCAGGGTTTGTTCCTTCTGGAAAGAGTTACTCCTGTTGCTGTAGAGCAATTGTTGTGGGTCTGCAGTGGTAGTACCATGGCCCTAAGAAAGGAAAGTTTACCTTTTCCCTGTGGCTTTCAAGTAAAGTGCTCCAGATAGCCAAGGGGCTATGTTTTCATGAAGCTGTGAGTAAAAGTTCACAGAATCACAGAATGGTTGAAGTTAGGAGGGACCTCTGGAGGCTATCTGGTCCAACACCCCTGCTCAAGCAGGGCCACCTAAAGCCAGTTGCCCAGGACCATGTTCAGACAGCTTTTGAAGCTGTCTCCATCTCCATGGGTGGAGACTCCACAATTTCAACCTGTGCCAGTGCTCAGTCACTCTCACAGTAAAATTGTGTTTCCTGATGTTCAGAGAGAACTGCCCATGTTTCAGTTGCTGCTGAAATTATATATACATGCTATACATATATTGTGACACAGCATTAGGGCATGTACAGGGCGGTGTCACAGTATAGTCCTAAGTGACTTTTGTCTGAGCTATAACTTAGTAGACACTGGAACAAACTATTTATCAACAAGTCTCCTCTTGTAAGGTAGTAGTGGCTTGCTTTAGAAAGAAGTAAATAATAAACTAGTAAGAACGACTAATAACCAGCAAACTACATGCAATGCAGGTGACAAAAGGATTATGGTGAGGAACTGTCCTAGTTTTGGCTAGAATAAAGTTAATTTTCTTCTTAGTAGCTGGTATAGTGCTATGTTTTGGATTTAGGATGAGAATAATGTTGATAACACACTGATGTTTTAGTTGTTGCTAAGCAGTGTTTATACTAAGTCAAGGACTTTTCAGCTTCTCATACTGCCCCTGCCAGCGGAGGCTGGGAGTGCACAAGAAGCTGGGGGGAGACACAGCAAGGACAGCTGACCCAAATGAAACCAAAGCAATATTCCATACCATATGACGTCATGGCCAGCGGCTCAGGGACTGGCTGGGCATTGGCCAGCGGGTGGTGAGCAGTTGTATTGTGCATCACTTGTTTTGTATATTCTATTATTATCCCTTCCTTTCCTGTCTTATTAAACTGTCTTTATCTCAACCCACAAGGTTTTGGGCTTTTTTTTCCCCCCCCAATTCTATCCCCCATCCCACTGCAGGGCAGGGGCGGCGGGGTAGTGAGCAAGCTGCTGTGTGGTGCTTAATTGCTAGCTGGGGTTAAACCACAACAGGAACAAAGCGGGATGAGAACACAAACTGACAAGTTTGAATACCGAAGTTTTAAAAACAAGTCATGATGTTGAGCACAGAATTACAGAGTTCCAGGCTCTACACAGTCTTCATTAAGCACAAAAAGCTTAAGGAGTCTCATTTGCATTAAAGTTTACTCCTTTACCAGAGATCCGCTGTTCCTCTTCATGCATGGGCAACTCCACTGGCCCTTAATTTGATGTGTTCACGGATACAAAAAGAATAAATTAAAAACTACTCTTTTAGAGTGTTTCTTCTACTCTTTAAGCATATATCAGATATAATGAGTATTTGCTGAAAATTAATGTTGTATATTAAGGCTGTCCCATGTTTAAAGAGTAAAGCACTCTTTTAACCTTTATACTAGGATTGAAGCTGACACAGGAATTTCCAGATTTTGTGATCTCAGACACTGGAAACATCATAAATATCTTAAAAAGCAGAATGATCACAAGTACAAAGACAGTGCCAACTGTCACTCTGTAAGATTTACAGCATGGATCACTTAGGAACAAGCCATTTGATTGTAAAACTCTCTCGTTGATCTTTCTCTGCCACCAGCAGCTACAAACTACTTCTGTTTCACTGTTACATATACAGAAAAGTAACCAAGAGTTTTACCTGTTCCAGCCCTAACGTTTCAGTGGTTTCTCAGATTACAAGTAAATGTTGGTAACTGTCACAACCGCTAACATCATAGAAACTACTTCCTTCATTTGTTTTGGTAAATTCCATTAAAAACAATGGTATCAAAAAGGTGCCATTTGGGTAAATTCAGCTTGGATTTGCACCTGTGCAAACAGCTTAGCTTGACTCCATGACAGGTAAGTTTTGTAACACTAGCAGTTGCATTGATGATGCATTCTTAAATTGTTATTTTTCAGGGGAGAGGAATATGTTAAAATTCGCATACTCTGCAGATTCCTTCCTCCACAATACCTCTGACACACCATCTAGCTGGCTTTTTATGAAAATAATGTAACAAGAAAGAACTTCTTTTGTATAGCAGGAAAAGATGATGGTTTCTTAACTCAGTGCTTGCTTTCTTATTGTTCAGATTTCTCTGAAAGACAATAGTGACTGAATTGTCTGATGAATAATGGGCACATCCAAAACAAGCCTAAATAAAGTGCTTGTGTATTTTCCTTAAATTAAATATAAGAAATGTGAACTCTCTTGTAGTTCCTTTTATGTAAGCCAAACAGGAGTCTTCAAGAGAGAAGAACTATGATTTAAGAATCTGCTCTTATGTTGTAAGTTAAATCATCAGGCAGACTAATTCTATTCCTTTCTGTTTACTGTAAGACTATTTCTCTTACTGGACAAGCCATAAAATATAAGGAGGCAAGCAGACATTTCCAACTCTTGAGTCAGAAACAAGTGCTCTGACTGAAGAGCAGTGCTGCCAGCAAGTCATAAATTTATGAGCAATTCAGCTGCTTCTCTATTCCCTGCAGCTAAAACTTTTTACAGTTAAACCTCAAAATCATTCCTATAATTAAACAGCCATAAGACGTTCTCTCCAAAGATTAACGTTATATTCGAATGCATTATATATTTGGAGGAAATAACAGTTTGAAGTATTCATAAAGATTTCAAGTATGCATATTAGCATATATAGGTATCATTACACTGCTTTCTATACCCCCACATGAAGCAAGAGGAAAGAAAAAAAAAAGACATGACAGTCGTGTAAAGTCCCGCTGTTTTTACCAAAACTCATGACATGGCTTTAGTGTTTTATTTTACTCTTTGACTGAACACTTCACATAGCCATTCCTAGAGAGAATACTTTGCACATTTCACTAAATTATTTTTATATTTGATGGTATGTAAATTAAAACATTACAGTACCTTAACTGTAATTTCAAGTTGGAACTAGATATAAAAAAAGTCTTAAAAGTATGATTTAGAAAAGGGACATCTTAGCACCAGCTACACTCATTACTTCTATCACCAACTGTCATAGTCCATCAAGAAAAAATTGGTTGAGCAAGTTCCCACTACCTCAGTAAGTCTTTACTTTTGGCCTTGGGTCAGTTAATAACCATATTAACTTAACACACAACCTTCAAGCAAATCCAAAAGGCTGATGGTATTTAACATTGGTCTGCCCAGATGTTCTGAGTACCATCCCCATAGTCTCCTGCAGCAGAGTGGCAATGTTTGCCCAGAGCATCTCAGCAGTTATCGATCTTGCCTAGAATCAGGAAGATTATTTGTTCTTCCCTTCTAGAATATAAATGGCAATAAAAGCAACTCTGGAGAGAAAAGACTGAGCACAGACTGAACGATATTTGTAAGAGACACCCTACAAGCAGCAAATGCTGATGAGAAGGTTTGAGTTATTCACTGGTTTTGCATGATAAAAGGAAAAAGATTGAAATTGTCTGTATACTATGAATAGTGTTTTTAAGAACAAGTTGGGGAAAATAGCATCCTTTAAGAAACAGCATTGTGAGCTGCTGACTTTGTTCTGCAGCTGTTGGTTTGAAGAAAACAAAAAGGAGTTTTCAAAGAAAAATGGAAGAGAATGAAGTTCACAGCATATCCTTTTCACATAATGAACCTGAGGATCTACTGGACTGTGAAATTATCTAGTCATGCTTGCAAAAATCAAGGACAACTTGCCCCCCAAGGGACAACATGACTTTAAAGCACTAACTGGACTGAACCAGCTTCCCAAAACAACTAGTGTGGTTATTTTGCCTAGCCTGCAAAAGCAGATGACTGCCTAAAGGCTGAAGAAAAGAAAGAAACCAGACACATCTAGTTCTTCAGATTAACTAGCTACAGAGCCTTTTTGGTGGTTCAATGCATCTGAATCATAAGAAACAACTGAACTGGCCCTTGACGCAAGAAGGAAAATCACTTTCTGTTAATTGAAGGTTGACTCTACTCCACTAACACTGCTGCTGCAGCTATCTTCCTTGTTTGCTTTAGAGTTTTGTCAGTTTACATAAGGCTGGTTTTTCTGGCTGTTAAAATAAGCTTTTGAGCCTTCATGTAGCTGAATGATGAGAGACTCCTCATACTGTACTGTCTTAATTAGCTACTATTTGAAGGAGTTACCAAGGTCAGGTGGGTTAATGTAAACAATCAAAGGTGTTGAGTGAAGAATATCAGAGCTGAACACATCAAACAAAATTCAAGTTCTTCAGAATATTTTACTACCTCCTGACCTCTCTTATATCTTATGCTTTACTAGAAAATTAAACAGTAAGATAGCTGACCAGCTGACCTGTGGGAATAGGAAAGTGTAATACTTGTTGACAAAAGACTTGTAATGTAAACAGTGAGCTAAGAAACTGAATCTGCTGTTTAAATACATCCTAAACTATTTTTCCCTGAGAAAAACAAGGCTCTAGATACTACTCCTCTTTTTCACCTTTCAAATCTTCATGTAAGTGATTTTGTTCATCCTCTTCTCAGTCTTTGGCTTAAGAAAAGTTTGCAGTTTGCCTGTTTCTGTGCACTTAGCCCTATGCAAAATGAGCTCTTATATTCATTCATTTGAGGAAAACAAAGATTTGTCTTTCAAATGTTTCATGACAGCTCTGTTTAGGGGCAATCACCTGCCAGAAACCCAAATTCCCCTTGGCATCTGTTGTGCTGGAAGTGGCACAGGATTTTTCATGTGAACATCTTTTCCAAATTCCTTCTCAATCATTTGCACATAGGGTGCAAATACAGTCTGCGTATGGCAGAGGCAAGCTTTTGGCACTGGAGAGACAGGAACTGCACTACAACATTTATCAACGTTATTCAACTGTTGCATTTTTACAAACAAATGGCAAACAAATAGCATGTGGATTCCTGCAGTTTCCAAAAGACCTGGGAAACAGCTCCCTCCTTATCTTTCCTTTCAAATTTTTCAGATCTCTGTTGTTTAAAAATCATAAACAATAGATCCTGCCCCAAAAAATACACAGGCCAGTTAACACTCTCCATAAACTGATCCCAAGAGTTCATGCTAACTCAAAGCCAGTGAACCTTGTTTGTATCTGTTTCAGGTTTGATCTGCTGAACAAGGTCCAAAGAAGACTAAAACAATATGTGTTTTTTTCTGAAGCAAAGATGCCATTATCTGTACCTATTGCTGGAGGCATGAAAGGCATGTAAGAACAGCAATGATGTCTGCTTCTGATTTCAGGCATTCAATTTTCTCAACGATTTTCAGTTAGCTTGAAGCAGCAGGACTTGTATGTGGCACAAAGTGGTGTTTTGTAATGAATCTCTAATCTGATCTTTCAAACAGCAAATTGGATGAGGAACTTTCCCAATTTCATAATAAATTTCTATTCACTTGATTTAAGTATTTAAAATACTTAGAATTAATTAATGTGTACATATTCTTTAATAGAAGTAATTTAAATTTTTTCAAAAAGATACAAAAGTAGAAGGATTCTTTGCTAATGTCGGATTTGGGAATCTGACAGAATGCCTTAGTAGTTGCCAATAGAATGGAAAACACGGGAATATTCTGCTGGATGGTTTATGCATTTATCTTCTCTAAACCAATGAGGAGAGGACATTATCATCTACTTAACTCTCAACTTAATGAAAAATATCCTCTGGATCAGACTCAGTCTATAGAGACAAAGCACAAAATGGAGTCTTATTTAAACCAGCTACACACTGTGAGAGATTTAGATGAAGAAATGAAGAGTTACTCCATGCCCAGAGTAAAATGCAGGTATAAACTATTTTCATTTATACTTAAAAAAAAAAAAAAAAACAGTACAATGATTCAATAACATTTATTACTTATTACCTAATTGAACTTCTATAATACATCCACAGAGAGAATATTTTATATAGCCTAGAATTAAAGGAGGGTAAATTAATGCTGACCTATTCCCAGTGTCAGCACCAACTGAGATATTTTTATGTTGCTTTCATTTGCAGAAATAAGTCAAATTGTCAGCTGTAAGATTATACATAAGGATTATTCTTTAGATATGGATAGTGTATTTGCAACAATCCCAACACTGCTTGCAAATAGCTCCACAGAACCCTGTATTTAACCATATGTTGTACATTTACTATTAAACTTGCAGAACAGGACAATCCCACCCAACCCTTCAGGCAATATGTTTCTTCTCTCCTTTTACTCTTCTTTATTATTGCACTTGCATTTGGTGCTGCAAAATGACAGAACTGAATACTGAGATAAATGAAAGAGAGAAATGTCTTGGAAACTGAACTTCTTTGCAGAAGCATGGTGACTCTGGACAGACTGTTAATAGCATATCATTTCTTCTGTATAGTATATTAACCCATATGCAAAGAATTCTTCTTTTGGGTCTATATAGAGCTGCTGCTCAAAAGGAAAGCACCCACACTAGTATTTCTGGTAGACATGCCCTCTCCAACTGTTCTGTAGAACCACAATCAAGTGAAACTGCAGGAGCTGGTTGAGAGCCAAATCCTCAGAACAAACAAACCAGCTCTCTCTCAGCTGCTTGAATTCTACTTAATAATATAGCTCGTGAGCTCATGTCAAATCTGTTACAATCACAATCAGATATTACTTAGCTCTCATTATCATCCATTCTCCGAACAGTTTACTAGCTTTAGCATCAGACTATCGTAGTCCGGAGGTGAGCAGGGATTTTTTTTAAATTAATGTAATGACCAATAAAGCTCTTTGGTTTAATTATTTCTAAAGTCAACACCTGAATGCAAAAACATGTCAAATAAGTTTGCCATGGGACAAACCAAACTTCTTCTTGTTTTAAAAAAACTCCCCAAACTCCTTTCAGTTGTGCAAAAGGGAAACCACTAAAAGCGAAGAATGTGGTTATGTACAGTTCAAAGTTCTAAACTCATGCTTCTCAGACAAAAATCAGGACTCTGGCTCCTGGTTTCATAGTAGGCTTAGTTATGGCAGCTGCAGCAGGCTATCACTGCAGCTCCTCTGTCCCCCTGCTGTGGATATTCATGCTGATGACAGATGTCTGAAAGAGGAACATACCCGCTGCTGAACTCCAGCAGACAGCAATTCACTGAATTAATGTAAATTGCCACTATTTTCACTTTACATTACTAGGGTAGCCTGAACGTCTTTATTATGAGGCACAAAAACTGTTGGTGATAGCAGTTGATTGCGGGCCTGGTGTACAGGTGGCAGAGGCTTCACAAGGCTTCAGGTACTTAGAGCTCAGTAAGAGTTCCCAGCTGTGGTACCAGTAACTTCAAAGCAGAGAGGGAAGAGAAGGAAAACCGAGAAGCAAAATACGAATTAAGTACAAGACTGGAAATCACCATCTCTGCTACCATTCTTTGAAGTTTCCTCAAAATTATGTGTGGGGCCAGCTTGAAAGGCAGAGTTGCACAAAGCAGCTAAGCAAGTAGCACTGGGAGAAAGGGGACAGAAGTATATTAGGAACAAGGAAGCTTTTGGAACCTATTTAACAGAGATGGGTTTCATCAACAGAGACAGTATAACTGCACTGAAGGAACTTAAGAGACAGAAATAGAAGACTGAAGGGTAGCCTGCTTGCAACAGCAGAAGAACAGTCTACATCAAAGAAAATCTTAGGAGTCAAGGTTATCTCCAGAATGTGAATCCATGGGGATTCTGTAGTACATTTTGATGCAGCTTGCACAGAAAGAGAACAGTGTTAGATCTATTAAAGTTGGTGAAGAGACTGAAATACTAATGGAGATTACAGATTGTGATTGTGGGAAACAGAGGAGATTTTAAATCCTTCTCTGTCCCTGAGTAGGCTGTTAAGTGCTACCTCAGAGAGGATATAAACCATGCTTTTATACACTGTAATGACAGCTTCTTGCACAAACTCAGAGTCTGTAAGATAAAATGTAGCTCCTGACTTAGTTTGACATATTACTGTCTAACAGGGGCCACATGCTTCAATTCAACATGCTGTTATAAACAAAAAGGTTCTTTGGTACTTTGGTAATGTTTAAGTGTGGAAAGATTATCAAGAAGACCAGCTGAAATGAACATAGAAAGGAACAGCCAAATGGGTAAAATGCTTGGAGATGACTTGGAGGATAAACTATGAGGTTCAGAGTCACAAGATTCTCAAATCAAAAGGCTCAGATGACTTCCATCTTCTGTTGGTGTGATTGTAAAGAAGGTAATTAAAAACAAAAATATATTAAGTCAAATTAAGGAATACAGAAACTGATAATGTCTGACAAGTTAAATGAAAAATTATTAATTCAGGCTAAAAGTAATTTTTGAAGAACAAGTTTTTAAAGTTAAAAAAAACCAAAAAACACCAAAAAAAGACAAACATGAGGCCTGTTAAGAGAGGTAGGAGGAACAATTAAGAGATGTGTATGTAAAAGAGCACAGTGTATGAAACTAAGCCGTTGCAGAAAAGCTAAATCTGCCCCAGTGTTCAGTCTTGAAGAGTCTAGGCAGGTTCCTATGCAAGGAGATTCTTAAAAGGACAAGCCTAATGCACTGTCCCCGTATGGAGGCTGGACTAGATGACCTCTTGATGTCCCTTCCAAGCTGAATGACTCCAGGACTCTATGAAATACTGAAGTTAAAAAAAATCATCAATTGATAAACATTAGACAAATCATCAAGATCATTTCAGAGCTCTAAAGGAACTAAAACATGACACCACTGAAGTACTGATGTATCACTTAAAGTAGCAGCAGATGGATGGTAGGTGGCAAACAGGACCCAAATCTGAAAACAGGGCTGCAGAAAACTACAGGCAATTGCAGTCTTCCAGTTTCTACCAAACCGGGAATTCTACTGCTAGTCTGTGAAGATGATTAAGGAGGAGTTAAGTGGCATTCACACAGAAGTGATCAAGCTGATACAGTATGCCTGGAGTTTCAAACAGCATTAGAAATCAAGCTTCAAGTCATAAAAGGAAAAGTCCTCTTGTTAATTAATGTCAAGTTAAGTGAAAGGAAGCAGGAGATAAAACATGGGGTCAATTCTCACACTGGTGAGATAAGATCCCCAAGGCATCTATACTGGAACATTCCTGATTTGCAGAAATAGGCCAATACCTTTGTGTAGGTGACAAACTTCACCCTCCTACTATTCAAGATTGCTAAATGATGAGTATTTTTTTTGTATTCATGGAATTTAAATATTCTCTATGGAGGGAGACCTCTACAAGAGAGGGAGAGCCAGATAAAAATAGCTACAGCTAAATTCTGGAGAATGTCTTAGCAAGATATGAAGTCAGAATGTTTTGTGGTCAGCCTGGCAAAGGCAGCTCTAGATCAATAGCATCAGCATCATTATTTCATGTCTGCTCCTCATTAATAAGACAGCACTACCATCACTGATGGATGGTTGTTTTAAGTGGGCAATGATTAGGTCTGAAGTCAGACAGGAGGCCAAGATCATCAAGTGAAGTTGAATAGTGGCACTGTAACTCCTATTCTAAATGCAGATATAAACTAATTAGGTGATATGTCATCACTTTTATTTTTTTCCTTCTTTTTTTTCTTTTTTACTTCTAATTAACAGTTGGTAGAGAGTAACAGATGAAACTAAAAGTCCAACATTTATCACCATGAAGAACAGTTTGTTGTGTTTTCTTTATTCCTTCATCCTGATCAGGATAAATTTGTGTTCCTTCAAACAGGATATACTGCCAGAATAAAAAAATTAAAATCTGTCACATTTCTGCTTCATGCCATGGAGAGAAATGGCAATATGAACATCATTATCAACTTTATTTTGTCTTCCTCCAGTGAAGACGATTATCTTTAGTCCTAGAAAAGAGAAGGTTATATTATGCAGGAAGAACAGCTGCTGAATCTAAAATATTTTAACTCTGGGGGGAAAAAAAAAAAAAACCTTACTCATCCCATTCAAAAAAAGGAAAAGCTTCAAAGGAATCTGGGAACTTACCATCTGGATCTGAAACTCACATGCTCCTTATTCACTTCAAGCATTTTGGATTTACTTTTTTGCTACTCATACAAACAGCGATTATTAAAAGCTTCTTCTATTTCTGCCCATGCAATGCATTCCCTGACTGAGGAACAAAACTTCAGGTAAAAGTGTCTGGTTATTACACAACTTTAGCAGTACCTATTGTAGTGGTTTAGCCCCTGCCCGGGTCTGAGACCACGCGGCCGCTGCCTCTCCCCCACAAAGGGAGTGAAATACAAAGCCCTGAGACTGAGATAAAGAAAGGTTTAATACAACAGAGCAACAGCAACACAACAAACAATAACAATAAGAATAACAGTGATAACAATGAACAGAACAAAGTATATACTGATACAGCAAAGAGAGAACCGGCTGAACCAACCCACGATCACCGATTCTTCCGGTGCTGGCACCAGGATGTGACCTCAGCATGATATATGAATAACCCGGCTAGAGCTTCCCCCCCACTGCTGGGGAAACTTAACCCTATCCTGGCTAAACCAGGACACCTATAAGAACCAGATATCAGTAAACCAGAAGAGCTAGTCAGATCAATATTTAGGCTTGTATAATCTCTACAAGCAGTGCCATAGCAGTACCACGATTTTCAGCACCAGTATCAGTTAATCCCAACATGAAGATTACAGTGCTCAGAAATAATGTTTGTCATCTCCACGAATTACAAGAAAGGTCTTAGCTGCTGTTAGAAGATACAGTGTTGTCCTCTTCCAAAAGTTAACAAATTATCTCCTTATATGATTACATTTGGAAGTGTGCTTTACACAAGAGAAAAAAAATTATCTGGGTCTGCAACACAGGGGATCTCGTTGCATGCAATACTCCTGACCAAGAATTTTACATCAGACTAGTAAGTACAGCAAAGCACTTGTAAACCAAATCTCTCTCTTACTAGACGTTTTATTTTCAAGTACAAAACCAAAAAGGGTTGCATACCAAGTTGCTTAGAAGAGGAATCACATGTCTACTAATGAATTCAGGTTTAATTTAAACAAAAATATCAAGAAACTTTGCCAAAAAAATCTGTCCTGTTCCTATAGGTTAAGCTTACTATATTACAGGCTCTCCCAGATGCTTTTATACAAACAAACAAAAACCAATACTAGCAGTGCTTTAAAGGAGCCAGGTTCATTTTTAATAATCTCTTACAGCCACTGACTCATGGAAAAATACCAGGGAAGAATTCATATACAATATTATTACAAGGTACTTAAAAAAAAAAAAAAGAGTAGTCCTTAAAAAGTTACTCATCCTGAAATCAATTTTTCTGGTATTTGTAGCTGTTCTACAAGTGAAGTTTGACATTTGACTGTAATTCTTTCTAGCTTGGGTTTAAATAGTAAACATAAAATACAAAAAACAAAGTGACTTACAGTGTATGACACTCTTCTAGCACTTTTAGGTATTTCATATTAATTCTAGCAAGGCAGAAATTGTAGGAAGTTTAGAAGAATGCATCTCATAGCTCTATTAACAAGTGAGCACCACACGCAGTTATCAAGAGGCAAAGTATTCAATTTGTTCATTTTTAGAATTATTCACACTGGTGCCTTTATCTAAATGAACTATTATGTGAGCAGGATGTTTTAGGAACTACTCAGTATGATAGGATATTCTTTAATCATGATTAGTTAGACTTACAAATCATTATGGAACATACAATGTGTTGCAGCTTTGGATCATTACCCATGGAAATGTAATTCACAAGTACAAACAATAATTATTTCCATCACTCCTTTTACTGAAACGTAGCTTTCTTTAATTAGGTTACTGCTAAGTGAGCACAGCAAAGTTATGATTTTTAAATAGTTAATCTGATAAAGAATTAAATGAGCTTTTAACTAATAAAGCTTAATCTTTCAAACAGCCTGCATACAGGTTGTTCCACCTCCTTAGGAACACCCACTAATATAATGGACTAATGGATGATTAAAGATGTATTTTCTATGGTGGCAGCCAGCCTCTGGGGCCCTCAGTCCTCTCCACACCTGTCAGCAGCACCAGTGAAGGACAGACCCATGCAACACAGCTCTGTTCTCAGAAGGGCTGCGTCCCACTCTTCCCACAGGCAGCAGCTGGCTATTGCTTCAGCTGGCTATTGCTTCAGCATCTTGGATTTAGGAGACAAATGGGGAAGTTTCCCCAAATCTGATAAAGGCAGAGTGTGCTGAGTTGCACTCTAAGCCACTAGGACAACTGTTAGTTTAGGAACATTGTTCTGTCTCAGACAGCAGATGTCTACCAAAGAGTATGAAAACCAGAGGCAAGCATGGACAGTGTCTTTCCCAGCCTCCGAGAGCTCAGGATCCTCCTTAATCGTACATATCATCTTTGTGTTTAGGAACCCATTTTACTTTCATTAATTAGTCTGTCCATTTTTAGAATGGAAATTAGCATCCAGTATCACCAATATTCCACTGCAAAGAGCTCCACTTAATTATCCATTGTGTGAAACACCTTCTTTTGTTTTAAATGTTTCCTCATTTCATTTGTACAGGAGTTTTTGAACACCAGTGTTGCTATCAATCTAGTCCAAGAGGTGGTGATAAAACTGCCTCTCTAAAGATGAAGGAATGGTTGAGAAGCAATGACTAGGTGTTATTTAGGAGAAACTATATGCACTGATTGAAAGTGAGACTGCATATTAACAGACATGATATAAATCATCAACATATATATGAAATCAACAGCACCAATGACAAATGGTTCAGACATTTCTTGGCAGACAACTGGCACTTGATGTAAAGGCTCACGTGCAGTCCTCTACCAGCTCATCGTCTGCCAAGAAGCGTCCTCTGCTTCTGTCAGAACTGGTTAATTAAAATGTAGCACTAGGTTACACTGGAAAAGTTCCCTCCTGTCTGCAAGAAGTAGATATGCAGTCAAAGATATAAGTGTTTAATAGCAGAAGGAAGAGCTTTCAATTCTAGACACCCTTAGATATGCTTATTTCTGGTTGCTAGTTATGGTAGGAGGACAAGTGATTTTCTTCAAAAGTCAGAGATGAAACATTAGGTAAAACAATATTTAGAAGATCAAGATCAAGAAGCCAGACAAGCACCTCTCAATTTTTTTCATTACTGTTAAGTGTGAACTTGAAAGGGGTCTAAGTGCATTTTTTTTCCAGAAAATTATGAGACAGTTAAAATACAAAAAAAATGTATATTTTAAAGCATTAATGTCTTTTCAATGCCACCTACAGTCAGGACAGGACCATGGGAAATAAACAGGTAAGTCTACTTAAGACGTAAATATGTCAGAGGAACATTGTCTCCCTGTAACTGCTTTGTCAGGTACATGACCCAACAGTACATGCTAATAGTACAGCTTTAACATTTTAACAAAAACCAACACGCACACCATAGAATTTAAGTCAATTTAAAGTGACAGGTTCAAAACAGAGCTTTACCCAGTATTTGGGAAATTTACATATGGAAGAAAATGATACATCTTTATGGTTTTGTGGAGTTTCTACCAGTAATTGCTTTGGATTTAAAGAATCCCAATGATAAATTCAACTTACAGTTAAACAGTATTAACATGTGTTAATCCTACAATAAAATACCACTATAATCCAGAGACAGGAACAAGAATTTAAACTTGTAAGAATAAAGACTTTTCAAGTGCCAAGCTAAAAATTTAAAATACCACAGTACCTGTGACTAGAATAGCCTTCTCCAAATATGTTACAGAAATAATTGCATTAGTCAAAGCTCTTAGATGAAATTGCTTCTCCATCCTCTCCAGAAACCATGACAGGCAATAGAGATTAATGGAATATTAATGCTTTAAAGACATTCACATGTATAGGTTTACCAGTTATCTTTGCATTCTTAACATGTCTTTTCCATGTGAGTTGAAGCTTCAGCTTCAGGAAGGCAAACAGAAGTATAGTTTATAGGAATTAAAGGATATGCTCAAAACCAATTTGTGAAGCAGGAATCTGATGCACCAAATCTACCACTACGATGGCATAGGAACTCCATAATAACACACTCCAGCACGAAGCCTGGTAAGAATGTACTGGTATGGTTTCAATTCAGGAAAAAAAAATAAAATAAAAATCATTTAACACACAAAGGAATAGCTTTAACTTATACAAAGCAACAGTAATAGAAGCAAGAAAACCCATTGGGCAGGTCTCTGCTGTACAAGCCATTTTCAAAGTTCTAAAGAAGTTTAATTTGGATAAATAAAATTATTAAACTAAAAGTTAACTACTTATCTAGATGATGATATTTCAGATAAACCATGTGGCAATGTCTTACCTCTTCTCCTGAAAGATAGTAAGCTGAAAGTAGTCCACCAACAAAACGAATGTTCACTTCAAATACTGAAATTTCAGCATTCTGTTGAAAGAAACAAACATAGTTTTATTCCCTGATACTTTTCTGTACAGTTGTTTGTTTGCTTTTGTCTTTTTTTATATATATGCAGGTATTAAGCTGCAACAGCTGTAAATGGCAAAACACAGAAGACCTACGGAAAGCCAACAGAAGTGAACTTAAGAGCATTTTAAAAGTATTTCCTTCTCTTCCTCACTTCAACAAAATATCCTCTCCATTATCCTCATCCTGTTTAACTTTTTCTCTCTTCCACTTGGACATAAGGTATCCTCTAAATCCACATATCTAAGTACTTCCTTGCAGATGATTCAGCACTCACACACAAAAAGTGCTCTCAGATCACATGCCCCACACTACCTCACTTCACACCTTCTCAGACACCATATGAGAAGTTCTTGATCAGAATGTTATATCAACAGTTTTCCTACTTCAGTCTAAATGCAGGTTATTGCAAAATGGGAACTAATATTAGGGTCAATCACATGTTCATGATAAAATTGTAATCATGACATGTATTCAACTAGGAAGCAGATGATCTTTCACTATTACAGTGACTGCGTCTTTCCTAAGCTGGCCTGGTCTTTACCAGTGAGGGACTAGGTTTGTTGTACTGAGCAGTATAGATCCAGCCATGACGTATCTCAAAACTCAAAGCACGTTACAAAACACATTCTTCTCTGCCTTTTTAAATTCAAGCCTACATGAAGAATCTGAGTTGCATGATCACTAAATTCTCTTGTTCTTTACCAAGTCAATTCCAGTTCTACCCCAACACACAACATTCAATCCACTCAAGAGGCATTCAGTTGAAAAGCTGATCTACTAAAGTTTCTTAATTTTGCCTTTTTATATTTTTGTATTTCTGTAGAAAAGTGGTACCCAGCAGTCAATCTTCTAAAACTTTTGGGCATGTAAATAAGGTGTTTGACTTTCATGTGTTCTGAGTTGCTCTTGTTTCTATTGAGTTGTTTTTCCATCTTCTATTTGCTGACATACACTATAGCTATATTTAATATAAATCAATGCATGGTGGAGCTGAGGGATTTTCTTCCAAGGGCTTGCAGGCTTTTCTCATTCAGCTAGTTTTTGTACTTTTCCAGTTTAAACATTCAGATGTGAGTTTATGTAGGAGGGAAGAAATGGCTCCCTGTTTTCTATGGACTTTAAATTTCAGTAAATAGCCTTTGCAGAAGAAAACAGCACTAGGTTACTTAGAGATATTACTTCATGCTATTGCAGAGATTTGTTCAGTGTTTCATCAGTTGTAAAGGTACAGACTTCAAAATACACTCACAGACTTGCTACAATGCTTGTTCACTTACCCTCAGGCATTTAATTTTTCTCCTCTAAAATCTATTCTGCACCTCCCCCTATAAAAATTGAGGATATAATTTCATTCACAAAATTGCTCTGATTAATATATAATTCATATAGTATATATGTGTGTGCCTGTGTAGTTTTTTTATACATACAAGCATAATTCAAAGGGGCAGATAAAAGTAAAGCCATCACACACATCTGCCTATTGAAAACTCAGACCTGGCATCACATATTAAGACTGCAAACTGAAAAAGCTATCTTGCCTGTCTTGCACTGTTCAGAACATAAAATAAATTTGGAAAAATATTAAGTGTACTAAAACTCTGCAATTTCTCCTCACTCACTGCTCTCCCAATACTGGTCCACTCTTATTCTTTCTAAAAGAAACTACAAAGGGAAAAAAAAAAAAAAAAAAAGAGGCTTAGTTTCTATTTCCAAAATTATTCTGATATTTCTGTTTTCAAGTGTTCAGTCATTGTCTCACTGAATCCAGCAAGGAGAATGAAGTAACTGGAAACAGGTATTCACTTCAGCTTTGACCACTGCCATTTTTGTGCATTTCTTTTTATTATACCGTGATATATGGTAAACCTGGGGAGATGGATATAAAAACATTTAAATCCCCTGGAAATCTGAACTAACTAGACAATACAACTGTTCACCTGCTAAGCAGGCTACCTATGTAAGAACTCTATATTAAGAAGTCTACCTTAACTAAATCCAATGCACGAAACAGCTTGTAGAGAACTGATCTGACTTAAGAAAGTCTAATCTGATATGACTGAAGAAAGGATGATTAAAGGTGTGATAGGGGCAGCTTCTCTTCCCTGGAGCTTGAGCTAGCTGAAACTCCTATAAATAGTATTTTACTTGAGAACTTTCTTCAGAAGTTCAGGTTCTTTCAATTTCAATCCTGAGCCTCAGCACACACCAAGAACTTTTCTTTCATGTGGGAAAGTTGAAGCTGTAAAGAGGTAGGTATGAGACAGGGAAATGAGTTAATCAGATATCCCAGACATTTGTGTTTCCTGTAAGGACTGAACTTTTTGATTTTGAATTGCTTGAAGCAAAGTGAGTAATATATGAACTGAATATCTTGTCTCCAGAACTTTACATTTTGCTTTTCTAGATTTAATATGGCCACTTAACTCACAAACCATTGCTATCTTTCAAGGAATGCAAAGGCCCTTTAAGAAAAGCTCAGTACATATGCACTGACATCAGCTTCTGGAAATGAGTTATGAACAAAAAGCAGACTTTGAAGGAATGTGAATAAAGATTTTACTGTCAAACCACAAAGATTAATTGCACTGTAACCCTGAATGTTTGCTGAAGTGGTGATCTTTCAGGACAATACTTGAAGCTAACCTTTGTTTTAATGTAATCAGACTTCTAATACTTCACTTGCACACATCTCTGAACCTTTGATAGAAAACTTTGTCTATTACTAAAATCTTTATACAAGTCACTGGAGCAGACACAATTAATGAAATGGCCAGACATTTCATTAATGGTAGATTTGAAAGCTGTATGCTTAATACATAGTTATTCTTAAACTCATTACACCAGGCTAGTAGTATTCTCAGAAAGCACAGGAATTATAGCAATTTGCAAAACAGTTAAAGAAGTTTTATAATTTCATATCAAAGAAACATTTATGTCTATGTGGAAAGTTCGTGTGAAGAAGTAGGCTGTTAAGAAAAGTGAACTTGTCCTTAAAGTAGCAGATTTCTGCTACACCAACTTTTACCCTTCTTTCTGGTTTGATTTTTAAAATTTTTGGTATTTCACATTTAAGATGCCACACCCTGATCATTACCATCTTTTTGTATTTTTAATCATCATCCACATACAGTTTGCACAAAGAAGTCTGTGTTTTTCTACTTAGCAGTCAAATCCTAAGTAAGCAATATTATTTTTTATTTTGCTCTCAGATCCAGCTGTACACAAATATATTATGATCCATTTAACAGTGCCAAAATACATAGGAAAAACCTTCATCTGCACTTCCCAAAGTTTCTGCTTTCACCAGCTGAAGAGCCAGAATTATTTTATTTTTTATTTCAAGTTTAGCCTTCTCTTTCAAACCATCATTGTATCATTACATAGCAGGTCTGAGAAGGGGCTGAATTAATTCCATTACATCTAATGGAACTTCTGCAAGGAAATGTGACTGGATGTGCTTATTTTAAAGTTACTATGATGTTCCTTTTGTAAGATTGCAAGTATATAAGATTGCTCTGACCAACTAGATAGATATATATTTCTAATTTTACAGTCTTTTCATTAGTACTCCAATTAGACTGTGTGGCCACATGCTGTGTATGACAATATCTGAAACACCTTTATTAGTATGCGTCTGTGCTAAGCTCTTACTGTTCCTATGCAATATCATCTTGATCTGGCTGCTAATTTTGGAGGCCTCCCTTTTATAATGGATTCTGAAAGCATGTAGATGCTTGGGAAAGTGATATGTGTATTGGGAACAACGTATTTTTGTTTTACTTCCAGGGCTTTTATGTTGATTGAAGTATGTGAGTAATTTGGTCTTTCATCTTACATTTGATCAATAATTTATTATTCACTATTTGCTTTTCTGATAAGTGAATCATAAATGGGATAGTTCAAGTACTATACGAAATCCAGAGAAATTGTGACTGCTGCTCACTGTACTTAGAGAAATAGAAAACCAAAAGCAATATATGTATCTATTACATGGTGCAAGAGCAAAACTGACAACTTTATGGAATTTCATCTAGTTTCCTTGATCAGCTTCTAAAGACAAAATTGTTTTGACAGAGAGATGTAACATCCTTTACATTGCTAGCTAGACACATACACCAAAGTGAACCTATTTACATATGGTGGAGACTGCTCTTTCTCAAACTCAGGCTATGCAAATAAGCAAGTCTCTACAATCAAAGAGTTAAGTGTTACCACATTTTGTCTTGACAAGAAGAGATGCTAAAATAACGAGTTTTTTTAAGCAAGAGAATAATCATAGCTCAGAAACACTCAAGAAGATGCAGAATGTGACAGGTTTAACTAGTAAACCTCTTAAACTAACTCATTTTAAAGAAAGGGAAGTTGACTATACCTTAGGAAGCCCCATCTTCAAAAAGCAACAAATACTACCAAACAGGGGAAAAAAAAAAAATGAAGTGCCAAGAGTTACATTAGCTAGTTTGTGTTACTCCGCATTTATTTATGTTTTATTTGCAAGCCTATGACAGG
This sequence comes from Strix uralensis, assembly GCF_047716275.1. Classification (NCBI taxonomy): domain Eukaryota; kingdom Metazoa; phylum Chordata; class Aves; order Strigiformes; family Strigidae; genus Strix; species Strix uralensis. The sequence goes on from NC_133974.1 coordinate 57,086,367, forward strand.
GCCAATCTGACCTCAGCTGCACCTCACCACTCACTTTCCTCACCCTTCTGTAAACCAGAGGATTAAGTCTACAACTGGTAAACTACTGGTTTAATTTAATGTTGAAAGCACTGTTCAGACAATACAACTACTGTCAGCTGGGCTCTCCTGAAGCCCTTCTCCTATTGGACTCCTCCAGATTCCCAAAAATCAGTATTCACATCCTTCTGGATCATTTCCTTAATGCATTCCCCTGTTGAAAGTCTTCCTCGCCACAAATCTGTAGACCAAGGCCAAAACAATTTCAGTCTATGTTTTCTCATGGGAAGTCACCCTCACTGATAAACACAACATTTAAAATACAACCCAATTTTATTTATATATATCAGCTTCCATGTGGCACTCATCAGTGCTAGTACTTGCTCTGCCATTTATAATTCAATTGAAGAAAATACTGTGTGCTCTTTATGCGGATGAATGTATTCATAATAATCAAGTCACCTTAATTTATATTTGATAAAGAGCTTACTCTCTTAGTTTTTATAAAGATCCAAATAAGACCACAAATCCTACCAAATAATTTTAGTCTTCTTTATTGCACAGATTCTTTCCAAAACTTTCTTTCCTTCAGTTCTCCTGTTCTTGTTTCATTAAAAGTGCAATAAAACTTCTTTCACCTCATATGCATTTCCATCCATTCCTCCTATGTACAAGGAATATAGTGATTCCCCCCACACCCACATACCATACCCTACCATTGCAAACAGGCCATATCCTTCAGGTAACAAGCTGTGCAAGAGAACGCCAGGGTCCCTACACTGAACAATGCTGAATAATGTATATAATTCTAGACTAAAAAATGGACACAAAGGGACAATACTTCAAGTGAAATGAGAGGGACTTGTCATTATTATTACTATTAAATAATAATATCCCTCTGTTGAAGCACAAAGGTGGGGAACAACAACAAATCTCACTATTTTCAAGCAGTCCAGGAAGTATGATAGAGACATGAACAGTACTACAATAGCTCACTTTAAGCTACTTTAAGTAAACAACATTTTAATTACTTGCAATTGTGGGGAAAAAAGTTTCATTCATATTCCACAAATGAGATTTAGTGGCAGCTTGCTAAAATATTCAGTTCCCATAGACAAGGGAAACAATTTTAGCAACCTTTTTATTGCAAGTGTCAAAGCCTGGTTATTGCATAACATGCTATTTAACCTTGCTGAAGTCTCCACATGGCAAACTGTAAGATCTTAAAAAGGCACAAAAATAAAATGTTACTGAAGGCATTAATGAACTCTAGCAGCAAAATAACTGCATTTAATGATAAATTTGCAGAATCTCCTTTTAGCCCATCAAAATAATTTCTTATTCATAATCAAAACAAAATCAAGTCACTTTGAAGTCTGGCATTTAGAGTATACTAACAAGTTATGTAGCAAACTAGTAAACAAATAGTCCCATAAACTAAAGAATCATTTTTTTAACTGCTGGCTTTCTTAAGCTTCCTCACAGAGTATTATACATTTACTTGGAGTCCATTTACTCACACCTCCCACATGCCTTTTTTTTTTTTTTTTTTTTTTAAGTAGGAAAGCTATTCTGTTGCAAATTGTTATATTAGGAAACTTTCTGATTTTCTCACTTAAAGAGAAAAAAACACCAAGAATAAACCACCAAAAAACCATCTGCCTCCAAGCCAGAACATTAGGTTATGAACTGTTAAGTATAATTACAAGTCAGTCATAATACCTACAGTTTGAGAGTAGTAGGATTTAATTTGTAAATGCTGAAGTTTGAAAAAAACAATCTGGATTCTAAAAGTCTGTCCTGTTACTGACTGCCACACCACAGATAAATATGAGCTAAAGATAAATGCTGGAAGCATTAATAATTAGATCCAAATAATATTTGCTATTCTGGGATCTTGGAAAACGGGTATGTTAATCTATACATGGCGGTAGAGATAAAGATAATTTCAAGTTCTATACCTTTTCCACTCTTTTCTAGTTCCCAAAATAGCAGACATATTACACGCAAAACTTCTACGTTGCATGAAGCGGCACACAAAGCTTCTTTAAAAGACATTCAAATTCGCAAAGCTAAGTACAAAGATGAAAACCAGAATTGGTAAGTAAGCCTTCAAGCTTCAGGGTGGCTTATAAAATCACAGTGACTGACTGACCTCTGTAAACAGCTTTGCTTAAGAGTGCTGGCAGGACACAAGACTGAACATATATCCTTGCCATCTTACTCATTGCCTTCTCTTTATGCGGTTCCTCAACTCATTTAGGACCTATCCTTGAGAGCAAATAATGAAACTCTCTTCATACTTTCCCCACAGCACAACATCAACTCCTTCCTAGGTTGATCCATCCTGTGCCGTTAATAAGGGAAGAGGTATCTGTGATGAGACAGATAATGAACGATGAGTCAGTGCTCACACAAAATGTCAACTTAAGTCAACTTAATTATATCCACATAGACAGAGCTATTGCACAGACTGCTGGTGCTTCCATCTGACTGAGCAGTCATAACTTCCTGTCATCCTTCATTTTGACCAAAAATAGAAAGGCATGAGGCAAACAAAGCAAAATCCACTAATAACCAACAGGAAGATTATTTTACTTTGAATTCAAATTCACCTTCAAGATGTCTTCTAGCAGAAGACACCAGTTCCCTCTTTTCCCAACAAGCACATGGCTTCCTGCTCCGTACCTTGTTCCCATTCTGGTTCTGCCTGACTACACCCACATCAGACGGCTGATCAGTGGGTCAGAGCATGAATTCAGGCACTGTCCCACATACCATTTAATTATTAGCACCTTCTGGTTTGGTTTGGGCCCCTGTCCAGGCATGCTTTAGGACACCATGTAGGCCAAGGACGGTTAGACTAGATGATCTTCAAGGTCCCTTCCAACCTAGATGATTCTGTGACTCTTCCCAGTATGCAGCATGGGCAAGACTGTTCTTTTGCAGGGAAGGAGTTTAGTGGGGCTGAAGAGGAGGGGGATGGATCAGTTAGTCTCTCATCCTAAGGAAGTTGGGGTGTGCCTGGGTGTAGAAGCAAAGCACCATCAATTCTAATACTTAAGAACTCCCAACCCTTCACTGCTGTGCTACGTGGCTCAGCTCTTGCAGTAGTACTCCCCGACTCCTGACCCCTTCATCCATCTCATTAAGATCCCTCTTCCAATCTGTCTTCCCAAGTATGGTTTCATCATGGTTCATCCCTTGCGCTGCAAAGACCGATAGCTTTTTCCCCCCCAGCGTGAAGCAGAGGTTGGGTGGTGGTACAGAAACTCTTTCAGAAAGCTATGAATGTTCTGTGTGTGTGCAGGTTCTAAAGCAAATAATGAAAAAATAAAAACAGTGAAGCACGCAGCAGTGTGTAGCTGTAGCTAGGAAACAGCCAAGCTCCCTAGTGATCCTGTGAAAGACTGGCTCCTTCTTCCTTCATTGCAACCTTGGGCAGGGCCATGCACAAGCACTGTGAAAAGGGCGTGTGGGCAACAGCATGTGTGCGGAGGTCAGACAAAATCCTCAGCTATATCAACTGAAGAGCAGATTCACCCCCAGAGAGATGAAGTGATTTAATAGTAAACAGAGCACACATCCATGATGCAAAGACCATGGATTTAGCCACTGTAAATGTCAACTCTTTCCAAAGGTATGATTATGTCTAAATCTCTTAAAATATTGACAGAATCAGAAAATGCAACTTAATTCCTGAAGGATTAGTCAGTTTGGCTGAAACTTCAGCAAGGTATCAAATACAAGGAATTTCAGCAATTATGACAGAAAAAAACCTTCAAGCACTGCAATGTGGATATCTCAGTTATGAAATCACAGGGCTACCAGCTCCAGCTTTAATAAAAACAGCCTAAGCATGTTATACTCCAAATGGGAAAGTTTTCAAACACATCCACTCACAAGCTTACCAAAATTCACAAGTTTGCCAAGAAAGGTGGCATCTACTTATCTAGAATTTTCCTTTGAAATCAAACCAGTTTTGCTTTCTTCAGAAAGGTAAACAAGAGTAACTCTAACAACTAATTCATTGAACTGAGGGACTGAAATCTAACATGTGAAGAGATGATGCTGTTTCCCATTACGTCATCTTTATTCCATAAATCCTTTTATGTGGATAAAGTAGTGCCTACTTTACAAAGTGATAGTTGGAAACTTTTACGAACAGGTGATGAGAATAATCGAGTACTGGCCAAATAGACCAACATGTACAATGAGTATTGGACGTATTACAAACTTCTAGAGAGGAAAACTTACTTTATCTAGCTGCACTGATGTAGAATATAAAGAGAAAAAATTCTGCTACAGAATAGAGTCATAGCTATTTTTGTAAAGAACGTCTTAAAGAAAATTTAAGATTTCAAAGCATAGTTCTAAGATTAAATGGAGAGAAAAACTAATCCTATTTATACAAATAAAGACCAAACATGCTTCCCCAAAAGCTGATCAAGCAATTACTGCCCAGGAAATGACCAGAAACATCAAACAGAAACATGCTTTATACTACTCACAATAAATAACATTTAAGGGTATGTCTGCTTGTCAGTTATTAAAAACTAAGTCACTTTCATGGGAGAAAGTTTTCTAAAACAGAAGCAAGTAAGAGTGTACAAAATATTAATGCAGAAAATGTCAAGTAATGCCTAATACATGACAAATGCTTAAAAACAAAAGAGAGGGCCCTGCTGTTCTTTGTGTTAAATAATTTCCGATTTTAAACTGTAAGATACAAATACAAAACAGCATGTGAAACTGGAACTTATATTTAAAGTAGAAAACTAAACAAGAATACAAGTTGACTAGCTTCAAACAATTCAGCCATTAAACAAACTGACATCAGTTATTGAAGTTGGTGTTGCGGTTATTTATTTTCATCTCCTCATTCCACTTTGGGAAAATTAATCTCCTCATTGCTAATGCCAATGTAAAATTCAACTCTATATGATTATGAAAATAATTTTGTGAGGTGTTGAACTCGAGGCAGCTATTTGCAGGAATATCAGGAACAAGATATTGCTCCTGATGCCTATCAGTATTATCTGTAAAGTAGTATCAGGAAATCTGCTGGATTGCTGCATTGACTGACTCATGCAATAGAAAATTTCAGACATTTTGAAAGACTTCATAGATTTAAGCATTACTGAGAAAAAATAAGTGCTACATAATTTTTTAAAGTATATAAATTAACAAGAGGAGCTGAAACTGCAGGCAATACCATTTAGAGGTTTCCAGTACAAAGTATAGCAAGATTGATGTAAAACTAAAGATTTTAGTGTTATTAATGTAAATCCCTCTACAGCACTTTATGATTTTCCTCCAAGTGAAGATCAGCTCTTCCTTTAAAATGGAGTTTGCTATTTTCTATGATGTTTTGTTCTTACAATTTTAAACATCTTAATAGTGTCAAGCTAATAAGACAGGAATTTAATATTACAAAAGTTCCTTTAGAAAAAAATATCTTATGCACAAGATAAAAGTTAGCATGTCATTCAGACATTTCACACTACTCGGAAGCACAGTTTAATATCCTGTATTTACATTACTAATGTAAACATAAATGCACACTAAATTGCTGCTTATATAAACTATATAATATCTACTCTTATTAACTCCTTCTTAAAATGATAATTAATTCTCAAGCATGTAAGAGAAGCTAATTAATCCTGACTTTTGCATAACATATTAGAAAGAGTACTTTGTTTTCAGAAAGTGTTTCTAACATTACGCACGTCAACTACAAGAGCTTTTAAGTGTTCAGTGTACCGTGCCTACAATGCTTTCCCACTTTACTACACCGATCAGCAGAGGTACTCCATTAGCTCTCTGTATCCAGCAATTACAACAAAAACTCTGGCCCACAAAAGGAGAAAAAAACCCCAAAACCCAACCAAAACCAGGGCTTCTCAATTTAATTGAAGTTTTACAGAGGCTCCTGCCTGTTCAGGGCCTTCTAGAAAAAAAATTTAATAATGAACTTTGATCTCAGCTGCATATTTACCAGTTAACAGGATGATTTGTACATGCAGTTGTGATGACCTTGTGCCTCGTAAGTCTAAAGCAGCTCAGTTTGTGCCAACAGTTCCGCTTAACTCATGCTATTCAACTTTACTAGAACACACAAAGGAACTTAAATGGTATGTATGGCATGTAGCTTTCTCTAAACGCAAGTCTAATTTCTAGAAGAATTCACAAAGCAAAAATGTAAAGATACATAACTAAAAAATTAATGCTTGAAGTGTCCTGATTCTTCTGTCCAAAAGAGCTGAAGTTTGTTGTTTACTTTACAATGGTAAATACTCTACCCCTTTTTCCTTTCTTCAGTCCAGCTTGTTGCCTCCTATCTACTTAAATGTCTCAGACTGCAAAACTGCATGTAAGCAGAACGGTAAATTTATTATGTTTCTGCTTCCTGACTTATTTTATTCATCGGTGATCTAACTTCTGTAGCCTTGTATCATGCTTGCAGTATCAGAACCCAGTCCTCAGTTGGCCCCTAGAGCATTAAATGTTAATCAGTAACACTACTTACCACATTGAAATCTAAGTTTTTTTCAACCCACTCCTTGGCTTCCTTGAATTCCTCTTTCATTTCCATGATGTATAGTGTATCAAGGGCATCCACTATTGTTGCTCCTTGAATGTTACCTGAAATACATGAAGAGCCAGTGATTTACTTTCCAACAGAAGGCTTTTCAAGTAGATCTAATTAATTTAAATTAATTCTAATTTTAAAATCCAATTTCAATTAATCCAATTAAAAATTTGGCTTATAAACATTCAAGTGGGCAACTAATAATTCACAGCCTTACCTTTGATTTCCATGCCATCACACAACATTGCAATATTTAAGTATTTCTTTCACTAATGAAGTTTTGAAGAGCAGTTCTGATGTACTGCATTTTCAGCCATGATTTTGCATTTTTAAATACCGATGGACCACTTCACTGTAAAATTTAATGCATATCTCAATAGATTGACAATTTACTGTTTCTCCCAGTTCGGAGTGAAAAAGTTCAGTTGCTTTTTTGCTTTTATACTCAATAATATACATAAAGCTTTAAGACGCTTATAAGTACTGATCACATTTCAGTTAAGAAAGCCCTTTAAGATGTACCCTCTCTGAAAAACAATTTTTCTGATACTGTGTATCACCATGTAACTTGCACAAGATAGCATTGGGGGAGCAGGGGCAAACTTGCACACGTGAATTTCTCAGCTCAGGAGACCCATCTTCAAAGTAAGTTCTGGTTGTCTGCAAAAGTGCCATCCTTCTACCTCTGTTATGGAGATGGATAAAAGTTAGCTTTCACCTAACATTGCAAGATGAAATGTTATCAGTATGTTCACTTTGGCATGAATTAAATGTATATGATACTGTAGTGAAAAGCTAACGTGGAGGGTGGGGGAAAAAATAAAGCCACTCAAATGACGTTCCCATGCTTCCTTCAAATTTACAATGACCATTTTTGTCTAGGAGGAGTTTCAGTTTCTATTTACTGAATAGTGTCAAAAATTCCATTTTGGTCACTTTACTCAATTTTATATTTATGAACTTGGCTTCAGCAACCTTGATTATGAATGGAAACTACTGTTGAGATATACTTTAGAGAAGACCCTAGATACGGAAGTAAACGTTTAAAATTGCAAAATAATTTAGGTTGCAAGGAACAGAGGAAGTCATTAGGTCCAATGCCTCTCTCCCCCAGCAGGGCTAATGACTCAGGTGGATAGCTGACTACTTATTCAGGAATTGATTGCACTGGGTGAATAAAAAGACAGTAGCTATAACTAACTTGATTATCACTAACTTGACAAGATTATCACCTTGCCTCTAAAATACCTGATGAAAAAGTAAACTTAGTTTTGTAGGCTTATCAAGTATCAGAATTTAATTATTCATTTTTAAGTAAGAAATCCACTATTTTCAGTCAACTGTTGTGTTTACTACCATCAAGGTTTTCTGCTTCCTCGTGAAATGGAGAAGGATTGAAGACCTCCATATAGCAGGAATTGACTTCACTTTCTTAATTTAAGCTTCCAGGTAGAAAATATTTTTCCATTCGTATCATCTTAAACAAAATAATACTTGAGATTATTATTACAGTTACTCGGTACATTTAACAGAACCAGATGCTCTCTCTGTTTTAGAAGCTGCTAATTGCTTATACCATCGTTTTTGGAATGTCTCTTTCCTACTCTGAAGAAAGGTATATGTTTTCCCCCAGATATTCCACTAAGAAAACTGCAGCATACTTTGGTAAGAGGGAGGACATCATATCTTCCCAGAGCTTATTTGGAGCTTGGCTACCCTTCTCTCATATTAAAGGAAAAGCATACCCTTAAACTTGCCTAGGTAACTTGTATTTTTCCTGAGCTCATAAGAAGGTAACAGCTATTGTGAAAAACCGCTGGAGGACACGTGCTCAAGAACACTACTGCAAAGGCTCTGAAGATGCTTAGTAACTCCATACAACAAAAGCAGTTCCTGGTGAACTTTTACAACTGAGCACTACTTACAGAAAAATCATCTATAACCTGATTTGCTTGAGTGGATTGTGATAGGCTCACCATGCAATGACATTCTTTGTGATAATCCTCTTGTAATACAGCTAACATCACCTCTAAACAGTTGAGCTTTCAATTTTAAGGATTAGTACTTGAGCTGCAACTCACTACTGAGTCAGAAGAAAAAGAGGAGAATTCAACCTTATTGAGAAATCACCCTTGGAGTCACCCATTTTCTATGATTTTTTTTTTTTCTTCTCTGAATCTGGCCTATATGGACTGCTTAGAGCATAGACCTCTCCCTGAAGGCAGATAGAAGAAAATGGGAGAATCTCAAGTAGATCTTACTTTATTTGAAACAACTTTTGCTAGTATTCTGAAGGCTCCAGAAAACAGAATAAAGCAAGTAATGTGATAATTAAATAGTCAAGTTTGTCTTGAACAGTTATACTTCAGAATTCTTGAGAAAAGATAAGAGAACACAATGCATTTCTCAAGTGCCAGTTTAGAGGCCAGAATTATGACTTGTGAACAATTGCAGTTTATGCTGTTAGCCAACAAGATAATCCAAACTTAAGAGTGTTAAGGAAATTGTGTAGCTGAACAGCTCATTTATAACCAGTCAGACAAACAAGAGGAGGGTGAAAAAAAAGAAGAAAAAGGAATGCAAAGAAGTTAAATGAATATTTCTTATTACAGAATAAGACTAAATATTTCACAAGCCTATACATGCTATGCTTCTCAAAGCACACCACATAAATTAATAAATACAGTTATCGTTCCTGTTAGTTCCTACACAATGTTCCCAAGGAATTACACAGCAGTCATGGTCTACAAGAGGCAAAGATTATTGCTAGGCAATTACAATACACACTCTGATACAGAATATTTGGACAGGACGACTGTTTTGTTATACACCTAAGCTACTGCTATAAATTTGATTAACAGTGAGCATTGGGTTACAAAAAGTGCCAGCAAAGTTGCAGTCACATGGTAGAGTTTCACAGTTGCTCTAGGCAGAATGAAGATATCACAAGTGATACATGGAGCAAATTCATACACTTCAAGTAATTACAGATACATTTTGCAGATAATACAAAATAATAGTATACTCAAGGTAGAGAAAATGGAATTGAATTTCATAAAACATAAGCTTGAAGTGAGTAATTTTGATGATAAAAGAGATAACCAATGTACAAGCCTACCAAAGTGAAACTTCATTAGTCTCTACCAAAACCTCCAGACTGAGTACTCAGATATGCTCCATTTTACTTCCTTTGTTAGACCTGCTTCTGTTTTTCTCTCTCTTCACTAACATCATCATTTACTCCATGTAAGTGATTAACAGAGAACACATAAAATAGCCTACAAGCTCGTTAACTGAAGAGAAAGCAAGAGAAAACAGTCAACATGAAACTTCAAGTGGACTACCTAGCAGCATCTGCAGAGCATCATTTCCAGTTTAACACTTGAAATCTTTAGGAATGATCTGGAAGAAAATAAAAAGAACCTACTGCAAACAAGATTTGTGGATGATTAAATAAGATGACTGATTATGCAGCATTTCAGAATAGTGTGATATAAAGCACACAGCAGTCTAGATCACCTCTGGGTAATGCACAGTGGTTCCATTTAAACAGCATGCTTTTTAATATCACAAATAAGAAAAGGAGATTGCATTAGAGAATGGTGTAGCGCCTCAGAGGCAGGCAGAAAGAGCAGAATAAAAAAGTGATCAGAGGATGAATAACTTCATATGAGTTTCCAGGGTGTCACTGCAGGGAGAACTGTTATGGATGACAAGCTTATTAGCACAGCTCAGTGACTGAGTTTATGCAGCCATATGGTTTAAGAACCACAACTGGCTTATGGCCAGACTAGAAGGTGGGCCAAAGAAGCTTTTATTTGTCTAGCCTGGGCTTTTAGACATGGCTTATATTTTGGCCAAATGAGTCTGAAATAGAATACAGCCAGGATGCCAGAATCAATGCATGTTGGCACACTTAATAGTTTGTTTACAGGTTTCCTCCCATACCTTGTATACCAAGTTTGGGGTTTGGTTCTCCAGAACATTCACATTCCTCACCATCAAATATATTTGTAGAGATATATATGTATATATACATATATATGTGTATATATACATATATACACACACACATATATGTGAAACAGATGAAGATTTGTGATCTGCAAGCATATTATACAGAACATTACATAGAGAAAAGTTTCAGACATGTGTCCTAATGCACTGTCTATAACAGGATGGAAGCCAGGCCTCTTACTCTTCTCAAATTCAACTGCTTTTCTTTTTCTGACTGTGTCATATTCTGAATTGAAGGAAACTGTGGCAAAGCATATGACAAAAATGGAAGATAAGGAAATATGAAGTGGCCTCAGGTCATGCTATACATCAGCTCCCTCACCTATAATAGTTCACCATTCAACAAGCAAGAATAAGAAATACTTGTTTATGATTCATGGCTGTAGAAGATGAGTAGAATGTTGTTTTTTCTTCCAGAAACACTGTTACATTTTGTGTTTCTGATATGAGGTATGAAAATTAATACAGGATATTTATATCTGTAACTTTTTTAATGTGATGGAAATTCAGCACATACAAATAATAATGGATATCCCTTCAAATAAAATTAAAATGTTTGAAAAGTTTCCTCTAGTATTGTCAGAAGAACTGCTCTTTAGGGCTACTTTGTACTACTGTGGAAAAGAAAAAGAAAATTTCATACATAGCTGTATTTGAATTGCACTCAACCTCACCCTGATCTTCTTAGACTCTTAATTGTTTTCAGCCAGTGAGACAAACTTGTTTTGTCACCTTCCATTGTAAGTCGAAGAAGCTCCTCCAATTTGTCATTTCAGACTCAGAATTCCAGCCAAGAATATATAAATACAAGCTGTCCCGATTTTTTCTTAATCTGGCCATTAAGAACAGTTCAGATATTCATAACATGGGGAGTAAGACCAGATACTTTGTAACATTAAACATGCAAATTTAAAAAAAAAAAAATCAATCAGGCATCCATTTTTTTTCAGCTCTGTATGCATATACATTGTACATTAACAATATGCTATTCTCAACATATTCAAGAATACATATAGGTTTGACAAAATTAATGGTTTTATTAGAGCTGTAGTTTCTTAGAGCATTGTTTCAAAGCTGACTCAGATTTTAAAACAGTGTTTTCCTTTATTTAAAGTTCACTGAAAAGGTTCCTACCCAATATCATTAGCAATTTAAAGTGTCAAGAGTGATTAATTATTAAAGTGTGCTATGCCAAAACATGAAACTCTTACTCAAGTACTGGCAAACCCCCAGCAATGCTAACATTTTAAATTTCAGTCACTATTACCAGCTGGTAGGAGTGGGAAATGTAACAATACTTTCAATTATTACATTATCTAGCTTTTCATATGTGTGACATGAAACAATGCTGTGATATTTCTAGAACACTCTTCCAATATCTATCATTTTGTATGTCTGTGCATTTTAGAGCCAGCTCTGGTGTCTTTTTAATAGAGCTCAATGAGCTCTTCCTCCACCGCTCGTCTCTTTCCTTTCCATGGAAGCCTTCGTCATCCACCACTCCTCTAGCATCCATGCAGCTCAGCTACATGTTTTTTATGAACCATCTTCTTTTGGTTGTTTGAACATGCCGTCTACTGATTTGATATTTCCACCTCTTAAAAAGGGTATTGTTCCCCACAAGGAACAATAAATCCTTGTTCATCCTATCTGTGCCACTTTTTATGGGCCTCCATATATTATCATCTGTCAGGGAATCCTCCTGGGTTCATGGAACTATTTGCAGTTTGCCTTTGTCATAGCTATCTAAAGTAACTTGTTAGTGCTTCCAAACTGGTCACTTGATTTTCCAGTGCTGTGATAAGTAATTTGGGAGCATGGCCTCAGCAGCAAGGGATGCCTGCAAGATGCCAGAAATAGCTGCTTTTTGGAAATCTAAAAACACAAACTTGTCTTCATACCAGCCAACTTCTTTGAAAGAACAGCAGTTGTGCAGCGTGACCTCCTCTCACAAATGCCGTGTTGAGTCATTCATCCACATAAGTGCTATTGTATTTAGACGAGTTTCTATTAATTTAGTTGGGAAAGATGTCAGGCTTACTTCCAAAATCAAGGCCACATACTGAAATCCAAAATTCCAAGGGATCCAGCAGCAACATTGAAGAGAAACAAGATGGGGGGGTGGGGGGGAAAGATGTTCAAGTTTTTCAATTTAAATTAACGTATTGTTTAAATACATGTACAGTTAATTTTCTAGGGCTATATTAATAAACTTATAGTTTAAAGATACACAATGATGTACACTGCAAGACAGTTTTAAATATGAATTTTGGCTGGCTTTAAAAATTTTCATACACTTCAATACTCCATACAAGAAGCTACAAAAATCAGTTCAAAGTGGGAGGAACAGGATCTTGCTAAATTATAGTACTTTAGCTTTGCAGATTATATTTATTAAATGTGTCCCTTTCCCTCTCCAGAAAAGGTCCTTTTTCACTTGCAGAGACTATTTATACTATGCCCACAAGTTACAATATTATTAAACTGGCAATACTGCACATGAAATACAGTTACAGATAATTTAAAAAGCCCTTTAGTAACACTCACTTAAGTGCAGAAAACACTTCTAGAAAGAGCTCTCCGCAAGTGCAGCAATGCTCATTAATTTTAAAATCAGTACAGAAAGCTTGGAGAGGAATAGCTCCTGGGTTGCGGGGCTGGTGGTGAGGTGCTGTGAAAAAAATTGGCAAAATTGTGATTTTGCTGCTTCCACACTAGGAGGGTAGATGGATAAAGCTCTATTTTAACTAACATTGTAAACAGTAATCTGAAAGTTTAAAATATTAAAAATTAACAGCACTTACTCAGGGCCTACCTTCTACCAAGTATGGGTAGAGAACAATTAGTACTCACAGCAGAAGTCATACCAGCAGAGGAGACATGCCTTGTTTTGCTGATGCACAGATATGGTGCAAACAGATGTTCAGCTATTCCAATTTACTTGATTAGTCTAGAAATAGTGGTAGATTTCATGGAATTAAACTAATAGGAATGCTACAGAGACAACAACTGATGACTTTTCACTTCTGCCTTTTCAAATAGTTGTTATTGTAACTGAATTTTTTTGTAGTTGGAGTAAACTATAAAAAACCCTCAAAAATGTTAGTTACTTGCCAAGACAACATGGTAAAAGCTAAAGTGGCAAATAAAAAGGAAATCAAAACATTACATGGATGTGTTGAAAAGACTTTACAATGGTCAGAGGCAAGTATGTGGCTTTGGCTTGAAACAGAAATATTTCTAAAAGTTAATTATTTTTAGTGTGCACATGTGAGAGGAAGCAACTTCTGCTCATAACACAAATATGTCTACAGTCTACCAGTTCAAAGACTCCCTCAACTTATTAAATATACCCTCCACACACTGATCACAGAATACCAACAAGATCAAGGCAGGTTCCTGTCTTCAAAAGTTGGTTTCATGGCCTGGGTTTAGCACAAATAAAATGTCATTTCAAAGTCTGGCAAGAAGTCCTCAGCTACAGAAGAGTTCTACTACTCTTAATTTGTATGACGTGCTAAAGCAGGATGCTTTTCCTTCCCCCGAGGTCAGAACCACCAGTTGTCACTATCCTTTCTCCCATTATCATCCCACCAATCATATTCCTCTTCCCCTAGCCTAACAACAGTGTCAGTATAGTTGCCAAATTCATGAGGATATTGCCTAACAGTCACATCTAAATTACACTTCTTAAAAGCCCATCTTATTTTTGTGTTTCAGAGAAACACATCATGACAGTTATGTCTTGCCTTCAAGATGGAACAGTCATTATAATCTATCTACAAAATGCCTTATCATGCTAGCAAGGACATATGTGTTTATACTTTCAAAATTAAGCTTAGAAGCAGTATCATTTGAAAACAGCCTTCCCCTGTGTCAGGAGAGCTATACTGTCTGTAACCTATACAACATTAAGCACCAGTGAGCTACAGCACTGGAACCTGCTGTTCCCCACACTGAGGTACTTAAAGTCTCCATCCCATAACAGACACAGCCCCAATATATGCAAGGTACCATAACTGCCCCAATTAATTCACAGGAGGGGAAGTGTTCAGAATGAAACAGCTGGCTAATGAAATATGCTATATCTTATTCTATTAAGACAATGAGAAACTTGTATTTTTGAAAAATTGAGACCTAGAAGCAAGAAGAAAATACGATCATAGCAAATTGGAGATAGTTATGATGGATGACAGTGAACTGAAGGTCTTACTTGATTTCTGAAGGTCACTGTGAGGAGATTCGCAGGACACAGAGCTGGAGGTAACTAATTCATTTCAGAATTACCTTAAAAGTAGTCGATCATTTGCAATTCATTTTTTTAAAGAAAATAAACACCAGAAACAAAGATAAGGAAACTTGTTTGTCCTTTCAGGAGGAAGAAGTTTCAACTATTTGACCAAATAAAAAAGAAAAAAAGAAAAACCAGAGATCATCCTTTTATTGCTTTATGAAAAAGAAGGCATCTGTTGAATTCAAACACGAAGGTACCTATTAGATCTAATGATCTGAGAACACTATTACAGAAACAAGGCTTTGTTTCTGAAAAACAAAAGGAGATTATGGATTCAGGAAGGGGGAGCTTATGAGATAGAACTGCTTGGAGATATGCTGCTCTTTAGTATTCTGTAAAGCAATTCACCAGAAAGAGACCTAATGCTTATTTTGATTTGCCACCAAGATCAGTAAGAGTGAAGATGTTTCTAAGGAAATCTCCTCAGCAATAAGATCTTATACTACACAACCATGATGAGAAAGTGATCTGCATTTAGACTGACTCTGGCTCTTACTCCTTTAAACGCAGTTTTATTTTCAAATTCAACACTTATCCTGTTTCACACTGTATAGTGCTTGCAGTGACTTATTCTTATGCAACATCCACAGAACTCCTGCTTAAGAATTTTACAAGTCGATACAGCTTTTTCTGCGAACCCATTCAATATCTTTAAGAACGCAAACTTCGTATATTTTTATACCACTTCTGATTCCAAATGAAACTACATTAAGCATTTTAATTTTCAAGACATCATGTGACATTTTGTTGTCCTCCAAGAAAACAAAGAAAACAGGATTGCATTAAATAGCTCTTCAAACATGATATTAAATTGCACAACTATCAGTCATCTGAATGAAGATAATAAATTTTAGTTTTCAAGAAAACAGAAGCCCAACTTAACCCTGAGGTTTACTTAAATTACTTTGGTTTCCAGCACCCACTTCATGTTCAAAGTCCAATAACTAACTATATAATAATTACCAAGTAACATTTTTGATGTTACCTTGGGTAGACAAGCAGTGCAGCAAGACCAATGTAGATGTTGTATTTTCAAAATTATTTTTGTAATCAAAACTGCTGTCTCTTAGCAACTTCCAAATATAGTTGAGGATTTGATAAGTGCTCTATTTAGGCTGTTTTAGGAAATGTTTCCACTTCAAACTATCTTTTCCAAACATTCAACAAAATAAGTTCCTGTTAAAATCAAAATAATGTATTGATTTTGTCTCAGCTACAGAAATTAGTTCATTTTTCAGCTTTCTGTTTAGAAAACAGAAGCAATTTGAATACAAAGATTGCTGTCAAACAGTTTAATTCTTCATTTTTCTGAAAAACTGAATGATGACATTTCATAGGGTTGCTTTCCTCACACTTGCTCAGAATGCCGTTGCTCTTCAGCAGCTATTTATCCAGCCTTATGTCCCACTTGGACATTGAAAAAGTCTTGCCTCATTACACTGCACTTCTGCAGTGTGCCTCTCCTTTTCAGTTCCTTAGAACTTTTCAGCCCTATATTTGTTCTATACTGATAACAACTTGGGCATTATTTATGCATATCCTGTGCAACATTTAGAGGTGCAAATAATGGGTATATTTATGAAAGGGAAAGCCTGATAAGGGAGCCTGACTGATATAGATGAACAAGTTTTTTTAAGGAATGGAAATAAATTTCTGAGAACTGTAGACAGCTTCAGGTACCTTCATGACTGTAGAGAGTATCTTTTGTTCCTTGTACAGGATTTATATTTTTCTCCCTTAGAGTTGTTGTTTCCTGCTTATTGAATGTGATGACAATGAGTTCCACTTCATAGGAAAAGTTTAAGGCAAGGCAGTATTTAAAACTACAACTTTGCATGCAGCAATGACACGCTTCATTTATTCTCATTCAAAAGGGAATCTATAAGTCATAGAAAGCATCACCTTCGTTTACTGTTACTTTTTATACATAACATAAGCAAGAAACACCACACTGCATGACAGAGGGTAGAAAGAACACGTTTATCACCTATAAGCTTTTCAGCTGATTTACTGTTTTATGCTAACGTCACTAAGCACAAAAATACACTCTACTCACCAAATAAATTGCTTGAATGTCCTTGCTTAGATATGGGTTTCAGTTCATTTAATCCCCATGCGTAACGCTTATAATTATCCCAGGCATGTTTCATCATCTGTAGGGAAAGGAAAGCAGGATTATAATGTTGATTTAGCAAGAAGCCACAGCAAATACTGACTTGAGAATATTCTCAGTATTAAACACATTTAATTCAATGCTTAATTAAATTCATGTTGTATGCATTAGAACTATGAAATTCTCAATACAGAATAACAGTGGCACTGTTTTCTGGGTGGCAGTGGGATGGTTACTGTAAGAATTCCATGTTTGTCCCATCCACCTCTACCATTATCTGCATGCTTATGGTCAAGACACACTCAAAAATAATTATTTTTTAGGAAGGGAATTAATTGTGTTATGTATCAATTCAAACAAGATACTATTTCCCTTAAGCATACACCTCAAACTGAGGGAAGTAACATTTTTAAAGAAAATTTTTCTCCTAGAGCAGGAATTAAGGTCAAAGTTAACCTCACAGTAGTTTTCAGATTCTGGCAGAGACTTTCTTGCATAAAACTAGCTGGTTCAAACTCAGTACAGCTCATAACAGAAGAAAGAAGCTAAAGTAGGCAGGCAGAACAACTAGCAAAGGCTTATTCTATGATTATAAACGCTACTGCATGATTCTGTAGCTACCTTCACATGTCATTTTGCACAAATAGCCGAAAACTTTTACAACTAAACATCACTACAAAAATGTGTTTTGTATAATGAGTTGCAACACAAATAAATACTGCTTTGGGAAACTGGCTCGGGGAACCCAGCACAGCAGCTCTGTGGTAAGAGGAAAGGACGTCCACGTCAGAAACCGGGGCAGCAGATTGACTCAAGGACACCTGACACTCTCTATCACCACGATCAGCCAGACCTAGCCCAAACTGTCCTTTTTGGGGGTGGTCCAGGTGCGTAGCCAGGAGCCCATCTGTCCCTCCTCAAACAAGCAGCGAGGACAATGCATACAGCTCTGCAGGCCTGGAGAAGAACCACTGCCACTCCAGCAGGTCCAACACCTCCCTCTACCAACTACCACCTTTAACATCTGCTCAGGAAGAGTCTTCTTTAAGGGCCACCACAAGCAGCCCGACTTTACTTAACAGAAGAAAAGATTTTGCCTCTGGGTTGTCCCTCCTCCCCTCTTCCACAAGGCAGAGCAGAGCTGGGAATGCCAGAGGTCATCTTCTAGACAAAAAGTGACAGTTTCAGACCTTTTCAAAGATATTGCTTCAGGCTGTCAGTTGACAACACTGATCTGCCCTTGCTTTCAGACCTCTTCTTGAGGCCATGTGTGTCAAGGATAATTCTGAAAATAACAGTTATAATCCTAAATTTAAAAGCAACAGCCTTGGGTCATGCTGATAACAGTAATCCTGCACTTTCTTCCTTGCTCTTTCCTTTGCTCAAATCACATAGAGAAATTATGTCAATTAAAAATCTTTATTAAGCCAGACTATAATAAATTACAACAGATTTTCTAGAGTGCTGCTACACTTGTGAGAATAAACATTTCTTTGCCATTTATGGAAACATAAATGCACATCTATTCTTCAGGAAAATTCAGGGATGTTAATTTACTCTAGAGCCCTTATAGGCCTGGCTTTGCAAATGCAAAAACTGGCATCTGCATTTAATACGTGAGCATTTTCAACCAGAAGGTTGTCAGATCTCAGCCTGGTGTCAGATCTCAGCTGAAAGGCAGTGAGTGTGAGGCTCTGTGGAAATGGTCTCAGGCCATGGATGGCACTGATGCCGGATGGCAGGAGTGATGTCCCTTCCTTGACTTCACTGCAAAATGGCTTAGGAGTTCTCCAAGGATGGGGCATTGTGTCCCAGTGCAGAACTGGTAATAGGCAGCCAAGTGGTAGACTTTATGTCTATGGGGCATTCCCAATCCCTGTCTATGGGGATAAAGACCATATGAAACTGATCATTTGGCCACAGCATGTTTCCAAATTTACCAGTTGAAGCTTTCTGGTAGTTTTGCATTATTATATAAGATTTTTTTCTGTCTTGCCATCATGTACCAGACCTGCAAGCTCAGCTTTAGTTATCAATGTACAAATTCTCAAAGATTTTATCACGCTAAATCCTGCCCTGCACTGAACCTGATATTTTCTAAGCTTTGTCAACGCTTTTTTTCTCATAAAATCACATCAGAATCTTTTCATTTGTTTAATCTTAACCTGGGAACAACACCACACAGATGGGCTTTTTAATTTTTTTTTGTAAAGTAAACTTGTAATTAAGTGGTCTGAATCAAATTGCCTAAAGGTGCAGTGTTATAACAAAATCAAAATTGCTCAACCCAGTACTGCCATGGTCCTTCCCTTTTCCCCTCCTTTTTCTCCTAGCAGATCCCTGCTCTTTCTCTTGCATAAGAGATGCAGCACTCATCTAGCCCCCACACCAAGTCAGTTCAGGAAACAGAAATTTTTTCAAGTGAAATTTTTTTTTTTTTTTTGAGGATCTTTATTGTCCTGTTTCATTCCCCAAGTCAGATTGCCATGACTATCAGTTACCAAGCAGGAAAGACAGGAACAGCTCCAGACCCAGTTCAGTTCAAGCAAAACAGTCAAAGTGCATGACCCGTATGTACTCAGTTGCCTTTAGTTTTTCCAACTGATTGATATTTTGATCATATTGCATTGTAAATACATGTATGAGTTCTTAACAGAAACTACTCTGATTACTCTATTGTTAGCCAACCCCTAGATAGTATGACAGGAAGCTAGCCCACACAGTAGACACTACCTTCTAATATTTATTATTGCATGTTAATGAACAATTGTTTTTGTCTTGTTTTGTTTTCCCAAAATGTCCTCCCAATTTGCTGAGTCTAACTACTCAGGCACATTTGTCTAATTGATTCTTAGGAAATTATAAGACATGAATCCAAAAAGCAAGCAGACAGACAAAGCCAGTAATTTGAAAAACCCCCAAACTTTAAGAAATATTTCCATGGGAAAAACACCACACCAGAATCTATGGAGCAAGACAACTAATTAATCTTTTTTGGCTAATCAAAGCGTTAATTTAGAACTCTTCTAGAAAGTCTAGATTTTGATAAAAACACCAAGCTTAGTAAGTATGTTTCCTCCTAAGAAAATGCACCTTTAGAACACATTAGCTTTAGACATTTGGAGGTTTATGGACATAACATTGAAAGCATGAAAGCAAAATGCAACTCCAGAAGCACTCAGTGAGCCCTCTAGTGTTTCAAAAGGACATTATTCCAACTAGACACAAACGTGAATGACTATTTAGCAAAAAGTTACTAGGACTCAGTGTTACTGTACTTACTGGACAAATAACCCACAGATATAGTAGTCTAAAAACACTACCTTAATCAGCACTGCTTCCTGGACAAGTGAGTTTGGGCTTCTAAGCTAGTAAGAAGTCTGAATTTCTAGAATACATCAGAAATACTCTACATGTTTTTCCCCCTGTGGAAATTACAAAACTGTAGTAAGTTTTCCACTAAATGAATTTACTAATTTTTAATCGCTTTATTTTCTATGTAAAAATGAAAAACTTCTAAAATACTGAGTAACAATTTGAATAGACCCAGCCCACTGATAATTATTCTTTGCTTAGGCAAAACTCCTAGCACTGGTAGTTCAAGAATGAGTTTTAACAGTTTTTTGGAGATATCCATCTGTCTTTGCAGTCTTCACCTTTCTGTTTGCATGAGACATCCTCAAATCAGTATCTCCAGACTTTTTAATTCACAAAGGCCCTTTTAATCATGTCTCTGACTACTTGTACAAGTACTGTTGATCACTTGAAATGTCTAAATAAATATCACAGTTACTGAGAACACCTGTATTTCAACACAGTATTATGGATCCTGTTAAAAAGAGAAATTCCTAATGATGAAGAGTCTAACAGCTTTTGACCAGATGATTCCAGATACTCTCAGACAGTGCAACTAATAAAATTATTTCACCCGAGTGCTTATTAGTCCTCCAGGATGTCAATAGGCAGAGTTACATTTGCATAGAAGCATTCCTCAGTCCTTCTAGTTCTACTAAGATATGTTCATTGAACCTCAAACTCTGAAGAGCCTGACAGCTCACTGGGAAGTCCCATGTCTACATTAGCAAAGTTCGTTTCCGATGGAGCTCTACAATCAGGTCACTCACAATCAGAAGTGGCAGCTGAAGGCTCCACTAGCTAGCACTGTTTCACTAGTAAGCTGTCTGCGTTTACATCTTTGGAAAAAAATGGAGCACTAATTTTTACTTATGAAGTCAGAAAATGCCAAAATACAACTCCACCTCTGTCAAAGAATAATGCAGTGTGCTATTGTAATTGATTTCAGCAAAGTCACTTAGAAGAAAAAGGTGAAGGTCTGACATTATGCAAAAAAGGACCTGTGTGTTTCTTTAACTCTAAAGGAAGCATTTTGAAATACAATTTTAAAATCTTTCTCAACCCATTGAACATTAAAAAAAAACAAACCAAACGGGTTTGCTCTTCAGAAACAAAGACCTTTTCTACAGCTATAATGCTGGTCAACCAAAAGATGATGATAATGCCCTCCCATTTGTTGCTATTTTAGTTACTGCCATCTTCCAAAGCACTCTAACACAATGTCTACAGAGGACACATAAGCCACTTCAAGTGTGCAAAATACAGTTCTACTCAAAGAGGAGTACCCAAGAGTTCAGGCACTAAAGGTTGCCAGAAAACAAGAGCAATGCTGAATCAGCACAGTAATAGAGGTATTTAGATGCGAACTACTGCAGTACTAGGTGGAGTGAAAATAATAAAAACTTAATAAACCTTATTTTTAGCAGTTACATATAAGCTGGGGAGATGTCAAAAAGGACATCAGGAAAAGAATTCAAGCACTTTTTTGGACTGCGATATTAAAGGAAAAAAAAATTCATTGCATGGAATAGTACCATCCTGACCTTCAACAGAGTCATTTAAACTATGCTAAGACAAGGGAGGAAGGCAGAGGACTAACATACTGAATGCCCAAGAAATGAAGAGACAAGTTAAAAAAAACACCAAAAAAACCCCAATCACAACAAAACTCTGAAGAAAATATAAGTTTGCTTGTCTAATCTCTACAAAACTCTCATTGCTAGATTAAATAATCTTCTCTTGCTCAGCTCACACTGAACTTTACACATTTAAGTTATTCTTACCTTTGAAACTTCTCCGTATCAGAACTACACGTTCACTCAGTCTAGTCTCCCTGAATCTTCTCTCCTTCCTGTTGCTGTAACTAAAACTTCATTCACAGTATCAGCAAGGGAAATGAAGGAAGTCCCTAGAATTAGTAACAAACCTCTATACACGTTCCACTTAAACTCTCCTCCTGTACAAATCAACTTGCGTGGTTGATGTCTGTACTGAGTCTGGCCAGGATAGAGTTAGCATCCTTCACAGCAACCCATACGGTGTTCTGAATTTGTGGCTGAAATAATGTTGATAAAACAGCAGTGCTTTGGCTATTGCAAAACAGTACTTGTACAACATCAAGGCTTTCTCTTTTTCCAACTCGTGCCCCTTTCCCACTCCTCCCCTGCAAGTAGAATGGGGGGTGGCCAAGAGGTTCAGATGGGACATGGCTGGGACAACTGGCCAAAGGGATAGTCCCTACCATGTAACATCATGTTCAGAAATAAAAACTGGGGTAAAAGAAGGAGGGGTTTTCCAAGGTGGCTGTTGCTCAGAGACTGGGCATCAGTCTGCTTGTGGGAGGTGGTGAGTGATTGCCTTTGCATCACCTGTACCTGCACCCTCCTTCCCTCACCTAATAAATGGTCTTTATCTTGACCCACCAGGTTTCTCGCTTTTGTTCTTCCTGTTCTCTCCTGCAGCCCACCTGGTGGGTCAACATCTGTGTGGGTGCTTGGCTGCTGGCCCAGGTGAACCCACTACAATGTCTCATAGTATCACCAGTGCGGGAAGTTTGTAACCACAACACATCCCCCAGCTGGTTTATGAACTCTGATGACAATATTACATTAACCATTAGCAAAAACTCAACCTTTAGAAAGCTTTACTTTCTTACTTTCCATTCCCATCACTGTTAACCAACAACTGAACCTACATGAGACTTGGTGAATCAAAATCACAGAAGGGTTGAGGTTGGAAGGAACTCTGGAGGTCATCTTGCCCAACCCCCACTGAAAGACCTATTCTCAACTGTTTTCACAGTCCCCAAGTACCAGCCAAATTGCAGTACAGCTGAAAAACTTCACAATAATTTCAGAAATCTGTTATTAGTAAATGTAACAATACCTTTGAAGGTTCTGTCACCAATCAGGATTTCTCTGTAGAAAAACTGTATGATCTCTTTCAGCTGATTCACTATCAGTTTTCACAAAATCATGCTGCCTATATAAGAGATCTGTTTAATATGCTCTTACAGAATCTACTGATTATCACAGTGAGTCATTTTTGGCAATACACAGACTGTCTTTTTTATTCTAGTTATCAAAAGCATTACCTTTGTGTTTCATCATCTTCATAATGCTATTTAGTGTAATATTGTACTTCTAAAGAAATATAAGTTATTAACTGAGTTTATTGATCTTGTCTTGAATAATTTGCATCTTGGAAATATGAAGTAATAGATGAATTTTTCTCTAGATCTCAATACATAACACTCCTTTCCTAGGATTAGGAAATACAACTACGCTGTGAAATCATTTGACAATTTCCCTTGTTTCAGATCATGATCTTTGTTACTTTTGTCATTATTTACTATTATTGCTTTGGTTGTACTTCAACCCTTTATTTCAATCCTTTCTTGCAGTTCTGCATGTAGTTGTAATGCATGCCAATGTCTTTTCCATCTGGAAGTGTTTTGATCACTAATAACTGCCTTGAATTGCCTTAAAAAATTAAATTGGATTTTTAAAGTAATTTTTATCGGTATTTGCAGCTTTTTACCCTATTCAGACTTGCTCTATAGTGGAAATTCTAGGTAAAAATGTAGGGTGTTCTACTGCAGTTACTTCTTCATGAATTAGTTCATAACCTTATCTAAACAGACACACAGTATGACTCAGTGATATATGTCTACTTTTGTTGGGTTTTTTTTTCAGTTACACACTGTCTACTGTTACGCTAGACTGTTGATAACATCAGTTTTAAGTGACTTTTCATAAAACAAAAACTCAAAGTTAACTTCTTGACTGAAGACCAAGATTCACTAGAAAACTAGATAAAACTGGTTTATATTCAGATCAGGTTTTTGGTAGATATAATTGTGTCTAGAGTTTGATTTCAAATTAAACATTAGCAATTATAGTCAACAGAATTTTAATCTAAGCTCTTCATTTTCAGTTACTATTTCTTATTCCAGAAACAAAGCTGAATAAAAAAATTCTCAAATATCCAAAGAAGGTTCATCACATTGAATACTCTACTTTTTTTCCTTGAATCTGACAGAAGAAGATACAAATGACAACATACTCCTTTTCTCTACTGGCAACAGAAATTTGTTTTTCTCCTTCAGGACACGTAAAATAAATCTTGTCACTATGAACCTTCAGATATATATATATAACCACTTCTTATCTGTCAGCAGGAAGATTATTGCAAATCAGGAGCTTGACAGACTTCTGGTGTTTATAACCTCATTTCCTAATGGCATCATCCCGAGTTAAAAGCAAGCTACACACTGTCAATGCTTGTTTAACAGTCACTGCCAAAGTGTCACCATTTCTAATTTAGCAGGTGGATGACAACCATGCTCCGAAGCCCGTGCAGGCTGGAGGAGTTCCTGTGAGTGCTTCCTGGCAGGACTTCCACTTAGCCAAGTAAACCCCCAAAGGAGACTTCTGTATTAGTTAATGGGCCAGTAGCAAGGATTCCCGCAGGGCAGGGCATTGCTGCACAGCAAGTTGGGGAAATACCTACAACTCTTAAAATGACAACAGAGCTAAGGTAGCCAAACATCTACAGGATTCTCTATTAATATTAAACATGCACATCATATCATGAAATATTTTACATGATTCTGTATTTAATGCTCTGTATTAAAGGGATATGTGAGCAAACTCCCGCTACTCCTCAGCATTTCAGGATCCTACAAATAATTCATTTCTTGCCTGCAAAACAAATTAAAATAAAAAATCTAATATCTGCATATAAAAAAGGAACTAAGAGGGAAATAAAAACATTAAGGACTATTCTGAGGATTAATTCATCATTTGTATTGCAAAGCAATTCAAAATCCTCAAACGGAAAGCCTGACAGAAATGCTAAGTATTATTCCCACATGGGTTATGTTAAGTTACAGATAAGCTTCTATTCTTATATTTTCTACTCCTCACAGTAGCTTGTAAGCCTCTTTAGTAGTGTATTAAACTATCCAACTAATATTCATCATATGCTGTTCTGGGCATCATTTGTTAACCGGGGACAGACGTTGCATGGTGCTTCATTCTGTTACACATTTTAAAAGGAATAAATTATCCTATTAATTCTGTAACAAGAATTCTAATTAAAAGGTAACTAAAGAGAACAGGAAATTTGCAGGTAAGATATTTTCTACACTTATTCTATTACTGCATATTTTATTTAATGCACAAGCACACAGGAAAAATGAGACTATTTTCACAGGAAAAATGAGACTATTTTGTATAAGAAATAATTAGTAAGAACAGCAACCCTGATGCTTTGATATGACTGCACCAAAAAAAAAGAGTTCATTTGAAAATGACTGTAACACATACCAAACTACTCAATGATAACAAGCTACACTGTACTCATTTGTCAGGCATACCTCTCTTCGCTGAACAGTAAAGTACTTCTAAAATTATGAATTTACTGAAAAACTGGAGATACCAGGATGTTTTACAGTGAATTTCTGAGAGCTGGGACCATAGTGCTTTAACTATTGCACAGTTCATTTTTTAGAAGTCACAGGGTGATTAGACAGAGAAACTTGAAGAGACCAGAGTTCACCTCCACACTCCAAATACTAATATCATTCAGTACAAGCTGCTATCTACAGCCTCCTTCTTACCTGCCCATCCCAACACAACAGATATAAGACAAACAATTTGGTGCAGCACAGAAGCATCCTAGCTGATCCTAGTTTTTCCTTGACTAAACAAAAACTAGGAAGGCAAGAACAACATACAACTCTTCCCACAAAGAGCCCTGTCTTTGCACTTCCTGAAGCCAAAGGTCTGGCTAATTTCAAACAAATAAAATTATCAATTTCAGGGAAAGACAAAAAAGTGTGGTTCAAAAATCTTGATCATATTGTTACCCAAACCTAATATAACAGCATTCATCCTACACTGAACAAGACAAAATAGGTCACTTTTAACTCATTTGCTCAACTTCAGCTGTCTTTCACCCAACATCTAGAAAGCAGAACAGATATGCAAGAAATCACTATTTCTTTTTAAAATTGAGGGGTTTGGATGATATATTTGTTTGTTTCTCCTGCCAGGTAAGCCAGGATTTGAGTATGTTCTGTAGGCATTTTAAGAGATTTTCCTGAAAACATCTACCTTGGAAGCATCAATTAAGATGCTGTCAAACTGCTTTGGCCTCCAGCTCTCAGTTACTAGTGGGGGAACCAACGACACGTTCTCAGTAACTATACCAGTGGAAAAAGAAATTAAAATACAGTATTGAAGTGTAGCATTATGAAATTGAGCATAGATGACATTAATGTTGAAGGTTATTTTTACCTTGTTTCCGTTGCCATTTACATCTGTATACATACACAAGATGGAAATCTTAAATGAACTGTCCAGGTCATCCAGTCACAAACAAAAGGGCAGTCTAAAGAATAAGCCATACAGCCTCTATCTTACAGTTTAGCAACTGTTACCAAGATCTGCATTTCAGAAAAAAACTGAAGCCTATAGCTTGTCACTCAAGACCACTGTATTTCTCCAAAGCTAAGTCCTCTTCAAGCACTTAACAAAAGTCAGATGGACTCTTTAACAGATAGACTGAAAAATTGTTTCCTTATTACTAGCATAAGAGGTAGATGATGTTTCTTCAGACAAGTTATTATTTCAACAGTTTGGATCATTTTTTTTGTTTAACCTCTGTGATGGACAGAACAGTGATGCTCCAATGTTACTTTTCTAAGGAGAGTTACTGATGGCTAATTTTTAAAGAACCAAATCACACAGATGTTTTGTGATAGTGTACCATCCATTAAAAGAGAAACATTAACATCATAAGGTAATGTGCAAGAACTCAAGTCATTGTTCATTACTGACAATAACCAGAAAGACGAAGTATTTTCTCTTAAAACAGAATAGCATTGCAGAATTGTACAAAAAAACTAATGTATTTCTTTGATCTTATGCAGAATTAGTAGCAGCCTCTGAAGTTTATGCATAATTTGACTAATGTCATAAAAGGGAAAGAAAAAAGAAAGCAATCTGTGGAAATACTACTCCTGTGAAGAATAGTGGTATACATTTTCATCCCACTCAGTGTAGGTTTTTTTTTTCCTGTCTACTTATGTCTTGCTACAGTTTCCAAGAACTCCCAAGCTGCACGGTGTGAACAGCTAGGCTGCAGCAACTGCATGATACAATCATACTTTTGTTCTCTATTTTTTCCTAACATTCTTTAAAAAGTTACTTGATAAGGTTTGCTTCTAATTAGATTATAAATTATTCATGGCACAGACTGTATCTCCTACTTGTTCGTTAGGTACCTGGCACATAGCTGTGCTGCTACTGAAGTTCCCAATCTCAGCAGGGGTAATGCAAATAAAAAATAAGCACAGTGCTATGCAGTGCAACACATCCAGATGAAGCGATTAACATCAAGGTGATTCAAGTTGCTGTTTCAGAGCACGATTAAAATCCACAAAAAGGAAGTAAGGTGGATTTAAAGAACCTGTTTATTTTTCTCTGCCACATTTTGAACTCGCAATCTCCCCTCACATACTTATAAGTTTTACTCTGCTGCTGAAGCCAGTAAGTAACAAACTTTTGGCCACCCCATTACATGGAAAATGTCAGTGTATTTAAGCCTATCCAGTATGTCTTTCAAAACAAAAACCAAACAGGAACAACCACCAAAAAACCAACAACAACCCACCAGAAGTTTCTCCCCCTTGCAGAATGAGTCTACATTCATCCCACAATCCTGCTTCCCTGCCAGGGCATGTGTCAGAAATTGGGAGGGATGAGAGAGTATCCTTACTAGTAAGAAGTTTTAGTTGTGATAAGAATGCCCAACTGGCACTGAAAGGCAAAATTTCAGATGTATTTTCTAAGTGCAATTTTTCTTTTATTGTATTTTCTTTTATTTAATTACATTCTTTTGAAGCAAGTATTTGTAAACATTTTTTCATAGCTTTTTGCTTAAAGAAAAAAATTAAACAGTAAGCCATGCATTATTAGTAGGTTTGGGACTATCACCAACCTAGTCAAGGAGCTAATAACAGTAAGTAAAAACACAAAGCAGTTATAAAAACTGTTAGATATCAGTTAATGAGAAACTTACTAAGCTTGGTGTTGTCACTGAATTCACAAAGCACAGGGCACTTTGAGCTTTCCAAAATACTGGGTACTGGCAATAAATACTTTTCCCACCTCAGGCCATCAGCTTTTGACAAGAGGCCAGACCAGACCAGAACAAATCCTTATGCATGTGCCACTGTCAGCTGTATTTTTCTCCTCTTCCCCTGCCCCAAATGAGTTCTTCCTTTTCACTCCCCTCTCTTTCCTTCAGCATCCAGTTAAAGAAGCTGAAGTACTCCACTGCTAAAGCTCATTATTGAGGCCACGGTGAAACTGCACTTTCAGAACTCAAAGAGCCTGTTCACTGAAAAGTATTTACATAGATTAATCTGATATGCAGTTGTTGCATGGATCAAGAGCTAAATCTGCATCATTACCACTACCCTCAGAGAAGTATCTTCAGCCTAATGGCCCAAAATTAGAGCAAAAGGATTGGACGGTTTCCCAACAGCTGAAAACCAGTTACACAGAGGTCAACAGCAGATTATACTAATTTATGACTTTTTTTTTTTCCCCTTTGAACATCTTTATCAGTGACCTGGGGGATGTGACGCAGTGCACCCTTATCAAGTTTGCAGGTGACACCAAGTTGGGGTGGGGAAGGGAAATCCCATCTGGGAGCCAGGGCTGCCATTCACAGAGGCCACGACAGGCTGGAGGAACAAGCCAATGGCAACTTAAAATTCAGCAGAGACAAATGCAAAGTCCATAACCCCTGATGATGGTACAGGCTGGGGATGGCTGCACTGGGGAACAGCTCTGCAAGGAAGGTGCTGGGACTCTGGTGCACAGGGAGCTGTGCCCATGCCAGCAGTGTCTGGGGAACAGGATCACAGCCCATCCTTCGAGGGATGAGATTATGCCCCTGTTCTCAGCACTCAGAAGGCCACATCTAGATACTGCATCCAGTTCTGGGCCTCCCAGTACTGGAAAGGTATCAATAAACTGGTGTAAGTCCGGGGGGGGGGTCAAGCTGGTCATGTCTGGAGCAGTTGCCCTGCAAGGAGAGGCTGAGGGATGGGGCTGGCTCAGCCTAGGGGCAGATGGCTGCGGGGTGGGCTGACAGCAGCCCCCCGTACCTGCGGGGAGGTGGTGGAGAAGAGGGAGCCAGAGAGATAAGGGGCATTGGCTGGACCAAGCAAGCGAGAGAGGTTCACGTGGGACCTGAGGAAAAGGCTTTCTTTCCCCTGGGGCCAGGGGGGGGCAGAGGCACAGGCTGCCCAGGGAGGCTTGGGGGGTATCCAGCCCCGAGGTGACACAGCCCTGAGCAGCCCCCTCTGTGACCTCGGTGCTGAGCCTGCTGTGGCAGGGCTGGGCCTGGGTCCTCCTCAGACCTCCTGACTAAGTTATCCTGCAATTCCCATTAAATTCAGTATGTATTGCACATATTTACCTAATTTTACAAAGCAAGTAAATTGACCTGCTTCTTTCCATTAACAACAAGGACACAGCTCAAATTCCAGCCCAAGATTGTGGCTGTATAAAATATTCCAGATGAGAATTATGAGTTGTTAAAGGTTTTTCCCAGCCTTCAGAAATATTTTAAGGTATTTTCCATATTGAATAAACTACTTCAGCTATGCAAAACACTGCCAGCTCATTTCTGACAGGAAGTTAAGAGCTATCTACATACTGCCTTAGTACAGAAAGATTCAAGAAGAACAATTAAGATAATCAGACCCTGGCAAAGCATGATGAAGATCCAGTGTCATGTACAAATTCATGATTTCTGCCCATTTCACATTTACATCTACTTATCTCGGTCAGGACTGATCAAAAAGCTTACCCAGGGCCGCATTTGAATTAAGAAAGGTTTATTTCTGCAGCCCTCAAATTATCTCCAGGAAACACGGACTGTATTGTAGCACATTTTCCAAGGTGAAAATTTGTTATTGTAAATTAGTCACATCTCTCTGTACAAACAGTGAAAGAACCACCAAAACAGAAACCACATATCAGTTACTTTCCTCTAGCAGTTTTATCACAGTATTCAAAATTGATATTGTAAACCTAAACATTATCATTCTTTGTGTGGCATTTGTTTTCCTCTTGAAACATTTATGTGATTACCTGGCCTGTGGATCCTGACACAACCAGTGCTGATGAAGTTCCCAAAATACGTGACACACAGACCTTACGCCTTTTGCTTAATTCCACTACCATAGTATATACACGTTAGAGAACAGTGACCAGATCTGTAAGTTAGCTTTCCAGTTCACATAAACCCATCTGCAAAAAAGTAGTAAGACTCTTGCCCTCATGCCCAGCAGATGAAATGTACCTATTGGTATCTATAATTTCCTTCATACAAAGCTGGAGTTAAGGATGACAGCTTAGAAATGACACCTTTATACTGAAAAGTGTATATGTATATGCAGTGAATCCTTTTGTGGAAAGATACAATTTAAAAACAACTTTAAAAATCTTTACAAATCTGCTTTTATGTACTGGAAGTAATTTAACCCTAGGTAGCATCTCTTCCAGTGCTATACATAGCATATTAATGTTTTGCACAATATTTTTCTTTTATATCCAAATGTTCCTAGCAAGAAGCCTTTATAAATGAGATAACAAATTATAGCACTGTTAATATTTCATCAGCTCTACATGGATTTGAGAAGAGCTGTCACGGGCTTATGGAGAATGTCTGTGCTCACGCTTTCATGACAGGCAGAAGAAATCAGATACTCAGTTGTACAAGGAAATTAATGGAAAACCATAAAACTGATATGCAATTAAAACAGCCAAGATGAATACTAGTGGTCTGTTCCAATCACCTCCTGGCTCTGGAGGACACAGAAGAAACAGCAAGAATTCAATTGAGAGACACAGAGATATTTTCCTCAATGGAAAGGATGAAAAATTAGCTCTACTTATTTGTAAACAGACAAAAAGAGAACATGATAAAAGTAAAGGCATACAGGAAGTAAAGGCTACTCCTGGACATCTTTGTAAAAGAAAAAAGGAGAAAATTAAACACACAAACATTAGGTATGTCACTGAAAAGGCAAACACTCAGGAATCATTGCCAGAAGATACAGACAGTGACAACTTAATGGGATACTGAAGGATTTGAGAGAGCAGATGGTCATAGTGGCCCAAATTTCATACTGCACTTCCTAAGCTGCTAACAAAAAGTACTTCAAATGCCTTATAGCTTTCACAGCACAAATGGAGCATAATTCCAGTTTATGCTATCTGTGACACAGCTAATGGCACAGTGACTTTCATGCAGCGTAGTGTTATTAGGAGGAGACACCTTCCACCCCAGCCACCCAGTAGAGACTTATTCACCCCAGCTTTGCACTGCCATCTAAACATATCAGTTTCTCAGCATCTCACATGTGCCTTATATAAATACATAAGATATCACAAAAAACCAAAGAAGATGGGCCGCTCCTCCATAATGCAATGCAGTCAAACAACTATCTGAAATTTCTGCCCCTTCCTAAGCAGGAAAGGGGAAGCCAGCTGTAGAGTTAACAGACCTGTAAGTCTGGAGAAAGGAAAGACCGTGGATGGGACTTATTTTGCAGCACACACTATTCCTTTCCGTTAACTATCTTCTTTTTTTTCAGGCAGGTATTTAAAACCACACAGGTTTCCCAAATCAGCTCTGTTGATTCTACACTTTATTTCAAGTTCCCCAAAGGAGAGCAATCAAAGTATTTATTGTAGTTAAAACTACAATACAGAAGAGAATCTTTGCTCTCCCTCAAAAGTGTTTTGGATTGTTCAGCCTAAACTATCCAAAATAATCTAGTGAGTTTGCTGCAGCTGTTTCTAAGAAACACTTCAAAGATAAGCCCAATTATGTGGCAAAAGTGAAAACAAAACATCCAAATCATCATAATAATTTCCAGAAAATAATACCTTTGTCAAGTCACTGAGCTACAAAGTATCTGGTAAAGCTGGTGGAGGAGTTACCTGTTAAAAATCCAGCTGTCCATGTTTAAAAAACAGCTCCCCCTTGCCCCACCAAAACCAAACAAAAAACCAAAACCAGATCAACTTCACTTGCTGTGGATAGAAAGCCGAATTTGACAAGTCCCTTCCAGGCAGGCTGATGGGTGAGGAGCAGAGCAGGCAGGGACTAAGCTTCCCCAGCAGACTGCTTGGCAGGTCCTGTCAATTTTCCTTTCTGGTTTACTGGCTGCCCATGAGCAAATTTTTTAAATTCGCAAGATTATATTTTTGGGTGAAACATTTTTGGAAAATAAATAAATTGTTCTTTTTGTCTCACATTTCTTCCCTAAATCTCAATTTTTTCCACAAGAAGTGTTCCCTATCCAGCTCTGGGCTTGATCCCTTTTCCAAGTCTACCCTTTTCCGGCTACCAAATCCCCTAATTTCCAATGCAAACAACTGTGGTTATCCTGATATAAAGACTTAAGGAAATCCCCAGAGACAGCTACAGGTATATAAAGATTGAGGTATATATAAATTATATTATTCTGCAATCTCTTCTGGGGCACAGACACAAAGAATTATAGATTACAAGACTTTCTATATGTCAGGGTAGCATGCGAATGGCATGCCCAGGCTTCCAGTGACTCTAAGATGACACCACCACCTGGTAAGAGATGCTACAGGTAACAGAGGAGGAGTAATGTATATGCAGATGGCTCACCCTGTCCTGTGGCACCACTAACAAGACAGCAACAGGAGAAAGAGCAGGCAGGCACTACAGATAACAAAAGGGGGGTGCTAGCTTAACAGAATTTACCAGTCAACAGAATTGAGGCCAGAGGGGAAAGGAAAACCAGGCTGAGATGTTTAATTGGGAAGCGATGAGGATGGTAAATGGAAAGAAGTTGGAAAGGGAAAAATGGGAGAAGGGAATACAAGGTGAAACAAATGAGGTGTTTGAGGGCACAGTATCAACACATCTTGGAACAGGACAATAAATCTGTCAATGCTCCGGTCATATCCGCATCCAACTTACACAGTGAGGAGGAACCTGGGTACTCTCCCTCCTGCTGGTAAGGGAACGTCAGGAGGTCACCTCCAGCTATCCTAAAAACGTACAGGATGGAACAGACCTTTCCCCATGTTTATAGCTGAGCATTTGGGTAATACTAAGGTAATTCTATTTAAAACAGGTAGGAATTCTGCTTGTGCTGTTCTGAAATAATTCCAGCACCTATCTTTAGGACCTTTTTTTGGTTGTTGTTACTCTCTCAAAAATAGGTTTCTCTCAGTACAAGCCAGGAAACAACAATTCCAGTTCTCAGAAGATCCCCAACACAAAAACCAACTCCTAGATGAGAGTCTAAAAGGCTTATCTACTACAGCTTCCTATCCCTAACAAAGGTTTAGGAACAGTACAAGCAAACAGAAATACTTCCTATGAGTAATAGGAGTATTCAGAGCTTGAGAGTCATGGACTTTCAGAGCCAGATGCGATGCCTGTATGATTAATAATCCCTATTAGAGTTTTCCTTCATGAAATTACTCAACTGTTTTCTGAACTTGTGTAAATTTTTGATATTCACAACATCCTGCAGAAAGGGCTCTACAGCTCTACAACATAATGTGCAAAGAACAGGTTTGTTATGATTTTGTCACCTAGTAGTTTCATTTGATGTGCCCTATATTTGACAAGCAGGAATATTTCTCAGAATAGGCTTAAATAACACCACTAAATACACTATAAAAAATGATGTCATATTATTACCTCTTTCTCCCAATGACATTAGTTTCCTGGAAAACACAGAATCTGCTTAATCTTAAAATTTTGAAACAAAGTATGCTTTTATTATGTATTTTGGTAAAGATTGTTGTAGTGGAGAACAGACTGACTGTCAGAGACGTGTAATTCAGCTTCCTTCTAATTATTTAATCTACACTATTTGTGTATTAGAAGGAGCAAAAGTGCTTTAAACCTGCCTTCGTTCGTGCATTCTAAAAAGGGGAAGCAGTTCCAATATTCTCTGAAATGCTTCAAAGATCCATCTGTAAAAATCTTACATAAAATAGCCATGTGTTATTATAGCATCCAGTTTCTACACCATGTTCATGAGCAGCACCCTTCTACTCAAACTGGTGTGCAGGTTACCTGCCTACGATCTCACTGTCTCCATATACTTACTGATTTTAGAGTCAAATTACAGAAATCCATAGCTTTTAACTTTTAAGGATTCAAATATAACATTTACCATGTTAAACTAACACACCTTAGAGACGAGTTTAGGACAACAGAGGTTTCAGTTCTTCTAAGGATATTACAGTTCTCCAGAAACATACAAAGCTCCCTTTCTGAGCACAGAAGTCCAACATACAAGCTATTTACACAGCTTTTTACAGTCTTCTCAAAACTGCAATATGTTTCATTCCTAGAACTTATTCATTCATAACATCTCTCTTCAAAAATGAAAGGGGAAGAAATAGTTATTATTCTAATACTACATTTTCACAAAAATATGAAATGTTTCACTCTGACATCAAAGAATTTGAGGGAGACATTTCATTTCTTTCAAATGCTCCCCTGCTGCTGTGCTTGAGACTAACACAGAAAAGCTGCGTTGGTTTCTCATTCCAAGGCTTCCATCCTGTAATGACCACTTGAAAAGAAAACCATCACAAAAAAACCTCCTGACACATCCACAAATCTGTCTTGTCTGCCCACTTTCACAAAATGCTGAATTATATTTTCCACATGCACAGGAGATGATTGACCACACAGAGCTCATCTGCACATCATGACTTGGATCCATAATAGTAATGTTTTTGTTTGTTTCTTTGTTTTAAAACCAGGACACTTTGCAAGGTCCTGGCATCACTTCTTTACAGTAGTACACAAAGTATTCTAGTCATTTCCTGTTAATCACAAAAAGCAAGCCCCATCACCCTCTGCATCCAGTGACCTTGGTCTGCCAAGCACATGGAATACTTCAGGACTTGTTTGACTGTTAAGGCTTACAAAGGCAACCTGGAGACCTCTGTTCTGGCAAATCCAAGTTAATTTTAACAATTCCTTCTTCATCTGGAGCATGTTGTTAGGACCTATTTCAGAATACCATTAATTTTTAGCAATGCAGTATTGTGGGGACATATCGATATATACACCATTTTGGAGAAGTAGAAGGAAGTGTTTTTCTTTAAAAGGTATGGTATTAATTTAGAACCTGAGCAACCTACAGTCCACTATGGACAGATAGTAGGAGACTTAATTCAAGAGTCCACTGACTTTAACTTCTACCTTTTTCATACACTTATCTGATAAGTGTTTCATGAAATAGCAAACCTATGTGTATTTGAAATACGAGCTGAGAGCTAGTACAAAGAAACGTGTGTCAAAATCAAAATTTGGCTCCTCTATACAATTAAGGTGCTACTCTCTAACAGGGAAGTGGAACTTGTTCTAACAAGTAAATTACCTTCTAAAATAGCAGTCAAAACACAGGATGTTGGATGGCCAGGAGATTCAGAGTTGACAGAATTAGCTTGTCACTTAAATAAAAAACTGCGGGTCTAAAGAATCATTCAAAAAAAAAAAAAATCAGTTCTGTGAGATCTATTAAGTAAAAGTTAAGCCTATCACTAAAGGTGGAAACTTTTCATTAAGTTTTGAGCGAGCAACATACCTAAGGATGGGAAGATGCGCTTTGTATCTACAACAGAACTCTGTACCTGGAAACTCAACACTGTGCCCCATGCTAGTGTGCTATCCCTGATTTTACTGCTGTAGTAACAGCTCTTAACAGTAATGCCTAGTCCCCCAAAAGATTTACATGTAGTTACAACTAGGCCAGGAGTCTTGGGTTTGCGTGGCAAGGTTTTGGTAGTGGCATGGCTAGATGAGTGGCTTCTGTGAGAAGCTGCTAGAAGCTTCTCCTATGTCTGATGAAGCCAGTGCCAGCTGGCTCCAAGACGGACCTGCTGCTGGCCAAGGCTGAGCCCATCAGCGATGGTGGTAGCACCTTTGGGATAACATATTTAAGAGGGGAAAAAAGAAAACTGTGCAACTGCAGCCAGAGAGAGGAGTGAGAATATGTGAGAGAAACAACTCTGCAGACACCAAGGTCAGTGAAGAAGGAAGGGGAGAAGGTGCTCCAGGAGCCAAAGCAGAGGTTCCCCTGCAGCCCGTGGTGCAGACCATGGTGAGGCAGGCTGTGCCCCTGCAGCCCATGGAGGTTAGTGGTGGAGCAGATCTCCACCGGCAGCCCATGGAAGGCCCCACGCTGGAGCAGGTGGATGTGCCCGAAGGAGGCTGTGACCCCGTGGGAAGCCCACGCTGGAGCAGGCTCCTAGCAAGACCTGTGGACCCATGGAGAGAGGAGCCCACACTGGAGCAGGTTTGCTGGCAGGACTTGTGACCCCGTGGGGGACCCACATTGGAGCAGTCTGTTCCTGAAGGACTGCACCCCATGGGAGGGACCCACGCTGGAGCAGTTCATGAAGAACTGCAGCCTGTGGGAAGGACTCATGTTGGAGAAATTTGTGGAAGACTGTCTCCTGTGGGAGGGACCCCACAGTGGAGCAGGGGAAGAGTGTGAGGAGTTCTCCCCCTGAGGAGGAAGGAGCAGCAGAGACAAGGTGTGATGAACTCACCGCAACCCCCATTCGCCATCCCCTTGAGCTGCTTGGAGAGACTAGGTAGAGAAATCAGGGGTAAAGTTAAGCCCAGGAAGAAGGGAGGGGTGGGGGGAAGGTGTTTTTAAGATTTGGTTTTATTTCTCATTATCCTACTCTGATTTGGCTGGTAATAAATTCAACTAATTTCCCCAAGTTGAGTCTGGTTTTGCCCGTGACAGTAACTGATGATTGAGTTCCCTGTCCTTATCTTGACCCATGAGACTTTTGTTATATTTTCTCTCCCCTGTCCAGCTGAGGAGGGAAGTGATAGAGCAGCTTTGGTGGGCACCTGGCATCCAGGCAGGGTCAACCCACCACACCAGGTTAAGCCTATTTACAAACTTTTGGCTGCCATGGTTAACTGAGAGTTGAAAATTTATCTGCACTAGATAAGGAAGGCAGTGAAGTCCTGATGTGGATATTGAAGGGGAAATCTTATTGTCCCATCTGTCAGTCATAAAAACAACAAGCCAACTCTATCACTGCCCTACCCTGCTGAACAGAAGAGACTCATTTCCTTGTATTCTACTTGTACCCATTAATAGCCTATATTCTTTTAAGGCTGACATTTGTTTGAGGAGAAATCATCTTTCAGACTAGCCCTTTTACATGTATTAGCATAGTAGCTTTGACGAAAACTACTAGGCAGTGTGTTCATCTGCTGCTGACTCTGAAATAGGTCACTAACCATTGCTCCAGGTAAATCAAAGCAGACCTCTCCAAAAGTGTCACACCAGTCAGAGCCCACAGCTGAAGTGCTGAAGCCTGGAGCTTTATATGTCCCACCCAAGAGCAGCGAGACATGGCAGGAAAGCCTTTGGGCTGTGCACCACAGGAGAGAGAAGGCTTTGCTCTGGTGCGTGGCGCTACTGGAGCTGGTCTCGTATCAGGGCCTCTGGCTAACAACTGAAAGCCAGAGACTAGGCCTGTTGTTGGTCCCACAAACGCATCGGTGTAATTAAAATATGCAGCAGCTCAGACTTTCAATTTTTCTAGGTGTCTCCATGCCTACCTTATATATGATGCTACTGCTACTTGCAGTAATAACCAGATGCCACAGCAAGTAAAGTTTAAATACTGAGCAAGTATTTTACATTTTTTGAGGAAATTTTAAAGTCAGCATCAAATGTACATACCTGCTTCTAGAAGTCAATAATGCCTGCTGGTGCAAGCTAGTGCTGTAATCAGACTGCAAACTAAACCCAAGGGGGTAGCAAGCAGAATGGAAAAAGAAGGGTCTGCAAGAGAGGCAACACATCAGAAATAGCTCTGCATTTGAAGCTTCCTGACAGTATTAAATGAACTCAAATTCAAAAATTACAGTCCTCCAAAACACATGCCCTGAAAAACTTGTTTAATATTTGCAGTCTGGGTTTTTTTTCATTGATTTTAAGAGAAATTGCTTACTGCTTTCTTTCTCGAGAGCAGCAGTCCCTGTGGAATAGCATTTACCTTGTTTGAAACTGACAGATACAGCCATAAAGAAAGAAAGCACTCATCCACTGCAATGCTGCAATTCTTATCTGTTGCCGTTCTTGATACTGAAGAAGGAATACTGGAATGCTTTAAGAAAGCATTGGGAAAAGCCAATTTCATGCCATCATGTCATGGCTATCCTTAAAAGGTAGACAGTGGGAGAGTTTAATCCCTCGCTCCAGCTGGAGGGATCTGCTGGTGATCCCATATGTGCACACCATTATTCTTCTTGGGAGCAAACTACTGCAATCAATTTGTTCATGCAAGGTATGGTTTTTACAGATCAAAGTGAACCACAGTTTTAGTTAGCTTGGCTTTTGCCCACATTATAAAGCAAATAAAGGAATATGTGTTCATCATATGACCAAAGCTTCAAGAAAAACTACAAATATTCCACAATCCACATTCATTTCCAGAAACATTTGGCCCCTGCAATCTAAAAGGCTTGGCACCAAGTGCATGTACATCTCTTCTATGATCAACACCAGCACATGCACTCTGCCTTCAGGGAAGAGGATTTTTCAGTGGCAAGGTGTGTGCCAAAAAACCCACTATTTTTTTGGTGAATTTGCCTCCAGCTCTGACCTGGCAAAGCCATGGATGGTTAGATTTTCAAGTGTACTGCCAAAGCCCAAGGGAGAATGAAAGGAACATGGGTTTGTGCTGATTTGGGGAAAGTGATTGACTGTATAGATCTTAAAAGGTTATGAAGACATAAAAATTATTTGTTTTTCCTCACAATACATCTTTTCAGCATTTGTCTGTAGAAACAGAATCAAGCAGGTTTAAGGAGAGATGTTAAAAGAAATACAAATTCCACTAGAAAAAAAATATTTCTAAATTCACCTGGAGGTATTACTGGGGTTATAGCTACTTCAGTAACACTAACCATATCATAAAAGCTGGAGAGCATGAATGAAACTGAGGGATGTCCCAAAGTGAGAGGGATTAACTACAGAGATTAACTGTACAAATTAATTGTTATCAAATTCCTTATATAAAAAAACTGATCAAGAACTGCTGATTAGGATTTTCAGTAAGCTATAAAATAGAGAATAAAATTTATTTTTAAACATGTTGTGACTTGCAAGCAAATACTGTTCTTATCCAAAGAGGTCTATATTTAAATAGTATTAGCACTTCTGAAGATCAAAAACGTTATTTATCCCCGGCAGTCCAAAGGGCAAAAGGTAAAATATATGGGTAATAAAACATTTAATCAGACCTCATACAACAGTCATTAGTACACCTTCATATGCAGCAATACAGTAAGTTTCAAGATTTACCTTTCATGATCTGAGCTGCCAAACACTTCCTCCCTACTCACCAGCCAAAATGGTGAAAACCTTTCCCAGGTTTCAGTCTCATATACAAGCTGGAATGGCTGTGAAACATTCATGCTAATTACAGTAAGAGCAAATACAGATAGAAAAGTGTGCTACAACCCTATCTTTATCGAGTTTGAAAAGATGGTAAAAATTATAGTTTGGCTTTACTTTGGCAATAATTTCACATATTACAGGTATAAGCTTTTTCTTTAATCTTTTTTCATTAACACACATACATAGTTATATATATATATATACACACACACACAAAGCCTCCTTCACTTCACTCCAAACACTCTTTTATATGCTGGTTTCTTTGGTAAAATGTGGCACATTTGTGATGTTCCCAGTTATTAGTTTTCAAGTGAAAGACGAGCAAGTTTTCCTTTCCATACTTCCATTGGTCCTTATCCCGTCAGAAAACCCAGAGTTTCTCTCCTCCTATATAACATCTTCGGAGAATTTAGTCAAGTCCTTAACTATTTTAAGGAAGAGACAGAAGTTGACATTTGAGTGGGTTCTTTTGGTGGGGGGGCATGGTGGTGGTAGAAAATCTAACATGTAACAAATTCCCAGTTGTTTTGATTACACCTACAATGCCACCCAGGATGCTTCCTATAAACAGCATACTTGAAACTGGATATTAAAGCACAGCAAGAATATCCAAGAAAAATGATGAATAACTTATTTTCTTCTGATTATAGCACGTTCACAGCTTGTTTTACAGCCTGCTGAAGTTCCCCACGTAACACAGGACTAACCGCAACATGAAGTTACCAAGTACAGGAGAATCCTTATTGGAGAAGCTGCAGTAAAACCAGCCACAGAGTTCTTAGGGAAATGTTTCTCCGTGTGGACATAAGGTAGGGCTGGTAAAACAGACACTAGGTGTGTTTGACACTGAGGTAGTAGATCATGTCCCCATTTATTTGCACTGCAGTGTTCACATGAACACAGAGGACTTCTAAAGCTGGTTTTGAGTCTTGTCTTTGGCATAAGCCACTGGTTTTGTTCCTTCCCCAGAAAATAAAACATACACAATTTTCAAACAGTGGCATGAATCTGAAGTGGAAAAGACTCTTCACATCAAATAAAGAATAAAATAGGCATCGCACAAATACTACGTTCAAACAAAAGGAAAGAAAAAACTCCACTAAATCCCTCCCATCACAGAACACAGTAATGGGTAATTAGCACACCAGGAAGCTATTATAAAGCCACTCTGAAATGAACACTTGTAACACCTTGCAGAGCACCATTATGTGTTTAAAATAACTTTGTAATAGTTGTGTCCTTCTAGGTCCTTACAATCAAGACTACAGCTGACAAAAGAATGTTTTTTCAATGCCCAGAACATACAAATCAGAAGACCGTTCATCTAAAGTTTCTTTTCACATACAAGAGATCAAGTGGTATAACTTCAACAGCTTACACTACAGGGTCTGCTTTACATCGAAAAATGAAATGCTGAATTTTTACTTCAAGTCACAGATAAAAATGTAACAGTGGAGGCACAGCCACTGGTCACATTTTGGATTGCTAAACAATATTCAAAATAACTTACTTTCTTGATGAAATGAAACCTCCATACACAGACACAGTAGAATTTTTTTTTTTAAAAAACATATAATGAAAGTTAAAACAAGCTTAATTCCTTTCCAAAACCTGGAGGCCCTTTTCTCAAACTGACTCAGTGCCCACCAAAAGTACTCATGTAGGTTTTACAGCTACCTTTTTACACTTTTGCTTTAAGGGCCAAATAAAAACTATGGGTGATCACTGTTCCCATAACAAAGAAACATAAAGCTGGGGCAAAAGAAAGGTTATATAGTCCCTGCTATAAGCTAGAAAGAGCTTTGCTTCTCACATCACAAAATCAGAATAGGCATGTCAAATTGAAGGGATGCTCATGTATTTCTATAATGCTGGAAATCTACCCTTTTAGAAGTCACTAGCGAGTTTGGACACTGAGCATGAGGCTGTGTAAAGAAAGACTTCATTTTCAAAACCAAGCTTCTGTAAAGCCAGATCTCTTTGTGATGTCAAAAGTGACAGAAAATCAAATGCTGAAGAGGTGGACTCTCATGAATTGGTAGCATAGTGCAATACTACAACCCTACTGTAAAAATATTTACTGTCCCTGCCGTAAACCACAATGTCACACCAAACAGATGGAAATTTAATCAAAAACCACAAGTTTGTAAGCTAGTGATTAGACCCTTAAGAAAGAAATCAAATAGAACTGTGCTTTAAATCTAATTCAGTGGTATCCATTTTAGTTACAATACAAACTCTGAATTTACCAACTTTGAACTAACACTATATTAGCTTTCATGTCTTTAGTTTCATATTTGCAATGTACTGATTCTTTGATGGTATGTCTTCCAGCCCATGTCAGTATGCTAGTAACCCATTTACATCCACAGAAGTGGCAAGAGCTGCACCTGAGAGTTTTGTTTTCCATCAACAGCTTGTATTTCAAAAATTCAAATGTCAATTCCCTATATTAACCATATCTGTTTGTCCAGTAAACACTTCCTCATTTTTAAAAATTTCAAAATACCTGCTGAGCTAACATGCAGTTGCCTGCTGGACTTCCCTAATGAAACTGAGAGGTAGCACAGAAGCAAATCAGCCAGGAAAGGCTACAGGCCATTTTCATCTATCACCCCACCTCCCATAATAAAAGCTCACTTCAAAACACTTAATGCATGAATGAGAAATGTCTAAACTCCAAGCCTATTTAAATGCTAGACAGGAGAGTTTAAGATCCTGAAGGAACTGAGGAAGACAAGTAATAAAGGCCCTGGACTTCAGGGGAACAAGTTCAGTTTGTTCAGGGACCTGATCCACAGGATTCATTGGGAGAGTTCCCTGTAGAGCTAAGGTGCCCAAGAGACCTTCCTGATCTCCAGTGTCCCATGCCAGGAGAGCAGGGTGGCTGCATGAGGAGTGCCTGACTGAGCCCAAGCCCCACATGGAGGGGGACGGTCTGGCAGGGGCTGCCCCAC
Organism: Strix uralensis; assembly: GCF_047716275.1. Taxonomy (NCBI): domain Eukaryota; kingdom Metazoa; phylum Chordata; class Aves; order Strigiformes; family Strigidae; genus Strix; species Strix uralensis. The sequence goes on from NC_133974.1 coordinate 57,129,252, forward strand.
GATGGGACAGAACCACTGCCCAGGCCAGCAAAGAGAAGGCCAAAGCTCAGCTGGAAGCTGCCATGGGATAGGAGGGGCCTCTACAGGTACATCAGCAACAAAAGAAGAAGCAAACAAAACAGGGACCTGCTGCTGAACAGATTCAGAAAACTAGGGAAAAGGACAGGAAAAGGCTCAAGCACCCCATGTCTTTTTTGCTTTGGTCTTTACCACCAAGGCATGCATACTCACAGGGCTTAGGTGGCAAAAGCCTGGGGAAAGGTGTCAAGTAAATGAAGACCAAGCTAGGAACAGAGCACTTAAGCAAAATGGACACACACAAGTCCATAGGACCAGATGAGATGCTTCCGATGGTGCTGAGGGAGTTGGCTGATATAAAGGCCTCTCTAGATCACCTTTGAAAGGCCATATTAATCAAAGGAGGTCCCTGGTAACTGAGAAAAGCATGAAGGAAGATCCACAGAACTACAGGCCGTTCATTCTTACTCCAAACCCTGGGAAGAAAATGGAGCAAATCCTCCTTGAATTATTTCCAGCAACATGAAGGACAGAAACACCTTTGCAAACTGCAAGCATAATTTCCCCAAGGCAAAATGTGCTCAACCAACCCAGTTACTTATTATGATGAAGCCACTGGCTCTGTGGATTAGGACAAAGCAGCAGACACCTTGACCTTAGTATGCTTTTTGATGCAGTCCCCCTTAGCACTACAGCAGCCAAAAAGGCATGGGCTAGATGGCTGGTCAACAAGGTTGATGAAAAAAGTGGCTGGACTGACAAGCTCAAGACAGCAGTAAACAGGTCAAAATCTAACTGGTGACTAGCTACAAGTGACGTTTCTCCAGGATTAATCTAAACAACAGAGCAGAACACAGCTTCACCGACTTCATAGGTAACACCAAACTCCAGCAATCAAGCTGGAGAGTACAGCTTCCACCTGAAGGAGTGGAAGAGTGAGCTGACAAGCTTCATGAAGCCCAATAAAAGCAAATGCTAAAATCTTATACCTAACATGGAATAATCCCATGCCACAGTACATGATGAGAATTTACAGGCTAGAAAACAGCTTCGCAACAAAGCCTATCCTGGGGCAAGGCATCCTTGCAGTGAAGGCTAACTGTATAGTGGGCTTTGTTAGCAAGAGTGCTTGCTAGTGATGGGAAGCAATTAACACTTTCCATGCGACATTCCTGATGCCTCAAATGGGAGCCCTGCTCTTGGTTTTCAGCTCCCTTGTACCAACTAGAGATATTAAAAAAACAAAAACAAAACCAAAAAAACCACAACACATGACATGCGAGAAGAGAGAGATAGAGCTGGGTTTGTTCAGAGTAGAGAAGGCTTCCTAATCACTTAGTGGGTGCCCACAGAGAAAAGGTAGACAAGCTCTTCTCAGTGGTGCACAACGAAAGGAGAAAAGCCAGTGGTCACCAGTTGCAGCAAGAGAAATTCTAACTAGATACAGTAATAATTAAAAACCCCTACTATAAGGGTTTTCACACTGGAATATGTTTGTCCACAGGGACTGCAGAATCTCCCTCCACAGAGATTTTCCAAACCTGAATGCACAAGACTCTGAGCATCCTGATTTAATTTTGAAATCAGTCCTGCTCTAAGCAAGAGATCAGACCTCCAGAGGTCCAGTGGTGAGTCTGAATTTCTCTCCTCAACAACAAAATCCTATGGTAAGCAGAAGGTTGGGAGGAAGAACAAACAGGACTATAGTGTGCATAAATGCAGACCAACCATGTCTCCATAATGCTTTCAGATGATCAGGCCGCATATGAAAACTGCTTCTGTGAAGCCTGAAAACCTTCTCACTGAGCATCTACTTTCTGCAAGGTCTAGATTCATATAATAAAAAAAAAAACAACTTAAGCACATCTTATTATTGAAATACAAGGATTTCTTTGCTCCATCCTAATGTCCTGGATTTTGCTTGCAGCATATGTATAATTATCTTTTCAGTTTAGATGACTATTTGTAAAAATAAAAAACAAAAACCCAAACAAAAAATTTATCATTTACCAACTGTACAATATATTTGGCTCTTATGTAAAACATATATGGAGAGATATGAATACATGTCTGTCTCAACATATAAATATAGTGGTTTTTTTAAAGAAACTGCATGAAGAGACTTACGGGCTTTTCTTCAAAAAGGTCATTTCTTTAAATGCCCTTCTTGATCTGTGATGTCACTTCAGCCTTTGACAAGATCACACACGTTTCTATGAAGAGTCAGTTCAGGTTCAGTGCCATGCTTACTCTAGAGCTTTACAGAATAAGACATAAAAATATCAGCCAACTTGCAGTTTGTCTTTACATAGCATAGTTTTTCCCGTGGTGACTCTTCAGATGATCTTACCAGAACAAAGAAAGCAGCATGCAGCTTTGAAGTATTATGACTTTTTAAATATGTAATGTGTATAATTTCTACTCTCTAAATGGTAATTAGGTTTTCTGTTGCATGATGGGGTGGGGTGGTGGAAATCCATCACTGCAAATGATTAACATCTATTTCTCCTCTTTAAACTTTAAAGAATCTAGTATCACTATATAGGTACAACACAAAATTTAAAGTGCAATTCTCAAAATCACAGATGGGTGGAGAACTATAACCACAGTAACAAGCAGCAGATTTCCCTACAGACATAGTATGGGCAAAGCTTTATCATTAGTATCACCATTTAGTGCACCAACAGATGTCAGTGCTCAAAGGCAGTGAGAAAACTGACAGTGGAGTTAAAGACTCGATCTGCATCTGTGTGTGTGTGTGTATCAGTGAATAGTAAAATTACTATCTCCTTAAACACTACACTTTACCAAGTTAAAAACCATTTTGCTTTCATTCTTTTACATAAGCTACTTCCTATTTCCTTAGAAGAAAGCAGTCCCTGAACAAAAGAAATTTCAAAAGGCACAGAGATGTTTATTATGCAGTGGACTAAGCAAAAGAAAAATATGCAGATACTTTAAAAAAAATAGCCTCACAGTGGTCTGAATACTAATTAAAGAAGCAAGCCACACTGATCTAACACAATTTTATTGCAATGTTTTAAAAGCACATACTGACTTTGAATAAATAATTGAAAATGTGGGTTTATGTTGCCAAGCAATAAGATCACCCCTACACAAATCAGATGATATAAAATTTTACAAAAAAGTATCATTCTTTCCCTTCTATTTTATTCATATAAACAATACACAGTACTGCCTCTAACCTAAATGCCAGCAGTATATATCTTCACATGATAAGTGCAAAGCTGCATGCTTTACATTAAAATTGCAACTTTTGTTTCTGCCCAACATCAGAGAAAAAAGTTGATTCTTCTGAAACAATTTGAGATAAGCACAGGAAGTCTTGTAACAGCCAGGTATTCCATAGTCATCAGCTCATTCATTACACAGAATCATTTTGGTCCTTTGCTCAATATTCCCTACCATCTCTTCTGATCTTCATGTATTTTCTTACCTCAGAGATTTACATAAAAAAAAAAAAAGGGCCTAAGTTTCTTAGAAGCCAGACTTCCATTCAATTGCTTTATTCCTAAGACAATTTAAAAGCCAAGGTACATATAGTTTCCAAGAGGGAGTGGGAGGACAAATGAAAGTAGATTTTACACTTGTAGTTACCTTTGCATAAGAGACTACATATCTCAGTGTTCCCACAAGGGCTGTGAATGTTTAACTTTAACAGTTATAAGAATGTAACAGCAGGTTATGGGCTCATCCAATCTGTTTGAAAAGCTTTTAAAATTAGAGGCATCAGAATGAGCAATACCTGTATCTTCATAAACACCAGCTATAAAATCCAATCAGCTTACTGCACAGAGTTACAGCAAGTTGTCATATTATTTCATGCAAGCATTTCTTCAACCCTGGGGCCCCCAACATAAGAAGGGCATCAACCTGCTCGAGCAGGTCCAGAGGGCCACAAAAATGATCAGAGGGCTGGAGCACCTCCCTTATGAGGACAGGCTGAGACAGTTGGGGTTGTTCAGCCTGGAGAAGAGAAGGCTCCGGGGAGACCTTAGAGCAGCCTTCCAGTACCTAAAGGGGGCCCACAGGAAAGATGGGGAGGGACTTCTTATAAGGGCATGTAGTGATAGGACAAGCAGTAATGGCTTTAAATTGAACGAGGGTAGATTTAGATTAGATGTTAAGAAGAAAGTCTTTCCTGTGAGGGTGGTGAGACACTGGAACAGGTTGCCCAGAGAAGCTGTGGCTGCCCTCTCCCTGGCAGTGTTCAAGGCCAGGTTGGACGGGGCTTCGAGCAGCCTGGTCTAGTGGAAGGTGTCCCTGCCCATGGCAGGGGGGTTGGAACTTGATGATCTTTAAGGTCCCTTCCAACCCAAACCATTCTATGATTCTTGGTTACAACATAATTCAAACTGAAGATTTCAAGATGCAAGAAAGGCAAACTGGGAGTTTTACTTCCCTACTTGCCTTCCCTCAAAACTGGACCAGAGCTTTTGATTTCAAGTATTGCTAAAAAGCTCACAGCTAGTGACCTAAACATAGAACCAGAGAGTCTCAGGTTTAGCCTCCCCCTCTACTAAACAGTGTGATTAGCAGCAGTTTGGTGGCAAACCACAGGTGCCCATGTGCAGCTATGAACTAGACTCCAGAACACTAGTGAGCTGATATGCCCAGGCTAGAGACCTGCAGTGTGGGTAGCAGCAAACACAGCCTTCACTCACAGCCCCTGGTTTAGTGGGGAACAACCAGGTAATCAGGTATCCAGGTAATCAAGCTCTGCTCTTAAACCTGTCACTGTGCAATCTTACGCAAGTCACTAGACTCCTCTCACCCCTGGAAAACCAATCTGCTTTCTCGCAATGGTAAAGTCTTCTGGACTCTGCAGGCAAGGCTGCTGAGCACTGTGATACAACAGTGGCTTAACCACAGTTCTGTAAAAGGTTTCATTTAATCCAGTTTGGGCAAGCATGCCTTTTATTACCCACCAATTACGCTTTCATGACAGACTTGCAGACCCGATTATAAAAAAGTCATGGAAAACAAAGATAGAGATGCTTCTTAGAAGTGTGCATGCATTCTTTGTATCACATGCTTAAAAAAAACCAAAAACAAAAAAACCAAAACAAACCCTAGGCAAATTTTGTGGATAAAGGAGATTTTCACCCAAAAGAGGGAACAAGTATATTGAGTATCTGTTACATTGCCCATATTCTTTAATTAATAGACCCACAATTATTTTCTTCATTTGTAAAGTGAGTTCTAGAAATAGACTACAAAATCCTTCAAAACTGCATGTCTAAAACATACTTTACAGAGACACATCTGAATACTTGAGTTTGTTACCAAAAAAAAGCACACAACCAGTGTTTCATCATCTCTGTGCCATCTCAGGTGTCAGTTTAGTGCTAGAGAAATGCTGCACTGTTAGACAGCAGCAAACACTGAATCAAAGCCACTTTCCTGCAGTATTACTCTTATTCTGCCAAATGTTACGAAGACAAATTTATTATTTGTAAATAAAGTAACTACTTGTTATGATATTCTATTTAAGATGAAAAGCGCAGAAATTTACACCTAAAAACCAAACAGGAAGTTAACACACTCAACAATTCTTACAGCAGTATGTTCCAGACAGCTTTAAGAAAAGGGCTGTCCATCCAACAGTCATACAAGTGCTTCTGTAACGACCTTAATTACCTTCCACAAGAAGTGCTGTCTCCTGTCTGTCCATGATTTCCTTTTCATTGTCCTGTGCTTTCATTAACATTCAAAGAAGCTATCAAAGCCTGGCTGTCTACCACTCTTATTTTCCCCCTGAATGAGATAAGACATTTTTTCGGCCTTAACGGCAGATTTTAATAAACAGGTGGAATTTTTCTGCTTCAGTTTGCCCACAGCAGAGCACTACTGCCTTAAGCAACTGTACTCACCACCATTATGATTTACTCTCTTTATATTAAATGTCTGCCATGGGTTGCTATACTAACATTAAATACAAAATCATCACGAGAATATGACTTTTGCCAAAACGCAGGAGACATTCTATTTTAAGCTTTACCTCACATCTTTACATCACCTTATTTAGCTTTCATGAAAAGAGTCCTGTGTGTCTGGAATTTACGTTTTGCCTTTACATAAAATGTGCACGTGGGTTTTCAGTTAAAAAATTAATCATGTGCTTGGTTTCTTTGTGAAAGCCAGATGTTTTCCACTGAACATTTTTCATTTTCCCCACAATTCTGAGGATCCAGTTACATAGAACATTCAGTTAGTTTTGGTAAATTTACCTGTTGAGAACACAGACCAAGTCTGAACACAAAAAAATTAAATATTCGTCTTAGCTCACAGAACACAGGTGTAAGGCTGAAAAAACATGAACTAGCAATGGGAACACACCTTATTCTGGTCAAATATGTGCACAGCTACACATTGAGACATCCCTCTATCTCATGATCAGCGTTCAAATTAGACAGGCACTCGTCTGCATGACAGAAACTTCAAGTCATTTGACTGAGAATAGGCTTCCAGGTTCTCAAAAAAACAAGTCAGCTAAAGCAACTCATGTGAAACAATGTCTTCCCCTAAAAAGACCTTAAGGGCTCCCAGCAGAAAGAACATGAATTTGGCAAAGGCATACCTTATTTCATGTTTTGTGGACAAAAAGATGCCTCAGTCCCATTCTCCTCTACTTTGCACTCCTTTCAAATGCATTGGCTTAGTGGGGGTCCACTGCGCTCAAACCTCCACTAAGCCATTTTGGCTCCCTACCACCCACGAGGCCACAAACCCAACAGAATCAGTGGTAGCTTTCTGTCTGGTTGGTGGGTTGAACTGGCTCTGCACAGGGTCTGTCAAGTGACAGAACCAAGAGGTTGCTTAATAGAGTCACTGAATCATACTCTTACTGACTCGGATGAGGATTCTCTGCATCTTGTAGTGCTATTATCCCTAAGGAAGCAATTTAACTTGCTGTTTCATGATGTTCTAGATGCTGTAAGATAACCCCTGTCACCTCCAGCTGCCACTTCACAAGAGCACAAATCTCCCAACAAAACCAGGGAAAGTGTCTATTAGCCCCATGAGGATGCCCTTAACTTAGGGGTATAAGGTACCTACCTACCCGCCATATTTGATTCCCTGTATTTAGGCACTGAATTCACCTCCTTAGTGTCTTTTATAAAGCCTTTTATATAAAAAAAAAAAAAAGAAAACAACTACAATAAAAAAATATTTATCAGGAAGGAAGGCACTGCAAAAAACTCAAAAAGGACTAGTAAATACAAAAATACTGAAGCTTACAGGTAGGTAAATAAAGCCTGGGGGGAGGAAGAAGCCAAGATTCATTTTAAACTCCTTCCACAAACTGAATGACAGCTACAGGATGTCAGCATTAAGGTCAGCAAGTACTTTAAGAGAATTTCTTTTGAAATGCATTGCTCATCAGCATGTTGCCAGGAATCACTGCATTGGTTACTCCTTACATGTCAACTCCTTTCCTTTCTCTGTATCTTGTTCTTAGAGAAAGTACCAGCTTGAAATCCAAACCACTCAATACTTCCACAGCTGCATTTTAACTCCTTCCCTCCCCATCCTATGAAGGCCCCCCCAACCTTCCTCCCAGTAAAAGCACTCTGAATTTCAGTCTGCGGGAGCTGGGCCTTCAGTAATTCCTGCACTGTTTCTTTTCCCCTTTTCTGTTCTGAGAAAATGGGTTGGGAGGTAACAGTCTCCTGAAGCGCAGCACTTCAGCCTGCTACAGAAGGTTATTACAGTAGATTGAACCTTTGCTCTGCAAATGTCACATTGCAGAGATTCAATTTTAATGGAGAAGCTAGGCCAGAAGATCAGACACCAGCTACTAAAACAAGGCTAGTGAAATCGGTTTTGTTCCTCTTTCATCCACACAGTACTGTTCCCTCACCACAGCCAAAACTACCACTAAGTCGACCCTTACATTAAGGCCTTCAACTCACCAACTTGGCAGAAAACTAACCAACTTTTTTACTCTGGCAGCTTTCTGCTGCCTTATTGAGCTGAAGCAGCTTACGGAGGGCTACAGTGGAATTAATGCAAAATAGACAGTGGGAGAAGGCAGTCAAAAGTGATAGGAAGAGATTTCCCGTCCTCTTTTGACAGCAAGAAGTATTAGTGAGCTCACCTTGTCTCATCAAAATCACTGAAAGGAAATAAGTCGCCCCCCAATCTGGCACTGGACCTCCCCTGAACAACAGCACCAGGATACCAGGCAGTAGAAAAGCAATGCAGGAAGGCACAAAGGGCTGACCACCCTTCTTCAGCAGCAAGCCACCTCCTATAATTTTACCATCACTCCTCCTTGTTAACAGTTCTGATTACACCCAAGTACTGCTATGTCAAGTGCATATTAGACCTCTGATTAGTGTTTTATTTCCACACTCACAAGCTTTCTTTCCTCCAGATACTTCTGAACTTCCATGCAACATTACTGAGTCTTCTCAGTGAACCTAATGTCTTCCAACTAAACTGTATAAAAGCCACCATAGGAAACAGTTAAACCAACAAAATGAATTCTGGAAGCTCCAGAATTCACACTGCCAACTCCGTTCTTTATAAGAAAGAGAGCATAAAGTAATCTTCAGCTGCAGAGTCTGTTTTGCTGACTTGCGACCATTGCCCTGTTGCGCTCAAAGGACTAGTGCTCAGTAATGACTGTAGAATCGGTGACTAAAATTCTCCGCTCCAGGACTTCTAGATGACTGCAACAGTTGAGAGCTGTGCAAGTATTTGGAGCACTGCGTGATTACACTCTTCGGTCATCAATTCCAGTTTACCAAAGAGGCTTTTATCTTGAAAACATGTCCAAACAGCTCCAAACAATAATGTATACAGTTTCCAAGCTAGCCACCTTGTACAAGAACAGCACAGCTGCATTAGTATGGTGCTCCACCAACACCAATAGCTTGCTGTTCAGCAGGATTAATTAGACTGGGCAGAACACTGCACTAATGTGATTATATTGCTTCTAGTACCAGAGCTAGCTCATTCATCGTTTTCTATTCCTTTCCTCTGAAATAGAAATTCAGTTTTTGCTATTTGCTTAACACCTAATTTTAATTTTTTTTTTTTTTTTAAGAGAGAGGAATGAAACTTGGAAAAGATTCAAAGTCAGATTTTCCTAATTGAAACAGCGCACCTCCAGCCTCTGTAGCCTGTCCCCACTATTATCATCCTCTTCTAATCACTTCTTTTGTTCATCTCAAGCTGCTACCTTTTCCAAACTGCCTATGCAAGTCTTGCTGGACATCAGAAGTAATGATGAAATAATGAAACAGTGACAAGAGCAAAGACTGGAAGACATTCAGCTCATCTGAGTGGAATAGAGTCATCATTGCCTTTCACTCCCCCCCTTTTTACAGATGTGGAACAGATATCACAGGAGGTACTTGCTCAAAACAGGGGCCACTTCTCACATCAATGAGTGGAAGAGCAGGAATACAAATCATAACCTCCTCTTCACAGTCTGGGGCTCCTATCAGGACACTGAAACAGAGACCACCATGAGATGCACCAAGTATCCAGACCTCGCCCCAAGTCCTGGAAACACCAGAGCATCAGTGGAACTTCCCGAGGAACTCAAGTTCTAACAAAATACAAGTGTGCTGGTATGCTCAAAAGCAGCTGTGCCTTTGTGCTCAAGCTTTCCTGAAGCATCCAGCACGAGGAAGATGCTCAGAGCAAGCAACATTAGGTCAGCCAGTAAAAAATTCAGCAGTCACAAGCAACTGACAGCGGTTTTACAACAGGAAGTACTGGGCAAACCCCCCTGCTGGCAGTACTGCAACCCTCTTTCTTTTAAGTTTGCCTGTAACTCATCATCAGAAGAGGAACAAAGGAATATTGCAGCACCCATTAGTATCTCTGGTCTTTGGCCCACATCCCTTATCTGTACGGGCACACCCGTGCACAGGCAGGCCCTGTGGGTGTAACACGGTGGGACGGTTACCACACACAGACCTTGAGAGCAACAGTATTGTTCTGATGGAGTGGAAGACAGCGACAGCAACTTCTCCATGTTTCCACAAGTCTTCTACTTGCTTCTGGCAACTTAGTTTTCTAGTTGTCATATTATGCTAGTATCAATACTAAAAAGGTTCAAGAATCTTTACATTCCCACCTTTTTCAAGTTTCACCCTTTTTTTTTTTTTTTTTAAATACAAAAGAGTATGCCATAGAAAAAATGGTTGAAATTTCTCTAACAAAACTTTGTTAAGAAATGCTATAAAGTGATGGCATTTTACTGGTTTGTGATTGCAAACCATATTGTACTGGCTAGACTTCTAAACACATATTTCAACAAGATTTAAAACACTAAATGAACAAAACATCTTTAAGCTCTCTTCCCTCTCAGCTTTATGTCAGTGTGTTGAGGAGACAGACCTCTTTCAGGACAGAAATGCAGGGAAGAACCACCTTATTTTTTGGCATTCTTTACCTTTAAAGTAGCCTGCTTCCTTCTGTCAAAAATATCCATAGAAGTAGTTTCAAATTTTGAGTTCTAGGTATATGACATACATCATACAATGCAGACGCAAATTACAGGCTCAAAAGACTATGAAAGCAGAAAGATTCTGTACGTTTGCACCTCCAGCATGCAACCAACAGGCACAAGAAGAGGAGGTTTAAGGGATAATTCCAGTTTCAGTGCGTGTACAGTGTAGTACAAAAGTTCATACTTGAAAAAGTTACAATTTAAAACTATTTCTAAAAAGATTGCAGATTGGAATTCCAGCTTGACAGTAAAGTATCAACATAAAGTAGATAAGGGCTTGCAAAAACAGAGAGAAAAGCAACACAAAGGCTAAGACGTGAAACAATGTAACGCAAGTTAACACAGAATAGGAAACACTGTTTTACAGTCAATGGAAAAAAAAATACTGTTTAAAAAAGAAAAATCGAACCAGTCGAGAAGGTACTGTAAAAATGAAAGAGCAGTTAAGTAAACATGTTAAGGTCACATACTGAATCAGGAGAAAAGGAAACTCCCAGAAACAACACATAGTATTGAGGAGTTACACTGATTTACGAAGGAAAAATAAAGATCTGGAAACTAAGCACAGTGCCTCTGTCATCTCCTGTGCTAACACAGCCAAAAATCCGGATTGGAGGGTTACTGTGTTGTTGGTGGCTCCTGTGTAGAAGTGGGGGAGAAAGAAGAGTGATGGAATGGAAAGGGAGGAAGAAATACTGAGGACATACTGGTGTATGTATGTATGTACGCATACATATACACACAAATATATGCACACATACACATGTGTATCCATATATAATAAAAGATAACTTGAACTAGTTGGCACAGAGCGGGACCAGAATAAGCAGAAGTATATTTAAGTTTTATCTTCTTCCTCCTGCTTATGTACTTGTTGCAGTCTTCTATACCACAGAATTGTGTATATCAGGTCTGGAGCCTCATTACTTCTAAGTACTTTTACATGGCAATTCAAGATAACCGGAAAGAGAGTTTGCTGGTATTTCTAATTGTTCCGCATGCCTCGGGGAGGCTGTGTGACTAAAACAGAAGATAGCATCGTCTCTGCACACTTCAGGATACGTCTATACCGTGCACTGAGAGCTTCTCCCTTTAAAATACTTTTGCATTGGTATTTACTGCTTATGACCACTGCACAATTTGCTAAAATAGTTAAACTGATGCAAGGACTCCAGAGTACAGCACACAACTTGAGATTTGTGAGAGCTTATTATCTGGTGCTTCGTGTGATGCCAGGGCTCACTTTTCAGACCGCTCTGTACAAACACACAATAAAAATAAATCAGTCCAAATAAGGCTAACGATGTTTCACAAACACAGAAATACTCAGCAGTTATAGCCTCACTCCTATCTCGCTTCCATCCCGCAGAACAGGAAACATGTACTACTAATTAATTCATAAACCCTTATCTCCACAGGCAACTGAAATTGTCCGTTCGATAAATAAACCGGCCAGTAATGACGGGAAGTTTAACTGTGTTATCAAGGAAATTCTTCTTCTGTAAGAAGACCCTGTCACGCTCTGCTCACGACAGTCTTACCTACACACAGTTTGGCGATTTTCTGTAAGGAAGGACTTAAAAACCGGTACCTGAGCCAACCAAGCAGCACGAATGAACAAGACAGTTCAGGGAATTTGCCAAAACACAGCGCAGATGCTTCGGCGCTATAACCCAAACTGACTGTATCTTGCCGAACACCCTCCGCTCCTCAGAGCGCCGGCGTCACGGGACAGCGAACCGCACGACTCCGAGACCGATCGCGACATCTCCGAAGCGCGGCCCCACACCCGCCGCACCTGGGCTCGGGCACGGCCCCGCGGGGCCACCGCCGGGCGGCCCGGGGCAACGCCGCCTCTGCCACCCGCGCGGCGCGGCAAGGGCGCGTCCCTCGCCGGTCCCCAGCCCCGGGGGACGCTCGCCCGCCGGCCGAGACCAGGGTGCCCCGCGGGCGGACCCGCGTGTCGCGATGGGGCTCCCGCGTGTCGTCGCTTTTCCTCGCCGGCGCCGCTGCCCCCGGTACTCACCCGGCCCCCCCCGAGGCTCCCCGCGGCCCGCCGGCGCTCGCCGTGTTTCGCTTCCTCCCCGGTGCAACAGCCGGGGGAGGCCGGTAACGTCGAGGTGAGGGTGAGGTGAGGTGCGGTGAGGGGGTGCGCAGCCGGCACGGAGCGCGCCTCACGCCGCCAGTGCCGGGTCCGCGGGCAGCGCTGGTTCCGCGGCCGCACAGGGGCGGGCTGCGAGGGTGCGACCGCGGGCGACGACGCCGACCAGCGCGGCGGCTGCCGAGCGAGGGCCGGCCAGAAAGCGCCCCCAGCCCAACCCTCCCGCGGGCAGGAGGCGGCAGGAGGGCTCAGGGCTTCCCCCCACCCCCGCCGCCAGCGACCTGTTGCCCCGCGCGGGGGTGCCGAGGCGCGTTCCCGGGAGCGGGAGCGGGACCGGCCGCCGCCACCCACCTCTTTGATTTTGGCCCTCCGCTGCCGGACGGCGGGGTCGGCGGGCTCCTGCCCCACGGCGCCGACGGGCTGGTGGAAGAGGCGCTGGGGCAGCCCCGGGGCGCCCGCCTCCTTCCTGCCGCGGGCGTCCTGCAGAAGTTTCTCCTTGTCCTGGCGGATGTCCCTGCGGATCTCCTCGGGCAGCTTCTGCAGCGTCTCCTTGGCCTCCCGCAGAGCCCGCTCGTGGTCCGCGCGGATCCGCTCCAGGCTGCCCGCCCCGCCCGCGGCCGCCGCCGCCGCCCCCGCCGCCGGGCCGCCTCCGGGCTGCGGCGGGGCGCGGGGCTGCCCGCCGGGTGGCGGCGGCGGCGGCTGCAGGGCGGCCGAGTGGAAGAAAACGCCGCTGAGGAGCTTGGAGGAGTCGGGCAGGAAGAAGATGGCCCCGAAGCAGAGGGTGATGAAGGCGCTGAACACCAGCAGCAGCACGAACTTCTCCGTCAGCCGGAACGCGCCGGGGCCCGCCGCCTTCCTGCCCCCGCCGCCCGCGCCGCCGCCCGCGGGGCCGCCCAGCGCCCCCGGCCCCGCCGCGCTACCGAAGAGCGGCAGCAGGCTGGCGGCGGGCATGGCCCCCGCGCCGCCTCAGCGCAGCGCGGCGCGCCCCGCCGCCGCCGCGCAGGGACCGCACCGGACGGCTCGGCGCCGGCGCCGCCGCCTCCTCCTCCCCGCCTACGGCGGCAGAAAGTTTCCCCGGGCGGACGCGGCAACTTTTCCCTTCGCCGCCGGCAGCGCTCGGCGTGTGCGGGGCGGGCGCTGTCAGCTCCAGCCCATGCCGCCGGGCCGCCGCCGCCGCGGGTGCCGCTCCCCGCTCCGCCCGCGCGGAACTGCCGGGCAGCCGGGGGCGGGGCGGGGCGGGCCGGGGACGCCGCCGGCCCAATGGCGGGGGGGGCGGGGCGGGGGCGGGGCGCGGGGAGCCGCCGCTCCGCCGCCCTTCCGCGCTGCGGGACCCCGCGGGTGCCGGGGGCCAGACCCGGGGGAAGGGAGGGGGAGGAAAGTGGTGTCCGCGGCGGTCCCGCCCCGCCCGGCCGGGGCAGCGGGTGCGGCCGCTTCGCCCCCGCGGGCCGGCGGTCGGCGCGCGGCCCCGGCACGTGTCGGGGCAGGCCGGCACGCGCACCCACGTGCGCACTCGTGCGCACCCACCCACGCGCGTGCCCCCCGCCCCGCCGCCATGGCCCCGATCCGCGCGTGCACGCCCAGCGGCAGGCGCGCGGACACGCGTGTGCCCCCGCGGCGGTGCGCGCGGGTGCTGGCACGCTCACGGGCACACGCGCGCACCGGGACACGCGTGCGCCCACCCGCGCACGTGCGCGCAGGTGGGGGCACCCCGAAGGGCGGCAGCAAGGCGGCGGACGGCGGAGCGCGGCCGGGCACAACCCCCCGGCCGCCGCTGCGAGAGCTGTGCGGTCCTTGCGGGAAAAACAGGGCTCTGGTTTGATTTGATTTGATTTTTCTGCAGGTAAAAGGTACATCTCTCGCAAGGAGATAGGGGGAATGTATCTGTGTGAGGGTGAAAATTCGACTTTTCCTCTGCACTAGTGCAAATGAAAAAACAACACGTCGGCACAGAGAAATGTATTTGACAGCTGGTCAAATTGCTGCATCGAGCTCCCCAAGCCTTCCGAGAGAGGAAAAGTTTCAGAAAAAAGTAAGACACCGATTTACTATTTTGCTCGTGGTACAGAGCAACGCAAGGAACAGCGGGGACGTGAGAAGCAGGGAAACTCAATAAAATGCTGGGTCACTTTAACTGGAAAATGGAATCCAGCCAACACCCAGAGGTTTATCTCCAACTTTTTTGGAAAATACTTGAAGCCTACCTAGGCTTCCACAGTGGTTCAGCACCGTAAACTTATAAGATTCCTCCCAAATGCGAACCGCAGAGTCAGAAAGAAAACAGAGAGATATGTTGTTCCCAGAAGTTACAATGCTGAGCTGGGTTTGTTTGTGTATTTGCATGACTTGGTTTTGCAAGGGAAAAAAAAAAAAGAAAAAACAACGGTAGAGGGAAGTCTGTGCTTTAAACAAGGGCAGGGAGAAGGCATTGCGTAAGCTGTAAAGACGTGATTTTGAAAATGAGCTTGGCATGGGCCTAATTCTGCTCCCAGTGGAATTAAGGGGAGTTTTACCATTGACTTAATAGGAATAAAGTAAGGCTGCTGCCCAGTGCTTTTCTAAATCCCATTCTTTAGAAGTTAGAATATGTAATAGATTAATTAAAAACAAGTTTAGAGAAGACAGTTACATAGAAAAGTTGGACTGAGTCCTGCAAAACTCCCATAAGTATGCAAGCAAATGCTTTGTAGCATTTCAAGATTATACGTGAAATGGAAGGATCAGGGGCCCGATTTTGCATCCAGCAAAATCAGTAATTTCCTTCAGTTTACTCGGTTTTTCTTTTAAATCCTGTTTTTCCTGAGTTGCATTTCCACACATTTAGATGTGAAACTATTCCTTGAACTAGACAATAAGGACTCTGATTCTGACATGCATTTCCCAGAAATGTGTAATGTAGCCTGATGGCTGTGCCAAGATAAAACTGTTTAGGATTGAAGAATTCAGCCTGCTTGGAAAAGGAGATAAGAATCTATACTGATTTTTTTTTTTTCTTTTAAAGCAACATTTAAGGTAGCAAATATGGAGGTTAGCTATTGAAAGACAGTTGACTAATGAAAAAGCTTCCTAAAGAGTGAAATACCACTCTCTGCTTCAGCGAGCATATTCTGCCTCAATCACTGTGTATGTGGGTGTATAATATTTTTCACAGATTGCCCTCAAAACTCATCACTACTTATGTGATAATATTTGGGGACAGAATTTATTGCTGGAAGAAGTGCCTTCCTTCAGTATTCTGAAGTAATTCCTTAGGTTGTCGTATATATTCTATAGCACGTCATGAACGGATGCAAGAGTTGAAAATACCATCGCACGGGGTTCTGCTGCCATGTCTCCTAAACTGAAGCCCTCTAAACTTACCAGCCTCTCATCTTCTTTTGGTGTCCATCCTAAGTGCTAGGGGTTACATGTGAATCCACGCCAGGGGTTTCACTGCTACCCTCGTCACTATCTTTGGGACATCCTACTCATTTCCTCAGCATGAGGGAAGAAACAACCAGTATTTTCTCTGCAAAGACAGAAATTGTTAATTCTCTAGCTTCTGTGATGAGATGATCATTCCAAGGACAATAATCTAGGCCCCAAGATGGGACTCCTCCTCTGAACAGGACCCTAAATTTTGTATGCAGACCATTCCTGTTGTTAGCATCTAATGTTACAGTTACCAGCAAAGTCATGTGGGAACTATTCAGTGGGACTATCGATGCATGTAAAGTTACTGTTGTACATAGCTGTTCACAAGATGAGGGCAATGGAGACTGAAAGAAAAAAAGCCCGCCTCAACCCAACATTACTATACAAGTCCCTTGTTTTTTTGTCAATAATTTACTTTAGGCACAATACAGAACTTTACAAGATATTCCAAAGAACATGAAAATACAGGGATTATCTCAGGAAAAAAATACTTCAAATACAAGTGGTATGTATTGTACATGGTCAGTTTCGACTGGCTGTGTCCAACAGGCAGTGCAGCTGTAAAGTTAAACCATGTTAATAGGTGTTAAATCATGTCAAAAAATCCAAATAAAGCACGAACAAATGAAGCCTGATGTTTGCAATAATCTAGTGACAGCAGTGGAAAAGCCCACCTGCCTGCAGCAGGGCTTGTACTAGAAGAGCCTCTTTTGATACAGCTTTGTCAGTATATCTACTCTGTGGAAACATTGAGCTGACACTTTGGGTTGGGTTTTTTTGTTTGTTTTTTTGTTTGTTTGTTTGTTTGTTTGTTTTTTCTGATTGAGCTGCATTACTTCCTGCATGACATCAGCTAAAGGGGAAAAAACCAAAGTCTTCAGGCAGTTGTTTTGCTATGCTGGGTAAGGCTGGGTCCTATCCAGTTTGGTTATACCAACAAAACACTGGACTGTGCCTCTCTCATGGAGGGAAATGCTTCTTCTGTAGGTTCAGCTGCAGGATCAGGAATCGTTTTCCAGCAATCATGCACAGGTCAGGCATTTATAAAAAGGTAAAACTGCTACATGAGGGGTGGTGAGAGGGAGATTTGCATAATCAAGAGACAAGGCGCTTTTCTATAATAAATGTTCTGATGGGGAAATTTGCTGCCTATTGACTGAAAGGCATGGAAAAAATTAGTTTCTTTTCCTTTTTTTTTTTTTTTTTTTAATGAGCTATACCTAATTTGTCATGGTTCTAGCCTTAGGTCTTGACTAGTGGTAGGGAATTAGCCTGCATGGTCTAAAAGATACATGTAACAGGTAAGGAGGGTATTAAAAGTTGGCCCATTTTTAGGCACATTCAGATGAAGCAGAGATACTGACTGATACTCATTATCTTTTTGGATAGTGAGTTTGTAACAGCACCACTCCCTTTCAAGGGATTCTCAGTGTTATGTTCTGGTTAAGACTACGGTAAAAAATTACTTGACAACTTCCTTTTGAAATGCAATACTTTTGCCCAGCTCTTCAGAGATACTTTTAACAGGCTTGCATTTGGGAATGTGATTCACAAACCCAAGTTAGATATCCAGCTCTTCATAGAATAAGTAAGTGGTGTGACATAGACCTGGGGTTTCTAGGGCTCACAAGCTAGATTCATAACACCCAGCATGCTGTTTGGAAGGAGGCTTCAGCCATTTGAGGACCAGATGTGTATGAAATGCTCTCTGTCTCTCTGGTTTTGGTGCTTGGCTGCAGTTCTGAGTTCAGTATGTGAGGAAAGGGTGATTCACAGCTGCAAAAACTTTGCTTGATCTTCAGTGCTTTGAGAATAAGGGACTGCCTCATGCTTTTCTTTAAGAGCTCAGAAGAGAGAAGTGTTGACCACTTATTTAGGAGCCCTGTGGTTAGAGCAGTTGCTCAGGAAGTTGGAGATCTGTGTTCAACACGTTTTGGTAGTTCAGGGGATTCAAATGATCCTCTTTTGCCTTGCAGTAATATCCTGGAGAACATGTACATTCCCCACCACCTTTCCTTTTGAAGTAGTGCTATGACTCAGAAAGGAGTGCAGGACTCTGAGGGCAAAGAGGAGAAAAAGAGAAGAGAAGTTTTCTGTAAGGAGTGTTGCTCAACAGCCCTGATGTGAAAACACTCTGCTCCCCGAGAAGCCTACAGCCTAAGAGTTAGGGCACTCATCTGAGAGATGGGAGACACCAGTTTATTCCCTTCCCAATGAGACGTGTGTTGAAGGTTGGTCTCCTATGTGAGGACGAAAAACAGAAGAAAGAAAATTAAATTCAATGACAGCCTTTCTCAAACATTTCCTCTAGTTAAACACATGAGATGAATGTGGGTAATATCTAAACTTTATAAATGCTGTAGAAATGTACCAGGAATATGAAGGTGGAAGCTCACAGACCTTCTTACTCCACTCCTTCAACTATTTTCTGGCATGGTCCATCAATGCTACGAAAGGTCTCTTTTCTACCAGTATCTTTGGAATTATCCTTCGTAATTCCTTCCATCCCCACCTGAGTGAGGGGATTATTCATTTCTCAAAATGGAGGCTCTGTAGTGCATGCAGCTTTAGTGCTTATTGGGAGGTTTTGCTGGAAGTGTCCAGCTAAGCATCCAGCAAAGGGCAGAAAAGCTATGCCTTTTCTCTCTTCCCCAAGATTTCGGAAGGTGCAGAAGATGAACTGCAAGAAAATATTTGACTCTCATTCTATAAAAACATGAAAGATTACAAGTATTTTATTAAACATTGCAAGAAGCCTGAGTCTAGAATTTGAACTCTGATCACTTGCAGGATTGTGTTCAGTACTAACATGAAGCTATTGTACTCAACCCCAGATGGCATCTTTGAGAATATCTCACTTAAGTTACTCCTTCCTTTTCATCTTTTTTTTTTTTTTTTTAATTGCTTCTGTATAGACTCTGCAGTCCCTCAGAGCAAGCAAACAAGGCCATGGTGATATGTGTGCAAGGGAGAGGCAGGAAAATAAAGGAAAGAGAAAGAGCTACAAGCTTTTGTTGTTCTTTCCAGAACAGTTTATTAATGCTCACATCCTTGAAGAGAATTTTAGCTACTGAGTTAAGAAATGGAAGTTAGCATTTATGGTATTTCACCATTTAAGATTCAGATAGGCATCTCATATAATTCTCATAGCAATTAAGGATGAAGTTGTTTTGAGAGATACCATGAAATTCCATTTGAACCTCCAATCTTTAAGAGATTATCAAAAGTCATGACAGGTACCTGTATTCTCTTCCCTTGTCCCTCAGAATTGAAAAGACAGCTGTTACACAGAGGTCGGTATGTTCTTTTACTTCCAGTCTCCCATTTCTGTACTCATAATCCCCAACAAAGGTAGGTGGCCATCAGATATGGCATATATTTAAGGGTAGAAGCTCAGTGGATTGTGAGTGGCTGAAAACAATTTACTACTGTTCTTTCCTTTAGTCTTGATTATCTCCAATAGCACTAAAAGATCTTGTGCCAACATTATGACTGTAGAAACTGCTTTCTCCCAGCAGCAGTTACCTGGCTGTCATCAAGTTTGTATACCGCATTTACAGGTATGAATTTAGAGTTTATTCTGACAAGATTAAATCAAGACAAGGAGGCAAAATTTTGTGAGAGGATCCTTTCCAAGGTGGCATCATTTTTCTAAACCAAAGGGGAGAAGTGTTGGCAGAAAACAAGACAGGGCCATTGACATTGGGTTTTGTAGTCATTTAACAGCTGTATTTGGCAGCCAGATGATAGGAATAACTGGACATCTTGGTTGCAAACCAGACCTGGCTCTTTTAGTATATAGCCCCAAAGAAAAGTGGTTATAGTGGAAATTACTAACCTGATAACCCTACTAAGGAAGAAAAGAATATTATAGTACATGAGTGAAAGCATCAAGTGATCTTAAAAACAAAGGACACCGAATTATTAATTTATTTCTTTATATTAGTAGTGCTTGATTTGTACAAGATTTTAATTCCATATTTAATGGCTCCTTGGCTATAAAAAACAAACCTGAAAATTTTCTGGACCTTTTATCACCCCAATGACGTGTGATGCCACGTGGATTCTGTAAACTGCCCTCATGTAACAGGTGAAGTGGTGTCCTCGTGCGTCTCTCTTCCCAATGGCTGTTTCCCTAACTAGATGAGTTAATTCTGCTCAACAGCATGTTTTAATAGAACAAATACAGGTGTGGCTTACTGACTGTACCCTGATTGACTGAGGCATTACTCCAACTTTATTTTCAAGTCTATTTTAAAGCTGCTTTCCCTTTCTTACAAGGCTTTGGGGTTATAAGCAGCAGAGGTTATATATTTAGTTATTTTCTTAGTTAATCTTTTCTATTGAAATATTCCACTCTTTACTGACTCTGTCATCCCGAAAAAAGTGGTGCACCTTCTTCCAGTGGTTCTAATTAGGACCACTACATGTTTCTTTGTCACAGGAATTTTCCACTGAAATTTTCAATTATTTTCAATTTTCTATTGAAAATATTCCACTGTCATGTGGAAAAAAGTGGTGCACCTTTTTTCCAATGGTTCTAATTAGGACCACTACATGTTTCCTCTTCACAAACTTTTGTTCAAAATTGTTGTGGCCAGTTCCATCAGTCCTTGACAGAGTCTCTTACCCCAAGCCACGGAAGCCTTTTGGTGATGGAGAGTTAATCGTTTTAATTTTCCTTTCTGCCATGTGTGTTCTGATTCACCTTGACACGTAGTGATAATGAGTCAGATGTGTCCAGCTACTACCTGACGGGCTGTGTGAATTTTTTTTCAGTAAAATCACTCCCAGAATAGTGGCTCTCAGCTGCATAATGCCAGCTGGTGTGTGTATGCGTGGCGCACACGTGTCTCCTCAGATCTTACACAGTTGTGAATTATTTGTCTTCTCTAAATGAAATCCAGGAGTTTCAGCTTCAGTTCAAATCTGATCCTTTATCCTTCTGAAACTCCCTGGTGTGATTTACTGCTTGGGCTACATGATGAAGAAAAAATCGGAGCTAATGTGACCTTTGCTCTTGCTGTTTGGCTAAACCAGGATCTTACTGAAAGCCTAAATAAGAAAAATGGCTTTTCCATTTTTTGTCTGTATAATGGTGAGCCTTAGTTTCCTCAGCTGTAAAATAAGAGTGAACCTATTTCACAGTGACACCTAATGAATAGAGTTTGCTTTGGTATCCTTAGATTAAGTATTGTTTTAGGGTGCAAAGTTTTGCTCCGTTTTCCTTAGAAATTAAATTCTTCCTAGTTTTCAATGCTCAGTTACTAATCCAAGGACTTGTAGTATACCACTGACAATCTATTCTAGACCAGTTCTGGTTCATTTCATTTTTTTGGCTGTCTTCCTGAAACACAGGTCTCCTTTCTCCTCCACATATGTCCAATTGTCCCTGAGCCTTCTGCTTTATTGACAGCTGTATTGCTTCAGTGTTGCCTGATGCTCTGATCCATTTCTGTAACTCTGAGCTTGCAGTGTGTAGTGGTTTCCTGAATTCAAGGCATCTCTGAGTGCTTTATGTCCCCCAGAAGCTCCAGGCAGTATGGGATCCCAGACTCAAGAATGATGAGTGAATTAGCAGCAAGAAGCTGCAGGCAGATATCCGTTTAGGATGAGACTCAGGAAAATATCCAAGGCTGAGAAGGGAAAATTATTGAGTTAGAAGCAAATGTTTCTTAAGAAACAAATGTTTCCTAGGGAAACCTTCCTGACTCAAAGAAGATGCTGAGGACTGGTCCCCTTTGGACTGGTATCTGTGGCATGAAGGTCTTCATGCGTGTAAAGTATTGTCTGGAGAAAAGGGTAAATTTTTATATGTAAACCAAATCTTCAAATTGAGGAACAAGTGGGAGAAAGTTCTCTAAGCTTTTCATGGTTTCATGCCTCTTTGTATGATTCTCTAGTTCTCTTTTATACAGTCTGTTCCTTTAATGTCCCTGCCAGCAGGGTGGGAACCTACCTTTAGCCTTGAATAAACCTACAGAGTAATTGCAGGTGTGGAAAGTGAATAGTTGGGGTTTGTAACAGTGGTTGAACATCAATATATTTAGATAATATATCTACTGTAAGAAGTAATACCTAGTATTTTCTCAAGTTAACCAGTAACTGGCTACATTTGAAAAATATTCATGGTCTGTTCCTTATTTTTGGCTCATCATTGGCATGAGCTATTTTGCTCAAATGAAAACAATTTGGCATGTCTCTCCCCTTATGTACTTGAATCAACAGATGAGAGACGGCAAAATAAGTTAATTGTTAACATATGTACATGAACACAGAGGACAAATTCCAAACAGAGCAGAATGAGGCATCTGGGTAAGGTCGTCATGCTCCTGGAATCACCCATTAAGTATAGGCTTTACCTTGTTCTTCCAACTTTTCCCCCCAAAGGTTAGCGTAGAAGAGTTTCTTTTTCATGGGCGTACAGTGTATTGTTTGATCTATATTAGGAAAACATTGAATTGCAAATAGCTCTGGAACAGATCTTTAAAATTAGGATTTTTTTTTTTCTTTTTCAGTAAGGAGCGTTTCCTGATAGACAACAAAGTTCACTACGTAGCATTTAAGCAGCTGCAAGTAACTTACTCTTCTCTCCAGTTGGAGTGGAAGAAAGAATAAATCCATCCTACCTAGCAGGCAGGGAAAAGTTAGGTTCCTCTAACGGTTTGGGCTGGCATGACCTATACCATGCCTTCTGCAAGAGCTGGAATGTACTGCTTTTGAAAAAACAGATGGGGTTGTCTTTAAAGATCTTTATCAGAAGTAGGTTGGTGTCATGCTGTCTTTTACTACAACCTCACCATCTCCCTTCCAGGAAAGATTTTCTGTCTTGTGTTGCCTCATGTTTACTCTTCTGTTTCAGTTCATAGTAACAATTTAATAATGCAGAACTCAGGTGGCTGGAAAAATTAGTAGTCAAATGTTTGTGGACTGTTAGTAGAAAGCCGTTTATACAACACTATTAAAAGGTAACACCCCATTTGCCAAAGTTGTATCAGAATGTTTGAAAAAATTGCAAAGAACTCTGAATATAGTGGAAAGAAAGTTAAGAAATTACTTTCTGGCCAATGCTGTGCTGCTTTGTTCTGCCTTTCAAAAGAGTTGTTGCACTGGGGAAGGTTCATTCTGACTGGTCCTCTCATCAGTCCTGTCCTATTAACAGTCCTACTGGGGCTGTAGAGAGGCCTCCACAAGGCATCTCACGGACCACACCTTTACCACCAAGGTCTTTTTGCACTTCTGGCTATCCACTCCATCGCTTACATGTTTGTGCCGCATGTAGCCATCCCATGGTCTTACAGAAAAGCAGTAACTTCATTTAAGCTGTTGTCCATCAGCACATCATAGCAGAAGTGGGAGATTAGGAACATGGGCTGGTGCCAGACTTTCAGGCTACAGACTTGCCTGCAGTGTGCCCCTGTATCCAGTTGTCCTGAAGGACCAGTCAGCTGGTACCCTCCCATCATTTTGTAGCCTGTAGAGAAGAAGACATTCTCCCCTGCCTGGAGCTGTCCCTGTTGGCATATCCTGCAAGGCTCATTGTCCAGTAGTTCTCTTCCATGAGGGGAAACCAGAGGCCTGACCCAGAATAATTCAAGACTGGTAACACAAATATGGATGATTTGTCCGTGGAATATGAACCATATGGCACACGAACTGCTTGAAGGCCGAAGGTAGAAAGCAATTCTTAGGGCTATATATGTGTGGAAGGAAAAGTAGTGAATAGAAAGCAGACATCTGGGAACAAAAGTCTGTCCCTGAGACACTGTGTCAGGAAACCAGACATTGTCACAAGACATTATTTATTGCCAGTTAGAGTCACAACCCATAGTTATTGTCCAGGACAATAAACAAAGGTATCTTTATAGATGTCTCTTGCACTGGCCAGAAGCAACTATCCCTCACCTCCTCTACATACCAGCATTTCTTAGCCTTACTGACGTGCAATCATATAATTGTTGACCAGGATGGTGCGCAGTGACCAGGGAAAATACAGACATGGTATGAGCCTTTCAAAATGATGAGTGAGGTCTTTCTTAGAGCCATTTTTTTTACCATTACTGCTGTTAGATACTGCCTAATTTCATCCCATTTTAGTCAATCGGATTACTTACTGTGACGTGGAAATAATCTGTGTAGTGGAGTGTCAGCCATGAAGCTCTGAAGCCTTGATCAACAAATTCTGCATAGGAGCAGTGCTGTTCCCTGCAGCTGGATCTGTTTATAAACGTGACTTGGAGGTTAAGCCCTCAGGGCAGCAGGGTTGCTGCCATGCTCATCTATGAAGTGGCTCATGAATGGTTAATGCAGTGAACTAAATACTAAGATGAATGCCTAAATATTTAAGTAAAGCAGACATAATATTAAGAACTAGGAAATGTGAATGGGTTGCTTTAGGTTAATGCATTAACCTAAAATGAGTTACTCTACTGTTCTTCCCAAAACAGGATGGGTGGATATGGAAAGTGGATCCATAAATAGAAGTTGCTGAGTTGCATCCTGTGTCAGGCCTGTCTTGTGCTCCTTATCCTTTGCTTTCCTTCAATTTTCAGCTGTGGAGATTTAATCTGAGCTGCCCATCATTGAGATGGAGAACTAGATGGGATACCAAAGAGTCTAAGCATTTGGGAATATGGGAAGTAACCAACTTTAAAATTAAAAAATACCAACCAGCTCTTTTTATAATAGTAATAAAATAATATATGAATAATCTTTAAACAATTACAAAGATAAATTTAACTTGAAGGGCTATTACTAACCCAGTCATAATTCCAGTGTTTACCACTCCATTGCCAGTGTTTTTTCCCTTACTGTAGGTTAGATTGATACTAGTGAAAGATCCGTGAGGTGGCAACTGGCCAGTACTAAAATTTCTCTCTCATACTATCCATACAAACCTGACAGAGACAGCATGTCCTGCCTAAACTTTTCTCGCAGGAACAAAACAAAAGTAGTAGGAAAGAACATAGTTCCCTGACTGAACTATTTGCTCAGCAAGGTATCACTAAAGAGACTTGAATGAGTTTTAGTTCAGTTTAGGTTTTTTCTTAAAACACCTTTATAGGATTAAATAAGCAAGCCTTACATAACTGTAAGTAAAGTACACCAGATTGCCTTGTCTCCAAGCAGGGTTCTGGCCCCTTGTAAGGTGTCCTTTTTACTCACCCTTTCTCCTTCCACATATCCAACAATAAAGCAATAAACTGCAAAAATTGATTTTCATTTGGTTTTGTTTGAAAAATGAATAAAGGATTTTAAGTAAGTTACCTTATACCATGCAGAAATCTAATAATTATAATTTATCACTAAAAACTCTGCCATGGACATTATTCAAAGGCATAAAACTGCAATGAATAAACAAAGAAATATGCTTGCTTTTTTTTTTTTTTTTTTTTTTTAAGTGCAGAACTCAGATGTTTACACCCATAACTCTAATTCTGCAATCAATTATACTCAGGTTGGTTGTAGTCATCAAAAGAGATTTTGAGGTCAGGCTGTAGTGCTCTGTAGACTGATAAAATGTGTCTCGGTTTCACTCAATCTCCAGTACTGAGTCAGAGGGGTCTGGCTCTGTTTGGGCCTTGATGAAGATGAATTTTCAGGATGTAGTGCAATACAGGACTGAAATAAATAATGTCGATAAGTGAAGAAACACACCAAGAATAGAAAAATTTATGCTTGACCCTTTTTGAGTGGTTCTTAACCAAGTCCTGATCTGTGATCCCACTAAATCTCCAGCTTCTTCCTTGTGCCCAGCTATGGGTAGTCAAGAACACTGCTCCCCTCTTTCTTTTACCTCACCCTAATTGTTTTCCTTGTTAGACTAAGACACACTAAAGGGCTACTGTGAAACTTTGGTCAATGTGAGATGCAGTCAAATCAGAAAGTATTCTACAGTGCTCCATGATCTGAAATAGCTTCTAGCTATTTGTAGATGAAATATAAACTATTGGTATAGACCCCTTGATTCCGGAAATGGTCTGAATCTTGGTGCCTTAGAAAAATCTGTCTCCTAAGGGAATATTACTAGTTTTTAATATGAACATTAAAATCAATTGATGCTTCTTTTCTTCTGTTGTTTGTTGTTCTTTTTGCCTATAATTTAAGAGGTCAAGACACTAAAGAGTCCAGTAAATATATGTTAAACATATTTTGTCTACATAATTTGTTACTAATAAACATTACCAATAAAGCCTACAAAGCAAGACAAATTGTAGGTAGTCAAGATTTCTCTTTCATTTTCTGGCTGCTTGTAAACAAAGACAATTAAAGTAATGGGAAAGGATACACTCTGGAGGAAGGCTACCCTTAGCGTAGTAAGGACCATTTCCATGGACTCCTCTGTAGTCAGTGGAGAAAGATAAGCCCTTTCAGATTTGATAAAGTACAGCTGCTTTCGGCTTTTGTTCTGAATCTCTTCTGGAAGAAATGATCTCTCTCCGTCAGCGACAGAGAAAACTCCTGGAGCTTATAGAGTAATGCCTGTGATAATCGTCCAGGAGTGGCAGACAAGCACCAGTGGTTTCTTCCAGAGGTGTAGGAAAGCCTGGAGATTTTGGTTTTTGAATCAGATGTGGAAGCAGACAAGTGAATGAGCTCATATATAATATCAAGAGAAAGATCACTCTTGCCTGACAGCAGTATGTGCTAGTAGCTCTGTATTCTTGTTCATAGAGCATGAACTATTAGTGAAAACAGGCTTTTCTCTCTTACAATCCTCTCACAAGCACTGAGTAAAACATTAGGACTTGTGTGCAATTTCCAGTCACTGCATTAATGAAAAATAACTGAATTGCACTCTGACAGGTTCCCACCACAGAGCTGTTTCAAAAGTGTGGTGAGGTGCACTGAGATGCAGTTCATTATCAATGCTCTTGACTGTAGCGCTGATAGGTGATTTCTTCCTGCAAGGATATATGCATCTATCCCTTATTGGGGATGAATCCTATAGTCCTGACCATCCTTTGCCTTTCACCTTTGCAAGGATTTTTTACCCTGTGAGGAGGTAATAGAGTATCCATAGTCTGGTCTCGAAGTGTCCATGAGCTTTGAAATGTTCACGCTAGGTACTGAAAGCCTGTGCGGTTAAGCTTCTTTAAAACTGATGTAAGAAAGAACAGAGTCAGCCCCCCGATGCCTTGGATGTCTTCCTTTCCCCTTGAGCCACTGCTTGTTATATTACCCTCACAAAATAATTTCTTTCTTATAAAAACCATGTAAAGCCTCTTCTGTGCAGTGATGCAGGCAAACAGAAGCATTGTTCATGGGAAAGCTCCTCCCTTATGGATCACTGTGAAGAACTGAGATAATTTAACGCAATCAAAGAAAAAAACCTTCCCAGCTTACTCAAATATAATATTGTTGTAGTTTTGTACTGGGTCTGGCTGAGCCGGAATTGGTTTTCCCATTATTGTGGGGAAAAATAGTCATGTGTTGCAGTTGGCATTAACACAAGTGTCTTTTCTTTCAAAGTAATGGATTCACAATTGAAGGACTCCCTCTGTCCTTGGGCTACCTTTAAGGCTACCTTTAAACATACTCTTTTTGCTCGTTCGGGAAGCTGTCATTAAATAGCAATAACCATTTATTACTGAATTTAGCTGGATTTGAATGGGTGACCTAGAGATTAAAATTTCAGACTCTGTTACTAATTAACGGAGTCATTTGAATCCCTGATGCATTTATTATTTAGTACCTGGACTTAGATATTTTCTTCTTTCATTTCACAAAGGTGATTTTCACATGTCTTTTGTGATTTGAAAGCTACCATTTATTGCAGAGTAAATTTAGTATGCTTATTCATCACTTTGCCATGATAAGCACTAGTCTTCTTGCCTCTGATTCCTGCAAACCTTCAGTCACGTTCTTCTTTTTAAAGTTAAGTATGTTCCTAAAGGCTGTGCTGAGGCAAGAATTTATCAGGCTAAGCTATGCCTCCCAAGTTTTCCCTTGGGCAAGTGCTATATCCTGGTTTTGCATTGGATGTGAAAAGGTAGAATAGATATTAGTAAAACATATCTTTGCTTATTTGTAATTGTAACAGCTTTATATGAAACACAAAGTGTAATTTTCAGTTAAAGAAATTATTTTTCTAGCACATGAGATACTCAAACTGCAGGAAACTGCTAGTTGTGAGAATATCTGAGACTGTTTCATTGGAAACCAGTGAACAATTAAAGAGGTTTGGGCTGAAAATTTGATTTAAAAGTAAATAACCCCACCTATAGTATAATAAGTAAGCTCAGGCATCTGAGTGTCAGTGGCCTAAGTAATTAGAAAATACTGTTTGGAGGTTAAAAGTAGATTACTAGAATTATGCAATTTCTTTTTCTGTATATCAACAGTGACTGAAAGAACTGGACAGTTAAATCTCTGAGGACTGAATTGTAATCTCATGTAAACATTTAAATGACAAAGTTCAGCACAACTACACTCTAACAAAATCTTTATTTTATAGTGTAATTTTTTTAAAATATTATAATGCATGTAATGTTTGTGAAGCAATGTGTTTAAAAATATGACTTAAAAATAAGACTTTTAAACCTCAGAAATTCTTTAGGAATAAATGTCAGGCCTTGTGTGAAGTTTCTAGGCACCATATTAATGAAAACTAACTTAATTTCATCCTGTCAGGTTCTAACCAGAAAACAGCTTTGCAGAGCTGATTCTACAGCTGAGGTGATGCACCAGGAACAAAACCTAAGGGCAATTTCGGTGTTGGTTATTAAACTTGTAACTAATGGGTCAATCTGTTTTTTGTCTTGCATTATAGGTTTATGGGAAGAAAATAGACTTTTTATTTATGGGAAGAAAATAGACTTTTTTAGAAAAGCTTTTGATTGGTGTTTTACTTTAAGATTCCAACAGCTTGGTCTTCCATTTGTTTTAATTTACCATTCATTACATTACCATTCTGAATGAGTTATAAGGAAGCTTCTTGTTATCAAAGTATTCTAGTAAGACGTAGGTCACAGCTTTCAGCAAAGGAAAGCCATTTAAGTTAGATCTTTTATAGTTTACATATCTTCAATTACAAGGAAACAATTTTTCACTGTCAAGCTTAATGTAGCCTGAACAGTATCACAGTCTCACAGGGGTTAAAAAAAGCTTTACCTAAGAAATTATTGTTTGTTTTTCCTTGCTATCCTAAATAATTGTGAAACTTGTGGAAAGAGCAAGCCCATGTACCAACCGGGAGCTCTTCCCAGCTCACTGATTCAGATGTGAGCTGCAGGACACGATACTCATGCACAAGCTTCACCCCTCTTTTCTGTGGTTTAGTTTCCAAGGAAATCACAGCTCTAACATATCTGCATTATTAGGGAAACAGGACTATGGAGCACAGAGCAAAGACCTCTGCCATGCTATACAGGTAGATCCAGGGTGGATCATTGTATCATTAAGGTACATCATTTACATATTCAAATAAAGAGCTGGGAGAAAATAAACTGACACAAGCAGAAGCAGAAGATTTGGGCACCTTTTATAGCAGTGGGGCTTATTAAGTCTCAAGTGAATGGGGTTTGAGGTTGAAGTGCATGAGAAGGAGCAAGGTCTAAGTGTGGGAGATTTTTTGTTCAACTGTATTGTATTTTTGTGTTTCTGTTTTCCAGGAAGGAGTACATAGAGGCAGTTGCATCTTTCATGCAACACCAGCCAAGAAGTGGCACCACTACCTGAGCCATTATCTGTATATTTAACTACATATAGATCTGTATATAGAGATAGATAGTTTCAATACAACAAACAGAAGTCCTGTCTGAGCCAAGCCTTTTTTTTTTTCCAGAATTTTGGAGTGGACTCCTGAGAGTTGTTCAGCTGTTCTGTGACAATGTAATTAAAAGCAGAGCATTGTTTAGGGCAAATGAGACTGTCTTCATGAATAACTTATATTCTACAAGAGCTGACTTTGTGTCAGCGTATATAGAATAGACAGAAAATAAAGTGATGGATGCCTCATTTGAACAGTTTAAAATCAGTGGGCATTCTTTTTTTTTTTTTTTTTTCCCCCACATGGGTTCCTTATCCAGAAAAAAAATGTTTGGCCAGATGGCTAAAAAAGAGATACTTCAAAGAAGTAGAGCACAAGGGAAACAAGATGGCACCAGAAGTGAAATGAGAAGGCACTTGCTGATCTAGAAGCAGTAGAGTGGAATTGTTTTCTGCCTTTTACACAGCTGAAATAGAGGTCTGCATTGATATATTTCTAGAAAAGGAATAAACAAAAGTGATTCTCTGAATGTCTCATGAGAGTTCATCTTTTTATTAGTCAACGCCTTTTATCTGAGACCACAATTCCAGTCCCAGCTACAGATTTTATCACTTATATTTCATGGGTTTTGTTTTGTTTTGTCTGACCACTGTACAAAACCCCCCAGTAGTAGCACAAATCCCCTCAAGTCAGAAAATAATGAGTTATTTAAAAAAAACCATATTTCCTATTTTCCTAACTTGTTTTGAATGCATTTTTTATTTTTATAAGTAAAAAGTAAATAATAAGTAAAAAAATAAGTAAAAGTAAAATCTGTTGCCAGATTAATTTTTCAGCCTTTCCAATCTGCCATAAATATAACGTAAAAGTCCTAGAGAACAATGGGAGATGGCAGAATGACTATTTTTTTTGGAAGGAGGCAGAAATTGGAATATATAGCATTTATTAACAAACTCGAGTGAGATTATATAATGCCCTCTGGATTTTTGATCTACATTTTAACCCAGAGTTCGAAGCAATTTAAGAGAAGACTTTCATTCAGAGCAGCTTGCCTTCATGTTAGGTTGACTCCAGTGCATGAAGGGACACCATCTGGAGGGCCTTGTAGATGCTACACCCATATCCAGTATGGGCACATTCCATATAGCGAATAGTTATGTTCCTTACTCCTGAGTCTCAAGGTTTTGATATAAGAAGGTCTTAATAATTGAGACTACAAAGCAATTACATTTTATTTTTGCAGGTTGAAGGGTCACTATGTCTTTTTGCTGTAAAAAATCCGTAAGTTTTTAGCTATATGACATAACTCTACTTTCCAATAAATGCTTTATTTTCAGCATCACCAGGAGGAAGAACAGAATTCCCTTTCCTAAACTGTTAGAATATTTTTTTTTTTCTTATAGCTACAAATCAGAAAATAAGGAATAAGGCCACATCTTAATTCCTATCTGCCCACAGGTCAGCAACAGCATGTTAGTGAATGCATTTGTCAGTGAACTATGTGTTGGTAGGCTGCTTCCTCTCTCTATCCCCACCTCATCATGTATCTGGTTGCAGGATAGACAGGATACAACATCCCATGTATTGCCCTGTGCCATCTCAGTGCCTTCAGGTAGTGCTGTGGGTTAGTCTGTGTGCTTGCAGGCTGCAGGAGGAAACGGGAAGGTGCAACAGGAGCAGCTCCCCTTTGCCCAAGTGACCAGAGGCAAGCAAAGCCATATGTCTTTTGCTCCAGCAGCCACCTCCTCCGCGAAAGGCTGCTGCAGAGGTGGCTACAGACCTGATTTCCATTGCCAGGATGGTATTCTCCTTCACTCACCCCGACAGTGAAGCAGGACCAGGGCTGTGAAGAGAAGCTCTTTTCTATCTGTGTGAAGGGAATTTTTCTGCACCTTTATCAGATAGCTGGGTTAGTGACAGGGTAAAAATGACAAATTACAAGGATAGTACAGGGAGACTAGTCTTAAGAAATTGCAGAGATCACCTATAATTTTTACTGAGCAAAACACATGCTATTTTATCACTTTTCAGTAATGGATCAAACTAATCTCAGTTTCCTTTTGGGAAAGGGAGTCTTAGACAAAATGGTATTTGGGTGGAGGTGCATTTAATAACTTTTTATGGCATATTGTTTTTTACAATAAGCATAAAACTTTTTATTTTTTCTTCTCTACCATAAGAAAAACAACATTCTGTTTGAACACTGTAAAACTACAGTTGTGGCATGACATTTTTACCTCTGTTCATCTGCAATTTCAAAGCAGGGGTGAGGTGAGGGAAGCAGACAACTAGAGGTGAGCTGACGATGTACTTACTATCTGAGCACTTGGGAAGTCACAGCTGAAATTAGAGGGTAAAACCTCACTCAAATCTTGCCCTGCTGATAGGCTTAGCTCTCTCTTTGTTCCCCCATGCAGATCAGCTTCACCCTGCTGTATTCTGAGACAGTCAGTCCAAGGAAAAGAGGTGGTGATTGAGAGCTACAGGTCCTTCTGAGATAAGTGGTGTCCCCTTCTGGGACAAAAAGGGGATAGAGCATGTCTGCTCACCCCTGGGGTCTGCATGTGAGCTTCTGACCCTGCAGATAAGCTTGTGCATGCGTGCCTGGGGCGTTGCTCAGAGACTGGGTCAGTTTACAGATGTCAGAGCAGCTTTGGGTCCCCCCTTTTTGCTGTTTTTTTTTGCTGTTGACTTCCCATGCCCTCAGTGTGCATGCTTGGTGTTTTCTGGTCTCTCTGGTCCTGTGATCAGGCACTAGTTATTGAGGTGCACTGCTGCACTCCGAGGATGTAATCAGTGTTTTTTGCATACCTCTTCCCAAAGCTGTAGCAAGAACTGAGTCTGAGCCCTGGGCAAGGTGGCCACAGTACAGGCTGCTGGGAGATGTGGCGCAGCATTGAGCACAATGTAGGGGTGAAGCCAGGAACCCTCCAGGCAAACTGGGATAGAGGAGGCTGAGCAGGGATGTGTGCAGGCAGATTATTTTGATCCAGAGGTGCGAGCAATAGTGGAAGTGTGATGACATGGAGGCAGGAGTGCAGAGGAGACTGGGGCGAGGGCCGGGAGTGCTCGCAAACGTTTGCTTGTAACAGGCCTTGCACCATGGTCACCTTGGCTGTGCAGTGCTCAGTGTAAGTCAGCTCAGGTCTGCCCTGAGTTACACGTACAGCTGGATCACCATTTGATGAGGACATAGATGTATGAAAGCAGGGTGTGATGTGGGGAAAGCCTGCTGCTTAAGGGAGGTGAGTGTGCAGAGAGGAGAAAAACCGAAATATCTCTGTATTCCCATTGATCTCTGAAGTTTTTCCCAGACACTTTCAGGTTAAAGAACTGACAATTACTTGTCAGATAACCCATGGAGGCACCAAACTTGACAGAATTAGGAATTGCGTGTTCCAAGGATGATGTGTCCTTGAACAGGTTTTGAGAAGCATTACATACACAAGTGCCATCCCTAAGCATCATTCATGCATGTCTGCTTGTTCGACTGTCAGAGAACTGAGACAAATATGTTGTTGTGGTCAATGCGAGAGAACACCGACACTCAATTTCCAGCTGAGTTCTTCCATACCATTTTTAAAGCAGAGTATACTGTTGATTGAGTGTAGTGGTGTGTTGCATAGATGTGGTGGGTTTTTTTTTTTCCAGATTTCTCCTTTGAGAGTCTAGTTAACAGAAGCAACAAGTAGTTTACTGAACCCCTCACCAACCTTTCCAGCTAGTAAACACTGAAACCTTTTAACAGACAGTATTAACTTTGTTTAAATAAAGCTGATATTCTAGGATTTAATTAAACCAGTTCCCATCTCTGTCACTCTTAGTTTATTCTTGTAAGGAAGAAATTTATGCTAACTCTAGTGGCTTATTAACCACTTGTCAGAAATGTAATTTTTAAGTTACTTAGGGAGACAATTATTGAATTAGACAGAGAAATACATATAGAACAATTTAGGTTGCACCTTTAAAAATGTAATAGCTATTACATTTTTATCTAGATGTCCTGTGTGGACATTCAACACTTTTTGTAGGAAGGGGCAACAGGAAGTTGGAGCAGGCCATTAGATTTCTGCTGCAGGATATCTTAATTCACTAGATTTATGGAAAATTCTTAGCAGCATGTGGCCAGGTTGTAGACAGATGTTTTCGTGGGTCTTGGTAGATGCAGGTGAGAAAGAAAAAGGCAGTAGCCCTTCACTTGTGCTGGAAATCTCAGAGGAAATCACTATACCAGGTCTGGACCTCTGGGATTTCCAGCAAGGGGTTGATTTGTCTTTTAATATGTGTTTCCTTTCCTTCCTAGGCCATTTCATACTAGTTCATGAATGTGGTGGGACTTTCTTAAGGAGATATTAACAAGAACATCACAGGATGACAGCTTTTTTTGTATATGTATCAGTTGTTGCATTATTTTGGTCAGTCTGGAGAATTCACAAAGCGCCCATGGTGATGTCCATCAACAGGAGAGTGCCTGCTAACAGCTCCTTCATCTTCGAGTGCATTGCAGAACAACGCAAGTACTCTGCACACCATGTTAGAGCCACAAGATGGGCCAGCAGAGCCTTACAACTGGCAGGTGCTGAGTCAAGGCTTCCAGACATGATGATTTAATACATCTATCATCAGCAAGCACAAGTTTCAACCCACCTGCTGTAAAAAAATCACTGACAAGGGCATTCATGCCAACTTGTTTATGCTTCTTGCTCTCCCTTGAGCATATCAGCCTTTAGTAGGCATTAAGATTTTTCAGTTTCCATCTCTTATGCCAGTGGATGTGAATTACAGCACTGTAATTTAAAATAACAAACACATAGTATGCAGTCTAAAATAATGAGAAACCTAGAACAACAGTATGGGCAGATGGTTTTATAGCCCATTATTCAAAAGAAGATATAATGCTATTCAGTCTTAAATTAAAAAAAGTAGGGATCCTTTGAAGTCATCCAGCTATTGGGCAGTCCATATTACAAACAATAAGGTCCATATCTTTGCCAAAGTATTAATATCTTTCTTCAGAACAAGTGAAATTAGATGAACACAGAGATCTTATGAGTTTTGAAAGCGAGTATTTCCACAAAACCCTACAGAAAAAATCGATGCTAAGAGGGTGACTAGATCTCTGATTTGTGACAGCTGAAACTACATGTGACTGCATCGTTTAGTGGTGTTAGACTACTTTTGCTTTAGATGGATCTTTGTTTGATAGAATAATTGTAGAATGGTGTGTAGCATCTGATTAGTTCCAAGAGAATTAACTTTTTCATTATCATTTCAAAAGAGTGACCAGCCAGCAGTGTATATCTCCTGTCCTTAACAGAATATCAGGAACTGGGAAGCAGCAAGCAGTTAGAAATCAGAAATTATCCCCTGAATTTCCAATGAACCTTAGTGTTTCAGTTATGCAGAGGACAATTATTGTATTTTTTTTACCCTCAATGAGGTGCAGGTAAGTCATAACACTAAAGAACTTGTATCTTTTTGTGCATTATTCTGCCAGATCTGAGCTCTTGAATTGCAATACCATAGCCATCAGACCTTTGGCTGAAGACTGTGAGAAATTGGTGAGTAAAACATACCTTCCCCAGGACAGATTGCCTTGATTACGTAATTGATTATTTGTCAGAATTTAATTCCTGTTCTGTTTTTGTGATAACACTGAAGTAATGACAAAAGTGTGGTCTAGGTGTTATGGTGCTGAATTCTGCCTGAGGAGGCACGGGTTTTATTTTGAGTTCTGCTCCAGATTTCCCATATAGTCTTGTGCAAGTCACTTAATCAGTCTGTGCTTTACCTATTTGTCTAAGAAACCTGGATGGTGCGCAGCATCCAGCTTGTAGTTCTTGTCCAGAAAAATACCTGGCAATTTTGGATCCTCTAAAAGCTGTTACCAAACAGAAAATGGTGGAGTGTAAGGGACCAGCTAAGCTCCTTTAATTCTACTAAACTGGAAAACAGGAAAAGGCGAATGATGAAAAAGGAGGTAATTAGATGTATTTCCTTAAATGACAGACAGAAATATTTTTACACTCCTAGTACATTTCATTTCCTTTTTTGTGGTCACATATAACCCCACTTTTCTCAGATGACTCCATATTGCTTTTTAATCAGCCTTTACAAATTATTCTGCATTTTTAGGCATTGTTCTAATGAAAACTTTGAGAAGAAATCAGCAGGTAGAAGAAAAGGTCTGACCTTTTCCTAGTTACAGTACTATCTGTTCATTCCTCCTAGGGTATTTCTCATGCTGAATGTGTTTTCTTTTTCTTTTACCTTGAAAATGAAATTTAAAAGTCTTCATTGACAGAAAATGTGGGTTTATTGACAATATGCACAACAACCAAGGAATATAACTTCTTTTCCCAGTAACAATTTGCTCTCTTGCACAAATGTTGCACACTGCTACTGGCCTTGGCAGTGCCTGGACCCTTGCTGAGGTAGGTCATTACATCATCATGAGGGGCATTGTAGTGCTGAATTGTTGATTTCCTTCCATAGCTCTTAATCACATTAAGAAACTGAAGTGCTAAGGCTTGGACAACAGGCCCAAGCCAGAGTTGACCTATAGATGAATCCTGTATATTTTATAACTGATAACCATTGTGCTAATAGGTATTATACTAAGTTATAACAAACCACCTAGTCTCATGTAAAAGGTGGAAGTGTTGAAGCCTGAGCAACAGGCCCTCAACCGAAACTGTTAACTCAGTATGTAATTCCTAATGAAATATGCATGGAGGATGTAGCTATCTTGAATGTATCTTTACCTTCCTTTGTATGTGAATAGAAAAACAGAGTCATGGAGACGGGTGCCTGTCTTCGAGGCCTGATGTGAGACCTTGCGCATAATCCGACCAGATAAGCAGAGAAATTCCTTTAGTTTCTTCCTTGAGCCCTGGAATTTAAACCAGATATTTCCGCTTAAAACAAAGGTGCCAGCTATTCTGGCTTGCTGATTTTGGGGTATATAAGGCTGGACTCTCTTGCAGCGACTTTGGATGCCTCACCTACGGGTGGACGCACCACGTAGGATTTCCCACTTGCCGGGACAGGCTCTCCAAATCCTCGCTGTAACCGGGGCTCCCCAGCGACTGCGGATCTGGATGATGGTAAAGTATGCAAGTGGTGATGTATCTTTCTTAATCACTATTCTCTCTCTCAGGTAGTAATGATCTGATGCATTACCCTGTATTTTCCTGTTTGTTTAAGTGCACTATTCTGTCTTTTCTTACTGTATGTTTCCTGTATTATTCTGTTATATTATTTAGTTATTTCTAGTAAAATACGCCTTCTCTTTTCACTCTGGTGTCTGAGTTTAATTGATATCCCTAATCAGGAAAACAGAAATGTAGAAACATTTTTTCCTAAATACATTCTCCTCTCAGGATTTCTGTTCCACTGGATGTATTCCTACTGCCTCATGGCCTGATCTGTAGTCCACCGGGAGCTAGACTCGGTGGGAGTTTTTCCATCGATTTCATTATTTACTTTGTTTCACTTTGCATTATTGACTCATATTCACTTCAGCTCAAACCCTTAGGCTAAACATTTCAAACATGCAAAACTCCTTCTGTCAGGAGCACCTCATTTTCAATGAGAGAGAAGATTTCTGGGACCAGAAGTATTAATGTGGACCTGAATCGAGGGAAAACAACAATTTATACGTTCCTGCTTATTGCGCACATTTTATACCTCCCAGAAAAGACATATGAACCCAGATTTACATTTTTATTTAGCCATCTTTTTATTTAATCTCTCCATCCTCCAGCACAGAAGCTTTCCTCATGTTTTTCTCCTACTTGAGCCTTCCGTCCCCTGTTTCTCCTCAATCTCTGTAGCAAGCTAAACATTGGCATCTGCTACTCCAGGAAATATTTTGTGGTTTTCATAGTATCTGCAGGTGGCTGCGCTTGGCTGCATCTCCAGCCCTACTGCTTCCATGTTTCTCTGATAGAAAGATATAGAAGTAATAGCATACAGAAGTAGTTTGGTTTGAAGAAAAAAATATCTGTCTGGGAGTTCACACTTCCCAGATATAGCTCCCCAGATATTTTACCTCCCATGAAAATTTTTGTGATTTCTTCTTTTTTCCTGGTTTTCACTGAGAGGAAAATGAGAGCTTTTTGTGTTAATTTTGTTTATTTATGTATTTGGAGTGAAGGCACTAGCAGTGAGTAGTAGCTGAGTATGCAGGACATCCACATGGGATACTGAAAACCCTGATAATCTACTTTAGCCAGGGACAAGACCCTTTCCTACCCGTATCTGATATGGGTACTTTCGGTCGTTCTGGAGCAGAGATCTCTTCTGTCTCTGAATCTGACAACAAAAACCTAACTACCCCTGCCCCATGGAAGACACTGAGAGATCTTTCCCAACATGTTTCTACAACAGTTATGCAGTTTTTATTAATAAAGATTTAATGCTTTATTCTTTCCCCAGTCAGGTCTCTGAATTTGATTTCTGTCTCTGATACTGGTTCATCCTATGCCTATGGACTGTTGCTTGATACATTCCTGTCTCTGTTGCCCAACTGCCTATAAAACAGGGGTAAGACATCCTCAGTTTCCCTGGGGTGCTTTACAATGATTGTAATAGCTGCATTGTAAACATGTAAACATGTAAATAGATGGAAGAATGCTAAATTACTCAAATTAAGTAAGTATGCCAACAGGTTCTGGGCTGAATTTAATTCCATTTTAAATAAGCATGTATTTATTGCTTTTTGTGACTTTGCATTCTACAGTGGAGTAAAGATAGTAAAACTACATTGTATGTCATACATAGGTAGATAGAGATAGATTTATTGATTGACTGATTGACATATGTGTTTGTGTGTATGATAAACTTTTGATAGTTCCTTGCAGAGTTGTTCCAGCAGTTGTTTTTTTCACAAAAAAAAAAAAAAAAAAAAAAAAAAGCAATGGTTTATTTTACACTGGGAAACATAAACACTCACAATCATTTGTGTTTATTTCCTGGGTGGCATTCTATGAAGCTGTTAACACATAAGGTCTTAATATTCCTGCAGTTTATAGCACTAGGTATTAAGTTTTGATTTTCTCACTGTTTGCAGTGAGGCTTACAGATATTCATATAATTTGCTCATAGTTACAAATCTAGATGCGACTTTAAGGTGTGATTTTTAAAACAGGGTTGTATGAAAAGTAAACCATAACAAAGTCTGTGTGAATTATAATGCATCTATGTATGAAGTATATCTCTGTTCATGGATTTTTCTCACATTTGGAGGCTTTGTGTGGTACTTTGCGCTAAAAACAGAGAGTAAGTTAAGACAGTTTCTAACTGCTTTGTGATCAAGCACATTGTGAAGCTTTTATCAGATGAACCATTCATTAATACTTTGTTCTTACAGTTCCATTTCTTGAGATAGAAAATGTTTTTGTTTCAGGAGTCTGTGAATCATTTTTGGTATTACATCTGATGAGGATGGCCAGATCACCAGATGGTATTGAGGAGCACCTTCCCTCTGATACTGCACCATTGGACTCAGCAGGAGTTTTGCCTTTGAAGCAACGTAGGGGTTGAGGTGGCAGTTAAGTGCAGACTGTGCTCCACTGGTCATCCGACTGTGCTGTCTGGGCAAAGCAAGAGCCTCCTAAACTCATGGGGTGTAACTTTACAACAGGTGAAGGGAACTGAGGTGCCAGGCTATTATCATGTTTTCCCTGGCTTTACTTACTGCATCGAGGATGTCAGCTGAGCTGCTACGGAGGTCTTGGGTCAACTCACATGTTGTGTATCCCATCTGTGCGTGTATGCTCATGTTGGTGATTTAAGCTGGCAGGCAGCTGAAGGTACCCAAAGATCTGGTGCACAGTAACATACTACAGAGCATATTGCCTTTATGCTGTGATTTTCCGCAAGGAAGATGGTGAGCTCAGAATGAGCTGTAGCTACTCTTCATGCAGTTTGGTGTCTCGTCTCCTTCCCACAGTGCTTCTGAGCTGCCCAAGAGTTACATATTCATGAAAAAAGTTTAATCCGTGTTCCCACTCAGGAGCATTGTGCATGGGCAGTTCTGGTAATGCAATGAATTGCTTCCTCTGATAGACCCAGATGCGTATCGGCAGACAGGTTTGACCATTGGCCAGTTTAGACAGAGTTATGTGCTATGTTTTAAACAAATTGCTGCAGTGTGATTGGTCCCAGAGGTATCATGAATTACAGCCTTTGGTTCTGCTTGGCAAAATAAAGGTGGCCAATGGTTTGGATTACAAATTCCGTAAAACTTCCATAATTAAATATGTTAAACTTTTGGTCTCCTTTTGATAATATGACAATACTCACACCCTTTTCATACTACGTTTTTTGCTCACCCACCATGTTTCAGCATCCCCTTTTGGCCTCTCAAATGCTTAGGACAGGAGAAAGTGAGTAATAAATACAGCAAGGCTCTTTAGTATTGTAAAGATATGAAACTCTTTCCATGTTCTCATGGGGGCATGATACCAAATAATTCATAGAAAATTCCTGTGGTTAGCTCAGGTACTTAGGAGTTTACCTCATTCCCATTAAAAGTCAAAGGCGTGTCTTTAACACATCCAGTGATCTTAATGGAGGCAGCTTCAAAATTTAATAAAATACTGTATCATTTCAAAATTTGAGAGTATCTGGTTCTGATTATGAAAGGTTAATAACATTTTAAATTGGAACTACAAACCATTAATTGTGCTTCCTCTTTAAGTCAAATGCACTTTATGTCTGTTTCTATGGTGATGATAATTAATACACAGGGAACAGTAACAGGCTCAAACAGACTGGATCCTAAGCAACTCCTGGAAAGACTGAGGGTCCTCAGCTCCCAGCAGCAACAGAGAGGAACATCTCAAAGGAAAAATGCTGCATTTAGCTGCTGGTGGCAGAGAAGTGAAAATGAGCAGGATATGTGTCCTGGTTTCAACCAGGATAGACTTAACTCTATCCCAGACGAAACCTAGGAAATACAGTTAAAGTGCCATTCAGGAAGCCAGGGAGAAGTGGGTTTTACTTCTGTTTTCAAACAACTGGTAAGTGAAGTGAAGATACTTCATGAATTGGTTCTCTACCCCATTCCCTCCCTTCTCTTCCTCCTTCTTCTAGCCATAGCTAGAATTTGTTTTCAATCAAGTATGAACTCATGTTTTAATAAAAAAAAATTTAAAATCAAATAGTAAATATTATTTCCTATTTGAGTGGATTCAGGAAGTTTGGGAGGACATACATACAAACTCACCCCAAGTATCTTTATATGCATCTTATATACGTACCTTCTAGGAGCTCATTTCTTCTTCCTTAGAAAACAGAAAAAGGAGGTTGGATAGCAGGTGTTCAGAGCACCTTGCCTTAGGAGTATTTTTACTTTAGTTCTCTGTTAAATGAAACTGTGCAATTTTTAATGTGTCAATGATAATTGTGTATATATTATTGAAATTTATTTTATATATGTCATATTTTTGACAAATCACATTGTTATACATGTCTTTCAGACATAAATGGACAAAGGGTCCAATTTAATCAAGACTGAAATTTGATTTATTTAAGAAAATACTGTACAGAAAATCATTCATCTGAGATTTTAATCCTTCTGTGGCTGAGCGGTTCTTCCCATTCCTTGTGAGAGAAGCCTTGCACCCCAGGCTTACCTTCCAAATTAGTGTGAACATGACTTAGATTTTTAGGTCAAAGATGAGACTCTTTACATGGGTCTGTTGATGGGAGCATGTAGAATATGTAGCTGGAGGTGCAATTTTAAAAAATTATATTTCCCTCCTTTGCTTATGCCATAAAGTAGAAGTAGCAGGAAGTAGCTCAGGTATTCACAAAGCTAGGTTAAACTTCACTAACCAAAAGAACTTAATAGAATTGCCAGAAAAATTAAGAAAGCACATTACCTATTAAAATGAAAAAGAATCATCTTTTATTTGCTGTTTTAAATTTTGGTATAAAAATAGATATGTAAAGAAGTGTTAAGATTGGGAAGGATATTTTTTTCTTAAGCAGACATTTGCCATCTTAGTGAAAAGCAGGACAGGCATTTAAATGCATTTAAGCAGTGTGTTTATCATGGGCACTGAAAAAAAGCCTGCTGAATTCTAAATTACAAACCTGGTCAGGAATTGACTGTCAGACTGTGCCTTTTTAACTCTCCTTCAAGAGATATAATAAGCCTTTGTGACTCTCAGTGTCTCAGAGAAAAACACGACATAGGCAGCTCTGTAAGGTTCTTGCGCAAGAAAAACAAATACACAGGTAAAACGGTTTAAATGTGATAACATTTTTGTTAGCTGGGAACCGGCAGTGCCTCCACTACCCAGTTGTACAGAACTACTCAGCACTGGTTTTGCAATAGCCTTGAACCTACAGTTTCCTGATGGAAAGATCCAGAACAGAAGCCCATGCCTCCACATGTTGGAAGTCAGGGCTCAGCCATCTGTGGCACTGGCAGTAATCAAACCATGACATTATTTTGACCAGTGACAGGTAAAGGAGAGAGCGGCATACCAATTTTCTTGGTTTTTACAAACCTCTAAACTCCGTATGTAATTAAAGAGACTTTTCATATTTAATAGTATTTATCTTGTGTGTCAGATAACACTTGTTAAAAGTCATCAGCTTTTCATTACCAAGATCATTAATACTATTGATGGTACCGTGACTTGAATAGCTCTTCCCTTGTTTGTCACAGCTGCAAATTGACTTTCTAATGACTGATTTAGTTGTAAATTTGCCTTTTCAAGAACAAAGCCAGAAGTATATCAGACTTGTTGCTTACTTCAAATTCTTTTATTGACATTTACTTTTGATGTAAAACAATGTTAAGCTAGTGATTTTAGTGGGAAGCTCTCTTCTGGAAGGTCATATTTTCAAATAGGTAGCATGCTGTCCGATGGAGCAGCTTTTTTGTGCATCCAAATTTTGCTGATTTTCCCATCTGTTCCCCCTGCTGTGATAGGACACCTGGCAAAAGGACCATATCCTGTTTTCTCCTGCATATGCACACTTTGGCCTGCTAACCTTTGCATTGCTATTGCTGTGTGTGATGGAAGGGACAAAATTGTGCTGGGCTGACAGGCAGAAAACCTGTCTGCTCTGTGCTTTCACTTTTGCTTGCAGACTGAGCCAACCAGCTACTGGGAGGCATCAAACTGGGCTCTGCTGCTCTTTCAGAGCACAAGCGCAGGTTAAGGAGTTTGCTGCTTTTTTTTTTTTTTTTCATCTTGACATAAAAAAAGAGCCCTCAGTATGAATCTGATGTTGTACAAGGCTTTAGATGGACAGGTAATCTTAGATTTTAAGGCCAAAGGTAGACCAGTAGGTCATTTAGTTTCACCTCTTAGGAAAGTCAAGGTGTGAGTTTCTTCCAGTTCTTTAGCCAGGCTCAGATCTTTGATTAATGCATAACTTCCAGAAGACACTGGGAAATGGAGAGCACAATGTTTTCCTTTTAGTTTTTTTGCCATTACTCATAACCTTAATGCTTTTTAGTTTTTCTGGTGTAAATACTGCTCCACAGAGAGACCACCTCTGCACTGAGAGACTGATTCAGTCACTGTTCTTATGTGTGCCAAGTGCAACATTCCTATCACCTGCCAGTGTAGACAGATATGGCTCAAAGAAATACTTTGAATTGCAGGTCTAGTCCATCAGAGTTCTTATGTTGCTTATACATTCTTAAATTGAGAATTACTTGTGATAGGCC
This sequence comes from Strix uralensis, assembly GCF_047716275.1. Taxonomy (NCBI): domain Eukaryota; kingdom Metazoa; phylum Chordata; class Aves; order Strigiformes; family Strigidae; genus Strix; species Strix uralensis. Next base: position 57,172,684 of record NC_133974.1, read on the forward strand.
TGTGTAGGCTTTGTTTAACAACAACAAAAAAATTAACAGGAAGTTCAGAACGCCTGTTCTGACACAAGCTGTTAAGGGTGTGTTTTCAGTGAAGTACCCAGGTTGGAAAGAGGGAGCAGGGGGTTTACTACCTGAGGCATGACATGAAGAATAAAGTGTTATGAAGACCCCCTGGTTGGTACAGATAAGCCTGTGTATTGTAGATGCAAAGACTGTATCCTCAAATTTGGCTAAACTAGATGACAGTTTAATGACAGTACTGAGACAGCTTTAATTGTTTTTGTGTTGTCAGCAAGCACAAGGTTATATACTGGCAGAAGACTGCTTTTGAGGGGGAGGGTCAAATCAGAAAAAAGCAGAACATCACCAAAGCAGCATTGTAGTCAGAAGGTGATTGTTAGAGGCAAAATAGTTCAGCTTGGATGTTCAGCCCATTTCCTTGGCATGAGTGTGAACTGGAGCTGAAACTTCCCGGAGGCGTCCTTGCTCAAGGTGAGAGCCAAGCCAGAAAGATCAGCCAGGCTTGCAGCTGAATCCAGTGCAGTACAAAACACTGTGGTCCTGACCCAATAAAACTGTCAGGACCAGACTTAAATTTATGGACCCTGGCAGTTCTCTACCTGAGCATGGAGGGAGGTAGGAGAGGGCTGGGAGCTTTGACTACCTCAGTGTTTGCTGTGATTGTGTTGGTGCTCCCATGACTTGCCCAGGGTGTCTAGGAAAGGAGAAGGTTGAGGGAACCTTTCCCCTAGCACATCAAGAGCAAGTCAGTTTGGTGGAAACCACTGGGGAATAAGGTCTGTTGGTTTGCTCAACAAGAGGTCTGGGCATTTGGTTTATGCAGTTGTAATCTTGGTAGTCCAGAAGAAATTTCTTTCTCCCTTTGTTGCCAAGGCATAGTGTAACTTGCTCACAAAGACCGTCTCCATTCAAAGGACTTTGCATTCAAAGCCAGACAAACATAATTTGGTCATTAATTGCATTGGATGATCACATAAGCTGTGATCTCACTCTGTCGCTGAACTATTTCATTTGGTTTGTGTTTAAACCAATCTCTGTGGAGGACTCTGGTATACTTCATATATCCCTACTTCATATATTTGATGATGAAGTGAGACATTAAGGGAGTTCCACGAAGGTCTGTGTGCAGGTAAGGTTTTTTCTATTGAAACAGAGAAATTCACTCAACAGTTAGAATCCAATATAACTGTTAAGCAGGTGTGGTGGTTTGACCTTGGCTAAATGCCAGGTACCCACCAAGTCGCTCTATCACTTCCCCCCCTTCCCCTTTTTTTTCTCAACAGGGCAAAAAGGGGGATAGAAAATAAGATAGGAAAAAAACCCCAACACTTGTGGGTAAAACAAAAGCAGTTTTAATGTAAGGAAAGCAAAGGTCCACGCACAGAAGCAAAAAAGAAAACAGATTTATTCTCTACTTCCCATTAACAGGCGATGTCGGGCCTTCTCAGGAAACAGGGCTCCGATATGCATAGTGGTTGTCTTGGAGGACCAAGGGTGACCCCACCCCCTTCCTCCTTTTTCCCGGATTTATACTCGAGCAGACATCATGTGGTATGGAATATCCCTTTGGTCAGTTCGGGTCAGCTGTCCTGTTGTGTTCCCTCCCAAGAACTTGCCCACCCTGTCCCACTGAGGGGGGAAAGTGTCGGAAAGAGCCTTGGTGCTGTGTAAGCACTACTCAGCAGTAGCCACAACACCAGTGTGCTATCAACACCCTGCCAGCTCCCAACACAAAACACAGCACCATGAGGGCTGCTATAGGGGAAAACCAATTCTAGCTCAGCCAGACCCAGTAGAGCAGATATTCTTTATTAGCAGCACTGGGGTCGCCCTGGGGATTCTCCACCATAAGGGCTCCCCAGAACTAGCAAGGGACATCGGTTTACATACACATAAATCATACATATTCATTAGATTTCCTGGAAAGGGGTGTCTTATGATAATGAACTCATTTACACAGTCCGAACAGTAAAAATAGAGTGAGGGTCATCGGTGGTGGAGAGAGGATGTAAGTGGTCTTCACGGTGTTTGCTAGTTGACCTTCTTTCCAGAGCATGCCTGTGAACTAAAGTCCAGGTGTCTTCTTCCTAAATCGGCAAGATCATCCTCCCTAGATTGTATCTCTGTGTCCTTTTGTTCGAGTTCCCCTTATCTTAGTTTGCCCAAGTGCCCATTGAGGGCTTTGAGTCTGCTATCAGTGAGTTTTACTTTTGTCTAGACAGACAAAGAGGCCTAGGGAAAACAGTTGAGAAGTCCTTGGGAAACAAACACAAGCGAAACTTTCATGCATCACAGTTTAGTCTTAATCAGAAATTAATTGGTTTGAGCCCTTTCACTATATAGCGAGATGGAAGAGTAGGAATCCCTTGAGATTATAAAAATTTGAGAGTAAGATGTCAGTACAATCCAGAGTGATTTGACAGACATCTCCTGTGTGAGGACCAAGTGTTCAGTGTCAGGAGATGGAGGTGCACTGATGGATTTTCAGTCAAGGCGCACCTTGAGTGGGAAGGTTGGTTATCTGCTTTGTTGGGTCACATTAAAAGAATCACAGGAGTTACTAATCATTGAGGTAACTGGCCCACAGAAATGGCCGTTGCAGTGGGAGCAGCAAATGTTCTTTTTTACAGGCAGCAATTACTCTGGATGGAGAAAGAGAGTGCTGTGTTTCCACCTAACAATACAAAATAAGATGTGCAAAAGTTACCTGACCCTGGTAATTTTCTCTTGCAAAACCACAAATGATTTCCTTAGTATCAAATAGTGAACATGTAAATAGTTTGTAATCAGAAAAGTGCTTTAATAATAACAGTCATTTTAGATGGAATGAAATAAAATATATCTGACAGTGATAAATCAACCTGTTACAACCTTGTTTCTAGTGGTGCCAGTGGCTTTATGCAAGAGAGATGGCAACAGACATCCACGATGAGGGTGAAACAGCACAGACAGAATGTGACAACTGAAGAGAAAAAGCTGCAATACCATAACAAAGGTTATCTACTACTATCATTTGCTCTTATGGGTGAAAATAAGAAAAACATTTGTACATACTCAATTAGTTTTATCATTACAGGAAAAGAACTGCTACCCTCTAGGGTGCATATGTACTTGTGCACAACCAGCATGTGGACCATCATACGCACTTGTGTACAATTGCCTTTTCCTAGAACAAAATAGGAGTTGCTGGAATTGCCATGCATACTGTTGAAATACTAACAGAGTCCCATGTAATCCCACTACTGAGGATTTAGAGCGGGATTCATCTCCAGAGTGAGATACATAACTGCAGATGTCAACATGTGAACTTGGTGGATAAAATACCTACATTTAGGTGTCTTAGTCTGGAGACAAGTCATAGAATCATAGAATCATAGAATTATTTAGGTTGGAAAAGACCTTTAAGATCATCAGGTCCAACCGTTAACCTAACACTGCCAAGTCCACCACTAAACCGTGTCCCTAAGCACCACGTCTACATGTCTTTTCAATACCTCCAGGGATGGTCACTCCACCACTTCCCTGGGCAGCCCATTCCACTGCTTGATAACCCTTTCGGTCAAGAAATTTTTCCCAATACCCATTCTAAAACTCACCTGGCACAACTTGAAGCCATTTCCTCTTGTCCTATCTATCCCTTGTTACTTGGGAGGAGAGGCTGACACCCACCTCGTTACAAACTCCTTTCAGGTAGTTGTAGAGAGTGACAAGGTCTCCCCTGAGATTCCTTTCCTCCAGACTAAACAATCACAGTTCCCTCAGCTGTTCCGCATAAGACTTGTGCTCTAGACCCTTCACCAGCTTTGTTGCTCTTCTTTGGATGCTCTCCAGCACCTCAATGTCTTTCTTGTAGTGAGGGGCTCAAAACTGAACACAATATTCAAGGTGCAGCCTCACCAGTGCCAAGTACAGGGGGACAATCACTTCCCTAGTCCTGCTGACCACACTGTTTCTGATACAAGACAGGATGCTATTGGCCTTCTTGGCCACCTGGGCACTCTGCTGGCTCATATGCACCTGCCTAGTGACCAACACCTCCAGGTCCTTTTCTGCCAGGCAGCTTTCCAGCCACTCCTCCCCAAGCCTGTAGCCTTGCATGGGGTTGTTGTGACCCAAGTGCAGGACCTGGCATTCAGCTTTGTTGAATCTCATACAGCTGGCGTCAGTCCATCGATCCAGCCTGTCCATATCCCTCTGTAGAGCCTTCCTACCTTCAAGCAGACCAACACTCCCACTCAACTTGGTGTCGTTTGCAAATTTACTGAGGGTGCATTCAATCCCCTCGTCCACATAATTGATAAAAATATAAAACAGAACTGGCCCCAGTACTGAGTCCTGAGGAACACCACTTGTGACCGGCCACCAACTGGATTTAACTCCATTCACCACAACTCTTTGGGGTTGGCCATCCAGCCAGTTTTTTACCCAGCAAAGAATACATCTGTCCAAGCCATGAGCAGCCAGTTACTCCAAGAGAATGCTGTGAGAAACAGTGTCAAAGGCTTTACTAAAGTCCATGTAGACAACATCCACAGCCTTTCCCTCATCTACTAAGTGGGTCACCTTTCATAGAAGATCAGGTTAGTCCTGCCCCTTCAGTTCTGAGACAAAGCAATCAAAGCTTGATACTCGGTGTTACTAAGAAGTTCCAAGTAACAGCAGTGATATTTTAGAAAGCAGCTGTAGTTGCATGGCTCTTTGTTAAAAAACTGATGGAAATTAAGAGGGAAGATGATGGGGCAGCTTAAAAACATGGCAGCTAATAAAAAAAATTAACAATAATGAAATGGAGCTTTTGTTGCTAACTCCTTGTTTCTTAAATAGCATGAAAACAAAGTTATGTTGATGATGGGGAGAATTTGCTTCATATTATAGTCTTAACTAATAAAATGCTACAATAATGCTGGGAAATGGAAGATTGTAGCTCCCATTTTATGAGTCATCTGAGCTTTCAAAGTAATGAGTGTATATTAACATCTACATTGCTTAGGGCGGGATGGAAGTTTAGATAAGTGACCTTCATATCTTATGGTTTAATGCTGATGATTCTCAACTGTGCACTCATAGTACCATATGTAAGAAGATGTAAAAGGTCTTTTTGTCCATGTCCCTGCCTTTGGTTAGTGTTGAGGAAAACAATTTTCCCCTTTGACTTGTTATCTTTGTGTTCTTCTTGGGCAGGGTACGTCCCTAGTTTCCTTCTGTGCTCCAGAATTCTTGTTTGCATCACGTTATTCCAGATGCCAAAGTCTCCTCATATAAATCTGCTATGACTGCCTCATTTCCCTCTACCTTCCACCCTGCATACTAATTTACCTTTGTGTGACCAGAGTAAGAGGAACAGCAGGAAAAAAAGGGAAGAGATGCAAGGACATTTCTGTTGGGATAGCTCATACACCTAAGGCTGGAGGGAAAGCAAAACACACTATCTCTTGCTGAAGTATGAAAAATCAATAAATCTTTTGGTTTCTGTAGGATGGCCTCACTTCCCTGTTTGGAAGAAAGGAAATTTCACTTCACCTGCCTCCAGGAGCTCTCTGAGGGTAGTATATCTTCTGTGCTCATCTCTCTTTGAGGGATGAAGCCTCGGGCCTTGTGGCAGAAAGCCCAGGGAGATCCTGTTGCCTGGCCCGACCTCTGCATGTGCAGGGTCCCTAGCCTCAGCCATACTTAGAGCTCAGGGGTTGCCTCCTCGCCCCTCCTTGAAGCAAAGCATCACCCATGTGAGTGACAGGGTCTTGTTGCTTCTGTTGAGTTTTTGAGTTAGGGTTTTCCATTTTTACCTGTAACCCAGCTCTTGTTCAACTGGTACCTTTCCTCTTTCCTGCTGGGAGCATACTGGTATTAGTGACTGTGCAAAGAGCAACACACTAGTTCATTTATTCTACAAGTTGCTAGAAGACATTACAGTCTCCCCTTTTCCACGATATTCCATATTGCAGCACACATGGAATGGTACATCCGTTTGCACATACACACAGATGGTCATAGTCTCTCCTGTGTGATCAGATGATTTTGCTCACCATTTTTAATATCAGATTTAATCTCCTTGTTTCAAAACCTTCCAGTTTCACAGATCCATGTCTCTCTTCCCCTTGTGCTCTCTTCCTCTTTCTCTCTACCCATTTATTTTTTTTCCTGTTCATAAAGGACTGTCAACATGTCCAAACTGACCAACATGAGTGTATAGTAAACCAGGCTATTCTGGAATAACTTCCTGAGTGAACAGCCTCCCAGAGAGTATTACAGAATAATTGTCCTTTTTCCAAAGATAACGCTATGTCCTCAAATCTTGAAGAAAATTCTTGGGCTGGATTCTTATCAATTTGTCTCCAGTTGAATGACAGGAAAACCCAGAAATGTTTCTGTTAGATGACGTGCGTTACTTATCCTGATGTAAAGCTTTACAACACTGTAGAAAATGAGTTCCCTGTTTCTCTCTGTCAAAAGGATCATCCCAGTTATTTCAGATTTTTTCTACTCCTGGTCTAAATATATCGATTTCTATCTCTTCTCACTATCATTTAATTTTGTCGTTAAAAACATAATAGCCTTCATAAATTTGGAGGTGTTTAATCTCTCATAAAAATAGCTGTATTGTAAATGCTACAACTCAGTGAAAACAATAACATTTTTTATACTATCAAAACTGCATCCTTAAATGATCATAAATTGACTTGGAATTAGCATAATAATTCTATAAAAGAAATAAGAATTTATAAAATGAATGTGTAAAGGGTTTAAGTTTAGTGTGAAGCAGGAAATAGATCCTAGGGCAGAACTGGAAAATGCTTGGTGGTGTGTTAAAGAGTAGGAGATAAAGTTATGACTAGAAAATCCAGGATGTGTTAATACAATGAATGACTGTTGGCTGAAGTTGTAACACTATGTGAAGGATTAATCCTAGCATACCAAGAACATATCAAAACCACTACTTTTCCATTAGGACGATTTGGATCTGTTCAGTACAAGCATTTGATTAAGGAGTATTGTCTTGTAAGTAGCAAAAGGCAGGCAGACTGAGGCACAGTGTCCACTTAGAAACCATCACTCTTTTCCTCCTCAGTGCTTGTTCCCATGCTGCCCTGCTGGGCTCTCTCCTTTGGTACCATCTGTGAGAGGATGTACATGGAGACACTGCAAAGGAGCACACCTATCTCTAGTAACTGGGGATGTGCACTGGTTTCAGGGCCCATCACTGCATCTCCATCAGCTTTCATCTCAGGGACACAAATCAGTGTTTTGCTCTAATATCTGCAAATCTGAGAAACTGGGGCTCCTTGGGGGCTGCTGACTACCTTTCCACGACTGACTGCAAGCACAGACCCCAGGCAGCTCATTGCACCCCAACAAGCCAGGTATCTGTTGCCAGTACCTGTGGGGGAGGCTCTGGGAAGCCCTTCTGCCAGAGCAGGATGCTCCTGTGCTGGGAGTCAGTCCCTCAGCAGCTGTGCAGACAGGTTTGGGGGAGCAACAGGGCAGCTCAGGTAAGGAAACTGTATCCATCCTCAGCTTGGAGAGGAAGACAGGCTTTTCCACTGTGAGAAACATTAGGTTTCTAAGATGTGGAAAGCAGGAAGGAAAAAGGGAACCAAGAAGATAGGAGAGTGAGGATGAAGTATGAAATATCAGGGCAGAGTGTGAGAGGAAGGAAGGGGAGAGGACTGGTAAGATAGAAATGGGAAATGGGGAGGGGTAGAATAAGCTAAAGCAAAGGAGGATGGGAATAGAGGGTCTTCACTAGTCTCCATTTTCCTGTCAAAGGGATGGGGATGGTCCCCTCTATGAAGCGATCCCTCATCTTCCATCAGCTCCCTGCTACATGGCTTTTCTTCCCTCCCTGCCCATTTCCTAAATGTAGTCTACTTTTTCACTTATAAAATCTGTCATTCTCCTCATCACTATTAGCATTATCAGCAATATCTCTTTCGACTAAGGGGACACTTAGCAGCCATACACAGGTTAAGGTCTCCTGTGGTAAAAGTCGTCCTCTGACATCTACCTGAGGCAGAAAGGCAGCTGAGGAGGAGGAGTAGAGGACAACGATGAGAAGAGGGTGAGGAAAGAAGAAAGACGACTAATGTGGTATGAGGAGTTGAAAACACCAGGTATCTTATTTTTTTGCCAAGCTAACTCAACTCTCCTTTTGCAGCATTACAGTGTGAGTCACATGGGTGCTTGACTGGAAGACTCAGAAACTACTGCCATGGGGAGGCCACATGAGGCTGGTCCTGCAGGTGCCCCCACCAGCCCTGCTCTGGGCATCGGCTCTGCAAGGCAAAGCGCACCCCTCCTGGGGTGGTGTGGTGGTGCAATCCTTACCCCCCCCCGCCCCTCTTTGTTGGGCTGCTTGGTGCTAGGTGCGATTCCACCCACATCCCCCGAGCTATACACCAGTCTGTGGAGATAAGGACTGACAATGTTAACGAGCCTGGCTCCTGCCCCTCCCGATTGCTCGGAAATGGTTAAAATGGCCCATCAACTCCTAAGGGCCTGGCACACCTGTGCCTGGGATGTGGTCAAATGGGAGCAATAACAGAGTCGCACATTAATCAAATTCTTTTGTAACTGCTGGAAGGCACCAGAAGGCATTTGACAAAAGTCAATTATCTTGGACCCTATAAATGGCGACCACCAGGGAGACCCTTTGAGCTCTCCTGGATCGCAGTGGGCCTGTGACCAGCATCTCCCCTGAGCTGGGACGCCTCTCAGGTACCAAACCCTTAAGGTGTCGTCTGCTCCAGACGGAAGGCCAGGGCGAAGTCCCCCGCTTGAGTCTCAATTATCGCCCGTTGAGGAATGCCAAGGCATTGTGAGTATTTGCTCTAAATTCGAGAGGGAAATTTTCTTTGAGCTAGCTTCTCTTTACTCTGTGTGTGTGTGTGTGTGTGGGGGGGGGTACGTACCCTTGTTTCTGTGTGTGTATGTCTGTTCTGTGTCCATTCTACTGAATCCAAACACCTTTGTTTCTGTATGTTTGTCCATTTTGTTATGTGCATGCATTTGTATATATGTATATATAGGTACCGTTAAGTAAGTTAGTGTGAATCTTGTCATTTTAGAATCTGAATAAGTCGCTTTTCTTTCTTTTAGTATTTCTGAATTATTTTATAATAACAAATTGCTGTTAGTTATTAATAAACCTAGATTTCTTACTAAATATTACCGTGTCAATACTTTCATCTGCGACAGGTGGGGACAGGTCTCCTTCCAGGGCTGTTTGCTCACTGGTTTGCCTATGGAGCTTGCTGACAAAGACATCCATTGTGAGGAAATGATTTGAGTTTTCTTTTTATTAAAAGTGATAAAAAATAAATGAAGACCCTCTGTTTTCATCTGCATTGCACTGCTCTGAAACAAAGAGCAGGTGCACTGCTTACTGTAACCACATCTGGAAACAAGGGCTGTGTGCTTTGCCCAGGCAATCCCATAAAGGAAACTCAAAGACTAAATGTTTTTTACCATTTATTTCTCTTTTGTATTACTTTGCTGCTGTTTTAAATCAAATGATTTTGCAGCTTAAATTTGGGTGTGTACTGCATTCAAGTTAGTTGCCACTGACACTAGATTTAATCTAAGCGTCGGTTGGAATTTTCTGAAAGAGCCAACTTTATGATACAGCTAAATACGCTTTTTTTTAGACGTTGTGAATGTTGCCAAACAAGGGAATATATTATAAATGAGTTTGGGTAGAATAGGAGATGTATTTATTGCAATATTCTCTTTGTAATATAATGTAAATGGAAATTATAGCTAGGATGTTTTTGAAATGGTTTTAGGACTTCACTTTTACCTTGACAAGAAAAGGTTTGAATATATTTTTATTCTTCATGGTGGTAAAACTTATATATATATCAATTGCAGCCCATTGAGAGCAAGACAAAGGCTTTATTTGGGATTAAAAAACTAAATTTTTAGTTGGCTGTAGTTTGTTTTGTATTAGAGAATATTACTGGAAAATTGAAAAAAATCTTCATTTTTCAAAATTGTGTCTGAGTTTTAGCAAATCCCATCTTAAATTTTGTGGAAAAACCCCCAGATCTAGCAGAGGTGATATAACATTCCTGACACTTGCTGCCTTCAGAAATTATGCAGATTTACAATAGGGGGAAGCCACAGTCATTCCTGGCTCAACCCACTATTTTTTAGAGCTTCTCACCCCTCCTGTTGGATGGCTCAGCTGTTTGCTCGGTTCCCACAGCTTGTTGTACTGAGGGAATGTGAGACGAATACCAGCTTACCTTGGTACATGGTACATCGCCTTCACGTGAGTGTCTCTGTTACTCGTATAGTGAAGAGAGGGGGAGCAGAGAGCTGGAAGTGGGAACCACAATTGCTGTCCCAAGGTAGACAGTCCTCATTTGCTGATCAGAGCCCCAAATCCCAGGTAGTTGGCACAGCTATGGATCTGCCTCAGGCAGCTCTAATACAGCTGAAAAATAGTATCTGGAGGTTTTTGTCCTTGAAATTTAGTCACTGCTAGATGATAGGGATATATTGATTGCTATCATAATGAGGACAGAACAGCTACATGAAATATAAGAAATGAAAATGTGACAGTGCCTGGGGAGGAGGAATCTCCATGACAGAAAGCAGTGTATGCTTGCCCTGACGAGTGCCTCTTAATAACATCCAGCAAGTCATTTCAGTACAGAACAGGCTGGAAGGGGATGCTTGCTGCAGCCCAAGGGGGTGCATGCGCTTCATACCTGCCCCTGGGCTGCTCCTCAGTGGGGGCTCTGCTCCCCACGCCCCATGTGGGTTTGCACTTACTAGACATGATTTAGCATGGGTACAGAACTGAGTCAGATTTAATTTGCGTGTTTACTGCCAAACCTGAACCAATTTTTAAGCCGGCTATATAACACTGATTTAACAAGAAATGGAAACCATTCAAAGCTCTGTGAATTTGGCAGAAATTAACAATTTTGGCTGAGTGTTACTCTAGGGTTTGGATTAATTCAAACCTAAAGCTCACAGTGAAATTCAGGAGGCTTGAATCTGTGCCAAGGGAAAGGTTTGCGTAGATCTCTGCAAATTGGAAGTGTCAAGGTTTCAACAGCTCTGCTTGATAAGTAAGGAGAGATTTCCCTCTGAAGTCTGCATCTCTCCTGGAATCCAGAATGAACGTGTCATGGCAACATACCACACCTGGTAACATGTCTTCCTTAAACAGCTTTATCTGAATGGGTTGTTAATGACATAAACAATAGCAATTATAAGTATTGATATTATATTGACAGGCTGTGAAACGGCTTGGTGATTCATTCTCCTAAATTAGCTATTTTCTGCTATGCACTGTGAATATTGTTATTGCTGATAACAAAACAAAAATAACTTAAGAAAAAAAAGAACTATCTTGGGGGAACTATATTTGGGGAAAATACTTGTGTAAGGATTGGAGCTGTGTATTGTACTCGTTGCAAATATGTTATGACTAAAACTGGTTGTCTGTTCTGTGTATGATTTGTGCATTAATTTCTGTGAAAGTATTTGTTAGTTATAATTAGTAGCCAAATTGGTTTAATAGTTGTTAGGTACAATAGTTGCTTGCAATTTCTCACAATAAATATTTACGATGTGCAAAAATTTCTATCATATCGTATTGGATCAGGCCCTTAATGGGGTAACAGAAACAAAGCAAGTAGAGGGATAAAAACCCAACAAAACCGAAACAACAAGATTATAAGAAGTGTAAACCAAATATTAGTCACACACTGATAGTCATGTGTGCAGACAGCTGTAGGTATCTGTGTGTAAAGCAGCCACTTTTTAAACATTCAGGTCTACTGAGAGTTATTTTCAGGACCGATTTTTGTGAAAATGGTACCATAGATAGCAGGAGTCACTTATAATAACTATTTAAAATATGAAGAGATGAACATAAATATAAAATCTGTGTTATCCAGGTGGTGCTCACATTGAAGAATTATAATTTTGGGTCTTCACATCAATATTGGAAGGTCAATATTTAAAAAAAAATGAGATTTCAGAACTGAACTGTAGACTCCCATTTTTTAAAATTAAGATTTCCACTTCATCTGCAAAGAACTCTATTCTGTAGCTACTAATATGTACCACTAGAAAAATACTAGCGCATGGAAGAGAGGATACGGGAAGGAGAAGAATTTATCTTCAGTAAGATTAATGGAGTACAACTCGGTACTGTTTTATTGTTCTGTAACCCCAGATTTTAATACCTAATCTGTGCAAAAGTCACAAATGGCTGGTTGTCTTACCTTAAATCAGAGTAATTTGTGATACTGTTTTAATATTTATCATAGTCACATAATGTTTATTACGAGTCCTATCTCCTCTTTATTATTATTTTGGTGTGCTTACCTGCGATGTTTCAACATAGCTGGAAAGCACCCAGTAAGCTGTTGAGCACTGTGGCAGGACACCAGGTAGTGCCACATCCTCTGATTCTGACCTGGACCTCACACCTGCACAGTAGACTCAGTTACACTTCACAGGCATTAATAGTCACAATTTAAATAGCTTAAAACTGAGTAATGAGCTTACGTGAGCACCTTTGTAAGGATGTTTATCAATCATTAGAGAAATAGTCAAAAAAGTGAAAAATTAGCATGTCAGAAGCTGTGTAATAAACCCTGTAAGACTAGATATTAGAAAGATTAAGCTGCTCTTTCACTACAGCAGTATATATCTATAACGAGATGCAGTTGTTTCTTACAAATGTGGCACAGATTAATTAGTTTCAGAATACTGCAGTTTGGTCACAGTACCTTAAAGGCTCCTGAAAAACATTATTCATGACAGGGGAAGTAAAGCAAGTATGCAGGAGGGACACTTAGAAAAACAAATAAACTTTGCTCTTCTTATTGTTGTGTTTTGGGGAGACAATTTCTCTTTAACGACTTTTCATTCAAAAATCCTGATAGTATGTTACAGATATGATCTTCACCTGTAAATTTTGAATTTGAATAAGTAAGTTAAGGAGAATACAAGAATATGTATTTCTTAAAAAAACCACGCAGTGTTTGAAGGCCATAAATACTGTTTTGATTTCTTCCTCTCCTGATTTATGTATAAGTTTTTACATAGTTCCAGTATTTTAAACCAGATGTGCTGGGCCAGAATTATTCAACTGTTGCACAACTGAAGTTAAAGAGAACATGTGCTCTGCGTACCTGCATAAGTAAGTGCCGTGCTGTGCCAACACTTTCTCTTTTCTCCTCTCATATTTTCTCTCTCCCTCGGGAAAACAGAAGTGCATGGGACTGTGTATAAAACACATGACAAAAACCCCCAAACCATACATGATGCATTGTGTAAAGGGAAGACATGGTGGTGTATTGTAAAGAATTTATCAAAATGAGTATGAGATGCCTGCATTACTCAAGAGAAGCAAAAGCCAGAGCTAAATTATGTCTGTCATCCTAACTAGTACCAAACAAACCTTATGCAGAGACTGTCTTTTGTTATGTGATACACAAAAATTGTTTATATTAATTATTGGGACTTTCTGTTTCTGCTTGTACATAGAGGTTGATAAGGTTTATCTCTGGAAGCAACCTGAAATTATTTTTACATCCACATAAGCAATGATGTAGATCCAAAGAAACTATATGCCATGATGTGCGAGAACCAGAATACTGGAATTCAAAGCCAAAGGAGCCAGAAGAATGCACTGGGAGTGAGGTGGAAAGATGATGCCTAGCAAAACCACTAGATTTTGGGATCATTAGATATCTGCATATCTCAGAAATTTATAACTGTTCCAGAACTGAATGATTCTGTCCTGGGAGACATGTATTCTTTGAGGAAGAAGAAGGAAGTATTTCATTGTCATTGTCATATCTTTTTCTTTTTTTTTTTTTTAATGCAGATGTTTAACATACTTGGAGCTTTTGTTCTGAAATGATTAGCAAAAAGAGTGCAGGTGGTATCACAGGCACAAAGTGAAATTATCTCCTGGCTATCACTTCTATGCATACTGACATTGTTGTCTGAATTCTAAGTTTTGTAGACAATCCTGAGTAACTACAAACTCATTTTCCTTTTCCTTCAACTGTGATATTGACCTCTAAATGACTCCTATAATTTTGTTTTTCTAGTTGTACTGTTGGTTACAATAATCTCGCTAATAGCTGACAGTGATGTGTACTGGGTACATGTGAACCTGAGGCAAAAGTATGAATTGCATCAGAAGTGATGACATATCAAATTCTGGTAAAATCAATACAGATAATTACATATACTTTTCCTCATAAAGCTTTCTCAATACTTCTCTGGGATGGACTGAGCTATGCAACACTTGCCAAAGAGTTGCAATAAGAAAGATGCCAATGGCTGTGCAAGTCCAGTGGCTGCTCCAGAATTTATATAGGGGGACAGCTGCTTAACTGTATTCACACAAATGCATGTAGTCAGTGAAACAAGCAGGAGGATCTTGAGCATCATGTGCTGTCACAAACCTACAGTGTTGTTGGAATAGCTGAGATGTGGTAGGACAATTTACACAACTGGAGGATAGTGGTTAATGGATTGTACTTTGCCTGGAGGCTGGTAACAAACGGGGAACTGTAGGGGTCTGTTCTGGGACCTGTCCCATGTAATATCTTTACCAGTGATGAACTGCACTCTCATCAAGTCTGCAGGTGGGGGGATCAGTTGATGAGCTCGAGGGCAGGGCTGCCACTCCCAGTGACCAAGACAGGCTGGAGGAACAGGCCAACAGGACCTTTATGAAATTCAGTGGGGACAAATACATAGACAATAACCCCTGGAAATGGGTTGCCCTGCAAGGAGAGGCTGAGGGACCAGGCCTGGCTTCGCCCTAGGAACAGACAGCTCTGGGGGGACTAACAACAGCCCCATAGTGCCTATGGGGAGGTGGTTGAGAAGAGGGAGCTAGACAAACAAGAGGCATTGGCTGAAACAAGCGAGAGAGGTTCAGATGGGATATGAGGAAAAAGCTTTTCCCCATTGGGCCAGTAGGGCAACCCCTTCCTCTAGCCTGAGTTACCCCATGATAATTGACTGAGAACTGGTACAGGTTGCCCAGAGAGATTGTGGAGCCTCCATCCTTGGAGATATTCAAAAGCCATTGACATGGATCTGGATAGCCTGTTCTAGGTAAACCTGCTTTAGCAGGGGGTTGGAGAAGATGACCTCCAGAAGTCCCTTCCAATCTCAACTGTTCTGTGATTCTCTGATCTTATCTAGGGATGTAATTTTAGGAAAAAATGTAATATTAGTGAGACTTTTATTCTGTGTGTTCTAGATCCTCTAACATAGCCAGGTCCTTGAGACTGTAAATTTATCCTCTTCCAAAAATTTGAAAATTTGTTCCCATGTTCCCATACATTGCAAGACTAGAATTGGCATTTTCTACCTCTTATGTGTATGATGCAACCACAGTCCTGTGAGTTCTTGCTTTGTAATGACAAGTAATATGTTGCTGACTGCACTCTTGTTGGATGACCTAAATAAGATTTCAGTATTGTTCTGCCAGTTACTGTATGTTCTTTCAGGTTTAGACTCAGTAATTTCTCTGAATGTTGGAGCCAGGGCCATGGCACACTCTTATCTTAGGTGTCTTGGAGCTTGCAACACAACGTTGCTGAAAGACCCACTCCTGAGTTCCCACTAGTTGGATAGTCACTTGGATTAACCAAGAATCCTAGTGCAGGACACATATTTCTGCACATGCATACCTATAGGCATGCATATGCACCACATAATTAATCAGTGGTAATTTTATTTTACACTTTATAAACACTTTAGCAATCTACTTACGTCTGATGTTAGAATATACTAGATCCTAGCAGCAGATCTTCCAGCCAATTTCAGCTATCAAATCTGGAATCATGGCTAAAACTCTCTTTGAGTTAGAAACTTCTCATTTGTTTGCTCTTCAGTGCTCTTCCCTATTGATATTTCTGTGTTTCAGTGAATGCTCTTGTCACAAATTGTGAGCTCAATAAAATATAATGCCCCATAAGAATACAGATTATATGAAGGGAAAATTTATTCCATGAGCCCAAGGGGATAATTTCCTTTTCATCTCTTTCTCTCTCAAAATATAGAGCTACCAATAAATGGTATGTAAAGGAGACCAGAGCAAACCGAAGAGTTCAAAGTTTGCAATTTATTAACTCAAGCATGAAAGTACAGAAAATAGGCAGGGGCTCAAGTTAGTTGGGAAAGAAGTCTCAACCTATTGCATTAAAACATGGTTTGCACCAGTCTAATGAGTTTTCTACCAAATGAGGCATGAAACATACTGTCAGAATATAAAGTCAGTAAAATACCCAAATTACTGTATAATGTCATTATATGTTTTATCTTATTGGGGAGCTGGTACAGAATACATTATCTTTAAATTTACACAGTCTGCAAAACCAGAAAAAAAAAGATTTTTTTAAGAATGTGCCATTCTGAAAAGTTGCTAATAAAAAGTGATTAAAACCTACTGAAATCCATAAGAAAAATATATATCTACAACATTCACAAGTACACATGAAAATAATTGTTCTGTAAAGATGTTACTTCAGTGTCCTTTTTACAGTCCTTGTTTATTCAGACCTACAGCAAAACACACACAAAAGTGGGAAGTATAGCATCACCCAGAAAACATGTCTTTCTAAAATTGTTCCAAATAATTAGGACTTGCAATATCATGAATTTAACGTTAACACATATCAAATAGTATGCAGAGATTTGCTTCAGAAATGAATCTTGATTATTTTGGAATGATGTATTTTTGCATGACTAAAGGAGTTGGTGATTAAAATAAAAAAAAAAGGAAAAATGATCTCAAGTTGTTTGTTCAGAGTCCTATTTCTGTTTCTGTCCCTAAGGGACCTGTTTGCAACTATAAGACAATTAGATGCTTTCAAAATTAATGTAATTTCTATTACATCTCATGAGGCTGGAATTTGTCTGCTCCAATCTTCTCCGACAGAAGAGTAGATTGTCTACTCAAGTATTCTCCCTTTGACTACTCCTAAATTCCATTTTTCAGTGGTTTCATTACAAACTGCACCCAGAAGCTTCCTAGAATTGACTACAAGTCAGTGTATTGCATCAATTACTGCAATGTGATGAATTAAATCTTCATTTATCCTAAATGCCAATAGGCAGCTCTGAATCTTTCCTGCATGGCCAGACATTGTTTTAAGCATGGGCAGAGCTCTGCCTGAGTTGTCTAGGCTGGTTCACTCTTTTGCATCCTTTTGCTGTTATCTGTTTTTAAAACAGTTGTGTTTCCTCTCAACACGCTGTTTAACAGATGACTGTCCATCAACCTCCTCAATGTCCCTTTATCTGCCCAATGATACACTGATATTGACAGAGTCTGCATTAATTTTTAACATGTCTCTGGTGTTTTCCTTCTAGATAGCTTTGGAAATAGAGTGCTGTTGAACTCTGTGGCCAGCTATAACATTCATTAAAAATTAGTTTCCTACTTGTCTGGTATTTTCCTGATTTATGTGTTTCTGAAAGCATTTTGATGCCTTCTTGTGCATGGGTAGATTTCCAGGCTTTCACATTGGTATGTTAAATTGGAAGTAGGATTGAGGGTCCGTAGTTTGGCCTTACCAATTAGTAACGTTTTTCCCTTCTGGGGAAAAAAATCCTGTTGCTTTCAAAGTATGTAATCTGATTTCTTCTGTTATATGGGTTTGTCTTAATGGAGCACTTTATCTTGGGAGAGGATGTCAGAGCGGTGGAGCTGGGCAAGGACTAGGCCCTCTCTTCCATGTGAGGGGACTTCAGAGAGCAAGGGAGCTGCCCTTTTCTGGGCAGTGAGGAGCGAGGAAGCTGATTTGGGTTATACTGTTAGGGGCCTACAAAAAGGCTGCTCAGGGAAAGAGGAGAGGAGAAAATGTGTTCTCGTGAATCCTTGTGGAGCTTTTAAATTAAATTTTGTCATAGCTTTAACTGTATCTTTTTGGCCACAGCTTGCAAATTAGCTCCTCTGTTACTGGGAAGAGCAATGTCTTTATTTAAAATCTAATTCTTCTGATGCGCAGTCAAGATAGACAGTGCAAGTGTTGCATCTGCCTACCTTGTGTACGTGCTTGTTCTAACAGAGCAGCTAGTGTCAGTGCTGAATGGAAATGCACCCTTGTTTGACACCATTTTAAAAAATGATCAAGTCTGCATTTTCTTTAACTACAGAAACTGCACTTTAACCTAAAACCCTGATGTGGTATTGTTTCTATTGGCACGCTATTTTACTTTTAAGATGGTCCGGAGTCAATTGCAGCACAGGCTGCCAAATATTTTTTAAATATGTGTCATGTGGTTTTGCTATTGGACATTCTCTCCTGTATTTTTAGAGCAAAAATGTGATTGACACATCATCTTTTGGGTCTAAATCCAGCCTGCTCTTCCCTTAGGTTTGCCTCAATTACTTTCTTTGTTCTATTCATGAACTAACTGCAGAAGGCTTTGTTACTGAAAAGCGAGTAATACCTCAGCAGACACAGGCAGCTCTTAATACATGTTTCTTCAGTCTTCTTCTTCTGCCTTCCCTCACATAAATTGCGGTCTCCTCCAATGTCAGAGTTTCTCTTTTCTCTGACCTTCTGGAGATAATACAAATGTCCATCCAATACACAAAGGATCAATGTGGCTCTGGGTGAAACCACACTGGAAAATGTAAGCAACTTCTCAGATACCTTAGTGCAGGAAGAGCATCTGTAGGGATGAGCCAGCACTCTCTGAGCATGATTTCCATGCCCCCTTGGTTTTGATCTCAGACTTTCCACAAAAGACCCTTACAACTAAGCATATGTTGAAGTCAGTGCTACAGTTCACTGGACTTTCAGTTCTGATGGTGCCATCACAGCTGACTGTTGATGTTTAACACTGCAGATTCATAATGTTATTTTGTTTGAAAAATAGTTAAAAGCATCTGAGTGTTATGTGAATAACATCTCTCTGCTTTGGAAGTCCTCAAGAAGAATCATATCACAGCATCTCAGCTCCTTGTGTACGTGCTATTTTTATTTGTGAATTGCTGTTGTTCACTGAGCCTGAAGAATTCTGAAATTTGATCTGTCTGATTCTTTCAGCACCTGTACTGCAGTCATTGTTTCTGAGACACAGAAAGCCACTTTCATAATTTATTTTATATTTTTGCAGAACTCCTTGACTCAGAGCCTCCCCAGAGCCTTCTCCAGCTTTTGTCATTCTTACTGGGACAAAGTTTATTGATTTTACATGCAATATACAAGGGTAGTGACTTTGCTCTGTTCCATTTACTGAAGTCTTATGATTCTCGTCTCTCAACCCTGAACACTGCTTGTGCAAACACAGAGTCTTTCAGACAGACTTCTTCTCTGTGCTGGAGAAGATGCTTGGCAACAAATACTGGGCTCAGCAGACTGTGTGCATGTGGGAGAAAAGGCTCAAAAAGCTGGCCGTGTTGGGTAATTTGGACTAAATCTCTTGTCCTACAACTTCTTTCTTCTGTACTCCCCCAAGGGAAGTACAAAAAGAGATAGTCTACTGTTTACCAGAAGTAATTTTCCTCAGATACAAGGGTTCGGACTGGAGAAAGGAGGTATCCCCTCACTTAGCCAAGTGGTAAGGAATCTGGCTCAGTGGGTTTAAGAACACTATCCTGTGTGAAGCCTCCTTAGCTCTCTGTGTTGCAGAAGGACTTCCTCTTCCACTAGTCAAAATCCTAAGGGGACTACTCCAGATAGGCCCTTTTTCCTCCCTCAGAAGTAGGTCAAGAAAAATTTAGGAGGGAGTTCATCCATTTGTCTTTTGAATCCTGACAGCTATTAAAATGTGGGATGCAAAATGAAAACTCTATTAGTGTCCTCTGTCCATCCACTAAAAAATTATTTCCAGTTGCAGGAAGATTATTTTTTGGAAATTAGGTCCCCTGGCAGAAGTCCTTTTATTTTTGTATGCAGGTGTCTTAGATGGTAGATAAGGTGGGTGAACATTTTTTGCAAAAATGGTCAAGATCAGTTAAGCTGGTCCTGGTGCAGATTAATGTATTTCAAATACAGAGTAGCAAATTTAAAGAGCCTCCAGGCTTTTTCTGCACTATGGTTTAGAATCAAACTTATTTTTCACAAAAGCTTAATTTTAAAAGATTACTTTGTTTTTTTTCTATTCAGCAAAATGTAAATTGCACTAGGTAATAAAAATAATTGTCTTATGAAAAAATGCTTCTTCATTTGGCACTGTTTAGCACATTCTAATGAATGCATCTTTCTTGTGCTTTATAGTATATGAAACTAATGCCTTGAAGGGACAATACAAAGGGATGCAAAGCTGGTTGCAAGCAGTATCTTCTGTAAACATTTTTAAGGTAATTACATAGTAGACCATAATGAATACCAATCAAAAAGACAGATACTATGTTTCTCCTCTTAGGTAAGATTAAGACATGTTTAGGTTCTAAATAACTGCAAGCGTTTTAAAGAAATATTTTTTATTGGTGAAAGGTTGAAGTTGAACAGCTAATGGTACTGAACTCTCCTCCTCTAAAGGATTAAAATTAATTGTAAGTCAAATTTTGTAGTTATCAGTTAATGGAAACACAAAGGAGACTACAAATACATAGGTTATAATATTTTTTGCCCCACTGCTGTATATTGTAGTGGGAAATGGTAATTGGTGGGGAGCAGTACACATGACCTAGAAGTCAACATTTGTATCTGCAGGATGAAAGGGCATTAAAAGCATAGCGGGAGAGCAGAATCAAATGGATAGGGGCAGGATCTCACTCTATGTCTACACTATTATTTTACTAGTAGACACTATTCCATGAGGTACTGAAATACATCTGGAGTCAAAAATGTGGGAATGTGCAAGTTGTTTACTTATAGAGTTCTGTGTGTTGCACAGTTAAAATTTACTGCAAGTATTCTGAGTATCCTGAAATAATTTCCAGTGATTTTAACAGTGTAAAGACTTTTTAAAGGAACTTACAATCCCAGAGTATGCTCAATGGATATGTATGTTCATAATACATTATTGGTAGGATATTGCTCAGTGAACAAAATAAAATAATGTTATTCTCTTCCAAATGAGAAAACAGAAATATGGAAATTGCCTTAGGGAATCAGACCATCAGTCCAGTATTTTGTCTAGGAGTTGTCAATGCTAGCTGATTAAATGCCTAATCCTTTCTCTACCACCAACAATGAAACGAAACCTCAGAGAAAAACTTGACTATGCATATCTTTTGTATAACTATTGTTACATAGAAATTACCTTAAAATACATGTAATATTGTCATAATATTCATGGCACTGTCGGGAAATCCCACAGAGGAGTTAAGAGAGGATCTTTTGGAGGATGATTAGATTCAGCAGTGAAACAGAGGCAAGGAACTGAGCAGTGGATGCTGAGCTGCCACCCAGCTGTGGGGTGGGATGTGTGGCCTGTAGGAGAGGTAGAAGCAAGGAGCGTGTGGCAAGCAGGCTGCATTACTCTCAAATTACTCCTGTATTATGGTGGATATGTTTTGAAGAAGTGTATCAGGAAGCTGTTCTGAGGAGTAATGCATGCATAGTGACCACTGGTTCATTATCCCTCATTTAACAGTGGAGTTCAAAACAATGAAGACCTACAAAAATGCAAGCTATTTTGAATTATTATGTAAAATCTGCACTACAGGCACATTACCCATCTTTACAGAAGTTCCTGGCAACTCTGAAGTATATTCCTATATATTAATAGACTAACAAAGAAGCAGAACTGAATGAACACCACACTTTCCTGGGTTTGAACATTTTATCTTTTAATTTTGTCAAGGTTATTTCCATTACTGACGTTTTAGTTTAATGTGAAATTGACTGTGTCCCACCAAAAATTCTGTATTTTGTAATTAAATCACCATCAGGCACAGTGGTGGTTGGATATATTTGGCAAGGAATATTGATGCGGATTTCTTGCTGCAACAACATGCATGTGTATAAAGTTCAACAACATGAGTTCTTTGTCTCTGAACATTGTACAATCAATATTCTATTACTGCAGCGCGAGCTCTGCTGCATTGTAGCTAAATTAGAGTGTAAGACTCAAGAATGCAACGATGGAAAGAATTCTAATTTCTCTCTATAAAATACATGTAAGCTGTTTATTTTAGCTGTAACAGCTCTGTTACAGTACCTGTTGCTTCAGGTACTATTTATGTAATTTCATTAAATAGGACTTTGGGAAGTTTTATTTTCCTTGGGATTTTCTTCAGCAATAATTTCAAAGAAGCATCCTATTCCTCTTGATGGTGTTGTTCAAATTGTTTCTGTTTGTTTTGTTTTGTATGATGAAGGTGTCTACAGCATCAGGAGGTCCATTATACAGGCTTTGCTACAGACTGAAACTCTTTTATGGTAAAAAACCGAACAAACTCAAACCAAGAGGTTTGGGGATGAAAGGGATGAGTGGCTCCCTGCAAGCAAGGGGAAGGGTGTAAAGCTGTTACAACACAGTTTATTTAGGCAGCAGGCACTGCTGTATGTCACCCCCACAGACAAGCCAGGATGGTCTTTCTATAAATTCAATGTAGGCAGCTGCCTGCAGGAGCAGAATGCTGAAAGAAGCAGCTTCTTTCCTCATTTCTTTCCTCACCTGAAAAGACCTCCGCTATTGTCGTTGCTGCTGCTGGTGCTGCTGGGATGCTGTGAGGGAGAGGTCCCTGTGGGCAGCACAGATTGTCCTGGTGCCCCTCTCCCTTCCCGGCCTCCTGTTTCCCACAGGGACCATGCCAGCCCCTGCCCAGTCCTCACTGGAGAGGGGCAAGGAGGACCCATACAAAAAGCTGGGGGTGGAGGTAGAAGGCCTGCATAGTGAGAGTGGGAGGGAAGCTCCTGGGAGAGGGCAAACAAAGAGTCATTTGGGCATGACCAGATTTCGAAGGGTGGGTGAAATGTAGGTGATGTTGGGATTCAGTCCCTCCTGGGGAAGGAAGAGGGGGGGTCTGCTGGGGTAGGGTGGGAAGTGGGGAGTCAGAGATAGAAAGAGAAAAGACTTCACCTGGAGCCTCCTGGGACTTCCTACAACTCTTATGACCTCTTTTGTCCAGAGTCTCTAAAATCTCTTATCCACCCAACTCATTCTGCCACTACTGTTGAACTGAATTTTGAATTTGTTGTCATTTTCTTTGGAAGATGGGAGTCAAATTTGTCCACATAGCCGACAAGTCCTGATTTTAGTCTGCTTGTTTTCACTACCTCATTTGTGCAGGTATTTCCCTGGTGTCTTTGAACGGATGCCAAGCTGCTGTGCTTTGCTCCATCCTCCCTCCCAAATTCTTAGACAAAATACAAGGAAAGTGGTTTTTTTTAAGGAAATCAGGAAATATATTCCTGTCTCTCAGTTTCAAAGTGTCAAAGCACTACATCATGGGTTCAGTGTTTGAGTGGAGTTCCCTTCTAAAACCAGAACTCACAGAGAGAGGAGAAGGATCATTTTACTGTGTGTGCTCTTTAGAGGACAACACTTGGTTCTCACCACTGCCCTCCTAAAGCCAGGAAAGTATTGGTGAAGGCAGCGCTGCCACTGCAATTTTAAGCTGTTCTGGAGAGTTTCACTGATGACAGAACTCATAAGTGGTAAGGCTGAGAGGACCTGGATAGGCCATGGATTCCAATCGCCTGCCCAAAGGCAGGATCAGCCATAGCTGCACAATTCTCAACAACTGCTTGTCTGACTTATGCTTAAAGCCTCCAATGGGAAGATATGATAAGGTCCTCCCCTATGCTATACTTATGCTTTACTATACTACCATGGCTTAACAGAAACATTCATGTATGCTGATAGCTGATATGCATGCTTATAGATCTTATTTGCCTTTAGTTTATACATGCTATTTGCCTTTTTTTGTAACTTCGTGACAAGTTCAGATGGTAATTCATAATGCCAAATCATTTTCTCCATGGTGACTGCTGAAGTGGTTATTGTACACACTGTATTTATGTAATGGATTATTTCTACTTAAGCACAGACCTTTATTTATTTGTCCTGACTGCAGTGTATCTTTTTTCTTCCTGACCGTTTTCCGTATTTGGTACGAGGCTTTAGATTAGAATTCTAATCCTGTCCTCTGCTGTTTGTGACCCTTCCTGCAGCACACCTAGTATGTATCCTTCATCCAAACCATCAGTGCAAGCATTAAGTTGTGCGAGCGTAAGACCCAGGGCAGACCCCTAGGGAATTCATTAGATGCACCTCTTCAGTGTGGTAGCACACCTTCTAATCTACACTTGCTTGTGAAAGTCATGCGAAGTACTGTTAAAAGCTGTACTGAAATCAGAGTATTTCAAAGGTAGTGCTTCTCCCCTGTCTATGAGAACCATTACTCTGTCACAGGAAGAGAGGAGATTATCTTGACTTGATTTGTTCTTGTCTGCTATTTATCTCATTGTTATTTTCTAGGGGCTTACACACTGATTATTTCCTTCAGTTTTTTTCTAAGAAAGAAAAATGTCAGCACTGCATTTGCCTTATTTCCTGGAATATCTCTCTGTCCTCCATGAACTCTCAGTGACAACAGCTAATGCTTCTGAGGTTGTTCAGATACTTCTTTTTCACACATGAGAGTGAAATTCATTAGGCCCAACTGATGTGAAAACAGCTAATTTATCAAAGTATTTTCTAGTCTGTTCTTCCCCTGCTGCATCTAGTTCTTAGTCCTTTCTCACTGGTGCTAGTTATACTATCTGCCTGACATGGGAGCACCATTTTTTTCTTTCTTGGCAACATTGGAACATAAGTGTCTACTTACCACAGAGCAGGGAAATTTTCCCAGGGCTTCTAATTTCAATATGCTTGTTTTCTCTTGTTTGTGATATCTGATTTTGGACCTTGGTCTTTCCACTTTTTTCCTTTTGTCTGCGTATGCTCTTTCGAACTCTGTATCAGTTCTGCCTAATTTACAATTTCTCTGTGATTTGATTTTAAGATCACTGAAGGACTGATCATTTACCCACCTACCCTTGTTCAGTTTATTCTGTTTTCTGCACTGAGACAGTTTCCTTTTCTTTAAGGAACTTAAGATTTATTGGATCTTAGATATCAGTTCTCAGAATTTCTCAAAATGTGCCCTTTTCAGGTCTGTTGCCCTTAATTATCTGGACAGTTCTACTTATCTACTATTTTGTATATGCTGTCACCCAACTTGCATTTTAAACGCAAGGTAGTATCTACTGCTCTTTTTCCCTGTGCACTTCTTCTGTAGAAGTTGTAATTAGAATCATAGCATGGTTTGGGTTGGAAGGGATCTTTAAAGGTCATTTAGTCCAACCCTCCTGGAATGAACAGGGACATCTTCAACTAGATCAGGTTGTTCAGAGCCCCGACCAGCCTGACCTTGAACATTTCCAGGGATGGGGCATCTACAACCTCTCCGGGCAACCTGTTTCAATGTTTCACCACTCTCACCATAAAAAATGTCTTCCTTATATCTAGTCTGAATCTACCTTCTTTTAGTTTAAAACCATTACCCTTTGTCGCTACAGACCCTATTAAAAGTCCCTCCCCATCTTTCTTATAAACTCCCTTTAAGTACTGAAAGGATGCAATAAGGTGTCTCCGGAGTCTTCTCCAAGCTGAACAACCCCAACTCTCTCAGCCGGTCCTCATAAGAGGGGTGTTCCAGCACTCTGATCACTTTTGTGGCCCACCTCTGGACCCACTCGAGCAGATCCATGTCTTTCCTGTGCTGAGGACTTCAGAGCTGGACACAGGACTCCAGGTCTCTGTGGACTTCTCTCTCCTGAGAATCACCTCCCTCAACCTGTTGGCCACGCTTCTTTTGATGCAGCCCAGGATACGACTGGCTTTCTAGGCTGAAAGCGCGCATTGTCGGCTCATGTCCAGCTTTTCATCCACCAGTACCCCCAAGTCCTCTGCAGGGCTACTCTCAATCACTTGTCCATGCTTATGTTCTAGTCAACTAGTTCACTAGGTCTTTTGGAGCAATTAAATCAAAGTGTAGTAATTTTAAGACTTCCTTCTCCTGATCATTCACTACATTTCTTGTATTACTCTATGAACATCAAAACTCATTCCTTGTAGCTTCGTTATGAATAAACCTATTCCTTAAATCATAAGCCTTTCCCCTGAATACTTTATGAAGTACTTGTTCATATCTGGAAAGGAGTATGACACAGTGTTTCTATGCTCTTCAGAAATGGGAATCCTAGAGCCTTTTTCCTAATGTAATGTGAGATTTCCATGAAATGACATGACCAAGGCTCTAAGAAACCTGCTACCCTGGTGACAACTGTATCGAACTCATGGATCTCAGTGGCTCTCTGAGGCTGTAATGAAAGTACCTAGATTTACAAATATAGAAAACTAAGACATAGATTGCCAAAGGATCCTGAAAGTCATGAACATGTTTTTAAAACCCTGAGATTCTGCTGTCTAGCAGCACATAATTACTAATAGTTAAAGAGACAGAAGAGGTATTAAAAGTTTTGTTAGCACTTGTTTGATGTCATCTATCTAAATAAGTTCATTTCACCCTTCCCATGCTCATGCTGCAGATAATGCCTTTCTACCGTACCATCATTTATTTTTTTTTATTGATTCACTCACTTCACAGAATTACTGGGTGAGAGAAAAACACCTATTTGCAATCTAATCAAGCAAACAAATATAATTATAGCTATCTGGTGTTTTCTTACTTGCAGTTGTCTTATCTGCCTTTGCCTTGATTGTTTTCTTGTTTGCTAATTATAAACTCAGGAAAGTGAACTTTAGCTGGAACCCCCTTTCCCCAACAAATGCTAGATTAAATGATTAAAACAAATAAATTATAATGACAGGAAGATCAAGACCAAAAACCCCATTGTTTTTAGCTGGAGACTGTGTTTATGTTATATGTCTGCACTACCTGCCACAGGGCACAGGCATGGGCTGATTTGCAAGGGCCACTGCAGTGAAATTATTTGTCTGATGTAGGTTTCAAACAACTATCACTGAGCAGGCTGGTAGTTTTTCAAAATACTTTCCAGGAACACCATGGCCACTTCTAATGTATTTAATGAAACAGGCCAAGGACTATTTTCTGTCCCTCACAGTGAAGTTCTTCTCATCATATCTAACCTCACTTCTGGCCCAAGATGAGTTTGTTGTGGTCAAAGTATCTATGTGGACTAGTCCCAAGTATGTACCATCCTTCAAATCATGCCTGTGTATTACCTGAGAGAGTGCTGACTGGCATGAGACAAAGCCATGCCAGGGTCACTCAAACAGTTAAACAAAACAGACATATGGGCTAGGAAACTACTTCTATACTCACTGCTTTTTTGCATATACAAATCCAAGAAAATGTACCTCATCAAGATGCTGTTAGTTATTCAGCGACATCCTTGCTGAATGGGAAAGCTGCTTTCATTGTTAGAAATGAAAACTTAATTTTAAATAACTTTTAAAGCTTCAGTTTTCCAAAAGTTTTACCTAACACATAATTAGAAGACAATGATTTACCTAGAAGAGTGAAAAATGTAATGACAAGTTGCTATTTTTTAAATAAAATTCACAGTAACAACTGTGTATTTCATCACAGTGGACTAATAAGTGTTCAAAGAACAATTTATGTTTAGAACAACAGCTGAATATCAAGAGAAAAATGGAGAGAGCTGTCAGCTTCTTCCAAGTCTGTGTTTTAAATGAGAATAGGCAAAACACTAAAAAATATGCTGTTCTGTTTATGCAGGGCAGTGAAACAAAAATGACGTATTAGACTTTACATTTCTATCTCTTTAACCTGAGTGATTCAGCTCTCAGATTTGGGATGAAAAATGTGTATGTGTAGAATTAAATGAACAGACATGGTATATTTCTGGATTTTAAAATTTTTTAAATTTATTTAGCGTTTCATATTTTTAGCTTGAAAAAATTTATGTTTTTGCCATGACACCACTGAGAAGGACAAATTTTTTGTTGCAGGAGGGCCTGGGAGATATAGACCAGAGCTACACATTGTCTGATGCAGCATTCTGTTCTCAACAGTTGTTTTGATTGTGTGGGACTTCATCTAAGGTTTAACAATATTGGTGGAAATGAGTGCAAGCCTGAAATGAAGCACCAGCTTCATGTTTTCCCCTGCTTTGGCTCTTTCTCTTGTAGTATATCAAGCCAACCCATTTGTGTAGATCAAAAAAGTTCTCTTCTGTTTGGTCCTGTCAATGTGTCATGGGACCCTGCCTTGTTCTGTTAGTGCTACTAGCCTTGATCATCTGCTCTCCTGTGTCCCCTTGGATGTAAATACCTGGGTACATTGTGCTGCACTGTCCATGTGCTTAAAGAAGAAAACTCACATTGTGGTTTCATTCTTTCAATGCCATATTATCCTTTGTCCGTGACTGAAAATCTCATTTTTGTCACCGGTTTATGCCTGGGGGCATTATGAATTATGATTGCTGGTTGCTAAGTGTACAGCTGTATGGCGGGGCTTGAGCCAGTCTGCAGGTTCAGTGATGCCTCCAGGGCAGTTTGACCCCCTCACTCTCTGTCCCATTTTCCTCCCTTTGCCTACAGTTCTTCGCCTTGCAATCCTGACCTCTGTGCTACTTCTGATCTTGCTCCAAGCCAATGCAAACATGCTCAACTAGTAGAAAATCAATCTAGTGAAAAAAACCATTTTTTTCTTCTGTGTTAGTGAGTTGGTTACTGCTTGTTCATATGCACTCTAGAGGTAACATGATGGGGGCAGGAAAGATGATATAGGCAGTAATGTGTGTTTGCATGGGGACTTGGACTTCCTTTCTGATTGCAGCAAATATTAAACGGGCTCATCTGCGTCACATAACCCCAAATTCAGAACCGACACAGGTACATGCACGATTTACTTAAGGGTAAGATCACAGTGCATCAGCTGAATGACAGTAAGGTATGATAAACTCAGCCATGGATGAGACCTTTGTACTAGTTCCAGTTATTTGAAAAATAACTCTCTGATAAATGCAACACTTGAACTGTGGTCAAATTCCCTTGTTCAGTAGGTTATTTGGAGTTCTAGCCTTCGGCCAGCAGAAAAATCAATGGATGAATTCCAGCCTAGGTAATTCAGCTAACAACCTTGTGCTTTTACTTAGATGCCCCTCATGCTTAGGCAGATAAAATTTTCCACTGGAGATATTAGCCTCTTCCTATTGATTAGAGAAGGAACTTTGACCTTTACATCTAGAGCACTGAAGGAATGTAAACTGGGTGCCTAAGGTTGGGTGATTGGAGTCTACACATTGAGTGTTCGAATAGATAGTTCACAGAAACAGAGAAAGGCCGAGGTTGGAAGGCACTCTGGAGATTGCTTAGTCCAAAATTGCAGTTCAGGGCAGGGTCACCTAGAGCAGGTCAGGGCTGTGTCCAGTCGGGTTTTGACCATCTCCAAGGATGGTGACTCTACAGCCTCTCTGGGTAATCTCTTCCAGTGTTCAATCACTCATAATTAAGAAGTTTTTTCTTATTTTTAAATAGGCTTTCTTGTATTTCAGTGTGTGTCCATTGACTCATGTCCTTTTACTGGGCACCACAGAAAAGAATCTGGCTCTATTGTCTTTACTCCTCCTCATCAGATAATTATACACCTCATTCATAAGATCTCCCTGAGCCTTCTCTTCTCCAGACTGAAAAGTCCCAGCTCTCTCAGCCTCTCATTGTATGACAGATGCTCCAGTCATTTAGTTACCCTTGTTGCCCTTCACTGGACTTGTACTGGGGAGCCCAGAATGAGACCCAGCACTCCAGATGTGTCTCACTTGTGCTGAGTAGAAGGGAAGGATCACATCCCTCAGTCAACTGGTGATGTTCTTCCTCATGCAGCCTGGGAGGACTTTGGCCTTCTCTGCTCTAAGGGCTCTGCTATTTCTCATGTTCAGCTTGTTCACCAGGACCCCAGGGTCCTTTTCTGTAAAGCTGCTTTCCAGCCAATTGGTCCCCAGCATGTATTAGTGCACAGAGTCCAGCAAAGCCCCTCTTCTGTGTCAGGAAGTTATCATTGATGCACTCCAGAAACCTCCTGGATTGTTTGTTTCCTGCTGTACTGTTGCTCCAGCAGATGTTGGGGTAGTTCAAGTCCCCCATGAGGACAAGGGCCTGTGAATGTGAGACTTCTTCCAGTATTCTCAAGCCTTTATGATCAGGTGGTCTGTACCACAACATCAATAACTCAGTTTAGATAATAATTTAAAACCAGGAAATTTCACTGTGGTATGAAACCATTGTTCATATTTCCAGAAAGAATCATTCTCTTGTTAATCATTAAAAAAAATTACAAAAGAAAAACTGAATAATGAAATACAAGTGGCACAACTGGGTAAGAGGCTCCTAAGAAACCATCTGATTTAAGTGTAATTTTTTAACTATGTGTCATTATAATATATCCTTAGTATATCATAATTACATTGTTGATTCATTTTTGGTTTGTATGGGGATTGTGTTGATGTTGTAAACTATTAACAACTGTTCAGTTAACTCAGCAAAAATTACTGAATCAGTAGAGTAACTTTGTGTAAACTCCACTTGTCCTTGAATTTTTTTCTTATTTAAATATTCTGTGTATGCAAGGTAGTCTACAGAGGGCAATGCATATACATGTGTAGGGCATAAACATTGTGAGGTAATAGAAATGAAAGGCAGGGAACTAGAATAAAACCCATCAAATCTGATAAAAGATGGTAAGCAATATAACACAGGACAATAGAATTAGGATGATGAAATACTGTACTAGGAAGGTAAAATGATGTGATAGGTGAGATGTGGCTAAGGCAAGGCTTTATAATTACAAAACTAAAAATATTAGCAGAGGTCAATGAATAGAAGGAAGCAGGACAGCAGCAACTGAGAAATCCTAGCAGTAAGGTTTTTAATTCTTCACAGTGGTAATAATCCTTGATAGATGTTGCTTTGAGATTCATGTAGATTTGAAAACTTTAGCTCTAATTGCCTGGTTGGCGTGGCTTTCTTTTATTTTACTCTCTAGAACAGTAGTACTCAGGGAGCTCAGTGCCGTGACAGATTGGCTAGGGCAAGCCTAATTGCACTGGTTTAAGACATCACTGTCGGCCCTCCACTCCTCTGTGAGCTGTTCCTCGTCTGTCTGAGGCATGGGAGCACCGCCTGTAGATAAAAGCAGTCACTTTGTGTCTGACTAGAGGTCTGGCTGTCCCCACATCCTGCTCTCAGCAGTGGCCAAGCACTGGGATGGATATGTGATGGCAGCTGGCCGTCGCAGTTCACATCCCAGGAAGGACAAGTTTACACTGGCTGAGCTGCAGCCAGGAGGGAAGGTGTTGGGGTCCTTTGCAGTGTTGGGCTCCTTCATGCCCCACTGTGGGCAGGGATGTACTGGGAAGGGGCAGGAAATGCAGTGGAAGATGTTATTTTGTTTAAAACACATGAGCTTTAGTTTAAAACTAATGAGAGATTCAAAACAAGCCTCCCCAAGGAGAGTAGATAGTTAAGGAGGTATTACTGCCAATGAAAGACCATGAGTGACATCCTGTCACTGCAAAATTCAGTGATAAATGGCCATCTCTTTGCCTATAAAAGCAATAAAGAGCACATGTTAGTGTGTGGCTAACAACCTGGTTCTCAAAACGTGCAGGGGGAAGCTTTTAAATACCTCATTTCTTCCATATAATTCAAGAAAACTGGTTTTCTTAGGTGTGTAAAAGTTTATGGGATTAAAGCTCAACACTTTATTGTATGGGATGTGTGTTAAATTGGTAGAACTGGGCATTTAATTTTACACTTACAGAAATCTGTTATGAAAGTGTAGGAGGACCGTGTGTCTCTAAAGGCAAAAGTGTTGTGAATACCACAATGCTGTGTAAAGATGAAAAAAGCTGCATATGAGTTGATTAGGGTTCCAGTTAAACATGAAGGTGACTATCTTGGTAAAGCTTACATGTCACAAGCATTGAAAGTTCAGTTTGGAAAAACACCTAAAGAAGATGAATATGTTTTCCAACCACTTAAGCTGACTGCAAACCCAAATTCTTGGGACTTTCTGTTTCCAAAAGTGCTGAGCATACCATTAGGACCAGCTCTTTCTTTATTTTGGCTCTGATCTTGTGTATTTTTCCAACAGCAGAAAATACTGGAAATCAAATGGAAATTAAAAGCTGAAGGTGGGAGCTTTTTGAAAAATAGAACCCAAACCCAAAGGTCTTTTTTAGTTTTGGATGAAGACTTAAGCTTGGCATTTTGAATGCTCTCAGTTTCTAAGCTCCTTTCCTATGCTGTCACATTGTATTGCTCTCATTATGAAATTAGGGAAGATTTACAGGGAAGTAGTTTATAGGTTTTGTGGCTGGGAGACATTTTCTCACATGGTGAGAAAAATGGAGACGAATTGGAGATAGACAGTGGAAGCAGTGTTTCTGGTAGCAATTAGAAAGAGATATTAGTGGATATGGAGAAATTCTCTATGAAAGAAACGATAAAAAACAGTGTATGGTAATGATTTGCACAATCATATGCTTATTTGGAAATAACTGGGTGGTGATTACACAAGTTCTTTATTTCTGTTTTGATAATACTTCTCAATGAGAGTATAGGGAATGGCATCATTTAGAAAAATAAGTGCCCAGTTGTGATATAGACATAATGTCAAGTCCCTCCATGCTGCCTGGTTCAGGAAATGTCAGTCATTAGAGAACTTGGTGAACATGAAGCACAAGGACATTCCTGTCTGTAATTTTGTGACATAGACAGTGTTTCACAGCAGCCCCTCATACCTACAGCATCATGCCCAAAGCAGATGGACAGCAACATGGCCAGCTCAGTTGCCTTGGCATTGCCTGACCAGTTAATAAGTTTTAGCCTTGCTTTTGTCTATTGCAAATTAGGGACACCTATAAAATTACCAGGTTCTTCTCCAGTATAAGCTTATAGCATAGCATGTAAAACTCCGAGCTGTGCAACCTGGGCCTTGGTGTCTGCCTGATTACAGGACTATCTTTGAATTTAGAGAATATGGCTACAGGAAAAAAGGCAGAGGCTGTGGCTGTGTGTTAACATATGTAAATAATGATTGCAAATATAACTCATGTACATGGCGTAAGAGCTGAACATTTCTTAAAAACGGGGATCAATCTAAATATTTTTTCTGCCCCGTCTTTGGCAAATAAATAAGGATTTCTCTGTCCTCCGATTTCCAAACTAGGTCTTACCCAACACTGGGAAAGGTTTGCTGTTATAACAATACTTACACAATGTTCTAATGTAGGTGCAGATTTATCAGCAAAGGGAGATTGCTTATACTGCTTGTACCAATTCCCTGAAGACAATAACACTGGCAACCTATCCTGTATCCATGTTTTTGTTACTATAATTAAGCTTGTGTTTGGATTTTTTTGGCATAGGAATGAGCACAAAATAACACAGCTTTAACTGATAATCTATACTGACATTTAAGCTTTGCCTTGCAGGAAAGTACCTCCTTGCCCTCCCACCTTGACTTTTTAATCTGAATTTCTTACAAATATAGAGAGAACTTCCACTGTTTTCTGACACTATTTTTGGTGGTGGGTGTTGACTTTTCTCATTTTGACCTTCAGTAAATGGGAAGAGAACAGAAGCTAGGTCTATAGGAACAGGGACAGGAAGGAGGCATAATGTTGCCTTATTCCTCTGTACTACCAGTCCTAACATTTTCTCTCTTTCTGCTGCTTATATCAGCTGTGATCAAGAGCAGAAACATGATTATTTCAATGGTTGTGAAGCAGAAGCAGAGGAGGCATATTCAGAGGCAGAAATATTTCAGAATAAAGAAAAAGAAACTTAAGGATACTTAAACTTTTGAGTAAATAACTTCTCAGCTTTTTGTTACCAAGTTTATATTTAGCCCAGGATACAGCTATTGCCTTGGAATGAACTATTAATTTATCTTTCTAATAATGTTTATTATATCAGTTCTAGGATTTTGCAATAAGGTGACAGAGAAAGTAGAAGGACTCCATCCAGCAAAGTCAGGACAGCATGTTCTCCTGTCCTTTAAGATCAAACATAGATTAGTCTCCTGCATTTGCTTCACCCCTCTATGTATATATGTAAAAACACAGGCTGGATTATTAAGTTTACCTTGTTCA
This sequence comes from Strix uralensis, assembly GCF_047716275.1. Taxonomy (NCBI): domain Eukaryota; kingdom Metazoa; phylum Chordata; class Aves; order Strigiformes; family Strigidae; genus Strix; species Strix uralensis. The sequence goes on from NC_133974.1 coordinate 57,206,754, forward strand.
GTCACTCTGGTGACACTGTTCCATATGTCAGCCTCCTAGGGTTCTGTAAAAGATAAGATTAGTAAGGAAATAAAGTTCAAGGGTCAGACCTCTGGTATACAACCAAAGCTGAAGGAAGTCCATTGAGGTGAAATTGCTTAAAACAGACATGTCAAGTAGCCATTTAAATTTCAGACCTTGGATTTATAGTGCAAATAGGCAGAGAGGAAAAACAAGCCAGGCAATGTGTCCCTAATTCAGATACCCCAGTGAATGAGTTCTTCTAAGAGACTTCTCAGCTTTCCAACTGCTGTGCTCTTGAGACATTGGTCTGACCTTCAGCCAGCATCCTTCTTTTGGGCTTTTTATCACTTGGACAATAGTTTTACCTTGCATAGAACTGGCTTGGGCAGGGTCCTTGCTCCTATCCTTATTGATAGCCCTCTCTAAAAGTTTGTGCTAATGCTATTACATTAAGGAGAAGTGAGGCTGCATTCTTCCCAAGGGAGAAACAGATGGCCTTGCAGCCTTTGCTTATGCATAACCTTTTGCAGAAGTAGAAGGAGTTGCAGGGATGATGCCCATGACTGCAACAGCTGTGGGAGCAATATGAGCTGTAGCTGTGTCCCTGGAATTAAAGGGAGCCACAGAGCTTGGGAGAGACAAAAATAATCGGGCACTCTGACTGGGACTACATTTAGCAGCTGCCATGCGCCACCTTTCACTTTGCTCCTGCTTACTTACCCCATGTGAGTTGCCTTTCTCTTGAGTAGCCGTGTAAAGTGCTTTGCCCATTGAATAGGTTTAACTTTAAGAACATAGTGAATATACAGATTTCTGAAGACTGTGTAGATTTTGAACTTTGAGAGCGTCTTCTTTTTGAAGCTCAGGAGCACAGACAGAACCAGCTCTTGTTGCTGGCAAGAGTCTCCTGTAATTCCTACTGGTTTAAAAGGAATTGAGGATCACAGGAGGCAAAGAGGAAAGAAATCCGGTCTTCCTTTCAGAGCTATACATCTCTAATTCCCTTTGATCTTTTGCTCAGCATTTGATTAAATGTTTGGATGTAGACTGGACTACCTAATCAGAGGCAGTTTGCAATAACTCTGTGCTGGTGCTATGTGCTTCAGTCTGCCTCTGTAATCTTGCAGACCAGGATACAAGGACTTGGTGGTATTATCATTCATAAACAAGAAGCTATTTAAGGTCAGTTTCACGCTTCTTTTAAGATTTTCAGAGGCATTTCTCCAGGTACAATAAATTCTCTATGGATTCATTGTACCGAAGAAACACTGTAAAAATAGTCTCTTAGCATTAATATTTACAGTTGTGGTTACAGGGGGAAAGTACCTTATACTCATTACTCAAGACTGATGTCAGCAGAGTGTTTCAGTTAGAGATGTACTTTAACCATAATCTCAGACCCAGATAACCTAGATCTGAACATCTCTCAAATGTCAGGATGTTTAAACCTACTGTGAGTTTCACAGTGAGCCTCCTTTTCATAATGAGTCAGACACTCAATTTAAAGATACTCCCATATATAAAAGTCCCAGATCTAACTCCCTGCCTTGCTGTTACTTCTACAGATTTAAATCTAGCTCTGATAATTGAGACTTAGGCTGCACCTATGCTGCTGAATTAAACAACGTCACAACATTCCCACGCACTTGCAGGAATAGTCCCTGGCACTCTTTTCACCAGAATAACTAGCATATTCTCAGTTTCCAGGCACAGCATGGGGCTTAGCACCCGCCAGGGACTGTACTTGCTATGGCAGTTTGGATGACCCTGTTTTGGAGGCTAAGACAACTTAGTAAAGAGACATGGCCACATTGTGCCAGTTGATCTCAGAGCCAGAAACAGGCCCTGGCATGTTTCCTTTTCTAGTATAGATATAGATATAGCCTGAGGGTTTTCATCTTTGGCTCTGTGATTTGTTAGGAAATGTTTTCCTTCAGATAAGACAGCAAGATAAATCACTTTATCTGATTGTTTATGGCTTGCAACTGGGTAGAAGCTAAAGATCTCATGATACTTTTTAACAGAAAACCAGGAAGAGCCCACATGTCCCAGGTTATGTTTTCTTTCTCTGTTGGTATTACTTGAAATGTGAACTAATTTTCTTTAATCATAGTGCTGTTACTGTTTGGTTCTCTACATTTCAGGGTGATTTGCCATACTGGAAGGATGACAGGGCAATGAAAAATTCTGTTTGATTCTTTTTTGTTCAATTCTGTGCCCACTGTTTGTTGTTTTCATAGAATACTTAATTCCAAAATGAATATAACTATTTTTCTGAATGTTCTCATGAAAGATCTGTTCTTTATGTTCAATACCCACTGATGTTAAGCAAGAGATGAAGATAGTTTCTCTCTCATAAAGAGATACTGTTGAAACACTGGAAGAGATATCTGTATCTGTACCTCTGAGGAATCACAGGGCCAGGCAGAAAGTTTTACTATTTATGGTGATGAAGTGGGGCAGGCAAATTGAAATTAGTCTTCAGTATTCCACTGCAAATTCAGGTTGTTTTATGTAATATCATATGGATATTTGGAGAGCCATGTCAATCCCAGCAACCTGGGGGGAGCTCAGGACCATCTGCCTGGAGGCACTGGAGGGGTTTGTCCGTGTTGCTGGAAGCTGATGAGGGACGAGCCAGGGGCATGACGCTTTGGTCTAGTTCATTCCACAGTGGAGGGAGAGCTGTGGCAAGCTGATGTGAGCTCAAGGTACGACTCATGTCTAGGAGAATCTCAGTTTATCAGATTACAGGGCCCCCTTCTCCATAGTTACAATAGTGCCAATCTGAAATTTCAGGACATTTATACTAGTGAGTGCAGGGAAAAACCTGGCCCATTACAAACAGAAAAGCTTTGAGTCATGTAGCTGATTGCTCTGTCAATGCAAGGTTATAGCTCTTGAACATCAGTCCTGAGCAGATTAAGTGGCTCAAATAAAAGGGCTTCTACCCCTTCCCTTTGGCGGACTTTCCACTGTTAAAAGTAACTTCCGCTGGATCTTTTAAAAAATTTAACTTGATTTTCTTATCCGCCCTTGTGTTATCCTCCATAACTCTTTCTGCACCATGCCCTCCAAAAAGGAGACAATGGATCCCAAACCAGCCACATTTCAAACCTGGACTCAGTACAAGATCTGGATTTCACAGGTTAGTTTGAAGTGCTGGGATGCAATTGTGTCCTAACTGTGTCATCACTCATCTTGGCAACATGTAGTTAACTCTTTCTCATCTTCCTAATCTTTTTTAGGTCCTTATAATGTACAATGATAAGATAGAAAACAGGATGTTAGACCTGCTCAAGCAAGTTTAGTGGTATTTTAATTTGACTTTGTTTATAGGGGAAGAAAACACATTGGTTTAAATCATGAAATTAATGGGAATATTTACAGAAGTTTTCAAACTTGGATTCCACACATTCTCCCTTTTGTTCTGACAGTCTTCCTTCTCCTTTTAAGTGCATATTTCTGATTGGCAAGATAATAATAGACAAACCTCTCCTCAGCTGGCAAGGTAAGCAGGATGTTATCAGAGAAATGATCAGCTTAAAGTAACATGCAAGGATAATGGAAAGGCAGAGGTCTGCACTGCGGGTTAACAAGTCGTGCACCTGGAACATCAAGGAAGCCTTGTACTGAGCACTGCCAATCCCATTGCAGAGCTCAGAGCTTTAGTTTTCACCAGTGGTCTGATGACAGAAGATGGTGCTTGAGCAATCAAAGCACTTAACATTTCTTTTTTGAGAAATAGTCAATCTCTTTAAGTGTTGTGCTTAATTTGCTCAGTCTATTTTACAGTGTTTGCAGACTCCCAGTGGCAAGCCAGCGGCGATCCATGTTGAGCTCTGTATTGATAAAAGCATGGTAATGAGCTGTGGGTATCTGGGGGGTTTTATATACCCAACAGGTCTTGAAAAGCAGTCTTATATTAAATGTTAAATGCCGATTTTAAAAAAAGGTGTCAGTGGGCACCAAGTCTCTGGACGTTGGCATACATGATGCTTTCACCTACTGTCATTGTATGCTTGGGCACCTAGAGATGATTGATTTATTACCATGTTCATCGCTGTGGAAGGAGATCTTAGACATGTTTGTGATTTCAGTGTTGTATCCCTTTTGCCTTTCTGTAGGCTTGTCTGCACAGCTGAAAAAGTGTTTGTTTTTTTTTTTTTAAACTTGCACTCAAGTTATCCTAAGGTAAAAATCCAACCCAAACCAGCCCCTTTTCTTTCATCTCCAGAACAAACATGTAAGGTTACTTCTGTACCTCAGTGAGTTCCTCACATTCTGTATTTCCAACTAGGTTTCAGGCATCTGCAACTCCTCGCTTCTAAAACACTGTGATGTTTGACCAGCATCCCTCTTCATACAGAGCCATTTTAATTTAGCAATAGAGAAAAGCAATAGAGAAAGATTTTTGAAAGAGCCATGTGAATATTTTGTCTAATCTAATCTCACGCTTCATTGCGAGCAAAGCTAGATAAGCTTCTCTCAGAGCGGTAGAGCAGAACATGTTGCCAGCCACTGAGAAAGGGGTGTCTGTATGGGTGAGGGAGCCTGACTGACTCTCCCGGGCCTCTTTGAAAGACTCTGTGTCCTTCCGTCCTTTGCCCTCCAACTATGTTTCTAAATATTGTCTTGCTCAATTTACCCATGTGCTGGGCCCCCTTGTTGAATTGGCTTTGGTGCTGCCAGGGCCATAATGAACTGTATGAAAGAGGCTCTCCCTTTTTATACTAGGCTCTGCTAAATAAGACCCATGCACAGCCCATATGCAGCTCTGAATGCCATATGGCTAGTGATTAATGGACATCTTCCCCCAACATTATTTTTTCATCTCTGATTGAGTTGTCTCCCACTGCTGAAGCTTTCAGGTTGTTACGGAGGGAGGTCAGACATTCAGGAAAGTGTCCAACATGAGGCATGAAGCCCTGGTTTCAGTGTTTCACAAGACACACATACAGTTTTCAGGAACACCTCCCAAAACATTTGATGAGCCATACGACGTCAGTGTGGGTGGCTCTGGACTCCACTAACCTTATTTTGCAAAGTCACATGCTGAGAGTGTCCCTTAGATCATGACACTGGGTGAAAAGAGAGAGCAATTGGTTCATCTTTTCATCTGTCTTCTTTTGTTTGTTTGCTTTTACTCCTCTTCAGTGACATAAATTGATGGTCTCCAGCAGAAAGGTAATAGCATCAGGTAGTAGTAGTATCATCTGATGCTCCCAAATCCTTTGATTATCTGGCAGTAGTTTAAAGTGCAGCTTTACACTGAAAAATGATTCTAAAAATGGCACTGCAGGGTTCTGTGCCTATCATCTCTAAATTATTTCCATATCAAATGTCTTCTGTGAGCAATGAAAAAGACACTTAATTTTGTTCCTGCCTGTCAGCCCCTGTGAACATAACCTGGACTTCAAGTTCACATTGATTCTTTTCTTCTCCCATGTAATTGCCAGTAATGGAGTGCTCGACAGGCCAAATTAAGCCTTCAGTTATACCACAGCAAGTCTACTGTCTTTGAACTGGACCTCACTGCCACCTGTAAAGCCCTGTTTTCTGCAGTTTTGCTCAGGTGATTGGAACCTATTAAACAGCTCTGTTGATGCAGGACAACAGGAAATACAAATCATTTCCCTGTGTCTTTGCTGCTTTTGGTGTGTGAACAGAGGTGGGAAGCAGAATTTTTTTTTTCCTCTCTAAAGCAGAATGCACAGGGTGCAAGTCTGTGGGGGAAAATGTCCTAATTTTTTGTGTAGTATTTTTCACAGCAAAATTGTACTCTGCAGAAGAAGAATACGTCACATATGACACAGTCTTAAGTAATTTGCTTTGCTTTTTTTCATATTTTACATGCCGTTTTTGCTCAGTATGAACTACTCGGTCCTGTTTTTCCTATTGTTCTTTTGGACTCTTTTGTAGTCCCCCCTAATCTTGTCACAGAATATACACCGCATATGATGAATACATCCTCCCCTCTCTCTGTAGGTTGAAGAACATTTGCTGTTCAAAACTGTTCTGCACTTTATTTCTTTACTTGAAGTACTAAAATATGTTTTATACATATATACATACAACAGTGCATGTATTATAGATGTAATGAAAGTGTGCATACTGCAACATCTTTTTCCAATAGTTGTTTTCACAAACCAAATCTCCAGTATTCAGAAATTGTAAAACTGGTAGCAAATCCCAGCAGTAGTAAGTACTTCAGCAGTCAGAGAGAGAGATATGACAGGAAGTGCATGTAATTCAAAATAGTCTTTACTGGTAGATAGTTTGACCAGATTGTGGAGAATAAAGAATTTAAAACTCTTTAAAAATCAGGTAAACCCCCTTTTCAAAAAAAAGATTCAGTAGACCTTGTCTGGCTGCTGACTTTCCCCATTCAGGATGGCCAGCTAGATTAATATGTACTTTGCTAAATTGCCTGTACCTAAGGATGTGTGGAAGAAATAGCAAAATGCATCCTGAATTCTGGCCCCCAGAGAAGGCCACCACTATTGCATACAAGAAAGACAAATACAACATACAAGCATGAAAGAATAAATTAAGTAATTTCAGAAAATCATGCTTGCTTTGAATTCTAGAGGTTTAGTTTTGTGTGTTTCAAATAATCAGCTGCAGACCCTCCATGGTGGCCTCCGGACTGACTAACTTCCCAAGCACTTCTTTGAAGGTGGGTCCAGTCTCCCTTTTAACACGAGATCAATTCCTGGGTATATTTAGTAGCATTTCCTTTCAAGTAGGTCTCTGAGAAAGTGGCTGTTGGATACCACTGCCCAGTGTAAGGTGGGGAAGGGGACAGAAATTAATTGCCTTCTATTAAGGTCACTGTGTAGCTATGGGGCCCAAATTTGTACAGGGGCAATTTTATCATAGGAAATGTGCTGTATATTAGCTGAATAACTTGATACACAGAAACCCCACAAAGCATGGAGCTTGTCAAAAGGAATGCAGAGGAATGGTTTAGGCTTCATTCTGCAATGTGTTCGCAGAGGTGCAGGGGCTATGAGAGAAGAGGGATGTTAAATCTGCCAGGACATTGGCCACTGTTGTCTTCCTTACTCCTCCCAAGCACATGCCCATCACATCTGTGGTGATGGCAATAGCACAGGGATCTGTAAATCACATTTCAACTGTACAAACTGAATTGACAGAACTTCATTATATAAATGGCTGCTGAAAGACGTTGGTGATGGAAAGGAGTTCTGCCATACATGATATAACATTTTTTCTTATCACTGTTCTTCCAAAAGGAACAACAACAAAAAAAGCAAAAGGAAAACTGAAAGGGTCCATCCCCAAATTACTACATGAGATGGTGTGGAGTGCTGTAAAAATGTTTATGTTCTATGTCACTCCTCTGGCAAAGACTTACATAACTCACTGGTGGCTCCATCACTCATGAGCAAAGCACTCATCTCAAATGCATGGCCATAAAATCTTTATAGTGCCTTGCAAAGTGTGATGTGCTATAAAGTTTTTATAACCATGCATTTGGGATGACCACATTACATCATCACATATTTTCCCCATAAAGGTTTTGGCTTACTACTGCTCTAAGTCAACTAACCTTTACAGATGGTTCGTCAAATAGCTAAAAGATCCCTGCTTTGTTTTTTTGTTGTCAGCATGAATTTAATGTACTCCTTTTGTTTCATTAAGTCCCAGAGTTAGGCTGCAGGGGAAGTGGAATAGTGCAGTCAATACACGACTGGATTTGCTTTCTAGTTATATCAATCACATTGTCTCACTCCATTATTAAACATTTATGCTGTGGTAATGTTTGCATAGCACAGCTGATATACAAGCTCAGGCGCAGCAGCAGTGTGCATGAGGTGTGTATCATGGGATCTAGTTTGTATGCTGTCAGCCCTTGGGGAATCTATATCTCAGAGATTTCATTGTGTAAAGCACTAATATATACTAAAATAATATTTCCCGTCTCAATTTTTGTTTACTGTCAGTTTTTTTCTTGGCTAGTTTTCAGCCAGATGTGTTAGCGATTCTTCTCCTCTGTGACCTTCTGAGCCCAGGAATATGCAACGTGGAGTGAAAAAAGAAATGAAGGAGTCCTTCATTCATGTGTAGTATGAATTTACTTTGGCTTAACCAGTTATGGCACTGGACACTCTGACCATGTTTCAATACCTATAAGATACGAAACCTTGAAATACAACCACTTTTAGAGAATATCTTTAAAATCAAGATTAGTTTAAAGGCAAAATAGAGTTAGTGGTTTTTTTAACAAATAACACAGTTCCAGAATAAGCATAACTACAATGATAACATAAAGAGAGGAAGGCACGGAAATTTAGAACAAAACTGATGAAAAAAATATTTTCAGATTCAAGGCAGGTTATGTCAGGGGACAAAACAATCTCTGTATGAAAAATATTTGAACCAGTCTTCTGGTTTCAACTTTTACCTGTAGTTTAATGAATTATATTAGTTTAAATATTAGTGCTGACTGAGGAGACAGGGCTATAAATCAGTGCCAAAATGCATTAACTAAAAGGGGTAAAATAAAGTTCTAACCCATCATTCTACTATTTTCTTAGATTTTTAAAAATGATTATTTGTTTAAAACATTTTTTCTTGCTTATTAGTCCCCAGCTTTAGTCCCCTGTTATTTGTCAATTGGGTACACAAGCAATTGGTTACTCATTGTTTCTCCAGCACTCATTTAAAGCAGGTTTCAGCAGACTTTTAGAAGTCCTAGATTAACTAAAACTCGTGATTTTATGCTTGATGGTAATCAGTATGCAAGAAAAGGAAAATAATGTCTTCCATTGTCACCCATTCATTCATTGTCATCTGTTTCTGACAGCAGGCAGAATCTGACTGAGTTACTGCCATACGTTTTCAGCTGCTGAACAAATCAGAAAACTTTGACATTCTGCAGTGCTAACTTACATATGCAGATGGTGTCCGTGTAGTCTACTGGGTAGAATGCAGAGCAATGTATGTGTGCGTGATATATTAAATGATCACCACTCTCTCATGAGGAATAGGTCCAGTCATCAAGTAGGTAACATTTGGTTGTAATTGAATAAGTTATAGAAGCAAAAATTTGGGACTTAACTGATTTTAGGCGAGAGACTTGCAAACTTTCACAGAATTAGTAAAATGGAAGAGAAAGTCATCCTTTGCTGTATGTCTAGTGCTGTCTGGTGCTGAGGACTGCCTGTAATCGATGCTTGAGTCTTAATGAGTAGCCCCTCTGTATGTTTATTTATGCTTTCAAGCTACTGTTTATATGTGTCTAGTAATGGTGAAAAATGTCTTCCAGGTGCAGCATAATGTAAATGTGGAAGACAAAGCTCTGAGGGACAGAACTGAGTTTTGCAGCTGACAGCTGCACATGTGATGTCCCCTGCTGGAGTAGTTTAATACAGGCCACAACCAATTAATTACGTTTATCGTTTGTGGAGAACACTGCAAAGACTGTCAGGTGCAGTAAAAAAAGTAGTTTTAGAAAGGCATAGATGTAAATATGTATATTCCAGTCTTAAAATAGCTGTTACCTATATCATTAGTATCTTAAATTATCAGAATGAAAAAAATTATATGACCTCATGAGCTCTTTTGCATCTTCCTTCTTTTGACATTTATGTTGGCCCAAACAGTGAAAATAATTTGAGTGCAGTTCTTCCCTGGACAATGTTTGGATGAAAAGAGTGTTTTAGGTTCACTGTTTGTGTCAGTGAGTTCCAGATCAAATCTGATCCAATCTACACAGAAAATTTAAAGAGCTCTTAATCTGATGTAGGTTTATATTATTTATTTCCAGAGGAACATGACATTACACATCACTGTAAACTGAAGGACCTGAATGCTGAGCCTGGAAAAAAATAATTCATATGTGGAGTAATATTCTTCCTTTACCCATCATATTATTTTTTGCTTATCCATCAACATTCTTTAACAAGGAATTTTGCAGACAAAATGTCCTGATCATTTTGCTTTGACTTAGCTAACTGTGCTGGCTGCATTGAAAGGAAGAGGACACTCATTCTCCCACAGAGAGCTAGTTCTAATGTGATAAAAGAAGTTTAAATCAGTACAAACAGCACCCAATTTGCAGACTTTGCAAGCATCCAGCTGAGCAACTAAATCTCTAAACACGGGTAGATTTACGCCTCCTTTTAAACAATTTCCATCTATGCAGCTTGATCTAACGATAGGTACTATCTCTCAAATCATTTCAATGTCAACCTGTATATAAGAATTATGGGTTTGAGATTCACTCTAGGACTTTCCAAAACACTGAAAACAACCCCAGCGTGCTACATTTCCAGAACTGGCTGATTTGCCTGCCTGGAGTGCAGGGATGCAGCATGCGCAGGGAGCCACTGCACCACACAGGGACCTGGGACTTTTCTATCTGTGCCCGATCAAGGCAGAGAGCGGGGTGTGCCAGAGGCTGGCTCAAGCAGCTGATTGGGATATTGGCTGCTTTGTCAACAGTTGTTTCGGCCAAACTGTCTCCAATAGAGATCTGGCCTTGAACAGCTATTGTGGAACTGCTTCTTTCAATTAGCTCTCCAAAGGGATGCTTCATCCCACACTGAGAGCTCATTTGTGTGGTTTTAGAGCAGTCTAAACTGTCACTCCCCCAGCACTCTCCGTGTAGGAAAAGCCCAGAAATAGCCTAGAGAAGCTGTTGTGCCTATAATTCAAACCCAAACTTATTTCACTCTTAACTTCCAGCCCTGACAGTCTTCCTGCTTAATCAGATGAAAGATGGGACAAAGAAAATCCACTGTTCAGGTGTTTATATTGTTCTTATGGATTTAGAAGGCTCCATATGAAGTACAGTTTGAATCAATATAAAAACAGTGTATAAATATATAAATCTCCAAACTTGCAAACTCATCTGAATCTTTGTTTTATACTAACTTGTGGTCAGTCTCCAGGCTTGTTGTGGGCTACAGGGTCTAAGTCACAGAATCACAGAATCACAGAATCCTCTTGCTTTAAGCCAACTGAGCATTTTCCTCATTCCTATTATACGTTTTCTCCGTTCATGCTCCTTCCTGTGCCATGACTCCTCCTTTTGTTTTTTTTTAGCTGTTACCCTTGGAAGTCAGTTATAGTCAGGGAACTACCAACACTTTTCATCCACTCAGGTCTATGATGAACAGGATTGAAAAAATGTCCACTAGCAACTATATGCAATTTCCCACTTACTGTGCACTGCAATGCTTCACTCCTGCCACTGTGTAGACTCTAAATTAAACTAATTAATGTGGCTTAGGGTGATGTCTGTTTATCAAGCAGCAGTCACAGTTTGCTTCTCTTAGCTGTCTCCAGGAGTCTCTTCCTTCCAGGTAAGAGCCTCTCTGTTGCATGGAGGGCTCTTCTCTGTACTTTTTGTAGCTGGGGTTTGGTGAGAGGAAGGCAGTTTATTGTTCTTAGTGTGTCTGATGTAAACCTGCCTTAAGAATCTGGGAGGCCCTGGGCATAAAAGCAGTATGTAAGCAAAACCCCTCTCTTAGTGCTTGCTGGTTGCTAGGGCTCCATAAAACCTAGTTTCTTGGGGTTAATAGCCTAATAAATTAGATAGGCCAGTTCAGTTTCTTGAGAGCTATTGAACTGAAAGGCCTCCAGGCTCACGTTTTATTTGCACCTCTTTAGCTGTGGGTTTTTTTCAGGTATTTTTGAAAGAACCAGGAGCTAAATGTTCCCTTTTAGTTTTCTCTCATCTCCCAAATGAAAACTGTGTTTTCATTAACAATTATGTTTCCTTGACCTAGCCCTGTTGATAACAATTCCTCCTTCTGATTTTCACCTGGAGCTCTTTGTAAACTTTCTTGGGTTGCCTTGGATATCCTTTTTGCTTAACCTTTTAACAGTCTCCCCATTTTGGTTACCCTTTTCTCCATGGGAGTTCACTCCATTTATTTCTGCAGTTTGGAATATACAACAAAAATGTCTTGGAAAGTCACAAGGCATTGCGAAGCACTAGGATATTCTGCTTCATGTGGACTGTTTTCCTTGTCTGCATTCTGTTTTGAAGATCTGCAGGTTGAGGAATTAACCTGTCCGAAAAGTACTGTGCTCACCAATGCTTCCCCATAAACAGTAGCAACCTGATTAATCCATTTGGTTTCTTGAGGTTTTTGCATTACGTAAAAGCTTGTGATATATGGATTTTTGAGCATCCTGAAAATGAATATTTCCATTGCAAACCACTCTGACATTACTACACAAGTAGCAAACCAAGAAACTGCTTTCTGTAATCCCTTAAACATGGAAATGGATGCAAGAGCTGCCTTAGTTTGAGCAGCAAGGTTCAGGGAAGTGTGTAAGAGAAGTGCAAGCACAATGTGATAGTTCCCTAGATTATGCTTTAACATATTCCAGATCCTGGTCTTCCTGAATCACATCATGTCTTTGGCATTTTCTTCTTTGTCCAATCTCTCTCTAGGCTCATGTGAACTTACTAGCTTTGTTCATTCTGCTGCAAGGAATTCCCCATCTTTCCACTTTCACAGGGAGTGTTTCTGGCATGCTTACTTTTAATCTGCCACCAGTTCACCAGTTTGAGTGGGTGAACTCTGAGCATTTGTACCTTGTTCACTTCTTTACGTTTTCATAGATCTCTGTTGCAATACACCCTCAGCTGGACTCTGAATATAAGACTAGTAATTTCAGTGGTTCCTTGTAATGGGAACCACTCTGAAACTGGCTTCAGGCAACTTCTGTAATTGGCCTCATTGTTTTGCTTCTCTGCTATCTTTTCTCATGTCCTTTTTGATATGGGGAGGGGGACAAGAACAGCACACAGTATTCATGAAGAGATATATGTGGTAATGTACCAGGGCTAACCCTGGTAGGCAGCTCAGCCCCACAAAACCACTCGCTCACTTTCCCCAATTGGGATGGAGAAGAGAATCAGAAGGGTGAAAGTGAGAAAACTCATGGGTTGAGGTGAAGACAGTTTAATAGGTAAAGTAAAAGCTGTGCATAGAAGCAAAACAAAACAAGGAATTAATTCACCATTTCCCATTAGTAGGCAGGTGTTCAGCCATCTCCAGCAACACAGGGCTCCATCACATGTAATCATTACTTGGGAAGGCAAACACCACAACTCTGAATGTCCCCTTCTTCCTCCTTCTTCCCCCAGCTTTACATGCTGAGCATGATGCCATATGGTATGGAATATCCCTTTGGTCAGTTGGGATCTGCTGTCCCAGCTGTATCCCCTCCCAGCTTCTTGTGCACCCCCAGCCTACTTGCTGGTGGGGCAGCGTGAGAAACGGAAAGACCTTGACTCTGTGTAAGCGCTGCTCAACAATAGCTAAAAGATCTCTGTGTTATCAACATTGTTTTCATCAGTGATCCAAAATCCTAAACATAACATGATACCAGCTACTATGAAGAAAATTAACTAACTCTGCCCCAGCCAAAACCAGTACAGTTCTGTATTACTTTTCTCATAATTGTGAATGTTTGATTTGTTTATTTGGCTTCTGATCAGTATCACGCTGATGTTTTCTTTAATTGATTTATTATAAACTGAAGATCTCAATCTGGTTGATAGTCAGATCTGAGCCCTCTCCTGCAGACATAAAACAGATTGTTTTTCCCTATTTGCATCCTTCTACATTTGTCTGCATTGAATTTCACTGTCAGTGTTTCCTATAAGTTGTATTAAAACAACATGAACAGCTGTTAACTATTATCGCTGTATTTGTGTGTGCCTTTCCATATCAGAATCTATCTTTCTTGGTGGAACCTGCTTAATATCACATTGAATAAAGAGACCTGAAAACTGGAGAGTACTTAGATTAATTGTTCTGAGTTGCATAACAATAATAGTGTCATCCATGAGCAATTAAGGTGGGAGAAACTGTGGAAAAGAGTATCAGTACAAGAGCCATTATAGGAGAGTTGGAATGCTAGGAATATGGACTTGCCATAGGAGTACAGAGTATATGACCATGAAGTTTTCTGGAGATCTGGATGCCTTCTACCTTAACAGAAGAAAACATAACACTGTTTTTGTGTTGTGGATTTTTTTTTCACTTATTAAAAGCTGTCCACACTGCTTCATTCTGTGACTCAATGTAGATGTGAGGGTGGCTCGTTGCCTGTAGATGAGGGGTATTGCCATGAGGTGTTGAGGTTCTGTGACTAGCATACTTGAATGCATTGAGGCACGTTTTCAGGCTCTGCTAGTTAAACCAAACAAACTCTCCAGAAGCATGCACACCTGGGGAATTAGTGACCTCCTACTTTGTCAGGCAATAGCTCCTATAAACATTAAGATGTTAAAAACTGTGTCTGTCTGAGAATGCCTCTGATCATAGCAGAGTGGCATCTGGCCTTGGAAATGTGCACAATAAAATGGAGTTTGCATTACTGTAATGCTTGACACTGTACAGACTGACATGATTTGTTGGTCAGTTCTCAGAAGGAGATGCGGCAGATATTGTGCTCAGACCTACTTGTTAACCTATGTTTCTCATTGACGTGATACATGGTAAGTAGTTACAGCATAGCATCTTGGCACCTGTGATGCCATGTGGTCTTTCTACCTCACTCCACAGTCCTGTGATTTGGGAGTGCATGAGGATGAATGAAATATGCAGTGCTGTGGAGGATCTTTAAGCACAAGAACATGCAGTAGGCTAGTGAGTCTGAACAAAGAGGGAATGTGGTGTTGGAGCATATGTTTGACTTGTATGCAGTGCTGCCGATGTGCCTGCTTTCACATGACTATTCAGATAAAAATGATAAATAATTTGGTTTTAAAATGTTAGATTGCCTTAAACTAACAAAAGAGAAACAATCGCAGCTGTCAGGATAGTGTCTAATACTCTCGTGTCCAATCACTACTACACAAGAATAATCATAAAAGTATGTAATAAAGAGAATAAAAGCTGGCCACCTGTGGGTGCCATCTGGTGGTGAGTACTCTGATCCTGATCCAGCAAACCTTTTGAATGCATGGTTGTTTCTAAAGCATGAACACCCCTCCTAAATTTGTGGGTGCATTACTAAGTCTCACATGATGTGGTGGGCATGTTGGAAGAATGAATCCTAGTGTAGGTCCTCCAATATGGATTCTCTGAATATTTGCCCTTTGAATAAACTAAGGCTTGTAACAACCCGGAGGAGGATAGAGCATTTCTTGCTCATGGGAAGACTGAAGAACAAGGCAAGGAGCCCTATTGTAAAGTCTCAGCACACACAGGAGACATAGAAGTGCAGGGAATATGAACACTGAGCTATTTTCATTCTGGTACCTTTGCCACAAATACAAATTTCCGTTCTTGTAAAAACTCAAAATACAATTTGAAAGTGTTTGGGTTGAAATTACACATAGGTGTGCAAACGTAGCTATGCTCAGAGTTGGATTAGCTCAACATTGTGCCTGGGCTCATATGTCCATGAGCTCAGGCATGTACTATGACACAAAGTTGGGTGGAAGTGTTGATCTACTTGAAGGTAGCAAGGCTCTACAGAGGGATATGGACAGGCTGGATCGATGGGCTGACGCCAGCTGTATGAGGTTTAACCAGGCTGAGTGCTGGGTCTTGCACTTGGGTCACCACAACCCCATGCAATGCTACAGGCTTGGGGAGGAGTGGCTGGAAAGCTGCCTGGCAGAAAAGGACCTGGAGGTGTTGGTCACTAGGCAGGTGCATATGAGCCAGCAGAGTGCCCAGGTGGCCAAGAAGGCCAATAGCATCCTGTCTTGTATCAGAAACAGTGTGGTCAGCAGGACTAGGGAAGTGATTGTCCCCCTGTACTTGGCACTGGTGAGGCTGCACCTTGATACTGTGTTCAGTTTTGAGCCCCTCACTACAAGAAAGACATTGAGGTGTTGGAGAGCATCCAAAGAAGAGCAACAAAGCTGGTGAAGGGTCTAGAGCACAAGTCTTATACAGAACAGCTGATGGAACTGTGATTGTTTAGTCTGGAGGAAAGGAATCTCAGGGGAGACCTTGTCACTCTCTACAACTACCTGAAAGGAGTTTGTAACGTGGTGGGTGTCAGTCTCTCCTCCCAAGTAACAAGGGATAGGACAAGAGGAAATGGCTTCAAGTTGTGCCAGGTGAGTTTTAGAATGGGTATTGGGAAAAATTTCTTGACCGAAAGGGTTATCAAGCAGTGGAATGGGCTGCCCAGGGAAGTGGTGGAGTGACCATCCCTGGAGGTATTGAAAAGACATGTAGACGTGGTGCTTAGGGACATGGTTTAGTGGTGGACTTGGCAGTGTTAGGTTAACAGTTGGACTTAATGATCTTAAAGGTCTTTTCCAAACTATTCTAAACTATTCTGTGATTCTCTAGCAGGGACTCCTGGTTTTGGCCATAGGTAGCAGAGCTCAGGGCTCTCCTCACCTGTCTGTGGATGCCTGAAAGTCTAAAGAAATACCTAAATGCCTACATCTAACCCTCTCCCATCTGTGCTCAGTTAGTAAGGAATGGAGCTGATGAGAGATGCTGTTGCGTGTTGTTTCTCATCAGAATCCAGTCCAGGAGGGGCCCTGCTTTCATAAGGCTGCTCACAGACAGGGTGAGACACTATCCGCAGCTGTTTAAGATAACTTACTGACTTTGCCTGAAGCTACTGTGCCATCCCTTCTGCTGGAAAACGTTAGGGACAATAACCTCCATTGGAGAGACGGTAGCCCAGAGGCTGAGGAAGAGGGAAGGGCAGGGTGAGGGGCCATACCGACAGTTCACACAGCAATCTGGGAAGGGACTGTCTATCCGGAGTGGTCTGCAGGCTGCTTCCCACCTCCCTCATCCATTGCCTGCAAGCTCAAAGGCTGCTGTAAAGCGCTACCACAGAGGCTCTAATGAAGGCTTTAAGCAAGGTCTGAGATTTCTTAGCTCGCATAAACCAAGCAAAAAAATGGTGCAGTAAGATTAAAGCTGAGGAAAAGACTCAGAATTCTCTTTCTTTCTCTACCAATAAAACAAAGTTTTATCTTAATTTCAGCCCTACACGCATGAGTTTAGTATTCAGGCGAACAGTTCTCTTGAACTATATTATCTTGGTGCTGTTCAAAATCCCGTAAACCAGAAAGTACTAGATATCATTCCCCCACAGAATGCACAGTGGGGAATAAGCAAATAAAGTTGAAACAGATAAAGATCCGAGTATTGATCTCTGCTTGTGTTGCCTAATAGAGCGTAACTCCAAAGGAATATTGTAGTCACTGATGGAGGAGAAATCGAAATAATCTGGCTATCACTTTACATGTCTCTGTATTAGAAAGGTCACTTAGGCTAAAGAGTGCTAGGGATTTACCCAAAGTAACAACAGATTTTCATGCGGCATATAGATTTACAGCAGCCTCCAGGAACATGCTATAGGAAGCACTTCAGTCCCCTTAGCAGTGACTTCAAATGGGCTAGCACAGCTGCAGTTTTGTTGTGAACTCGGGGCAGTTCCCCTATGCATCTCTGCCTTCCTGAAATGTGTGTTATCTCACAGCTGCCAGGTGTGGGGTGTCCCCCCAAATGATCATGCTGAAGTTAACACCAGGGTTTTCCTGATTATTTTTAGTGTGAAATTAGTATCAGAGGCCACATGTGAAAGGCAGTATTTTTCTAGTGTGACCATTTCACTGTATTTTCAAAAGTTTATTTGAAATAGTTTGGGAAGGCCACCTTTATTATGTAATTAATTCATGGTAATTCCTGGAGTTGCAACTGTATCTGAGAAATAAGAATAGAAACAACATCTTCTGACTCAGCAATGATGATTATCACTCTCATGGAAAAAAGGGTTTTATTACAGCTTTACTTCTGCTCAAATCACAGAACCTGTAGTTATAGGAAGGCAAAATGGATTCCATCTGGCTCATACATTATCAACAATTGTTAACAGAGCTTCAGTTACAAGGACAAATTTCCAAGGCAGAAATGAAGACCTTGAGGACAAATGCAGTTTCATACCTGTAATTTAGAGTGCAGTTTGGCTCACAAAATCTTTGCAATGTGCAATAAATGGGAGCCTTGCCTGACTTTCAGATCAACATTCAGTTGAAGTTTTCAGAGCCAGCAGCTAGGAAAAAAATAATTTTGTGCTTGTAAACTGAAAAAGTTCTTATCTGAAAGCCGTCTGGACACTTTGAATACATAGTAGCATGATGCAGTTACTTTTCACTGTGCACAAACATCACCCTCATGGTTTACATTATTCATGCAAACAAGATGCTGTAAATGCTGTCTCCTCCAGAGCCTCTTAAAGAGGAGGCTTCAGTTGTGCCTTGGAAATCCTGCAGGCTCTCCTCTTGGATTTGATTTGCAAGGAAATACTATGTCTGCCTTGGTGTTTCACCGAGTGAAGACATATTCCTACAGCCACTTGTAAGAGCCCTGTTGAAGGCACAGGAAATCTGTGTGGGCATGGAGTACTACCTACATGTATTGGAGCAGCATTCCAGGACCTAAAAATATGTTCAACCTTACAGTCACAGAGGCTATCTGCAGAATGGCAATGAATGCCATCTCAGCTTGAGAGGTTTGTGAGAAAAAGTCACATGTTTTATAAACTGAAACATGTAACAAGTGCAGCATGTTGCAGGCATAGGTGGTTGGTGTGCTACAAGCTGATCATACTGAATTCCTATATATTTATTAATCTGTAATTCACTTAAAGCACTGGAGTGATATCCCTGTTTTGAAAACTGCACTATCTAAATTGATTGTGTGGTCAGAGGGCAGGAGGGGAAGGAGATGGAGTCAACAGGCGGAGGTTAAGGATGATTAAGTTGGAAGGCAGGAATAAATTCCAATACCAACTCTCAAAGTCCTTTATCAGGAAAATCCTTCTTTCCTGTCCTCTCACTTTTTTTTTTTTTTTTTAATTCATTCATTTTTCTGGGCCAATAGCAACACTATAATCCTGTCACTTGCTGTAGAATTTAGCAGTCCTATAATCTCTGAAATAGCTTCACACCAAGAACTGTGGTCATGGTACCTCCCTCTTAGTATTTTTCTGAATGAGATAAAGCAGTGGGCCTTTAAGTGATTACTGAAAAAATATTAGTGCTACTGACTGACCAGGGACCTGAGGAAACACTTTACCAAAAACTTAACTGTAAACTTCTGTTTAACCCCCACAGTTTTAACATGCTTTAAACTAGGAGTGCACTGAGTGTTTCCCTGCTTCTGGCTCTATGGAGCAGCCTGTTGCTCCAGTAGCCCTTTTTTCACTTCTCACAGCTGACATGCACTGCGAGAAAGTGAAGTCTATTTTTTTCCTAAACTGATATTGAAACATAGGTTATGGAATAACCAACTTTTAAATTGTATTTCATACACCATTGACTAGAAATTCTCATGGCTTCATTGCAATGCAGATCTCTTTTATTAAAAGGCATTCTTTCAGTCCCAGTGTGAGATCCTTCCGTATTGTGAGTTATTATACACTAAATGTGTGTGCTAATCCAAATGAAACTAACTTCCCTTGAGTATTTTTATAGCCTACAGTCAGTTGAATCTGGGCAGAAGCTACAGAACCTAGATTAATGTACCACTCTGTTTTGACTGATATAAATAATTTACTTACTCTGCTTCAAAACAAAAATATTTATCCCTAAAGATGGACTGGAAAGCTTTTAATGAAGCTGGTAGTTTTTCTTCTAGTTTCCATTTAAAAAATAAATAAATGGTATTTTTGTGAACATTCACTTATGGTCTGTGAAATGATGGTACACTTTTGTCCCTTACACAGTGTAAGGGACAAAAGATTTCTGTAATTTCAGTTTCTGTGATTTCAGTTAAGATTTCTGTACCTAATTGAAGTCACTAAAATGTTATGGGCATTAAATTTGTGTTAATGAGGTGCTCATGAATGCAAAGAACAATAGCCTGTCACTTCTTCATGAACCGATCTGACAATTTTGCTGTGCTTGGGGTATGAAACAAAAAAGCTATAGAGATGTTGTCATTAGTAAGATTTATAGCAGCAAAGGCTATGGTGACATAGACCCGTTAAGATTACAATTAGATGTAAAAGATCATCCAAAAGTGTACAATTGCAGGCAATTTATCTAATCAAATATGTGGAAGTGACATTTTTCAGAGACATGCTGGGGAAAAGAAATCCTGTTCTCTTGTGGTGTCATTTACATATGGTGCTAGTGGTATTGGTGCTGCTTCCATAGATATAAATATACTTTGTTTCTCTGTAGCATATTATTTCTCCCCTGTGGTTTTTTTCACCTTTATCCTATAAATAAAATGACTGTGTGTATGTTAAGTGTGTGAGAATGTTTATTCTGTCACTTACGTTTCAAGATGTTTTAGTCTCATTCTTGCCTAGAGTCCTTGACCATGTAAGAGAGTTCTTATTCAACAAAATATTTTTTAAGAATAGTTCTACAGAATGTTTTTTATCTTGCTTTTGTTCATAAGGGATGCTTTATGACCAGAATTATGGATTCTTGCATGCTGAGTGACAGTCCACTTCCCTGACAGCTTTTCAGAAAGGAAATACATTTTACACCCTAGATGTAGCCCAATCTGAGCATCTAATTGTCACTAAATATTGAATATTGAAATAGTTATTGCAATCCAAGAAGATTAATTGCTTCTGTGAGTAAACAACTAAAATAACTAAGCTCATGTTAGAAAAAATCATGGGGATTATCTTTGTTGTGCTTCAGGGCATAGACTAATCAGTTGGGGGGAAAAATACCATTCAGTGACACATTGAATCATAATTGGTCCCACTTTGTGTAGTTTTTTTCCCCCGAAACACTCAGTAATGGCCAATACTGGAAACAATAGTCTATTTAAACTACTGATTTATTCTGATGCTTTTATGCATTTTTTACATGAACTCTATTTAAAGGGGCAAATTTTCATCAAGATGATGTTGCACGAAGACTGTTTATGTGTCCTCTTGTACAATTCTTCACTACGTGTATATCAGAAAACTATGGATTTACAAATATTGTTTTTGAAATAGCTTTTCTAATAAATAGTTCTATGGATTTATGTTCTTTTTAGATGAAAATAGGAGAAAAATAAAAGCAGGCATTCTCTACCAAAATCCGAAGACTGTATAGTAAGTGACTGGAAAAGATAACACTGAATCATGTTCTAATTCAGCTTTAACTGTAGAGAGTAAAAGTTTTTCATTGTCTCATTGCCATTGCCTTCTGTGGCAAGGAAGGAATACGCAGGTACTGAAGATATTCCTGAGTGGAGTACTGCAGCCTGTGTTAAATGGGACACCAGACTGCTTTTGCATTTTTAAACTATGAAAGTGTGAAAAATTAATTCACATTCCACTCAAAACTGGGAAAATGAAGATGTGCAGGTCTGTTTTCTCACCCAGCAATAAATTTTGGGGACACCATCCATATTCTTTAGTCAAAGTGCTGTATAAGACTGCATAAAACTGCATCCCTTGAGGGTATAGATTACCCAAAATGAAGAAGTCTCTTGAGGCATCTACTAGGAGTTTTAGTTTTTGAGAGCTTAAAGTTATCTTAGAAAATGAGTGCAAATGTGATAAACTGTCATACATCTCCTTTGAGTTGCTCTATAATTCCTCCCATCTTTTCTTCAGACCTATTTTTTCCAAAGAGTTATACCAATATCTTTCGATTCCTTGTGTGGATGCCCATGCTTTTCCATAAGAGTGTCTTCTTTTTTGATTTCATTTAAACCCCTTTCCAAGTTGCGTAAGTTGTGAATAAAATCAGTTGGCTTTATTTCTGAAAAACTGCCTATAAAGTGTCATACTGCTATAACTGTTTGGCCTACATTCACCTCTTAGTTCTAGTTTACGTACAGACTTGCCAAAATAAGAGAAGTGTTGGAAATTTTGGCTGCTGGGAAATCTTTTAATCACAAAGCATCATATTTCAGAATTAAAGTTGTACTTGTAGCTCTGTGGACCCCACAGACAATGCAGGTAAGTTTTTTCTCATCTGCCATTAGCCATTTAAATGTTTGGAGATGAATGTTTCTTTTTTAACATTAACTGTGCAGAGGTTGTCTTGAGGTGGGGTTTTTTTTGTAGGCAGTGGAGGAAGACTGGGCACTTCCAGAGGGGTGCTTATCCCACTTATTTTCTGATTAGATGAATCACCCTTGGGAACAAACCTGCTTTGCCCTTTCTAAATTATAAAGGGACCGTTAGTGTCAACTGTATGCCTATGTTTTAGATTACAGAAGCATGATGAGAGGAATCTCACACACAGAGTCTATGTACTTCCTAAAGCACTCAGTAGGCATACTGAGTAGAACTTATTTACCTTAGGGTTAACACTACTTCAAGACTGCAATTTTAAACCAGGGTATTGGATTGCCTAAAAGGAAAGTCAATACAGTTAAAATTGTTCTCTTAAGGTATAACCTGTCCTCAGTGGAAAAGTATGGGAACCACAGACAACATAAACTGATACAGATCCTACTATTTCATCTCAAAATCTAACTTGGACATCTTGCTTTTACACCCTGTGTAGTAACATCCATTTGAAAAATGACTTTCTATTAAGTACAAGTACCTCTTTTGACAGTGATGATAGAGAGTGACCACCAACCTAAATATTTTTCTTCTGTCTACATTATTTTATGCTTCTTGATGTTACATATAATATTTGAGTGCTACAGAAAAGTGATGAGAGACGGATTCTTCTGGCATGCCCTCCTTCTGTTTTGTTCTTTAGTCCATATTTCTATTGCCTGTGTCATGCCTGGTATCACGGTCAGCTATATCCTATATCTCTACTGAACTCCCTGCAGCCCCAGGGGTTTCTCTGTATAAAGATCTACTTGCAGGATAGGAAGTCTAGGGCTCAAACTGCTGGGTTCTGTTTGATTTAGAAGGTGATGCTTGAACCCACTGTTATTAAATGTGACAGGGCCAGACAGAGCCTTAATCAGTTTCCCCACTTGTCTTCTTCCACAGTGATCAGTGAAAGAGAAAAAAAATTGATTGAAAACTGTGGTCATAAAACTCTTGGAAAGTGGCAAGATGAAATAGAGACTATGAGCAGTACATTAAATTTCTTTTAATTTGTGTTTTTGTGTGTAGGAATGATCAAACTTCAGGTCAACGATAGTCCTTTAGCATTATTTCCACTGCATGAGTAAAAAATAATATCAAAGTTATTGCCTTTAAATGTTCTGTATTATGAAATATAACCCGTTTAATATAAAGATAATTCATTAAGTAGTATATCCACATAAAAATGTTGTGCTTTGTAATACAGTTCTCTATCTGTCCAAGTTATTTACCTTATGAAATGAAGTGTCTGAATTTAGTAAAATGTTTTCTGTAAGAAAGTTCTCAATAACTTCCTGCCTAACTACACTGATTAGGCACATGTGAGAATTATGACTGGGAGGTAGGATTGTTTTTAACATAAACATATATGTAAGGGACATAGGTTGTATATTTGCAAAGAGCACAGCAATAAGACCAAGTGATGAAACATCAACCCACGTAAAGTTTGTATGAGAGTCAGTAGAGGATGATTTTTCTCATCTTTGGCCACTGTGCAGGTCAGGGTTGCTTCCTGTTAGACTAACTCATGAACTCGTATGCTTTCTTCTAGGAAGATACTTGGTAATCCCTAGCTGTCTGTCAGAGGAGGAAGCTTATAGCTCTTGGAAAAGGTTTCTGGCTTTCTCTGATTGTCTTTTCTGCACAAGTCTGTTCCAGACATGGCCACAGGTTGTTCTTTTTCTGTCTGGAGTATCCTAATTTTTGTTCTTGCATTCATTGTTGATTACAGTTCCTTCTTGGAGTACCTGAGTTGTAGACAGTGAATGGTCTGAGGAGATGATCTTACTGTCTCAGTGGCATTCAGTTGTGTGTATAGTATATGAATGGGATAGTGATATTGTTCTGGGTTTGAGTGAGTGGCATGGGTTTTTGATAGCAGTGGAGGGGACTACAGCTGTGGCCCCTTGTAAGAAGCTTCTCAAAGGTCCCCTGGCTCCAAGTCAGACCCACCTTTGCACCAAGGCTGAGCCAATTAGCTGCATCTCTGCGGTAATGTATTTAAGAAGCGGAACCTGGAAGGAGGAGTTGGAGTTGTGAGAAGTTGTGAGGAGAACATCTGTGTGATCACTGAGATCAGTGGAAGAAAGGAGGAGAAGAGCAGGAGGTGCACCAGAGCATAGACTCCCCTGTACCCTGTGGTGAGATTGCAGGGCTGACTCCCCTGCCACCCATGGGGGTCACTGGTGGAGCAGATGCTGATTTGTGGCCTGTGGAGGATCCCATGCCAACCCAGGTGGCTGTGCCCAAGGAAGGCGGGGATCCTGTGGGAAGAAGGCCCCGCTGTTGTAGTTTGGCACTGGGAGGATTGCAACATGTGGGGGTGACCCACACACCCATGGGAGGGACTCATGTCTGAGTTGGTTTGTGGAGGGCTGTCTCCTGTGAGAGGGGGACCACACTGGGACAGGGGAGAAATTCCAGAAGTTCCCCCACCCCGAGGTGGAAGAGACGGCAGGACTGACTGCACGCCCCCCTCCCTGCCCCCTGCACTGCTAGGTGGGAGGTGGTAGAGAAATTGGGAACAAAGCTGAGCCTGGGAAGAAGGGAGGGGTGGGGGAAGATGTTTTCAAGATGTGGTAATGCTTCTCACGGTCCTACTCTGTCTGTTACGTGTTGTTGTTAGTGTTTGTATTAAAATTTATGTTATTTTTTTTTCTTCCCCTAATAAGTCTGTCTTTTCCCCATGACTGTAATGGATGACTCATCCCTCTCTGTCCTTATCTCGACTCCTGAACCTTTTGTTTTACTTTCTCTTTCTCAGCGCTGGAGGGGGGGAAGGGGGGCATAAGTGACTGCATGGTGTTCAATTGCCCTCTGAGCTCAAACCACCTAGCCTTTTGCTTTATTTTCTCCTTCTTGGTGCTGGGGGGGAAGAAAGGAGTGAGGGGCTGCGTTGTACTCAGTTGCTCTCTGATCTCAAACCACGACAGGTATTTATGTGCTTAGTCTTAATTCTCATTCTGCATTTGACTTGTGCCTCTCTGTCCATAAATGCTTCCCTGCCAGATTTATTGACACACTCCCTGAGCAGCTTCCAGCACCTGTGGTAAGACAAGACCATTAACAATGCTGTGGTTGGGATGTTTGGTCATGAGCACACAGTCCTGAATCTCAATAATGAACCGAACTGCAAGAGAACAGCTTAAAATAGACGGTAACACTTGTCACAGGAAGGAGCAATTTTAAGAGTGGTATAAACCCACTTTTGCCTATTTCTCCAAACTTTTCTGGGCCAGAAGATCATTAAGTGGGTGAAATTCCCAGCAGGAGTTACTTCCAGAACCGAATGGTGCTTGGCTTGAGTTAGGTTCTATTTTAGGAGTTACAATTTAATTTTCTTCTGAGCCTTTTTTAGACCTGTGGCACTAAGGAAGTGCAGCAATACAGGTGGAAAGGTGCAAAAGGTATTGGTGTCTGGGGGCATGGCAGTCTAATTGACACCTAGAGTGACCTGTAAAATTCTCTTGAGGTTTTGGCACTCATGAGTAATATAAGCCATTTCAAAACCAAGCCTCCCAATTCTTTTGTATGCATCATGGGTCTTTATTTTTTATGCTTAGCTTCTGTCATTTCACTGAGCAATTAATCTCTTCTTCTTCCTGAAAGGTTTTGATGCTGCTCATTGAATGGTTGTGTGTAAGAGAACTGAAAATAAGCATTTGTAATACAAACTTTTAAAGATCTTGGTCTTTGTTGTCTTTGCTCATTCTAAGCTAACAAGTTTTTATAAAAAAAACAATATCAAATTAATTTTTTTCTGAAGTGCAGTGTGCCAGCAAGTATAGTCCATTTTGGTAGTTGGCATATTTTAATATGTCCGCCAGGTGTAACTCAGATATTTAGTATCCTTTGAGTGCTTCTGTCAGATTGTCTTAGCAGCAGCATCTCATCTCACCTCAAATTGGAAAGGCTCCTCCATGGAAATGTGAAAAGGCTGGAAGACTGATGCTTAAAATAAAGAAGATAGAACAATCTTTTTGTAATGATTGCAGTGCCCATCAGTGCTGAGTGAATGAGAGCAGCATTACTAACAGCAGCACTGAAAGTTTGCTCTAAGGATGCAGTTCATGGCAGGCAACTGGGTGACTCTGCAGATGGATAATACAAGGTTAGGCACACTTGTTGGCTGCTTCTCCCCACGTCTCTTTTTTTCGTCATATGGATAATCTTTTTCATAGCTTTCCTGAGAATAATTCAGCTAAACTTGTGCCATGCCTGAGGCAGAATGGAGCTCCAGTAAAGCATGTGTAATGCAATGGTGAAATCAAGTAATTTCTCTTTTATGCCATAATAAAAGTTAAGCAACTGGGCAGGAAACAGGCAAAGAAACTTTACTGGTAATTATGGCTATTTTTCCCAGTTTTAATTTTGGGGAGGGGGTTAGCTAATGTTTACAATTCAGCAGTTATTACATTCTTATCTGTACTGATAATAGCTGCCTACTGTAACAAATGCAGCAGGAAGATGCCTCTCTTTGACTTCAAACTTGCTTAGCTGCAGCTGAGCTATATTATAGTGTCAGTGTCAGGTCTTAAAAAGGGAGTGTCTCTGATCTCCTTTAAAAAGTCTTTTGTTTTTGTTCTTTGAGGAAGATGATCACAGTGTTGTGTCAGTGGTTTGGCTTTTGTTTAAAGCTTAGCTGTGCAAAACAAAGCTTTAGTCAGGCACAGCCTCAGTGACAGAAGATGATGATGATGTCCCTGATTAAGGTTTATAAATATTAGTCTTAAAAAACTTAATAATCATGATGTCCTTAGCTAATGCCAAAGACAAAACCCATGTCTGTGCACTTTCAAATGAAATAGAGTAAAACAACTAAGCTACTTCAGCAATTACTTAAAGAAAAACAAAGTCTGAAACATTCAGTCAATTTTTATGTAGTAACTCATACTTTCTCATGTTTTTGTCTTGCACGATCTATCCTCTATACAGATATACTAATCAGTGATAGAAGGAGAGTGAGTGTCAGCTAGAAATTGGAGAGTGGTGAAGGACAAGCACGGGTTTAAAACTACCACTGCCATAACAATCTCATGTGTAAGCATTTCAGGGTTCATGAGCACAGTGAATGTGTGGTCTGTACTGTTCAGATGGACTTGGCAGGGTTGCTCTAAAATTGTTCTTAGCTCACCTGGGTGCCCATGGACTGAGTGCAGGATGAAGTAGAGGAGCTGTGGATATTTCATTTGAAAATGTAGCAGCTGAGAAGAAAGAGTAGTGGTGCTCTTCTAAATAAAACCTTTTATCCCTGGAAGTGGGAGATGTGGGTCAATTTCTTTCTCAGCCAGGCAGTGTTCCATGAGCAGTGGGGGTGCCATGAGCAGTGGGGGTGGGGTGGCCATGGGAGAGTTCCCCCAAAGTTGTGTTGCTCTTACTGGTTTCTATCTTTTCTGTTTAAGTGCAAAATGAAGCCCAACATGGCTGGCATTTGTGTTGGGATTTATGCAGCCATGTTTGCAAGATCCATGATGCAAGGCAGACCAAGCACAGGGAGCATGTATCAGCTGGTGGAGGTGAGAGGAGTATGTGTAGATCCTGCTCCCACTGTTGCTTCACACTTTATCAGTGACTAGTGCATGGGCTGACCTGGGATATGACATACACATATGCACAGAACTGCCTCCTTACTGCCATTACTCTTTTTTCTCCTTCCAAGGCAGTGAAGAGTGAGGTAGTGATCACTCACACAGTGAGGTAGAAACAGCTCAGAGCAGAAGGCTGGCCCTGGGCAGAGGTGCCCTGAGCCCCTGGGGACATGTCCCTCCAGTGCCAGGGCATGACCAGCTCAGTGGGAATGTGAGCACGACAAATGTTCATGGTGGCTGGTAGGTTGCTAGTGGTGAGACTCATCCTGAGTCTCAGTCCTCCAAAAGATTTCTGATACTGAAAGAGCTTTTGAACCTCTTTGTAGCAGTAATTATATTTTAGTAAGGAAACTGGCTCTTGGACTACATGTCCTTCTCTTCTCAGTCATGTAACTCGTGCCCCTCTCTTTGAATTAACATAGGTTTTTTTTGTAATAGTTATAAAAATTGCTTACAAGGAAAACAAACATTAGGAAGAAAAGATTGATAATGTGAGTCATCTGTGCTCATATATTTGTGTACTTACATATATGGTCCAGTATATAGGATTTTAGTCATTTGATTTGATGAGCATAGCTTTCAAGAACACAGTTAATACTACGATGTATGCAAGCAATGGGAGCAAAATTTTGGCTGATCACATTTGTCATGTTATGTAATGAAATTTCCTGTTCTTCTAAAGACCTTATTATCTGCATCAGCATTAAGGATGTGTAACATTACTACTTAATGCTTGTAATGTTTGTCGCCCAGGGGTCCCAGTCGAGATTGGGACCCCACTCTTCTAAGTGCTATATAAACATGCACAGTTTAAGGAAAGATGTGACCTGAAAAGAGAAACACAGGAGATAATAAAATAAATCTGTTTTGAGATTATACACATTTGTACTGTTTAACTGTTGTCATAAGTTGGTAGATGGCCTCATTTGTGCCTCAAGCCATCATTAATTATCTGGCTCTTTTTTTTATAAGCAGAACAGCAAAGATGGATTTTGAGCAGTGATTTGGATTTAAAAAAGATATATGTATTTATTTTGATTAGGGAATCCAGTGTTGAAGTAGCTTCTGGGTGGGAAGCTCAGACACTCTGGAACATCTGGTAGCATGATCTGATTCTGGTAGAACAGGAAAGCAAGGGAGAAGCATGTCAAGACACAAGAGTCAAGCATCCAGTGGTAATACCAATTAGATTTACTGAAACACTGAGACTCAGCGGAAGGTTTAAGGGATAAATTCCAGTGTGTTATTAGAATCACAGAATCATAGAATGGTTTGGGTTGAAAGGGACCTTTAAAGGTCATCTAGCCAAACCCCCCTGCAATGAGCAGGTACATCTTCAACTAGATCAGGTTTCTCAGAGCCCTGTCCAACCTGGTCTTGAATGTTTCCAGGGATGGGGTATCCACAACCTCAATTGGGAAGATGGGTTAGAAAAATTGCTTTGAAAGATGAAATTTTCCCTTGGTTGAAGAGATATTGCACAACACATACAGATGTCTCCCAGAGGAGTGGATGAGAGAGAAGGGCTGACAAGTCTGCTATCACTGTGTTACTGCATGTCTGGTAGGAGTGAAGACCCACTGATGCAGCCTGCAGGAGCAGCAGTAAGAGTGACAGGGAGTGTTATGTTCAATTTTTAGCAGTGTCATATAATGTGGGGAGCACTGAGATTTCTGCTTTGGTTGCTTGTAGTTGATGATGAATCATCCAAGATAAGGAGTGCAGCAAGTAGGTGGATACAAAATGGCAAGGAATGGTGATGGTCAGAAACAAAGCCATTGGAATGCTTGAGAGCTGGTATTGTATCAAAAGGAAAAATTATAGTTACTTTCAGTTCAACTGCAGATAAACCCACTAGATTATCAATACCATTTAAAAATAATTTTGTTTTTTCTTCTAATACTCCAAGCGCAAACCAGCTAATTAAGTCTGGGAGGTTATTTTGTTGCTTGATATCAAAACTTTTAAATGCTTTATTTGGTTAAATTCTGGATATGAAAGTACCTGCAGACCCATATTGACTGAAAATAAGGACTACAAACTTGAGTGCAGAATTTGGGAAGTTTTTGTAAGAGTGCTTGTCACTACAATAACTACTATCACAAAAAGACGGTGGTTGTTTTGTCAGTGTGACTTGATTTTCAGTGCTAACACACTCTGCAATTTAATTTCACTGTTTCCTGCCAGCAACAGAGACTAGTTAATTTTTTATTTTGTTCTATCTTTCCTTCTGGCTACAAATACATCTCAGAGGGGCTGCCAAAGTTTAAATGATCATGGTGTTGATCAGTGATTTCTTATTTATGGATGGCTTTTCTTTTCCATTTGTCTATTCATTTCATTTAACGAATTTGGTTTTGTGACTCATTTGTTCATTTGTCTCAGAGACAGGAGCATAAATAAGGGGAGAAAACAAAACTCAGCTCTTTGAAACGGAAATCCGTGGAGTATCTTTCTGGATATGTGGGAGAGAGGCTGAGATACAAGGACACCAAATCTCATCAGTCTCTCTTAGTTGTTCCAACTAAAGAAATAAGGGTGACATACAGAACTTTTAGTAGAAGACACTCTTCTGTACATTTTAACATTTAATAAGGCTGCATCAGTCTGAGACAGAAAAAAGAATTTTGCTATAAAATCTACAATATTGTTGAAAACCAAGATTAGAAGTAATGATGCAGAGATCCACTGGTGATACAAGAGTTCTACTATGACTAAACTACTAATTCTTCCTTTACCTGATCTGCAGCACCTGGCAGAGTCAATAATTGGTGTTCTGTACAGAAATAATAACTTTTTCTGGAAAAAATTAGGAATGTCATCTTCTGTTATTTTATATGAGGAAGCAAAGAACATGTCTCACAGTGATGGTGTGTGAGGAGTCAATATGTTAGAAATATTAATAATGAAAAATGTACAAATGTAGTGCTCTATCAGTATCAGTTCATACTGATATAACTCAGTTATCTTTAGGAGTTTAATATATGGGAATGAAATTGAAAAGACAATATTTTTTTTGCATTTTTAAAATATTATTTGAAGTATTATCTGAAATATGCTTATGAAAATTAGATTCATAAAGAAGTCCCTTCACTGTTTAAAATGCTGAGGAGATTTAACTCCTCTTGAGCCCTGGAGGTTAATATAAAGGATTTATTTGGACTTTCAAAGGCCTTTGACATAGTGGCTCATAAAGTTGTTAAAAAGCTACTCACCTGAAGTGCCATCATGGATTACAAATTAAAGTCAAATGAAGATTAAAAGATTTATTTTCAAGAAGAAGAATGTTATCAATTGTTTGTTCTGGGTGTCTCTGAGGACAAATCAGAAGTGACCAAAAATAAAATATAAAACATGGTTTTGTTAAAAAAGTAGTACAGAGAATGCAAGTGATAGTAATGCAGTATCTTCCATTACTGATCATACTGTGTTTGGCTCTAGTAGCCTCATTTTTGTAAATAAATATGAATGTGAAAAGGTAAGGAGGTGATAAGAGGTAGGTGATAAGCTTTATGAGAGAAGACTGTATTTTCTTCTTGTGGTTTAGACATTTAAAACAAGTAAGATATGTTCTTCTTTTAGTTTAGAAAGGAAACAGACAATGTGGTAGAAATAACATGGTAGAAGCATGCCCAGTAATGGACACAGGGGAGATCAATTTGTAGCTCAAAATGAAAATACAGGTGGGATTCACTGCTGTAAGTCATCCATTGCTAAACAAAATGAACAAAATCCTTGTCTTCCTGGATATGTCTGTAAATAAGCAGTGTTGTGAAGCTTTTCTCTTTTACTTCCTCCACAAGGAGGGAGCTCTTTCCAAACCTGATATTGCTGAAATATGTTTCAAGGTAGGGTGAACTTCTGCACCTTGTTTTCAGAACAGTCATTTAATCGGCCTTTAACTGTAGTTTTTGTTCATCTGATCACAGCAAATTCTGGCATATTTGCCCATACAGGATGTTTTGTTTCTCTGAAGCATCTGGTATTGGCCACAGCTTGTGGTAAGATCAATATTTCTCAGACTCAGCTGTGATGCTTTTGAGTCCGAAGTGGTGGTGGATTGGGGAGCTTGTGGTGCCTTATGAGTCAATAGTCAGCAAGAAGTCACTTGTTTGCAGCGTGGCAACATCTCAGCTCCTCCAGGATACAGGACCAACTGTGGTGACTGGCTGCACGTGTGCAGAGTAGCCAGCAACTGCAAATTGTACACCAAGTACTGGTGGACATGGATAGAAGGGCTGACCTGGTTTTACAAGAGGATCAAAATATTGGGAGTGAGCCAGAGAACTGAAGATTTGTGCTGAGGGGGGATGGTCAGAGAAAAAGGGGTGGACAGAGTAAAATCCAGGGGGAAAAGTTTTAGCGAAAAGGAGAAAGAGAACCACAGAGCTGAGGGAATATGCAGTCCTAAGGAAAGCAGCACAGGAAGGCAGGAGGACAGACAAGTAGAGCATCAGACACTTTCATGGTAGACAATTCACTTTCAGTGAATGCCTTGTTTCCTCAAACACTCTTCGCTTTCCTAGGACTTGCTGGCTGAGTGCTCTGGACACATGTTTGTGTAAGGTGAGGAGATGAAACGTGACCTAAGCTTCTGTTCAGATATACTTTAAAAGTGTTTAAAGCACTCAGACAGTTGGGTCTTAATTGATTCATCAATAACTTGTGGCTCATGCTTAGTTCAGTAGCAATCAGTAGTTCAAGGTCTAAATTTCAGACAAACTGTTCCTGAGATTAGTTCATGAACCATTATACTTTATTTTGTCTGTTACTCAAGAAGTCCCAAGTTCCAGCTTTTCTGAATAGCATCCTCAGTGTCACAAGCCTGTTTTTGAAATGTCTTATTTGCTTATTTGTATGGTGGGGCCTTCAGATACTTGTTCATCTTGTAGGTGTGAGTGAATCAAGTGAATAGCTGAATTGGTATATGCTGTCTCTGAGAAGTGTGTCTCACACTATTATTCATTTTGCAGTGATGACAACTTATGGTGCTCAAAACCTGCAGATTACAGGTGCACACCTTTTTAGTTGGCAAAGCAGCAGTATTTAATACATATGGACACTGCGGAGGACAATTAGACTGTAATACTCATTCTGATTCTTATATTGACAACTCAGTAATAACTTTGAAGGAGTGCTTCCTGTTTAACCTGGTGCCTACAAGCACTTAAGATGTAATTGTTGACATATTTTTGCTGTTGGTTGGTAGATATATCTGCATAGAAGATCTGTAGTTAAGGGGGAGGGAGAGGGACAGATTTTCTGAAGAGTTGATGTGATGACAGGTGAATAACTGCTCAATATCTTCCTTCTATTTCTTCAGCATGATGCTGAATCTTCCTGTAAAAGACTGTAGAAAAAGAACCTGCTAGGCCATCATTTCAAATTAAAAGTTTACCCTTGCAAAAATACAGAAGGCTGTTAAAATTGACAGAGACTATGGAAATCTTTTCTATTTGCATTAAACTTTTTATAATCCCCAATATCCTGAGCAAGGGCTTAATCTCTTTGTTTTGACTTTTGTTATAGGAAAAAATGGAAAGAAATTTTACTGGTATAAAACCCATAAAAATTCAGGCAGATGCATTGACTCCTGCAGTTGGAATGGAATGATAGCACAAGCTGGTATTCCCATGTGTGGAGGAACAAGGAGGGATATAAACTGACTACCTCATTAAGTGCAGCAAGTCCCTTGTGGTGCCTACAGCTCACAAGCAGTTAGTTCACTGCCATATCAGTGCTAACTTGATTTTAAAGATAGTGTGGATTATATGTGCTGTATAATCATAGCTCTGATCGTAGGGTAAACCTTCTAGTTTATCAAGACAACTTTTAAGACATGCAATTGCTCTTGGAAATTATTCTTTTTTGCATTGATGGTGTCCTTCCACATGATCAACCTCATTTCAGAGTATTGGTTTTTGTGGCTTAATGAACTGCATCCATTTGATTGAAATGTTTTCCTCATAAAACCTATGCTGTATGTTGGTATTTATCTTTTGATGTATTAAAATGTGCTCTTTTCATTGTTTTCTTCACAGTCATAAAGAATAACTTTCTACTGTTTTACATTATAATAAAGGGTGCGGAAAATTTAGAGTCCTCTGTATTTCTGCAGCATTAGTAAAAAGAAGCTCTTGAGAACATTTCATCAATAAACTCTGACAAAGCGCACTCTGCTGCTGTTTGTGTGTCTCCATTAGCTCTGGATGTTCAGGTCACTAGTGGATTACTTGTGAGAAGTTTCATGTGTTTTCACCTGAGTGAGTTTTCATTTACAAACTTGTACCTGAGGAATGTTTTCTGTTGACTTGCATTCCCTATGTTGTTTCTCCCGGTGCATAAATGATGTGTAATATAGGCCACCAATCATAACTTTAAATGAAAAATAGGCAATAGTGAATAGTTTTCTGACTGACAAGTAGGTTGAAATTTGTATTTGAATTTGTCAAAGAACTCACTGATAGATCTACAGTAATCACGACCAATTTACAAATGGTTTGTGAACAAAAACTGGGCTTTCTTCATCAGGTATCTTATTGATGATGAATAAGTCAATCAGCTTTAGTATTGTGAGGCAACTTGTACTGATTATTATAGTGTGTAATAAGTTCTCACTCGTTTGAATGACTTTTTGCCTGCTCAAATCTTTGTGAAAGAATACTGTCTACATAGCTGTAGTTATATTCATACTTTACATGAAGAACTTTACATGAGTAGAGGAAGAAGCTTGAATAGGAATAATAGGCTAAAACTGAGCAAAAGAAAACCAAGGATAAATATCTGCAAGTAATTCCAAACAGTAATTTCTGAAGGTTACAGAGAGCTCCAAGAGAAGTAACTTGCATAGTTTGAATTAAACTGGACAAGTAATTAATGAGAAGAAAAAATGTATTAGCAGAAGAATAGGCAAGATAGATCATTTTCATCTTTATTCAGGGAAATTTTAAGCATATATTGGTGGTCTAAACATCATATGCATTTTCTGGTTCTGAACTACCTTTTCTGTCTAGACATTAATTTCTGCTTTAGGTATCTTAATTAAAGGTTAGAAATATTAGATATATTGCAAGAAGTCAAAGCCAAGTATCTAGATGCTGGAACTGTTCAAAGGAGTTATTTATTATTATGCTATCATATAGGAATAGTTCATTGAGTTTTGATTTGTTAAAAGTAAATGATACCTTGCACGTTTTATTAGTCATTGTTTGTTGTCATAGCATTTAGGTGAAATGCTGTTCTTTGAACTAATGACTTGCTATAAGAAGGGGTGAGAATTTTAGAGAACATTAGATCTTGTAATAAGAGAGAACTCTGGAATGTTTTTATGGGTCACTACAAGAATTATCCTTGCAAAAGGCAATGTGACTCCTTTTGAAAAGAAAGTGTTTCTTCAAAGGTTGAAACTGTATTGACAGCTTCTGTGATTCAATAAGATTTTTTTTCAAGATAAGGCCTACGTAATTTCAGATACTGCATGATTTCTTCTGGATAAATGAATGTCAGAAAATGGAAAAAAGCTCGTTTTCTAAGCCTGAGTGGCAATTTTCTTATTATGCTGTCATATGGATAAAGCACTTGCCATTCTGAATTGTGCTGGATTTTAGGAAGCAAAATTTGGGACAAGATTAATGAAATCAACCAAAATAACGTTTGTTTTCTTGGACTTTCTATTGACATTCCTAAATGGCCTGTCAGATCTCTTTCCTAAGATCATTAGCTTGCTCCTATAGTTTGATCTCTCCTTTGAAGAGTCCAATCTTCAAAGCTGCCCTCCCGCTGTCTGTATGTTGCAGCACCTTCTGAAGGACTAGACCCTCATCATTGGAGCCCACTCTCTCAGTAGCACTCTTTTCAGACAATGAACAGATGCAGACACATTAAAACATTATTAAGAAGTCAGAAACCTGTATTCATAACTTCAGGAGTTGTAGAAGATCTGTTTTCTCAGGCTGGGGCTCCAACCAGAGAAGATGTTGAAGATATGTGCGAGGTTAGTCTCTTTTGGCAGCTGGATGCTGAATGCATGACCCCACTGTGCTGCCCAGATGTGCAGAAGAATAGGAACTGTATTCAGAAAGGATCAGTGCCTACTGGGTGATGTAAAAACAGTAAAGCCAAGTGGAATTAATGGTTTATGTAAAAAGTGAATTGCCTTAATATCTATTGGCTCTACAGGGACCTGAGTGAGGCCAGGGTCTGCCTAGCTTCAGCAGTGAGGAGTAGCTGAGATTAAACCAACCTAGACTGTTTGCCTGGATTTCATTGTATTTCTTCACTCTACCATTGAAACTGACATGGATATTGTTAATGTGAACCACATGCATCTCTATACCCTGAGCCTAGTATGAGTGCATGAGGACTAAAGTTGAGAACATAATATCCATTGGAGGTGGAGGGCAGGGTCATTGGGATGTAGGGCAGGAGGAGGGAGTATGACTGCAGTGTCAAAGTGACTCTTGCTGGTGCTGTTAAAAATGTCAGGGTGGTCATAAGGATCAAAATATCAGAGCATCAACTTGTTACAGGTTAGAATACTGATGTCAAATAAGCCAACATGCAGTTGCATGTGTGCACCTATGTACATGAAAATGCTTGTGATAGATGCTGCACATATATGCATTTTTTTCCAAGAATATCTAATGTCTGTGTGCGCATATGAGGCAAAAATATTTATCTACAGGGGTTTGCATGATGCATCCAGGACAAGCCCGTAAGGCATAAGGACAGAAAAAACAGTATTGGGTATGGATTCTTGCTCATATTCTCAAGAAAGCTTTTGAGGTCAAGACAGGGCTGGGCATGGAAGTAAACTGTACACTGAAACCAGAAAGCATGCATGATAGTATAATTCAAAATAAGAGCTCTTAAAATGAAATTTGCCCTTTGACTGTTGCTATTTAACACACTTATAGCATGTATTTTTAAAGGTATTTCATACTTGTCTTACAGTAGTTCGCCTGTAGAGCTATGGTATAACATGATATGAACCTTTTAACATGCTGTACCAAAGCACACCATGATTCAGTATAACAGAACATCTTCAGAAGTAGATGTTCTGGTGTAACAGTATAGCTGAAAGAAAATGGGGCATGGCATATAAAAGTTAACTCAATCATTTCTTGCTTTCCATTAAACCATAATATAATGCCAAAGTTGGTGCTTAGCTGCACAGAAAGCACCCTAAGTTCTGACAAGATTTTTCCCCACATTCTCTCTGTTTACACTGGCCTAAGGACTTCAGTGACAGTCTAATAAAAGCTAAGGGTAGGTTTCTTATTAGACAAGCTCTTTCTTTTATTAAAAAAGATTTTTGCACAATTGAAATGTTTTTTCTAATTTTCTATGCAAGTTTACAAGCATCTTTCCCCTGTGCTTTTATTCTTTGCATGTTTTTAGATCCTCTGAACTTTTCGATATCTACTGCAGTTTCTCCAGAGTTTGGCTAGACTTCCAGCAGCAGATGCGAGTCCAGCAGCTGCTTTATTATAAAAACTGAAGACATAATTCTGCAAAAAAAAGTGCATCACTTCGGTTACTTAACTACTCTGATACAAGTGTGTTGTTTTTTTACAGTAACTCAGGGGGACAAAAAAGGTTAAACCTCTTCCAGGTGCTGCTGAAAAGGAGTCTAGGGGAAGCAGAAGGAAGGGAGGGGACTCTTGTTTTCTTTATTTGTTTTCTCCTACTAAGTTGCATTTGCAGGTGAAGCCTAGGTATTTGCATTAAAAAGCTGCTACTTTAGAAGGACGAGAAAGCTCATTCTTTTTCTTCTTTGTGTCAGATTAGGACAGCCAGAAAACGTGTGCAGTCATGCATACAGGTAGGACACATTCATGGCACAGTTCTAAATTGAGAGTAAGAGAATTCACAGCTGATATAAAGGACTGTTTTATGACAAGTAAGTTGGAAGCTCTAGATGGCCAGGTCATATGGCATTTATTTACAGAAGACAGCAGAACGGTAGGCCAACCAAACTTTCAGCTTGTTTGAAATGGCAAGGCTCCCTGGTGGAGTGGTGACCCTCTGTAGTGTGATGCAGGGCCTGGCTTCTTACATTTGAGTTTAGTAAGTAGAGGGTTGCAGCCTCACGTATTGTGCCAGGCTTTCCAGTGTGTGCGAACGGACTGCGTGACTGGTCTTACTGCTGCTGAGATTGGCATTCCCTCCCAATTTACAATGTTTTTTATAAAGCCTTTTTGTTTTACTAGTAACCAGAACATATACGGACAACCTGGTTGTAGAGCAAATAATATAATGATCAAAACCAGACTTGGCCAGTAAGACCGAAGCTTTAGTTAATCACTAACTACAGCCCATGTGTCTCCCTACTGTCAGACCTTATCAGATGTTTGCTGTGTTTTAGGAAGATAAGTGCAGTTGTACTAAATCGGAATGGAGATCCACCTAGCCTGGTATCCTAACTGCAGCACTGGCCAGAAGATCTGTGGGGAAATGTATAAGAACAGAGAAAAAATTTTTTCTTTAATATTCTCCCCACTTTCTTGTGCTTTGCACTTTAAGGTTTTCTTGAGCCAGGGATTATATCTTTGTGTATATCAGCCTTCAGTACATCTTCCATGACTTTTGCTAATTACTTTCAATACGGTTTATGAATGAAACAGATAATTATCCCATTGTTTCTGAATTGTTGAGGTATGTTTCGTTTCCATCAAAGCAAAATTTAAAGTTTAGAACATTAAAAAAAAAAAAAGAAAACCCCACAATTTGTAAGTTTTGGCTGAAACCTAAGCCTGTTTAACGTAAATGAGATAGGCAAATAATTTCGCTAGAATGTTCTGATTTTTATATTGGGACCAGAAATACCTTCTAGAAAGCTATTTCTTCTGTGCACTAAGAACAAGACAAAGCATCAGTGTGTTGATTTATCTGGGTTCCCAAGCTGCCTGCAGAATTATCCATCATTGTTGCTTCCCAGTGTCTAGAGGCTGTAGTTACCTTTTGGAAATGGAAAATGATGCAGAGAGAAATATGTGGCTTGAAGAGAATGAAAGAAAGAAACCAGGCAATGGTCTGAGGGGAAAACCTCCTCTTCTCACTCAGTGCGTAGGACTGGTCCTTGTTGTGATCTAACTTCTCTGAAGAGCAAGAGCCCTCCAGTATACTCCAAAAAGAGTGAAGTGGTTTGGTGGAGAAAATGTATACAAAACCAAGCTGCTGGCCAAGAAAACCAGTGAGGAAATGTGAAAAAAAAAAAAAAAGGGGGGGGGGGCAAGCTGGTAGAAGGGGAGATTCTGCCTCTATCTTAATCTCTTGATAGGTGTCATACTCTTCTCTTTCCTGCCACATCCCTCCCTAGGCACCACTTTTGTCTCCTCTGTCATCAGTAACTGAAACTGTTGTTTTATTCAATGCAATCTCTGACTAATGAAGAGTCATGGAAGAAAACTGAAATACATTAAATTTTTTTGAAGTATTCGGGTGTTAATATGGTGAATGTCACTGAAGAGCTTCAGCTGAGGATTTGCTATTCAATTTTAAAAAACCCCAACATTCTTTATTACTCAACACTGGAGCATTTCTCAGGTTCCTTGTCTGGCTGCAAGCCCCAGGCATATCTTAAGTTCATACTAAGATGAGGTGTTTGTCTAACAAGTTTCCTCTCTATATTTCTCTCTTTCATGATCTTCTTTCCTTTCTTGCCGCCTCTCAATTGTTTTTTTCAGACCAAAAATTCACTGCATGCCCTGGATGGGAGTTCTTGCTCTTTCTAGGTAGTTGTCAGTCAGAGTGAACAGGGAAACAGAGCTGGTGGATAGATGCACCGGACATCAAAAGAAGTGTCTGGATGCATTAAAAAGCAACTTCCTAAAAAGCCCACCAAAGTTAATACATTTCCCTCTGGCAATTGCAAATTCATTTTTGTCTCCTTTTCCTCCTCCTCCCAACTTGTGTCATTTTAATCAAGTTTCTGTAAAATACTGTTCTTAATTGTTATATGCTGTGAGACTGATTATTGGTTTCATGTAGAACGTGAGAAAGGAGAAGGGAAGTTGATTTCTGCTATTGCCCCAGGAGACTATATCCACTTTGTCTTAATCCTCAACACATAAGGTCACTAAGCAGAGCATTATCATTTGATAAGCAAAGTAGGTACAATATTACCTTTGAAACAGCTAAGTGATTGGAGGCTAAAGCATAGCTATATCATAACCAGACTGACCTCAAAGATGCAGTGTTTAAGGGGAGGGGGCAAACCCTGTTTTGTACTGGTCTGGGCATAAATTTTGTTATTACTTAAAATACACAATTTTTGAATGCCAGAATGTCTTACTGAGTACATTCATTAAAACTGTATTGCTACCTCAGTCAGCCTCTAAGTATCCTCAAACATCCTAGCAGTCATACTTATACACTGCCTCTGCTTGCTGATGTGCTAATATAAGACTTTAGCTGTCATTTTGATATTTTAATGTTAGTCACTACACAGCTCACAAATATTTACAGAAAATTCTTAATGTCTAACCTTCCTCCCACATAAGAAAGATAATTAAATAGTTCTCATTATATGTGTGTTGTTCACTGCTTTAGCTCTCATAAATCCTTATCCTGATTTTAAAATCATCTTATCATGCATTTGTAACAAATTTCTATTTATCTCACATTTAAGTAATTTCTTTCACAATGGCAAGGATAATAATATTTATTTTGGCACATACGTTCAGTATTTACCTTCCCTGCTGTGTAAACACACAGAGAGCTGGTATTAGGAAGATCCTGTTTTTCCTATGTATGTGCCTGAAAAATATCAGGTCATAACCAGTTGAAACACCATTAACAGTGTTTATTGTAGTAATTGTCAGGGATAGAAATTCTCCCTGATGGGTGTGTGGGAGTCTGATGCAAAGCACGCACACCCCCAAATGGCAGAACCCCTCAGCAGTTTGCCTCCTAAGTTTTCTTGTGCCAGTACAGAAAAAGGTCGTGGAAAGCCATGACCCATGGTCTGGCAGTACACACGGACCCTCCTGACTCCCTAATGAGCAGATTGTCTGACCAGAGGTTCCTCTTCAGAGCACCAGGCTTTGGTGCAGTGCTGCCCAGTGACCCTGAGCAGCAGCCACTTTAGTCTTCCTGAATCTTAATTAAGAGGGTTCAGGCCACATGTGAGAGGTTGAGGAGATGAACTTGCTAATGCAGCAAAACCTGTGAGCTTTCAGTTTGCACAGTTTTGCAGGAAAATATATGTGTTGATGGCAAGTCAGTCCAAGTTTTTAAGAACTGTACAAGGAGGCAAAAAGTCCTGCTTATAAATTCAGTCTCTGGCATTTTCTCTGTAGATACAGGCAGCCCATTTAGCCTTTTCTATGTTACTCACACTATGTGCAGCATGGATAATATCTGGTTGGTATCATTACAGGGTGTGTTGGTTAGCATGAGTGGACATGAGAAAAGCCAGGTAATAGTAGCTTAATTTTATTAAGCTGTCCTGCTTCCTTCTCTATCCACCTGAGATATATTCCACCTGCACCTACCTAGATGCTTTTTCATGCATATAAACAATTTATACAACAGAAATTTACAGTCTATTAAAACAAATTTACACTCTGTTAAGGAACAAAGAGAAACATCTTGGTGTAAATTTTCCATGCTGTTGTAGCAGCGCATTTGTTTGTATAGATATACATCAGAAAAAAAGCTTTTTTTCTATAGTGTTTTATAGTGGTCTAAGAAACAACTTAAGACAAACACCTATAATTTAATTAAAATCTTTTGTTGCCAATTCATAATAGAATTTTTATTTTTCTATCTGAGTGGAATAATCTATCCATAAATTTTCCCCATGACGTGTCAATTTTTATCTTGTATTAATATTATTTACCAGCATGCATGCTTGTCTCCCACCCTAGTTCCTAGTTACTACCACCTGACACTTCTGTAGCATTGCTGATGCCCCTGTGAACAGTATACTGGTGTTTTTTTTTTTCTCCTCCAGTACCTTCACCTCCACTATGGCTTTTAATAAATGTCTTTTCCTGCTAAGCCTTCCAACACCCTTACCAACTGTTGCTTTGCTGGTTTTGTTCATACCACACATCTAGTTCTGACCAACCGTATTTTCTGCTCCACTGCGACTGGGTGAATCCTGCTGAAATGCCCAGTGCAGCAGTAAGAATGGAGATGCTCATTATAAGCACTAGGGTAATAAAGTTGCTTTACAATATTAAATAATACTGCATTTCAAACCTCTGTGGAATGTAAACTTGATTAAAATTTGTTTGATAAGATTTTAATTTACTTTGGTTACCTCCTTCTAAAAGTCTGAGCCATAGCTCATTGGGATAAAACTTCCCTTTTACTTCAGCATACTTTGGAAACTGGCCCTAAGTGACATACAGAGTTTGACTTAGCCAGGGGAAGTGATGGTATTTTTGAGCTTTAGTGGAAAGAGCGGAAACTACATAGTGGAATTTCCTATATAGTATTAGCAACAGGTGACTAAAGAAAAGTTTTCAATTTTGCTGTGGATTAACTCATCCCCTTGCGAGGCTAATAGGCAGATCAGTAAGATTTAAGTGCTGGTTTCACTGAGTAATTGTGGATTGACAACAGGTTTCAAAGCAGAGAATGCAAGGCCGAATATTTTGGCACCTGGTATTTTTTGGAAGAAGAATTATTTTGGATCTTCCACAATTCCACAACACTGTGACTTCCTTGCATGTGATCCCTTGACTTTCAACGACTGTTTTCTATACAGATGAGGGTGTGTTATTAGTCGTAAAGTCTTTCAAGGTATTTTAAATCTATTTGTGTTTGTAATCATCTTGGACAAGTTTCACTATATGTTTTCTTGTTTGTATATGTTAGATTGTAAATTGTAGATGAAAGACGATTTTTGGATGGTTATTTGGAAAGTATTTCTATTCCAGACAAAAATTCTCTGCAGCTGCCCATAGTAATTGGAATTTACCTTATAAGCAAAGTCTGAGATGGGTGAATGACTGAGGACAGATAAAAGCATACCAATTTTTTTTTTTTTTATATAAGATGATATGAGTGACATGTTATGTTAGGCACAAATAGTTCCGAAAAATACTGTTTGGAGTTCTTTATCATTTAGTAGTGTAATAACATAATATGTAGAGGTGATATTGCTGTGATAAAAAGGTGAAGGAACACATTCTGCAAGTTATTCTGCTGAAAAAGGAACTACATATTTCATCCTAGTATTCATCCTGGTATCCACTCAGATGGGGGTAAAATATATAATTTGAGTCTTTGATTAAAAGTGAAGATAAAATAAACCAAAATATTTAGGAGTGAGGGAAATACATAAAGGATAAAGTCTGAGTATATGAATTTGAAAGACCAGACCTCAAGAAAAATATCACTTTTTTCCTTAGGATCTGTATCATGGATGAAGCT
The DNA here is from genome assembly GCF_047716275.1 of Strix uralensis. Taxonomy (NCBI): domain Eukaryota; kingdom Metazoa; phylum Chordata; class Aves; order Strigiformes; family Strigidae; genus Strix; species Strix uralensis. Next base: position 57,249,731 of record NC_133974.1, read on the forward strand.
GGAAAAGCCACTGTTTTCTGATATTTCAAGAGCAAAAGGTTAAAATTCCAGTGTAAGTTCTGCATACACATCAACTTCTAACCAAATTTTTCAGGTTTTTGTTGTAAGCAGAGTTGGGTTTCCTATATGGGTATATGAAGAAAGTCAGAAAAGTACCTCTGACAATTACTGATAACAGTGTTCTGGTATTTCTACACTTCTAAGTAGCTGACCTCTGTCAGGTGAAAACTGATACTTCATTTCTTGTTTTCCTTGTTATGGAATGTGTATATATGCATGGTGGTGACGATGTGGGTGCACTGCAACTTAACTGACCTTGGAGCCTGCTTTTCCAATGGACTGAATTCCTTGGAAGAGGTACTCAGCAATCTTTCTACCACCTGTAGCTCAAGATCTTCATCTCTCTGAAGGAAATGGTGTTGAATTTTCTCTTACTGTGGAGCAGTCTCCTTGGATAATGTAGAAGTGTGGGCCTCAGAGGAGTCTCAGAAGATTAACAGCCCATTTATCCACCATGAGGCAGGACCTGTATGCCAAGAGTTTTTGCAAGTTTTTTCTGAGGTCTGAATCCTTCTTGCTGCAATTTGCATACATTATTGCTTGCTCCATCTACCATAAACACAGAGAACCGATTTTTCTCTTCCTCTTTGCAGAAACTTTTTACATATTTGAGGCTACTCAGTCAATTTCTTCTTTAGCTTAGGCAGCCCTAGTTCTTTTATGCTTTCCAGCCTTCTGGTTATTTTTGTGGCTATTCTATAGATCCAGTTACTCAACATCTTTTTTCTGGTATGAGCCCTGAAACTGGATATGGTGTTCCAATGGGAGCTTCTGCAGCATTAAACAGAAGAACATAACTACTTCACATATGTTCTGGGCTACATTTTTATGATCTCATTCCAGGATGGTATTGGGTTCTTTCACAGCAGCATGATGTTTTTGGCACATTTTCAATCTGTAATCCAAAAGCACTAAGGCTAAAAGAAGTTAGAGAAGACAGCAGTGGTGCTAGTAATAGAGAGGGCAGAAACTATCTGGACAACCACACCTGAAGCACATCTTTCTGAGATCCAAAACTAGATGTGTGGGCAAGCTGGGTCTAGGTAGAGAAGGAAAAGCATATGCATTGCTGAATGGAGATTCACAAGTAACATTCCTGAAAGAAAACAGCTCATTTCTGCATCTGAAAAAAAGACCCATGTGACAGTGCACCTGACAATGTATCAGAAGCCAAAATCCAAATGTTAATAAAATTTTACTGAGACTGAGCTGTTGAGTAAAGAAATCTTTTTACTGTTTTCCCACAGTCTGCAAGTTTAGCTGTGAGATAGGATGCTGTGGTGACACCTGTGTTTTGTGCAAAGGAACAGTGTGAGCCATGCTCAGGGTGTAATGAGTTCAGGTCAGATAAGCAATCAGAGCACTGCCCTTCAGCTCTAGGTCTCCCAAATCCTAACCCTATTTGTTAGCATAGCTCAGAGCTCCAAGAGATTAAGAATAGCACATTTGATTGTACCAGTAGCATTCCTTGCCGTGTGTGATTGTCTGTTTTGGGTATTGCACTTTGAGTTATTTCACACTCAGCAGGCTTAGGGAGCTGCTGTTTCATAAGCCTCTCTTAGCTTCCTCTTTAACTCACTGGCTTCAGCACTTCTGAGACAGACCAGTCCAGCTGCAAGACAAGCACTGACTTGGTGTTTCCCTCTCAAAAAGTACAAGGAAGCTCGGAACAGTCCCTACCCACATTGGTACTGATGAAGTTGTGAAGCCAAAGTTCAATTTTGAGTGCTGGTATTTCAGATTATTCCTTCAAGTGAGACTGGGACAGTCATCTGTGAGAGACGAGAAACCAAGCCTGCGAGAAACTAAGAAAAACAGCCTGAGAAAGCAAAAGTTGAGGTTGATCAAAGAAATGCCCCAAACACTTGCAAGACAAAACTATGAGTCACAGGGCGCATAGTGTGGAGGTCAAAGCTGATAAGGCTGCCCAAATAACACAAGATGAAACTGGAGGAGGGAGCCCTGTGGAGACAGGATGGCTCTGCTCTGATGCACCTGGACAAAACTTCAAGGCCCATCTGTCTGATGAATGACCTTTGCTTCATTATCCATGAAATGCATATTAAAGTTAACACCCCTCAATATGCTAACGAGGGCTAACATGATCATGCTAATTACACCATCCCATGAAACACCTTACTGTCACGGTCCACTCGGTGGACTCGTGATGATTTGTTTGCTACGATCTCGAAAGTGCAAAATTAAGGTGACCAACACCAAAGGGGATAGCAGTAATCAAACAGTGAAACTTTATTGGGTTGCCTGTGAAGAGGCATGCGATAGTTAGAGATGGGTGAAAGAAAGGAGAAAAGTAAAGTTAAGTTTAGAGAGAGGAGGGAGAGAGGTTATAGCTACCACCGCTGATCTCACGACGTCCTAACGGTCCCGGGTCCAGCTGATGCTGCGTCGTCGATCGTCATGGTCCTTGGTGGGGAAGCTTCCAATTTTCGTTGTCCAGAAGTCATCTTTTATGCTCAGTAACACACCTTGCTCCACCTCTGCCTCGGGGGTCTCCGCCCTTCTCAGAATTCAATTATCATATCTCCACCCTTCTCGAACAAGGCCATCGCGCGTGCGCAGGGGGGAGTGTCTGAGGTGTGGTCAGTCTTGGAGGCGGGTAACCTTCAAGCAGGAGGTGTGTTTTGGTATTATAATGAAGCAAAGTTCATCTGAGGTTCATGATTTCTTCATCGGTGTTATGGCAACAGTCGCGATCCATCTTTTTGACAATGGCTATGCAATTATCACTAACCACTCTGGCTAGGCCCAGGTACCGAACAATAGCACAACACTCTTTGTACTCCACGGCTCAGGCACCGAAGAACAGCCCTGCACTGCCTGCACCACACGGGTCAGTACTCAGGAGAACAGCACAGCACTGGCTGTGCCACACAGTTCTGCATTCAGGAGCCTTTGCACCACATTCCGTTCCAGGGGTCGGCAACTGCGCTCCAAACAGGCCGTTGTCGGGTACCTCACTGTCCATGTCCCTGATGACAATGTTGAGACAATGCTGATCTTCTGACCGACTCTTACACTTACCCCTCCCCGAACATGGGATACGTAGGTATGTGGGTCGACCTAGGGGACGGTCCCAAGGAAAGTGAGTATAAATCAAGAAGAGGGGGGCGGGCCAGGAGAGAGAGTGCAGTGAAGCAAAGAAGACGGATGCCAGTGAAAAAGACAGATGCCTCCTGTGCCTCCTGGAACCCTTGTCGGTGGGATCAGCACAGGAACACAGACCGGTGATCTGTATTTCCCCATTCTCTCTATCTCCCTCTTTTCCCTTTCTTATTAAGAAATGCAAGGCATTTTTATATTGCTTGCCACAACTTGCTATATACTTAGCCAACTATCGTGTGTTCAATTAGTACATTGTGAGTAGTTAATAAATGTTTGGACTTGGAGACTTGTTGTCTGCTCCATTGGGGATTTGCGAATCTGAGTCACTTGTCTCCCTCATCTGAGCGGGATGTGACATCATCCTTCAGACAAGCCTTGAACTATTTTTAAATTAACATTAACAGCATCATTATGGCAATATAAAACTTAGTGCAGACTGCCAAACCTGTTCAGGTGTATGCTAAGATTCCCAGACAGGTTTTATAACCTGCATTGAGAAACACAGTGCTGTATCTATCTCTGCTGCTGGCAGTTATGTGAGCAAGTGATTTATGATACCCTGGTTATACTGGATGGTAACTGCAGTATAGACATATCCTCAGGACCCATACGGAAGTGATGTCTCCTACCATAGATCTCTAGCTAGGAGGAGAAATATCTCTTTTTTCTTTTTTCTTTACGTGTCTTGGATAGGAATCTCCATTTGAAAATATCCAATAAATTTCTCTGTTCCTCTATGGAGGAGTGACTGGAAAGGAACTGGTTTTTAAGCTCTTTTCAATTCATTGCTGCTGGTGAGTGAACTCACCCAGGCAGGCCTAATATCTGACAGCTTGCTTGGGCTTGTCAGTGCTGTTCCATAGTTTCTGTTACTTTTTATGAGAAGACTGATTAATGTTGTAAGGGAGACTTAGGTTGTCCTCAAGGAACTTCATAATCGATGTCATCGTTGCTGATCACGTTAGCACAAGTAGCTGCAGACTGCGACATGCTCGCTGGTGAGATCCCACCTCTTGGGCACAGTGATTTGCAATTAGTTTCTGAGCATGCCAGGTAAGGTGGCTGGCCCTCGAGGGCTGTTTCTCCTCGACAGCAAAAAGTTATTCAGCAAATTAGTGCAATACATTGATTTTTTTTTCCCAGCGAGGTGTTAGGCATAAAATAAATGTCTTTCATTTCACCTATGTAGGATGGTCATTACAGCTCTAGATAAAAACAATATTAATAAAAAGAGACAGTTATTGCCAGTCCAACTGCCAAAAGTGAGGAGGGATCAATATGGTCCTTTTTATATCACTATAGGCTGCCTCTCAAGGGTGTCAGTACAAAGAAAAATGTAATTCTAAGTAAAATTTCAAATTGTGTTTCCCTGTTATTATATATGATCTCATGCATTATCAATGAAAGGTCACTGCATAACTGAACATCTATCCATGAAAATCTAACTGTAGAGTCTTTTAACCATGATTCTCTAGGGTATTGGGTCCTACACTGTGTATCTAAAACCTGATAGTATGTTAGTTTTCTCTTTTGTTTATATTGGTTGGTCTGTGCCAGCTGCTCAAGTAATACATATGCTTTTCCTCTTGCAACTATGCTGTTAAGGGTGCTAAAAAGCAGTGTGTGGGGATTCTCTTAGTAACACGGGGAGTTGGACAAAACAAGTATCAACGAGATCTGAAGACAAAAGTAATTTTTGTCAGCTTTCATGATGACAAGTAATTTGCTGTCAGCTTTCATGATGAAGAACCAAAGAAAAGTGAAGTGCAACTTCTAAACTGTTGAGGTGGTCACTCCTCGTGTGTGAAAAAAATAAGGGGCACACCTATAACACATGCCAGTGGTGGCTTCCTCCTCTTTATACCCAGTTTTTCCAGTTTTGTCAAGCATTCAGCATTATAAGTAATTCTGTTAGAGGAACAGATGTGCTAGGGAGTAAGTAATGAAAAACAGAGGGTTTCACTTTAGGTTATTGGACTGAGTATGGTTCATCTGGATAGCCATGGTAGGTTATCATCTGATGAATATTTGTCTGCTTCTTTGAAAACAGATGGAAGATATAGCCCTGTTCCTCAAAGAAAAGTGTTCCCACTTCAGAAACTTCATTTGGCACTTTGTATGGAAATAAAAGAGTCAGAAAAATATGCTACAGCACTGGCCTGGAGAGGCTGGAGGGTCTGAGCCAGAGCAAAATTATAAGGAAAATGTTGCAGGATAAAAGTCAGAGAGATTTACTTGTTTTCATTTGTTAACATTAGCCAAAAGCTTTGCCCAATGCATCATGCTTGTGAAAGGAGTTGAAATAGCCAGGTGTCAGCACCTCATCCCATCCACCCCTCATCAGGACTCTCTTTCTGTGAGAAAATTTGCCCCGGTTCATAGCTGCAGTGTATATTTTCATGTGGACTGTCCTTTGTCAATAGGACAGCTGAGAGCCTTGGTGTTTTACCAGTAAAAGTTAAGGTTTTCACAGTAACTTCTAGACCAAATGTTACTCCATTTGTTCTTATTTTGCTGCAGATCTCCCAGAGTCCTTGAGCAGAGACTTTTACACAATACCTGACAATCCTTGCTCTCTCAAAAAGCCCTATCATGATAGAGCCCAAGCCATTTACCGTATAATCAATAAACCATGCTTCTAAATGCTTTTATACAATAACACATGACTACTTTGATTTCCTTGACTTTAGGAAATTGCACTACAAGGATTATTCCTCTACTGAAAGTGACTGTGCTCAGTCCAATATAGCAAATAATTTTGCCTTCAGTTGTTTTCTGTGTGTATGCACAGAGATCTAGTTATAAGCTATATATATAATGCGTTATGAGTTTTTATTCCATAACTTCTGAGATTATTTTTGTAAATGGTGACTCTCATGGGAGACTTAGAAAGAATGGTGATTCCTGTGTTATACAGAGCAGTCTATTTCATTGTGAAATGTCAGATCTCCTAATCTCTTTCATATGTGTGACAAAATGCATGTTAATGCTCTTAGGTTTTCTTCTTCTGTGTTCCTATGGGAAAACTGTTCTTGAAGATCAGTTCTTAAATGAATAAGAAACCTTCATCTAACTCCCAATTTAAACCAATTCCTGGCTAACTCATATTTTTTTTTTTCTTAGCAGTTGGCCTTCATCTTATGTGGCTCTTTTGCACTTATCCCCTTATGAGAACTCTGAGATTTTTGTAGAAGGCAGAAATGACCTGTTGTACTCAGGAATAAAGATGGACATGAACACAGTTTTTCAGAGAGTGAATCAAAAACAAGAAGTATCTTGTGTAACTTCTTGTTTGACACCCCTTCCTCCCTTAAAAGACTAATTTGGTGAAGAGTGAAATGCTTTTCTTTTGTTATTTCACTTAAAACTATTTTAGCGAATCTTTCAGGTTTTTAAAGCAAAAAGTCAAAATGTTGGTGTTTTTGAAAACATCAAAACATAATATTCCAACATTTCAGAAACAATTAATTTTAAAAGTGGCATGTTATTCCATTTTTTATGGACAGTTCAAATCTATAATTAGTTAATTTAGTACAAGTTATAAAACGCTTATCTGTGTTTAGAAATCTACCATAGCCAGAAGCTCCCTTTTCAGTGTGTGGTGCCAGTGAGTCTGAAAGTTAGGTGACTGGTGTTTCACAAGATATTTGTAGATACCTCACCATTACCTGCAAATGCTACTTTAGCAGCTAAGAAATTCCACCTGCACCAGCCAGCTCTGTAGGTTATTTGAGCTATGTTTTGATAGATTTTATTGAACAGAGAACTACAGAAAATGTGAAGTCTTGAGAATTTTTTTGAGTAAGCAGCTCTTGGTAATTTTCTGGTACATATGTGGACTTTCAGGCTGAAGGGATGAAAGGAAGTAAGGAAGCTAAATGTACTGTAGCCTGCTCCAGGTTCTGAGCAAGAGTGTCATGTGCTAAGGAAGATAGTGCTGTGCAAGCCTCTGTCAAAGTACTGTACACTTCAGGGAATTTTATATATGCATATGAATAAAAGGATGACTTTGGAGTTTTGCTTCAGAAAATGGCTTTGTAGTGCTTGCTGATATTTAATAATGCTCCATTTTTTCCTAATATCTGTGGACTCCAATTTATTCTGGCAGAGTCCTAATGTGGAGAGTTTTGCATGTTTGGAAGCAGGACATGGAATAGTTTTGCTCTGGGTAGGTCTAAGGTAGAGTTTAATGGTGTTATCTATCACAGCAGCACTTATGCCATCTTCTTTTGGGTTAGATGTTATTAGAGGTGACACTGAAATAATGTGAGAATTTCCTTTGTTTAGAGAAGACTTTGGTGATTACAAAAAAAAGGAGAAAAAAAAAAAGAAATTCAATTTCTTGAAAACAACACAGCCGATGTGGAAAATAAGGACTTTGGGAGATTCATGTTTTCCCTTGGAAATGCTTGTTACTGCAAAGCCTATGTGTATAGAGACTAACATGACAATTAACCTTGATTGGGTCAAGTGCAATCTGCAGGAGTGATATGATTGCTCCTGAATACTTGCTGGTAATTTGTTTCATCGGAACATGCTGTATGTAGGGGCACTGGGGAAACCTCTCTGTGATTACGAGTCTCTCCAGCCTAATGTAGGCAAGACCTTGGCCCTTGGTGCAGTGCCAGGTAACTTGCTTCTACTCCCTGAACTGAAGAAAACAGGACTGAGTACAAGAAATTAGTCTGCATCTGGCACGTGACTAGATCTGTTTCTCCGCTGCTAGAAGCCTGGCTTTTGTGCTGTATAATACTTCTGACAGCAGGAAGATCAGACTTACAGAAGAGATATTTGTTAGGACTAGTGAGAAGTAGGCACTTAGCACTGACTGAAAGGCAGTACAGATAAAGATGCTGAATTTGAAAACCTCTGATAAAAACCACACTGAACAGTAGGAAGCATTTAACAATCACTGTGCTTAACTGCCCTGTCATCATTTACATAGAGAGTTGTTCAAAGGAGAGGATAGAATTACAATGGGGGAACCTGGCAAAATCCTGAAAGTTGCTCTTTTAGCTCCCAAGCAGAAACGCATCTGGAATGTATATTTCCACATTGTTCTCTACAAGGCTTTAATTCTGAATTCACATATGGTACTTAATTTGCATTTTTCATACAGACGTTAATGCCTGGTGAACTTGAAAGGTCTAGAAAAGTATTCAAAGGCTTGGATACTTCCCAGAAATGTGTTCATGCTGTACTGGCCTGGAAATCTGGCATGAAATCTGCAGCTTGGATGCTGACTTGGGATTTTGATTCTTTCTTTGTGAGGTGTTTTAATAACAGAAGGCTTCTTCTCAGGCTTGTTGTATGTTTTAGGGTAGTTCTTATACCTGTGAATCATTTTGCTGTTGGTACCATTTTGATCACATTTCTAGCAGAGGCCAAATACAAGGGAATAGCAAGAACAGGGAGCTGCAGGGAACTAAACATCAGTGTACCTTGAAGGGAAGGCAGCAGATTTAGGGCTTGAAACTACCCTGGAAAAAAGCTGCTCTCTTGATTCTTAATCTAAGACAGAAGAAGCAGGTCCTGGCCATGACAAACTTGACACCAGGCATCCATCCAACTGCAGTGGTGGTCACAAGACTTGTGAGGAAGAAGATAAAAGAGCTAAAATGTTTAAATGAAAGATGCTGGGTTATTTTCAGAGGAATGCATGAGATCACCGGGATTTATTCTCTTATTGTGGGATTTATTCTCAACTGGACAGCCTTCTGGTCCAGTGCACAGTGCAATAACCTTGACCAGCAGCATGAAACTGCTAGATAATGTGGGAAGCTGCCTCTCCCTGGGGAAGACAATCAGATGCTAGGAAGATGTGACTGGCTGAAAGCAAGTCTTACTGTGTGTATCTTTTAGAGATAGGATGTAATCTTAGTTTCAGAAACCAAAACAAATCACAAAATCTCATGAGGAAACTCATTCTTCTCCTCTTTTATGAAGCAATAAATGATTTCAGATGAGAGGAGCAGTGTGATAGTTGATAGGAGATGCAGTAAGACTTCCTCCCCTCCTCCCATCATACCCCCATCCAGGGGCATTGAAGTGCAGAGAGTATTGTTCTGCTGCTTCTCTTTCCTTTTATCTCTGCAGCTGTGTTCCCCATCAGAAACCATCATGCTGCCAGAGCTACTCTTCAGAGTGAGGGTAGATGATTTGTTAACTGCTTGTCTTGGAGTAAACTACTTGGTCATGCAAGTTAGTATCTGACAAAAGAACAAAAGAAAGAAAGTAATTGGTAATTATTCCCTCTATGCCTTCCCTTCTCTCAATTTTAAAAAAAGATACTTTTACAGCAGTGCTGTGTACCTATTTAATCACTTACACCAGCTGATGAAATAAAAGCTCTTGTCCCTTGGCCCCTTGCAAATTATTCTTGTTAATTATTTTTTAATTATCCTTCCATCTTTGCTCCTGGTGCCACTTTCATAATTTCTACATCAGTGGGTGCAGACATGACAAATCTAAGGAGTTATCACAGAGAAGTATTGCTGCTGCTGTGCTGGCTCCAGAAGAGGAACACGAGGTGGACCGTGACCCTGGAGGACTCCCTCCGGGTTTACCGCCCTGTCGGTGGCTCCTCTGATTTGCTGTAGGTGAGGTGCACACGCACATCGACTCATGCCTAAGGACACACCTGCACGAGCGTGAGCATGCACTCATTGATTAGCTTGAGATTTACATTAGGGAGTTAATATCCGAGAGTTTTCAGGGTGGCTGACAGCATATTAATCAGACCCACGTTTAAACAGATGGGTACATTGTATCTCTCCCTAATCCAGATGGGGAACAAAAGATCCCCAGTGTGGAAGATTGCAGATTGCAGTGCTCTGTGGTTGGTTTCCAAGGGATAAAAAGGCTGGATTCATTTTTGTTGTTGGAAGGATGCAGTGAAGATGTCAACATTTTGCAGTGCTATATACCTGCAAATTTACAGAACCTGTGTTCACAGAATATAAGTCCTGGCACACTTTGTCCCCCACACCTTCCCATTTTAAAAAATAGTGACAAAACTTGCTGGAAGAAAAACATGAGGCATAAGTGAAACCCTAAATGTGGATGTACAATTGAGGGAAAGGGAAGGAAATGGAAAATAATAAGGGTCTTTACCCAGGGGCTAGAGATGTTAAAGGCAAAATATTTTCAGCATGTGTGACAAAAGCAAGTCATGAGGCAAAGAAATAACAATGCACAGTATTTGCATCAGAGTACTTATTTATTCCCTGAACTACATTTTTTCCTCCCCTTGCCCTCTGCAACTTGTTCTGGAGCACATGTCGTACGAGGAGCGGCTGAGGGAACTGGGGTTGTTTCGTCTGGAGAAGAGGAGGCTGAGGGGAGACCTCATCGCCCTCTACAACTACCTGAAAGGAGGTTGCACAGAACTGGGGATGAGTCTCTTTAACCAAGTAACAAGCAATAGGACAAGAGGGAATGGCCTCAGGTTGCGCCAGGGAAGGTTTAGACTGGATATTAAGCAGCATTTCTTTACAGAACGGGTTGTTACGTGTTGGAATGGGCTGCCCAGGGAAGTGGTGGAGTCCCCATCCCTGGAGGTGTTTAAGACTAGGGTTGACATAGCGCTGAGGGATATGGTGTGGTTGGGAACAGTCAGTGCTAGGTTAATGGTTGGACTAGATGATCTTCAAGGTCTTTTCCAACCTAGATGATTCTGTGATTCTGTGAAAATATTTCTTAAATATTGTCAACCAGTCAGAGTTTACAACTGTGTGGGTTTTCTTGCTGCTATGAAGGATGAAGAGTTCCCTCTGTCTTATCAAATTTGTACTTTCAGAGTTCACATTTGTCAAAAAACTTAGTCACAGAGTAATTTCTCTCAGGAAAATCCCAGGGGCCAGTCCTAACATTAAAAAATACAATGATGAGGAATTGGCAATGTTTAGACTTCCAGGTGGAAACCAGTTTGAAGATTCAAAATTGGGCAGAGTGATGGCTAGTTTCCAGAAAGAAAGAGAGAACAGTGATTATGAAGAGCAGAGAGGAGGCAATAAAAAGGTGAGGAGGTGAACACAACACACGAGTTACAGGAAAACCTATTACTTAATTCTGACATGGTGTAATAAACCAAACTCTCATGGATTGGCAAGAGAGTGGTAAGAGCACACACAGTACAAAAGAAACAGAAGAATGAAATGTGTAATAAGGTAGGTATAGAAAGAAAGACTGTAATTATAAGTGACTTCAGATTCTTATGGTTTTCGTTGCTTTTATAACAATATGTAATGAATGAAATGCGGATGAGGAATTTAGCTAACAAATGTTGCTTGCATAGCTGCTATGCCAGCAATTCAACCTACCTGTGATACAAAACCAGGTCTGGTCTAGATTCATGATCAGAATATTTTAAATCCAATTAACTAAGTCACAGATTCTGATGTAATTACTGTTGATACTTCCTGATATTAAAGGATGTGTACAAGACCAAGATGCATGGCTCAATATAGAGCTTAACTCTCTAGAGGAGAAACAAGAGATATGGAAACAGTTGAATAATTTTGGAATTCATTATTTATTTAGAATGTACACAGTCAAATTTTTTCTTGGGATAAAGCCACTGTTGTCAGTTTAATTACATTGGGAGTAAATGTGACCCCCTCCCCCAAGCCTTCTGTAAGCGAACAGTTTCTAATAAAGTTGTAACAGATCAATCATGGAAAGGTCTTGGCAGAAAAATCAGTAGGTAGGTAATAAAAAAGATAAAGGACACTGAAATGAATAGAGTGACATGCTGCGAGATATTAGCTTTATGAAGACAACTTTGTCCAATAAAAAAAGTTAGGTAGTGGCATGAAACAGGAACAAGAAGACTTCTACTACTGCCAAAAATGCTTGGTGCTGTTTCTGAGTAGTGGGAATGGCAAATGCTTTCAGAGAGAGATGCTCTTTTAGCATCAGAGTTGCTTAAATCAAATTAAATGGACATGTTGATTATGCAAAATTTAAGGATTACACATCTATCAAAAAGGTGATGGTTGGACTTGCATTTAAAGTGCTGAGCTGAGGTCCACATAACATGTTTCCGGTTTGGAGCTACAGCATAGGTCAGTCAGTGCTCTGTGCTCTCCACAGCAGACCCTACTTACCTCATGCCTGCCGTTGCGCGGTGAGCAGTGTTGTGCTGTGACTTGAATATGCTGAGAGCAGGAAAATGCCAAATAAAGTCAAGATTAGCTTAACTGTATGAACTGCTAGGTTTGGTTTGAAAGCACTTAGTCTGCAGGGATTTGTGTGCGCTTTTTGCTGGCTGTGGAAGAGCATGTTGTCCTTGTGATGGATTCCACACAGTCCGTGATGTTCTAGCTGGGCTGTGTATGTGGGCAGAGCAGAAAACACCCCATTTTCCTGGAAGACAGCTGAGAAAATTTTTCTTACACAAGTACTCACTTTGTTTGTTTGCAGCTGTGCTTGTCTGCAACTCACCACATTTATTCTGTCCCCTGCATCTCCCTGTTGTTTTCCACTCCAGCTCCTTCTTTTTCTTCCTGCAGTTTCCCTTTCCCTGTCACCATTGCTATCATCACTGTCCTCTTGCACTGCTTTCCTTTGCCTTGTGTCCATCTAGTTTCCTTCTCTTCCATTCTCCAGAAGTTCCCTCACTCATTCAAAATGAATAGGTCAATCCCCTCCATCATCTCCTGTCTGCTTCTTAGTGGGTCTGAGATCTCAGCTCTGTTGTTTGGAAGGTTACCCAATTGCTTTTACACCTCTTTTCATAGTTTTCCCACTGTATTAAACCACATCAGGGGATGCTGGGCTTACTCCCTCCCAATCTTCACTCTGAGGAACTGCTTCCTCCTTTTCCTACTCCTTTGCTTCCTCTGAGCAGCACTACTTATGATTTTTCCTCATTACTCCCTTCTACCTGGTGCTACCAACAGTTCACCCAGCTCTTCCTAATCAGTTTTCCATCCTAAATTCAGTTTTGGCCCCTCCCTCTCCACATTGTAACTGAGTTTAGGGTTGACATAGCGCTTAGGGATATGGTGTAGCTGGGAACTGTCAGTGTTAGGTTAATGGTTGGACTAGATGATCTTCAAGGTCCTTTCCAACCTAGATGATTCTGTGATTCTGTGACTATTTTCATAACCAACCTCTACACCGGTAAAGCGGGGTTTTGGATGAAACTCCTGTCTCACTGTATTTGCCTTCCAAGTTTTTTCAAAGCTGTTTCTAAGTCATCAAAAAGGATGCATAATATATATGAAGACCTATTTCATTCCTTTTCTACAGAATAACTGTAGGATGAAGCTTTAAAAAAATCAGTAGACAATGGTATTCTAAAAACCCTGCGTATGGAAAGTGGAAAATTTGGTTAGTTATTCTTCTATTGTTTTAGGCATAATCCTGAATGCTGTGGTTATTTTTTTTTTCTTTTTAATTTTGTACTGTTGTATCTGCCTTGCCAAGGTGTCCAGACTGTTATTATTACTGTAATCTGAAACGCAGCCAGGTTACAGTGGTACTTTTTCCTTCAAACAATGCATTCTGACACAGTACACTCTGCCCACTGTGCTGCTGCTGTTTGATAATCTGAAAATGGTCTTTCTGGAATTACGATGAATGAATGTGAGAAATGGTGGGAGGACTATAGCTTCAATCTCAAGGGAATTAACTTGCTTTTAGGAAAGATGAGTGTACCACCTAACAGTATGTCATCTTTAGGAACCACACAATTGAAAAAAATTCCTTCTTACTTCTGAACACCCAAGACTCAACTTTTAAAAAAGTGTTTTCCTCCACAAAACCTTTGTTTCTCCCTAAATTCCTAATTCAGTGAAATGGATGAGATACCCAAATATGTGCAACGGGTGTCATTACTAATACTTAGGAAAAATTAATTGAAGCATAAAAGCTAAATTCTTATCCTCCTTGCATTGATGTAAATTGAGAATAGCCCTATTGATTCAAACAAAGTTGTTCTGTATTGTGTTGGAATAAATGAGTTGTATTTGAATCCTTATTTGCTAAAGAGAAGAGGGAGATACCCAGGACTTCCAGTTGTTCAATTGGTTTTGGTTTTGTTTTTAATAGGAGTTTTCATCTCTCCATAGCCCATTTTTACAGTTGCTCTTTCAGTGTAGTCTTAATGATGAGTTTGTAACATTTATGTTCATTTGCATGACAGGGAGCTGAACTGCCACAAGAAAGCATTATATTTTTGGAGGAGGATTAACAGGAGAAGAAGCTGGGTCGTAGGAAAGGAAATCACTTGTTCAAATTGTCTCAGATATCAGAAAATGAGATTAAAAAAATTGTGGTGAACACATTATTCTTTGTACAAATGTTCTCTTCCCACACCTCAGGTTTTTTTTCTGCTGTCAGTCTCTCTTTTATTTCAGAATAATGCAATGAAGTCTTTGCAGATTTATATACTGACTTAACCCTTCAGAAGTGAATTGCCAACACACAAGTAGAACTTGATTGTAAAGAATAAAGCCTATTTAAGTCCTGATTTAGCAATGAATTTAAATATGGGCCTATTAGATTGTCTGAGACCTTAAAAAAACAGATTGCTGACAGAAAAAATACAGTTTTTGTGAGGCTAAGTTATATTTCCAAGCCCATTTTCACCCATTTCATGATGACTGAGTAAAAAATGTAAGTATAGGTCTAATTTTAAATGTATGTTTTCAGTCAGTTAAACTAATCATGATGTTAATAACCTGGATGAATTAAGGATAAATACAGAACTCCTGTTTTCCTGAAAAATCATTTTTTTGACTTCTAAGACAAATGGAGAACTTTTCACCAGTGTCAGCTTTGCAGGCAGGTGCCCATTTTCATGTTTATTATCTAACTTCTTTTGAATCAACTGCTTTGTCTGTATTCAGCCTCTTGAACATTGTTTTTGTTTGTAAGGGGAAGGGAAAGTCAGGTGATTTCTTGATATAACCATAATTTACAAAACCCTGATCATCCTAATCAGTAGAGCTGTGTAACAGAATAGTTTTCTTGCTTAATAATACAAGTCCTCCTTTTTCTTTTTGTATCTTCTACTTCTTCTCTCTCTCTGTGTGTCTCTTCTGCAGCCTGCTTTCTGTTAAAAAATCCTTTAATTTTGTTTCTGGATGCCACAAATGCATCTCTGCTTTCTGCTTCTACTTCTCAGACCTTCTGCTTCTCTCTGTGTTTATGCATCTGGCATTTTAGGCTTTGGTTTTGTAATGACAGCTTCCATAAAGAGCAATCAGATTTCTGAATTTGCAGTATGTCCACAGTGAATATGCCTGTTTCTTCTTCCATGTAGCTCAGTTTCTGACTAGTGTTATATGTAGCTGGCTTTATGGGCAGTAGCAACCACTGCTTTAACTCTGAGAGAATATTTATTTGCCTCTCACGTTTCTCCCAAATAACTAATCCTTCCAAGAATAGGGGTATATGATCCATCCCTAGGTGTAACAATTACATATCTTCAATGTGTCTGTTACATTACAAATGGGAAAGCTTTGTACCCAAACTGTAAAATGATATAATCATGATAAATATTGCTAGAAGGGTCCTTGAGAGGTCCTATGGTCCATCCTTCTATTGAGACAGATTCAGTTATACCAAGAGCCTTTCTCATAGATGTTTGCATACTCTGTTCTTAAAAGCATCCCAGTCAAGTGGGTCAATCACCTTCCTAAGTGCTTCTCTGTTCTATTGCCTAATTATCCTTCTAATTATAGAGATTTTTTTCCCTCCTCATGTTTACCTTACATCTTCTTTCCTTAATTTAAACTCATTTCTTATTTTCCTTTCACCAGTGAACACAAAGAACATTTATCTTTTAAACATCTGAAAATTGTTACAATGTCTTTTTTAATCCTTGATTTAGTAAACTGGATGTCAGTTTTTCCAATTTTTCTTTGGGTTTTCTACACTTTTGATTTTTACTTTTTTGTTTGTTTTGTGTTTTTTTTTTTGTTTGTTTTGTTTTGTTGTTCTCTTTGGACCCTTTCTGGTTAGTTTCTTTCCTGAGGTTTAGTAGCCAAAAAGACACAATTATGTATCGGCTGAGCTGTAGCCTTTCTGAGGCTTGCATGAAAGAAGCTCCTTTTTACAAATAAGTGATCTGACAGGGTAGTGAAATGAAAATGTTGAGTCTGGGCAGTTCCTGAACCTTTTAATTCTGTGGGCCCTTTTTGACAGTGTTTCTATTTAGATGGCAATTCTTCATTTCATAATTATGCACCTCATTGTTCCTGTGTTAGACTAATGGTTTGCACTACTCTTTATTGAAATGCATGTTTTATTTTATATGTTTTTACGCCAATGACTTTTAATGACTTAACATTTGAAAGTATTTACAGTTCCCCACTCCTCCATTATTTTTCTACCCATGTATGTGAACTCAAAAGCACAGGATGAACTGAACAAGAGGCTTGAAAGATTCTGAATTTTATGAGAGATGAGTCTATTAAATTACCAATGTAGAATCATAATTTCCTGATACTTGTTATTGGAAAAAAGTTTGGCTTGGGCAAGCATTAAACTAGATGCAGACCAAAATCTTATTCAGCACACTAAGGCACCTGGCCATTACATCATTCATGCAATGAATCATGATTTATTGAACGAGTTGAGTTTCTTAATCTCACAGAAAGTCATCTTTCAGGTCTGTCCCTTGCCTAAATTAATCAGTCTTCAACTCTAAGGAAGCAGAGTTCCCTGTCTGTGTTCCTGGTTTCTTTTCTTCTTAAATGGCAGTGAAGTTACATCTTCTAGCAAGATGGAGCTGTAAGTACAAATTTCCTTGTACGTGGTTCACATGGTACCTTGGGTGTTGGCCATTTTGACACAAACCACTCTTCACTACCTAGCAGATGTTATTGTGCTCTTCAAAAACCTGCTAGTGTGCCTGCCAGTGTCACCTGCCCGGGATCAGAATCTGGCCTTTCATCTCTGTTTACTGGAAAGCTGCAGTGTCGTTTTGTTTTCTAGGACCAGTTTGTATCAGTTCTTTATTCAGTCCTACTGTTTTGAAGTGGAAAATTCCATCCTGGTATAGAAAAATTAATAAAAGGCTTAGTTTCCATGTGATCAGTGGGAAAGTATTTTATATTTTGGCTATGGATTTTACGTGTGGCTAGAAAACAGCTTTTATCCCATTTCCTTTGTACTGGAGGATTTTCCATGTGTATTTCAACTCCTCTTCTGGACACAAAGCTTCTAGTAATTCCTGTAAGGGTACCTACAATTTTTGGAGATAATTTTCAGTGATGACAGGTATATTTAAACATCTGTGGAGTCTTGGAATCTCAGCTGCTGTGTATTTTGCTTCCACAGTTTGGGTTTTTTATTAACAAAACCGACAGACCTGTCAGATATCAAAGTTCTCTAGACTATTTACTGAAATATGTTTAGAAACAAATGTAGTAAATCTTGAATTTTCTGGTTTGCTATGTAAGTTGATCATGTGTTTCAGCATAAAAATTGTCTTTGTTCTTGAATGTTGAAGGAACTGGTTATAAAACAAAACCCAAAAGAGCTTACTGTAACAACAAAAAAGCTTACTGTAACAACAAAAGAGCTTAGTGTAACAACATAACACAACCCAAAACAGGAAAACCTTGCTCAGGGGTTCAATGTAGATGCTGTCACCTCAGTTGCCAAACAGGGGTCATAATGAATTGAACTTATCTATTGCAAATCAGATACTGCTGATCAGATTCTCTTTTCAATGACTACACAGCACTACTCTGTATGTGTATCATGAATGTGTAATTTATATCTTAGAATAGTACCTGTCTGACAGACATTACTTTGTGTATTTATACTACACTATATTTTAAGATCAACAATGCCAGAGTGGAAGATGTTTCCCCTGGAGTAGCATCACTACCTCCACTACGCAGAACAAGTAACATCAAGCACCTGGAGACAACTTTACATCTCCTTTAATAAATAAAAAGTTTGAATCTGAAGTTGGGTAACATTTTGCCTTGAAGACTTTTCATAGATGGATTTTTCTCCCTGCCTAAAAGACAAGTCAGTAAAGATTTATTATAACTTCTCTCAAGAGATCTCCCACTTCTGTAACTCACTTCCTTAAAGAGATAGGCACAGGAATAATAGCTATATTCTGCACAGGAGGTTTGGAAAATGATTGCCAATTTCTGAATTATTATCATGCATTGGATTTGAATGTATCTTTAGATACTAACCCCTTTACTGCCACATTACTTTTTATGCCAGAGGTCACCTCTAACTCTTTCAGTAAGATAATGATTTTTGTCTTAAGTAAGATCTTTGTGGGGTTTTATAGTCACTTTCTAAATTCAATTGCTCATAGCAGTGCATTTATGTAAAGCAGAGCTTTAGTAGGAGGTGATACAATGCATACAAGAAGGCTATGGGATTGAATGGGGACTTTCTGGGGTGAACAGAACCACATTCCTGGTACATGCGGTCCAGGATGCCCTGTCAGGCAGAGCCTGGTAAAAAAGGCAGAAAGAACAGGCAGGTCCCTGCTGTGGGGCAGTAAGCAAATGTTATTTCATTCAATCTCTTTATATGAACAAGATGCTTGAATACTACTGACAGGTTTAATCTTTTCCTTCCTTAGTTTTCTGCAAGGAACACACAAGTGTTTACCTACAAGGAGAAGAGCTGCATCCCCATTCTCTGTGCTATAGAAAGATCATGAAAACATTCCTCATGTATTGCATGAAGGCTTGCACTCCATTCATATATCTTGGGACCACTGACTTTTTTTCAGCATGGTTTACATTATGTAAGAATTTCTACAACACAGTCTCAGTGCAGGGGACAGTGCACTTCTGGGTAAAAGTCCAAGTGAAAGAAATCATCCTATGTTCCTCCTCCTCTTTGGGCACCTTCTGCATTCAAACCTATTTGTCATAGTTACTTCATCTTGGATCTTTGTTGTTCTTACTTCACCCTATGTCCTTCTAGTCTTTACTGGCCTCTATCTGCATGACTGCATCTTTAGACTGAAAAATTCAGTCTTACTTTTTTTTGCAGGTGGGGACAACAGTGGTTTTATTGTCGTGAATTACAATGACATAACTGAACAGTGACTCGTTGGTGCACCAGAAACCTGCTTTCAATTTAATTAATATTCTCCTCCTTCCTGTTTTCTGTTGCTTGGTCTTTATTCTTACACTTCTGGCTTCATCCCAGAATTATTCATGCTCCTTTCTTGTGAGTACTCCTCTCTTGCCCCTCGCCATACCCAAGGTTCACATGAAACCTCTGAGGAGCTGAAGGCCATCCATAGGGACTCTAACTGGGATCTTCACAGAGGAAAGGCTGCTAGTGGTTTGCTTTTCCTTCTGTCTGTTCCCCAGCTTAGTATGTGCAGGTAAATGTCATGCTCTGCTGACTGGCTGACAGTCGGGTGCAGGAGCTGGTGAGGCACTGTGAGGGACATGGAGCTGGGCTGGCAGAAGTCTCAGCATTTTATTTTAAAAGGGCATTCAACAGGGAGTTGTGTCAGGATGGCTAGGGCACCAGTATCTCCCTTGTAAACCAGGAAATGGGAAGGGCTAGTGTTCATAATAATCAAGATGACAGAGTTGGAGCTTAAGATGGTTGCCAGATTTTCTTAGCTATTAATGAAACGGATTAAGATGCTGTTGCTTAAATGATAGTTCTTGTTTCTATAAATGATTTTTGTCCTAAAGGTTGTTAGCTCTCGTGTTCTCTTTCTTTCTTTCTGTAGTATGTCTGTGTGTGTAATATGTATTTACAGACTGTGTTTATATTTAACAGACTTTTCTAGAGGAAATAAGCATGACATATTCACAAGAAATTGCAAAGTATTCACAGCCAACACTAAATGTGAGAAACACTGGCTCTGGTGAATAATTACGGTCAACTTCAAACCTGTTGCTTGAAAGATATAAAGTGAGGAAAGAGCATCTTGAGCAAACCATATACTGTGTCATGGCAACATGACTCAGAGCTGAGATGGTGAGCAAGATGGCGAGGGGAAAAGGTTTTCTTAAGCAGAAGTTGTGTTGCAGCCTTATGATTATTCACTTATGTCTCCTTCTGACTTACCTCCTACTCACCCTGTGCTGCCAGCCATGAAGTTTGGCTTGCAGGCAACGTTGGCAGCATCTCTTGCCTGGAGATTGTACTTGTCTGAACAGACTGACTCTGACTAAGATACATGCCCCATAGAGAGGGGGAACAAGCGGTCTGTCTTGCTCCAAATTGCTTCTAAAGAGTGTGTAAGGCTCCCTAAGGGGGAGGACACTGGTCAGCATACAGATTGCAAAGAAAAGGACCTCATCCGAACTGAGAGCTGTCCTCTAGACAGACACCTATGAAAGATATCTCTGTGTGTTCTGCTTCCTAATATCTAAGTGAAGGCATTATTTTTACTGTCTTTATCCTTCTGAAAGCCTTTTGGTTTACTAAGTGTCTTGCATTCCCCAAGGGATGGAGAACTAGCATCCCCACAGTAGGGCTATTGAGCTTGAACGCGACTTTTAATGCTGTCCTCTGTGTGGGTGGCTCTTTCTAACAGTGCCAGTAAATGTTCCCAGTGGTCATGACTCTGCAAAGCTTCCTAGCATGGATGTCCACAACATCCTGAGTCCTTTGAACTGAAAGCGTTTAAATTAATATTGATGTGCGCTGTCCATTTTTGCATTTTCCAAACAAGTTCCTGGTAACTGGTGTGATTACTGTTTTGTGCTGTCTTTCCTGTACTGGTCTGCAGTTGTCCCACCTGCCACCAGTGCAGTGGAAAAGAATAGCCTTCAAGACCTTTTGCTACATTTATCTATTAACTTAGTTAAAATAAAACTTTTACTATTGTAGCTGTTGATGTTTGACTGTAGCACACCCAGCATTGGCAGAAAGGCTCTCCAGTTGAATAAATTGTGTTTTATCCTTTACAGTTGACTGGAGTTTCCAAGACTTTGTGTCTCATGCAAAAATTGTTTTCTAGTCAGCTGTGCTTGAGATTTGCTTCTGACATTTCTTAAACAAGTAGGAATGAAATGGGCTAGCAGTAGTAACTTTTATATGCCCAGCAATGGGTAAGCTTACAATGTGAATAATGAAATATTACTAGGAGGTAAGGATATTGTTCATCAGGAAAGTTCACTGAGAAATATGTTGAGTGATGGGCTGAGTGCTGAATGTGTTGGACTTATTGTATGTGGGCAAATGTTATGACAGTAGCTTAAATCAGGGAAAATATGGTATGGTGCAGCATAACCTAAATCTTGGAATCCAGCATTATGGATTGGCTCCAAAAAAGCTGACTCATTCTTTGTGCCTCTGGCAGATTCATGCTGCTTGACTGTGTGTACCTATTGCTCATGAGGCAGGATTTGGTCTGTGGGCTGGTGAGTAAAATTTACAACATTTCCAGAAACCTGAAAGTGAGGAATGAATCTTTAAACAAGCATATGTTGCACGTTGTACCAACAGCAACCATTTGTTAAGGCTACAAAACCAGTGCATTGCAGATGTTTCTCAGTCTCACCTGAAACCTGGCAAACTGCAGAAATATTTGTGCCTGTGTACCAAAAGAACAAATAGAGTGGGTCTTGCAAGCTTATAGGTTATTCTGGAGTGTAAAACAAAGTTGGATCACTGCACAGTAATATCACTTCAATTACAAAAGTTGTGTTACTTTAGAGTCTATAAGATCATTGCTACATTTTATAATCTCTACTTTCACCTAACCCCAGGCAGTTGAAATTAAGTGAGGGTTACAATAAAGGTTAAGGCTACTGGATTTCCCTCATCACTTTAACTTTAAAACAACACTCAGCTAAATTGGTATAGTATTCTCCCGGGACCTAAATAACGTAGTATTCAACTGCTAGCAAGATAGCTTATTAAAAAAACCCCCAATCATTGAAGGGTTCATTCTTAGATCAGCAGAGGCATGCAGAAAACCTATTTGAGCTAATAGATTTGCAGGCACAAGCCTGATTCCTTACACTGAATTGTGTGTAAGCATGATCAGATTTCTTCATACTGAATATCCGCAACTTTTCTGAAAGTCAGTAGAAGATGTAGTTTACATGCATGGTGCACATTACAGATATACATCCATACACTCAGGAAGAATCACACCCCATGTGCCCCTCCTGGAGGTGCTGAATATGCATACCCTTTGTCTGCAATGGAAATGGAGGGTGCTTGGTTTTTAGCTAAATGGAGTTAATAAGCAATGAAAGGAGATATTTTTAGCTCCATGAGCTTTGCTCATTAAATGCAGAGATGGGTACCATGAATTGAGGTATAAAATGTTAACCTTGCAGAAAGTGAATTGCCTTGGACTTTACACACAGAATTTAATACAAGATATTTTAAAGAGAGAATATGTATATATCTGTCTCTATATACATATATAGAAATAGAGAAAAATTATATCCCTCTATGTAAAATGAGAAATAATTCTCACTGAAATTGTTTTGTTTCATGAGCAACTTATATAGCTATCATTTTTTTTTCCTTTTTATTGCTTATTATTTGGACTGTAGACTCCATTAATAGGTAGCTTTCTTGCACTGGTAGGTCCTCAGATGTATATTAAGAGACCATTTATGTCTTCCAGAAGGTTATTGTGTGTGCATCCTGCTGAATTCTCCAGGATTTACTGTAGGGAGGTGAGTTGTGTTTGTTTTTAGAGAAACTAGTTCGATAAAAATGAAAGCCTCTGTTGAGGCAGCAACTGTTTTATGATATAATCAAGCACCAAATTCAGAGCAACAGAAACTAGTGCCTTCTTGTAACACTTGTTAATTTTGTGCTGAATAATTATGATTCAAATCCTTTTTTCTTGTCAAAAGTAACCCAAATTTACTGGACTGAAGTATAGAATACGTGCTAGGTGAGCAAGTTGTCATTATATGGACTGGAATATGTAGCATTATCTTCCTGGCCTGCAACCTATGATGCATATAAGTAAATTTACATTCCTGAGTAGCTCTATTAACTTTAGACATGAATGTATATTTTCAGCAAATTCTCTGGTATACTCTTGCATATAGAATTATTCATATATACAAATTTCTGAAAGGCTCCTAATGTTTGTAGCACCAGGATATGGATCACAGCCCTTCTAAACAGTAAGCGTGTCAATTTTTAGAAGAATTTTTAGGTCACATCTAGTTTAAATAATAAATAATTATTAATTTCATCTTTTGCTGACTCGTATTTAGACCTATAAACAAGTTGCTACATGGAATGTAGGACTTTTTCATTTTTCAGGGGAAGGAAATTGATTTTAGGGCTAAAAGGACCTAAAATAAATGAACAGAGCTTAAAAAAGCAGTAGTCAAATATGTTATATAGGCCAACAAAAATTTAATTGGCACAGAACACCGATCGGAACTGTTTTTCCAGTCCATCACATATGATGTAAATTGAGTATCAACAGATTCAAAAAAGAATTTGGGAAGCAATTTTTAAAGCTGAGAAAAATAAAAGTACAAAATATCCCACCAGGCACTAGAATCAAGCCAAAAACTTTGGTATCGTCTGGTATGGGAAAAAGCAGCACTAAAAGAATGAGTCTCAGTAGATTGTGGACACCTTGTGTATTGCCTTGAAATAGTCCATTTTGCATACATTGTAATATATGTCAGGTTATGATGATTTCTTTAAGCAATTATATTTTAGATGCAAGACATAGTGATTTTTTTTCTTTTCAGAGGACAAATATCAAGGTTCGTAATAGTCCAGTCCCTATAAAAATGTCAATTTTCACAAGCATTTAAAACATCATCCAAAACCAGAGTCTGAACATAAACTATAAAGCGTCTAATATGGGATCACTAAGCACATGTTTTTATGAGCCATTAAGTATTAGCTTGGGATGAAAAGTTTTCTGAAAACACTTTCATTTCCTCAAAGCAGGAAGAGTCGAGGCAATTATCTTGTCTCAACTTTAGAAAACAGCTTCTTCAAAGTGTGCTATTTCTCCACAGCTCCTGCAACTGAAACTTTTGCAATTGCTTTAATTTGTCCTATATGTGTGACTGTCTGAGACAAACGCACGAATGATGAGCATCTTAACAAGTAAGAGACCCTTTCAATTTAAGATCTAAGCAGGCCCTTTAGATGGGGTGGACTCTAAGACAGTACTATCAGAAGCTTTTAGTATACAGGGATTTCTTCATTGAAGAGTGACTTGGGGTCAGTGGTGAGAATGGCTCTAAATCCATCCTGCTCTTGGAAGGACCCTGAACACAGGTGATTTGAGTGTTTGGTGGGAAGAGCTTTAGCCCACGTGCAGGCACACTTAATCAAAAAGGGTTTCTCTACCGGTGTGGGTTCTGCGCTCTGGCTTTTTGCACCTTTCCACTTTTCCTACTTACTAGCTTTCCCTGTGTCTAGATATAGTAGGTGAGAGGTAGCCAGTCAGAAGAAGCTTGGAAACTGCCTAATAGGAAAACTATGTACATTTTACTAAAGATGATTTCCCAATTATTTATTATTCTTGATGCCTGGTATAATAACATTAAGCCAGTACTCAGGCATTTCTGAATGTGGGCCATTTGAATCTGGATCTGGAAAGCAGACATCATTTCATCACAGGACCATTTCCGAGGAACTGCATTATCAGAAATGTTTTTTCTTGGGATCATACATAATTTGTGAGTTACTCAGCTAATCAGAAGAGTTTTTCTAAGACAGTAACTATTTGCATCCCACAATGGTAATTTGTTCTTCCCCAGTTGATTTGGTCTGTAGTCTTACAGTGCTTGTGCTCACTCTCATTCATTCATCCTGCATTATAGGCCCGTTTCTGAAGGACGCTGAGTACCTGTGGTTTGATTGAAAGTTATTGCATCTCTCAAGAGTAAATTTAATTTGAGTGATACCCCCTGTAATCCAGTGTGATATGATGCATTAGAAAATAAAGCAATAACAGAGTATCTACAAGCCATTTTTTCAAACTTATTTGAGGAAAAGAAATCTTAGCAGAGAAAGCCATTGAAATAAACTGCTTTTTATTCTTTAACTAATAGAGAAGTTCCCTGAATCTTGGAAAAAAAGAAGAACAAATGAGGCATTGATCATAAACAGCCTTCTGTCAGCTTTTAACAACTGGGATTGGCGGTTTGGTACCAACATTATTTCAGGTAAATGAGAAGGCAGAATTGTAAACAAAGGAAAATGTTCAATCCCCCAAGTGAAACGTGGGCTGATGCATAGTATTTATTGTTTAGTACATTCTCATTAATCCATTCTGTTAATTTTTTTTAACACTAAGAAAGAATATTAATGCAACATTTCTCTGCTTTTTCTAAGTATTCTGTTATATTTGAGACTTTACTCACTAACATATATTTTTCTTTCCAAAGAGCTCATGTAGTTTATACTTGGACCATGCCATGGAAAAGAATCAATGCATTTCTTAAACTATTAACAAATCCTTTAAATGATGAAAACCTACTGAACTCAGCAGGAAACATAATCCAGCACTTACACAGCAGCAGCAACCTGGATTTTTTCTGTTTTGGATTCAGTGGAAGAGTGGTGGTTATTGTAATTATGTCTTTGAAGAAATACTTAATGATGTTTACCTGCTTCTGACATACCTGAAGACTTCACAGAGTTAATCACCTGATCCTAAAAACCCCCTGTGTACTCCAATCAGATTTATCAAAACATTTTTTATTATGTACTGGTGTTGTTTTGGCCAGTAGAGTTTGTAGAAAAAAGTCATATTAGTTATGAAAGGAGCACTATTTAGAGCTTAGTGTAAAGATTCAGTAGAAAGGCTTACAATGGTGTCCATAATTTTGGAGATTTATGACTCAACTCAGTCAAGTTGAAGCACTGACAGAACTTCCTTTGTTCTCAACATGATCCAGCCCATGTGTCTCTTTTCAGTTTACACCTGGACTGGTAGAAAATTATCATTATGAAATCTTTATTGTAAAGATGTTGTATACATGATGTTTACTGAAAAATCTGAGTCTCATAAGACAATGTGTTTCACAAAGTTCAAAGCTAGGTTTTCAACTGTTATTGCAGGGTCACGTTTTCAAAAGGGTTCAAAAGTCACCACTGCAGAATTAGTGTGGAAATAAGTCCTTAGTGTGGCACACTAAGGTTTTTGGTATCCTGGTCTAACTGGACTGAGGACCAACAGTAATAAGATCTGTTAAGTGGGTTGTATCACTAGTAAAGATGTATTCTGACACCTGTTGAAAGAGCTGAGTTTAATACTTCATTTACAGTTAGCATGTATGTAATGACAGTGTAAAATAATGTAATGACAGTGCAAAATTTTGTATGAGATGTAGCTGAAAATTACTTTTATTTTGTGGCCGTTTCTGTTTTGAGAATTTATGAACTAGTTTGACCACCTAACTAAACTAATACATATGGGCACTTGAACTTGCTTAGAGCTCTTTGTTCAGGTGATCTTGGCATTGACCCATGTTTGGTTCAATGCTATAACAGCTGCATTCCAGCAGCTTCAAGTTTTTACTCCCTTCTCAGAGCCCTGTTCCATCATAAGACTGCATTTACTCTGACTGTTCTCCTTTACTGGCCATCATCACGCCCTGGGGGATTCACACGGCTGCTGAAGGTAGCTGACAGACAGGCATCAGTCAGAGGGTGGATCTGTTTGCAGGGTGGACATATCCAGCACTACAGTTGTTCACCAGCATATGTTTAATGTTGAACTGACCCTTAACAAAACACTGAAGAAAGCTGTTTTTTTTTTCATTTCAGTGTGTGAGGTTTTCTTAACATTTTTGGAAACAGGGACACCTTTAACAAATGTCTTTAGATGAAAACTTAATTTTCATTTGAAATATAGTTTTGCTGGAAAACTTTCATCTACCCTTAGTAGAGACCTCAGTGGAAACTTCTGGAATACTGTTGGCTGTGCCTGCAGAGTAAGATAAACTCCCTTGAATAAACAAACCCAAAACTTCAAGATGTCTTATGTCCCTAGAGAAACCTCGGACTTCCTTACGTGTTCTGCAAATACCGTAAGTCCACACCAATAAAACTCATATTCTGTAAGACTATTTTTAACCTTTTTTCCTAAGACACAATATTTTACTATGATATCTATGTTTCTTCTATTCTTTGAAGACCATCAGGAAGACTTGTCAGTGATTCACTTCATAAGTAGAGAATAGTTAAAGCAGGAATTTTGCCTGATACTTAGAGGTTAATGCCTCCTGATCTAGGAGATAGAGATGCAAATCTGCAATTATCAGGACCATGCCATGTTGCATCTAGAGGTGCATTACTTAAAAGCATGACATCATGTAATTGCCAATACTTAGTAAAAGGAGTTATCTTCTGCCTCACATTATTATTATTATTGTTATTATTATTATTGTTGTTATTATTATTATTATTACTACTACTACTACTAATTTTGGGAAGGTTGATCCAGTAACTGAAAAAGAACAGCCCTTCCAAAGCTTAAAATGTTTAGAAGATTGATTTTGTCCTGTGGCATGGCTATGTCAGAAACACATGATAAAGTACAGGAGTATGAAAGATAACCTTTGTTTTGGATTTCTCAGTCAGAATGCAGTTAGATAGCTGTAACTGTTAATGTAAGTTTGTTACACCTTTTCTTTTTTTTTTTTTTATAATTGGTAACAACCAGTAAAGGTTGAAATGACTGTGGAAAGCACTTTCTAATCTGAATTCACTTATATTAGCCTGCAAAAACCTCATATTTCTGTTAGCTATACAAAGAAAATAAAGGAGGCCTGAAGCCTAATCCAGATAGACAAAGGTGAGAAGGCCAAAGCTGACTTCAGGGAAAGGTCTGCTTCTTCTCTTCCCCAGTTCAGGAGCTGGTCTGGAGTAATAGCTAAAATAAAATTGTGTGGCAATACCTATTACTTCTGCATCTGGTGAGGAGTTTTACTGATCTCTTTAGGTTCAGGGGGCCCATCTGTATATTACACTGGAATACTGAAAATATTTCCCCTTAGGTTAGGACACATAAGTGTTGAAGGCAAGGATGCTAAAATTCTGGATGGAGTTCTTGCAGATCAACAGAGGAGCAAAGCCTTTCTAAAACATAGTCTGCTATTTTCTTAGTAAATATTCATGGTCTATCTTTTTTCATTGCTCATAATCCACGTTTTGAGTAGGGTCTCAATGTCATACAAGGTGTGTGCTGCTCACAAGTGAGGAAATGCAAACAGAAAGCTGGGAAGAGTTCCTGAGGATGTGAACATGACCCAAGGAGTTGGCACAGAGGTCAGTTTTTGCCTGCCTACACAAAACTTTGCTGGTATGTTGATTGCTGGAGAGTTAATTGAGTTATTTAAAATGACTGGTAACAAAAATCTAGAAAAATGTCTCTCAGTTGTGTCTGTAAGTCATAAACTGTAATGCCACTCATTAGCTGCCTTCTGTGATGATGAAGGGACTTGAATAAAAGTACTGAGAAGCAGTAGAACAAAGAGCGATTGCATAGAAATGCTCAGCATGATCAGTTTATCTGTTCCATCAGGAAAACTTAAAAGTTTAAAGACCTTTAAAAATATATATGTTTAAAAAAGATAATTTGGAAGATCAGTGAGAGAGAAAAACAGCAAACATTAAAAACCCATGCTTTCTGCATAAATTGCATTTTTGGTGTCACCTGGGTTATTGCTACCAGGCATGGCAAAATTTTGAATGAAGATTTTTTTCTCTTGGAAACTTTAGGGTCTTCAGGTTCTGCCTGAATTCCTCTTGAGATTATTGGATGAGTTAGAGAGAATCTCAGAGACCAAATACACGGAAATGTGGCTTTAAGGAGAGGAAAAACTAAAGAAGGTGGAAAGTCATTAGAATTTATGCCAAGAAATTTATCATTAAATTCTTTGCTTTTTTCCTTTTTTTCTACATTTTCCCTATTTTGGTAAGCAACCTTAGTTAGTGGGCTGTTTCACAGTTCATATTTAATGTGATATTTGCTTTTGCTTTTGCTTTGGATACAGATGTCCCTGAAGTTCATGCTCTGATTGTCTATTTAACTGCATATGGCCTTTTAATATGGAGGTTCTGATCACAGCTCTGAGAGTGAAATTTGTTTCTGGATCTTCCTTTAACAGTATCTTTCAAGTGTATCATTGTTTGAGTTAAATATTCATTAACAGGATTTATTTGTCTATATTCTATTTTTCATGTTTGTGAAAGCTTTGTTTCTCTGTAATAGTTCCAAAACTTTTATTTCCCCTACACTTGCAGTCACGCTGTCTTTCACATGCTCAAGATGTTATATGTAATTGATAGCAGACAGCCTGAGTAAAATATGAAACAGTGACCAGCCTGAAATGTTTCTGTTGGAGCAGACAGAGCAATCACCCTGTCACTGCGTTTGATGAGTTTTGTGCTGTGAACGAGAAGGGCTCCAGGGTGGGTAGCAGAGCCGACACTACACTGAAGGGACCCCCAGTGGAGGCAAAGGGCTGGGGCACCCCCTGTGCAATTGGCACTGCTCTCTCAGTTAATTCAGCCCCAACTGCCCAGCTCTTTTTGCTGGGGTTCTGGCTCAGGCTGGCCCATCCCCTTTTAATAGCTAAGACTTTAATGACAGAAGCAGCACAAGCCCCCAGCCAGAATTACCTACTGGAACTGCTGGTGCTCTGCTGTTCTGCAAGTGCCCCCTTGAGCACATGGCAGGCTATTGGGACTTAGCAAGGGACAGGCAGCTCAGGTTTTCAGTACTTTCCTTTTTCCAAGGCCTTATGCTCCTTCCAAGTGGGAGGGTCAGTATGTGAGGAGGTATGGAGGTGTGTGTGGCTGGCAGATTTCACAGGGACACTGTGATGACTGTGCTATGAGCAAAACAGGAGTCTGTATTTCAGCGCTGACTGAGGCACAATACATGGAGGGTGGTGGTGGTGGGGAACAGGGCTATGAGAGTTTCAGGTAATTAGGAGATGCTCAGTGTGCCGGAAAAGGAGGGAGGATCGAAGAAGAGAGGGGTGATAAGACTGGAGATGTCAAACCATGAAGTCTTGTAAGGCAGAAAATTGTTGCCACAGTTGAGACATTATATTTTTGTCAGTGTAAGATGAGAAGCACTTTTTGAAATGGAAAAAAACAGAAGTTAGTTACATTATGCAGAACACTATGGTATTGACACATAGTTGGGAGCTAGAGAGAGACACATTCAAACATTGTTAGAGGTGAAGACCTAGCAGGGTACCTGGATAGAAAGCAGTCTTGAGGTGTGAGCTTTTATGACAGGCAGGATGCATTATACTCTAATATAGGGATATATATATCTAATAGTAGGGATAGCTTTGGGAAAGATTATTTTGTCCATATCAGGCTTGGGTTATGCTGCTAATTTAGACTGAATGTCTGTGTTCAGTTCAAATGGTCTAAAGCTGAGCACCGTTATTGCTAATTTCCCCCAGAACCTACACTTTCCTGCCAAAACAAAAATGCAGATGTGCTGACACAGCAAGTTTCAATGCTTTGGGCTGGAGCCACCCGATATGATACATTTGGTGCCCGCAAGGAGAGCCAATTTGTTACTGGCAGGTAACAGTTTTCAAATTTCCACAGGGTTTCACAGAAGATGATCTAGCAGGGGCAGCTTGGAAATGGCTATGACTCTGTCTCGCTTTCACTTGCTCCAGGCTTTTGCGCACCAGCCTGACACCCCCATGAAGGAAATGGATTGAAGGTAGCTTGTTCCAGCAGACTTTCTATTGCTGCAGCTAATTATCTGGCTTGAGCCAAGGGTGACTCTGTCACATACCAGAGACTAGCTTTGAGGGCAGAGCACTCTGTATCACCAGGAGATTTCACATATTGAATTTTGCACAGGCTCAAACTGCCCGCTGGGGAGAAATTGTGTGATTTTTCCTGTTGCCCTTTGGTGGTCTGCTGTGTTGTGTGCCATGCTGGCTCATTTTCCTGCCTGCTGAGCAATGGGGTGAGGTGGAAAACTGAGTGATGGACTGTGGGCAGTAACGCAGGAGGTAGATCTGGCTGGCTCAGGAAGTACCACAAGCTCTGTCAGGCACCTCAAAAATATATTACAAACAGAGTTATACTGGAGCCACATAATTGGTTTCCAGATTTCAAAGTACATTGGTCCTTCTGCCTACCCAAGGCAAGGGCACATATAAGCCACTGGGAGGGAAGGCTAGCCATCGTAGTGGCTGCTGTGCTTTTGGCAGGGTCGCGATCTGTTTTTTTGCAGCATGGTGCCATTTGGCGCAAAATGTAGTGGCAGCCTGATAGTGGTTATTTAGAAAGGGAAAGCCACTCAGAGCTGTGGTGGAGTCTGTCTCTGCCAGAATTGCTCCTAAGCTCCATGAGGGTTAGGATGAAGCTTGAACTGCATGAAATGTTGATTCAGGAGGGCAGGACATCACGTGCCTGCCAGTAACCCTGCCTGAGGGTAACATGGGCAGCTGGAGAGAGCTGCTGAGGGACATGTTTCAGAGAGTCAAACTGCCTTTCTCACCCTCAACTGTTTCCCCTCAAACTCTTGCTTTGAACGGCTTTTTAGCCTGGCAGGTGCTGCCATCACTGACAAGCCTGTGCCCCCCCCACCTCGATGGAGAAATGCATGGAGGCTGGCAGTCACCAAAATGAGTAAATACTTGCTTCTGTGGAGCCGCTGAAAGGGGCTCCTAGTAGCAGCAGGGCAGAACAGGACACAGGGGACCCTGGGTGCTAATAATATGCACTTCATAATGTGCTGCATGGAAAATAAAAACAAGCCAGCAGCGACAACAAAGCCGTCCAACAACTCTCTTTTGCAGTGAACTGCTTCTCTCTTGGCTTCTGAAGATTATTTAATCTTTGTTGAGTTAGGAACTGAGAGCCTCTGACAACTGTATGAAAGAAGAGAACAATCAGTTTTGGGACATAAGAAGCATAAAAGACAATCTTGCACCAAGTTTTTCTTTCTTTCACTTCTCCTGTTTCATTTGCCGTGAATATGAAACAACAGTGTTTTAAGTATCTCTTTATGCAAAGAACTAGGACTGACTGTTTCTATTGTCCATGCTGCTTACATGTCATGACCCACAGTCATCTGCTGCTCTTTTGAGAAGAACTGCCTTGCCTGATAAGATAATTCTGGATGTTAGATTGTGATGACAAATAGGAGCTGGTGGAGCACAATGGGGCTCCAACACCTCTCAGCATGGTCAGTAATTCTGTACTTTAGCACCTTTAGCACAGCACTGCCTTACAGCACCAGTCCAGCATCAGTTCTCAGGGGTTACTTAAGACGCTCCACATACAATGGTTAAAAGGGGGACACAGGAGAATGCTTGTAGGCATTATCTGCTCAATAGCTGCAGTGTGCTACATCCCCCTGACATTGGTGGCATACCTGTTAACGGCTTCTGTAGAGGAATGACTGGGATATATGTGGTTGTCCTGTTCACTGTCAGCTGAGGACTAAATTCAGTAATTTGAAGGCGATAGCTCCATCAGGTCCACTGCAGCCCTGGCACAGCTCTGGCTGCTCAGCCCCCTGGCACTCCCAAAGATCCAGAGTTGAATTCTGAGCTGGTTGTAGTTTAAAAGTGCTGTGGTGCCAGGCACTTGGCTTTTATCCTCATATCTCTCACTAGTTTACTCTTCCCTTGCCTCTGGTGCTTGAATCTCACCCTGTCTTTCATTTAACTAAAAAATAAGACTCTTTTTTTTTTTTTTTTAATATGCTCCTTTTCATATGCCATTTGTCCCCAAAATCTAACTCCCAAGTCAATATGCTTCATGCAGACAGGGAAGCATTCTGTACTTAAATTGGTGCAATCATGGGCAAACAACACACAGGTGAACTTCTCAAAAAACATCAGTGTAGATGTACTGTGGCTGCATGAATGTTGACAGGCTAATAAACAGGAAAGGTTGTGGACTGAGCTTTATACATAAATGTGAAAGTGGTATTCATCCTGCCCTGCTCTTACAATGTGCACATGTATTCCCATTCTGCTTTTTACAGTACTGATAGTTCATCTTTAATAAATCAAAGGCAGCTTTTTCTTGCTTGCATGCTCTCTGAAGGAGAGGATATCAAGTCATACCCTAAACAGTTTTGACACACAGATAATGTCTGGTGAAAAGTGCTAATGGCAGTCTTTTATTTACAGATGTGTTGAGAAATATGTGAGGTAATGAGTTTATCTTCCCTCTTCCTCACAGGAGGAGAATAAGATGAGAGGTACATTCTCCTTTCGTCCTCTAGCTCCAAAGCAAGCTGGTTTCCTGTCATCCCTTGAAGAAACTCCTTTACACTTGTCTAGCCAGAACAGTTTCTAACATGCCTCTTTTGTTATGCCCGGGTACCCTGGTGACTCGGGTGACATTGATATGAGTGTTTCTTTTTCCAGTCCACCCCTGCACGCCTGCCGTATGGGCTGACGCCTGTCAGCTGCCCGGAGCACTGCTGCTGGAGCACCTCCTGGATCAGTGGGCTCCTTGTCATGCAGCGAGGGCTCGGCAGGAGCTGCAGGCTGTTGGCACGCTCCTGGTCTTGATCTGAAATTAATTGACACAACTTGAATCTTTGGAGATGATGCCAGCAGGAAGAACAGAAGATCTGTGAGATGGCAAAGAGCAAATATGATGTAAAATTGCCCGCTGGCATTCTTAAAATGGAGAGGTTTGATTTTTCTTTTACAGCTTGGTTGCTTTACCTTGCAGCCATACAAGTTTCCATTTACAGCTTTTGAGACTTGCTGTTGTCTCAACAGCTCTGTGGGTTTCTTTAGCCAGCAGAGGTTCAGTACTGCATGTGATGATAAAAGGGTCTTTGTGCTGTTGTGCAGCCTCATCTGTAAGACTGATAAAACAGTCTTGTCACAATTGTGAAAACTACTGATACTGGTGCAGTTTTGGAATAGGAGCAAAAGAGAAGTTTTTTCCTGAATTAGGTTCCTGGGTGTAATTTCTTTGAAGGAGACTTTGTAATAGGAGTATTACATAAATCCTGTACTTTTTGTAAGGACATACTTGTGTAAGGTATCTACAAAACTGTAGCTTGTTTCAGAGATCAAAATAATTAATATGTCTGTTTTCCCTCCCCCTTTTATTTATGATATGAGTTCTGTAAAGCTCCTTTTTTTTCTTGCTCTTGGTGCCTTCTTCTGCAGGTCACACTAACTAAATTACTCTAAATTGTTCCAAAAATCTCTGGATATTTCTGTTCTGTGCCTCACTGAAAGCTTTACAAATGAAGACAGCTAAAGACATAAATAGTGTCTAAAGAGTACATATCTGAGATTTGCATATGTTCAGAAATGTACCAGTCTTGTTTCCAAGAAAAGTGGGGATGAATCACCCTCCAGAGGGGCCTTTTTCTCTCTGCTGACTGTAGACGAACTTTAGCTTGGTGTCAGGTGGCTGAAGTCATAGGTAGCGTTCATCTGACCCAAGAAAGAAAAATCCTCTTCTGAAGGAGAGATCAAGCTTGTACTCAAACACAGAGTAATGGGAAAATGAAATGTGTGCAGATACCATGTGAAGGGCAGAGGTAGGCACTAAGAGCCTGCCATACCAAGTAGTATGGGGAGGTATGGTAACACTTCACAGGGGTACAAAACCAGTCGACTGGCAAGAGGATGATGTCTTTTTCCTCACAGGTAATGTTTGAAAGTAGAAGTGATGGCTTGTATCTCTAAATCAAGAACATAATTGATACTTTGTTCCCTGTAGACCCTGTACATGCAGCCAGGTGCAAGACAGCTACCTGCTAGCTTTGCCTATTTTTCTGGACACTTGGAACTCTCTGCTCAAATGATGAGGTGCATGCCAGCTCCAGTCCAGAAGCCATTTAAACACATTTACACAACTGTGACAATATGACTGAGTACTCTTTTGGTTCATATACAAATGCAGCATGCAACTGTCTGCACTTCATAGACTCACAGAGTAGTCTAAATTGGGAGGGGCCTGTGGGGATTGTCTAGTCAAACCCCTGTGCAAAGCAGGGCCAGCCAAATCAGCTTGCTCAAGATTGTGTCCAGTCAAGTTCTGAATATATCCAGGAGTGAAGTTTCCTTCATTTCTCAGAGCAGCAAGTTCCAGTGTTTGATCACCCTCATTAGTGGTGAAGCATAGAAATATTCTGCTATCTAGTTGGAATTTCCTTGTTCCAGCTTCTGTCTGTTGCTTCTCATCCTTTTGCTGTGCACCTTCCAGAAGAGCCTGAGTTTGTCTTGTCTACATGTTCCCATTAGGCAACTGTAGACAGCAGTAAGATCCCTCCCTGACACCTTCTCCTTTTAATGCTGAACATGTCCAGCTCCCTCAGCCTCTCACTGGCCGTCTGTTTTGCTGATTAAGGATACCAATTAAACTCGGACACCAGAGTGAAAAGAGTTGGCGTATTTTACTAGTGATAACTAAATAATGTAACAGAGTAATACAGAAAACATGCAGTAAGAAAAGACATAATAATGCACTTAAAGCAAACAAATAGGAAAATACAGGGTAATGCATCAAATCATTACTACCTGAGAGAGAGAATAGTGATTAAGAAAGATACATCACCACTTGCATACGTTATCATCATCCAGACCTGCAGATGCTGGGGAGCCCCAGTTGCAGCAAGGATTTGGAGAGCCTTTCCCGGCAAGTGGGAAATCCTACGTGATGCATCCATCTGTAGGTGAGGTACCCAAAGATGCTGCAAGCAGGTCCAGCCTTATATACCAAAAATCAGCAAGTCAGAATAACTGGCACCTTTGTTTTGAGTGGAAAAGATCTGGTTTCATTCTCCTGTTGGATTCCACCCAAAGCCTGGCCAGGCCTCGGCAGCGGGAAACCAAGGGAGTTTTAACAAGACCAAATACTTGGGTTCTCAGCCTTGAACAAGCTGAGAAAGGAAAATTGAATACATTCTCTCATCATTTCATCCTCCCTACTGATTATATTCTGTCTAAGCTGCATCTTTGACTAGTGAGCATACATACTTTGTTAATGATTATATACTATGTTAGCAGCTTCGGCTCGGGGCCTGTTGTTCAGGCTTCAATACTTCAACACTTTAGCACTTTTTACATCAGCATAGGTGGTTTGTTATAACTTAGTACAATACCCACAACCACAATGGTTATCAGTTATAAAATATACAGGATTCATCTACAGGTCAACTCTGGCTTGGGCCTGTTGTCCAAGCCTTAGCACTTCACCGTCCCGTGTTCCAGCTGCCTGACCAGCTTGGTGGCCTTTGCTGGACTTGCTCTGGTATGCTGATGTTTGTCTTGGATTGGTGTACCCAAAAGTGGACACAACAGTCCGAAAGTGGTCTCACATGTACTGAATAGAGGGGAAGGATCACTTTCCTGGACCTCCTGCTGAAACTGGCTGCTTGTGGCTTGGATGGGCATACGCTCCACTGGGTAAAAAACTGGCTGGATGGCTGTCCTGGTTTGTGACCAGGATGGAGTTAATTTTCATTGGAGTATTTCATACCATGTGATGTCATGCCCAGGGATTTAGGTGGGCGGGCTCTCTCTCCAGGCCGTGCTGTTGCTGTGTGGGGGGTGGTGTCGCTGCGCTCGGTAAGCCACTGCTGCATTTTACCTGTTTTCTTTTTGGACTCACTATTGTTACTGTTGTTCTCTTGTTAATTTAGTAAATTCTTTCTTTTTATTCAACCTACGAATTCTCTTCTTTTTGTCCCTCCCCTGTTTCACCAGAGTGGGGAGGGGGAGGTGAATGGCTGGCCACGTAGTGTCTGGCTGCTGGCTGAGTTCAAACTTCCACAATGGCCAGGCCCAAAGAGTTGTGGTGAATGGAGTTAAATCCAGTTGGCGGCCAGTCATGAGTGGTGTCCCCCAGGGCTCAGTTTTGGGGCCACTCTTGTTTAACATCTTTTTTGATGATCTAGACGAGGGGATCCCTCAGTAAGTTTGCAGATGACACCAAGTTGGGTGGGAGTGTTGATCTGCTCGAGGGTAGGGAGGCTCTGCAGAGAGACCTGGACAGGCTGGAGCGATGGGCTAAGGCCAACTGGATGAGTTTCAATAAGGCCAAATGCCGGGTGCTGCACTTGGGCCACAACAACCCCCAGCAGTGCTACAGGCTTGGGGAGGAGTGGCTGGAGAGCTGCCAGTCAGAGAGGGACCTGGGGGTGTTGATTGACAGCCGGCTGAACATGAGCCAGCAGTGTGCCCAGGTGGCCAAGAAGGCCAATGGCATCCTGGCTTGTATCAGAAATAGTGTGGCCAACAGGGACAGGGAAGTGATCTTACCCCTGTACTCGACACTGGTGAGGCCGCACCTCAATTCCTGTGTTCAGTTTTGGGCCCCTCACTACAAAAAGGACATTGAATTACTCGAGCATGTGTCCGGATCCTATGACAGGGGAGGTTTCGATATGATCCCAAGAGTGAGATTAAGACACAAACAAGGTCAAATGCCATATACCAAAACCAGGTTTTTATTATTAAAAAAGTGAAGAGGGGTAGCGATAGGACAGAATGGAAGTAAAAGACAGAAATAAAGCAAAGATGCGGGATAGGGCTGCAAGAATAGTCACCACCATGGATCCAGCAGCGTCCTGTTGGTCCTCAGTCTTCAGTTCTTTGGTGGTGGGTGCACACGGATCTGGCTTCGATGGTGGATGCACACAGAATAAAGTTTCTGTCACTTTTTTAAGTTCATCGTATCCACTGATTAACATATCTGCCCACCTTTAGTTTTTTTTCCTCTGGTCCCACAGGTTTTGTTGCATCCCGCTTCTGGGCGTTTGCCTCTTGTCAGTTCATTAGCAAGGCATGCATGGTGTCTGGCCTACACAATAGAGCCACAAATGGCTACACAATGGGGCCAGCTCAGTACAGTCTGCCCCTTTGAGGCTTGTCTAAGGAGTCCGACAATGCAACCGAAAAGAAGTGGGGGGGTCCATCCTTCAATACACTCCCGCTTCCCTGGGCGACATTTCCCAGACCAATTCACAGGCTGCAGCAGCTTGTCTTGGAGGTTTGCACAGACACAAGCAAGCTTTGAGACAGTCATATGACATTTCAGTCTCTCACAGTGTGTCCAAAGAAGGGCAACGAAGCTGGTGAAGGGTCTGGAGTACATGTCGTACAAGGAGCGGCTGAGGGAACTGGGGTTGTTTAGTTTGGAGAAGAGGAGGCTGAGGGGAGACCTCATTGCCCTCTACAACTACCTGAAAGGAGGTTACAGAGAGCTGGGGATGAGCCTCTTTCACCAAGTAATGAGTGATAAGACAAGAGGGAATGGCCTCAAGTTGCACCAGGGAAGGTTTAGACTAGATATTAGGAAGTATTTCTTTACAGAATGGATTGTTAGATGTTGGAATGGGCTGCCCAGGGCAGTGGTGGAGTCCCCATTCCCAGAAGTGTTTAAGAGTCGGGTTGACGTAGCGCTGAGGGATATGGTGTAGTTGGGAACTGTCAATGTTAGGTTAATGGTTGGACTAGATGATCTTCAAGGTCTTTTCCAACCTAGATGATTCTGTGATTCTGTAATGCAACCCAGTATGCAGCAAGCTTTTGCTGTAAGGATACCCTGCTGACACGTTTAAGTTGCAAATGTTCATCCTGTAGATATGCCCTCCATTTACCTAGTTAGAATAGAAGAAACATAGAGAAAAGACATACCAGTATACATACTGATCTGGAATTAAACACACAACCCTAATGAACAAACTTCTGATGAATCAAAACTACACTATATGAAAAAGTCTGAGCAGGGTTGCCATCACACAACTTGCAATTCTTAGTGCTTATTTGGAAATACCTTTTCCATGGTCAGCTTTTAAAAGGAATTGCTCGAGTTCATTCCAAAGTCAGCACAAATAAAAACAAATGGTAGGTGAATATTTGAGCAGCATCTCTTACCTATGGGTGCTAGAAACATAGCAGGAAGCATTAGTATCTTTAGCTTATGCTATTTCTGTTTGCAAACATCAATTTAAATAACATTCATCACACAAAAGAAGGTCCATCTGTAAGAAGAGATGATACTAAAAAGACGTAGGACAACTTTTATCTAGTTTGTCTTTTATAATTTTTATACATGTCCTTTACCTGTGAATGACCTTGGACCTTAAGCAGGCATTTTGGAAATGCTGGCATATAGCGGAAAGGTAAAATGTACTACTTTCATAGATAACTGCTTAGTAATGAAAGACCTCTAATTTTGTTCAAAAAAAAAGTATATGAAGTGATAAAAGCTAAAGATTCCTGGGGCACTTTTAAATGATCCTCACATAAAATGTTGAGAAACATTACTTTATGATTTTAACAATTTATTGAGTATCCTCAAGAAAACAGGGCTATTCTTATCCCTAAGACTGAAGGCTTCCAGTTGCAAATATGTAACTACCTGCTCTATTAGGAGAGGGTTGTACATTAAGATTTTGCCTACCCTGCTTGCAAGTGGTGATCAAAATATTTTATAGCAGTTCCAGGTTGCAAGAGAGGCAATATCTTTCCATTATTAATAATAAAGTGCTAATGATAAATTGGCTGTAATAGCTATAGGCCTGGCCAAAGCCTTTGATTTACTGAGGCATGTCACACTATATATGCTGATAAAAATATTGAATTAGGGACTATTCTTATAGAAAAACTTCAAGATCTATATCAGAATTATTCTCATTTAAAAACCAAACTGGAATTGATAGTGACAATTATTCTGGTTTATAATAGTTTTATATAGGGCTATCCATAAATCCAGATTTCGTTTAATATCACCTTCTATCTTCTCTTTTGTTAATTGAAGAACAGAATAATCAACTTTATAATAATTGGTGGGAAAAGAATAGCTTTGGTTTTTGCAAATACATCTAGTATTGGCAGGAATTAGTATCCTGATATGATTAAAAATTTAGAGTTGCAGAAATGGTTTTGTTCATGTAGTAGGTTTAAAATAAACACAAAAATCTACATAAGCATTACATAGTGTAAAATATATTGTTATCCTAAACAAGTACTGAAAAATTAAGTGAAGTTAAACTGGCAATATAGGGGAAGGTTAATTTGAAATATATTTGAGAGTCCAAATTGATTCTTGGAAGAGTATAATACGTCACCTTCAATTAAATTAATTTGATGGTTCAATAAACTAAACGAAGCAGCAATTAAAGCACCACAAATAGAAAGTTCTTAATGCTTATCCTCTTTCTGGATTATTTTACAGTTTAACACACTGTCTAGTGGTATGTATGCTGTTATACAGATTTACTTGTGAGAAAAAAACCCAAAGCATCATTTATCTATCACAGTGGACCTCTGACAAGCTAATATATTCTGGATTTAGAATAAGGATCCTTTGTACTTTTTACATTTGCCATGTGGCCACTCATAAATTGGTTAGAAGTAGAGAAGATATGCTGTTCCAAGGAG
Organism: Strix uralensis; assembly: GCF_047716275.1. Taxonomy (NCBI): domain Eukaryota; kingdom Metazoa; phylum Chordata; class Aves; order Strigiformes; family Strigidae; genus Strix; species Strix uralensis. Next base: position 57,290,206 of record NC_133974.1, read on the forward strand.
TATATGGGTTAAAGCTTCTGCCATTTATGTTGGTGAGAACTCGCTGCAGCAAATCATCTAAAGTGTTTTTCTTATCCTTCAAATTTCATCCGAAAACAAGTATAGATGATAGTTGTCCCCTCAGCGTCAAGGGATAGGAACAAATTATTCAAGTAAAATAGTGATAGACAATCACGGCTGAAAAAAACCCCAAAGTCTTTCTTCAGACCACCACCATTTATTTCAGTTTTTCAGATAAAGTTGTTTCTATAGGGGCAACCTGATGTCTTTTAACTTATTTTTTACTTAGTCTTGCAGATGAAAACACTCCCCATGTCTGTGATCAAAGCTACAAAACAGAAAATATCAAAATACAGGGGCACTTTAGGCTATGAGAAAACTTCAAAGTAAATGGATGAAGGTTGTTCTGAAGCTGTCTAAGAACACCAGCAGATTCTACAAAACAACTGGGGGACTAGAGGAGATGAGAAGGCAGTCACAGGAAGATGGGATAATGGCATCTGTAATATGGAGAAGAGCCATTCTTTGAAGATGGAGTGCTTCAGTTGAAGCTGGAACGGAAGAAAAGCATCTCTTTTTGGTAAATCTTCCTCTTCAGATCTTTGTTACTGAGTTGCGTTAAAAACGGACGGATGGCACTTGTTCAGTTATGTTTTTTCCTGGTCTCATGGTGGATCTTTTGTTTTAGGGGATATGAGGGAAGACTGGACTTTAATATGTTGCAAACTGTAGGTCTTATTCTTACATAGAAGTAATCCAAAAGAATTAAAAAGAATGTGTAAGAAGGTATAATTTATAGGGCTTTGTGAAGGGCTTTGCAGATTAATTGGTATATTTGATTCTGTCTAAGTCTGGGTCCATCTTTTCTATAACACCCTCTGTAGGCAGAAGAACTCCAGTAGATTTGCCAGTCATAATTTCCTTTTACAAGAAACATGCCTCTTCTGGATTTTCATGGCAGCCTGTTAAAGCAGGAGATCACAACTGTTGATCTGGAGTACTGTCTGAATAGGGCAGCACTCAGAGCTGTAGCCAAGGTGCTGACCAAACCCAGAAAAGTCTTGGCTAATCCTGTAGTTTAGGTAAGGATTTTGGGTTATCTGTTAAACACAGATTCCCCAAAGCTAGCCAGACCTAACTTGGGATCCTCCTTTGGAAGAGGAAGCCAAAGTAGTCTGTAGCATTTTGTACCCTGATCATTGTGGATCACTGGTATGAGTTTGATTGCTGTACCTCTAAGAGAACGGAGTACCAGGATGACTTTGGAGATATTTGCAGTCCTCATAGCTACTGCATCCTGATTTTCATTGATCAGATCATGCCTTATGAGTCTGAAGAGCAAAGTAAGTCAGTCCTGGGACAGGTAAGCACCAATATTTGATGATGAGAATAAACTTCTTTAAGGAATGGATGTGTGAGAACAGTCTTGGAGTAGAGGAAGGGCTTTAAGGAAATGTTTCTGGTGACAGAATATGGGGCAGATTAGGAGCCTCACAGCACAATACAGAGCATTGAGAAAAATAATTTTTTTTGAAAGCATATGCTGTTATTTTAACGTCTACTGTGGGGATGTTAATTCATACTTATTTTTTGAAAGGATGTTATATTGTCTCATGAAAGATTGGACTTTCTAGCTATTCTTGGGGAATATGTGATCTATTGAAGGCCCAATATAACATCTAAGTTCTTATAGATAATTATCTTCTCTGTTTCAATTTTTTGTTATGCATTACATGCATTTTTCTGACAAGATGTGTTACATCTTCTTTACATGTGGATAGCCTTTGGCTTTTGCATTTGTTTTCTTTATGGTATTCCATGGACGCAATGTTGTATTTTGTTCCCTTCAACATGCGTTTGCAAGTAACTTCTTGTCTGTGGGAATATATCTTATGTTTACTTAGCACCTTTTCCTGTGAAGGAACCCAATGTAATATAAGCAATAAGCCTTAGGAACTTTTTAGCATGCAAGGGATGTGTCTTAGCCTGCTTCTTGAGACATTCTTACTTCTCTCATACAGGACTTTTAGCTCAACATACAGACTGTGGGTGGTTGAAAAGGCATTAAGATCTCAGCAAACATTTTAGATGCCTAAGTTTTATTGTTTTCTATTGGAATTGGGCATACAAAAAAATCAGTGAATTTGATGCTGTAAGATTCACAAGGATCTTGGCCAAAATGATCTACCACAGCAAATTACCAGCAGAGGTGGAGTCCCCACTGCTCAGTCTCTCTAGGCTTGTGACTCCTATCTATCCTCAGGCCCTCCAAAATACTCTCAGATGTTCATGGTGTTTAAGAAAACATGGACAACTTTCCTTCCCAGTCCCTTGAAAACCATGCACGTATTTGATATGAGATGAGAAGCTGCATAAGGACAGGTCCAGGAGCTGATGAGCTATGTCCTGCCACAGTCTCCTTTACTCACTGTCATTCTAGGGTTCCTTGGGCATATCAGCTGCCTCAATGAGGTGAGACTGTCAGAACAAACCTATACTAAGTAAATCTCTCTATGACATTTAGTAATAACTGGGACTTCCTTTATGCCAATGAGAGTGATTATTTATTGTGTTTTAGTTCTCATTATTATTCATCCATTTCTCTGGCTAAAGGCAACATTTTCTGTAAGTAGACTGTGAATTTCCTGATAAAACCAGCTAGACTTAATTCTTTATTATTGCTGCATGTCTTTGTGGCTGGTCCTATCTCTTTTGGCTCAGAAAGGATGATTAATTATTCTACTTGATCTTCACTTATCATGGGAGTACTATGTAAATTATTTCAAAAATGTCCTGTTTTAGATTTCATTATTTATCTTCAATATAACCTGGGTATTACGAAACATGAGAACTGCATGGCTTTCTAACACACCTCTTAGATTTGAAAATTTAGCACGTACTTTTGTCACCGGTCTTGTCACCTGTAGTTTACTTTGTCTGTTAGCAATATACTTCTATGCCTTTTAAACAAATTATCCTGGATTCTACCTAGCAGCTTGCTATCGTTAGTGTCTGAAAATGTTTTCCTTAGCAATTTGAAACATGTATATTCCTTAGCAATTTAAAACATGCATTTAGAATTCAACACACAGAAATAACAAAGATCCTTTCTATCTTGTATGTATGTGGTAGGTGCATCCGCCCAATGAAAACAGAGCTTCTTGGCTGCTGAAGTGTAGCAGCTCCTGATGGTCTTTGTTCTCAGGGCCTCACGGTAATTGGGGCCTTTGGCCAATGGGAGCCGCCATTGACTACAGGTCAGATTCAGCCTGGGTATCAATGGAGTCCCCTGGGGGAGCCATTTTGAGCTCGTCCCCTGGAGCAGCACGCTGGTGTCGAGGACTCTCCCCTTAGGTCAGGACGCTGCCCAAGGAAACTCCTTGAGGTGCCTTGGGTCAGGACGCTGCCCTGAGCAGGTCCTCGAGGTTGAGAGCCCCCACTTGTCAGGTGAGCGATAGAGTGTTTTGGGTTGTTGTTAAACTCTAGGGAGTGGGGCTTTGTTCTGCGTTTTGGGTTGCCGTTAAACCCTAGGAAGTTGTTCTGTTCTCCTCTCACAGACTTTTGAACCTGTAATTTATGGAGAGCTAGTTAATTCTGTTAATAATAAATTTTTAATTTTTGGTGGCTGGTGGTTTATCTGAGAGCCTTCATAACAACGTAGTATGTATATACTTTTTTCTTTCTCCAAGTGTGGAGCAAAACTCTTTTCTTTGATGAGATCTGTGGGCCACATGTATTTGTTTTATTTGTGAGAAACTTCAGTGATGTGAATAGAATTTTGGTTCACAGAAAAGAACATACAGTCTAACAGAGAGCTCCAGTATACCTTGGAGGGGCACGCTTTGCTGTTGAAAGCTCATGCTGAGCAGTCTCTGATGTTTTCCTAACTTTTCATCGATGAATGCGCACTGGCCTATTCTGTTCCCCAAAGAGCTGTTTCAAGTTGGTCACATTGTACCCCTTTAATATAATGTTTTCTGTCAATGTACTAATACTGTGTATTGCTCTTTGCAGTTACATTTTCTTTTTTGTCCCAATAAAGAATAACTTGTACCTCAAATGTTTATTAATTTATTTATCATGTTAAAGATACAGGAATAAAATCAGAGAATTTGAAAGATATTTACATGCCTTTATTCTTCAGCTTTCAACTTGAAATATTACAAAATTATGTATTCCAGTGAGGATTTGTAGTAGCTGAACAGCATGCCTAAGAATTTCTCAAAAATTTTCAGTTTTCAATTTTTTCTTACTGTAATTTTTTAAAGATTTATGTTAAATAAATCACAAAGTGGTTCTGAAAAAACAATCCTTGTCTCAATAGTATCCACCTTTTGTCTTCTACACTTGTTTTACTTTATTAAAGAATATTTCTCAGCAAAATAAATATACTGCCTGTTGTTTGTTCCTTCTTAGAAGGAGAAAGTCTTCTGACTCACAATGGATGCACATTTAGAACTGTTACTTTTACTACTTCCTTCATTATCTAATGTTGTAGAAGTTATGAGAGTAATTCTATGTTTAGTACCTTTTCATCTGTTTTCTTAGGAAAGTTTATGTATTTTAAATTACATATGCTCTGGATAAAATCAAGAAATATTCTAGAAGAGAGCCAGGAGACCTGGTCTGTCCTCTCTAACTTGTAAATCTTAGGGCAGATGTCTATTCCATTTAATTTGTTCATTATCTTGTCCTGTAAATCTTGTATTCCTGGCCACTCAATGATTGTGTTTCAAAATCTTCTTCTTCAGTATCCTTCTCATCTGGGAAGTGCTAATATGGGATTAGATCTCCCATTTGTTTGGTAGGTGTTTTAACCATTAGACTACCACATAAAACTTAACAAAAACTTCCTCTTCTTTTGACAGTATCTCTGAATAAACTCCAAGCAACACATCTTAGGGATACTCTAAATTCACTTTCCGTATCAGATCTATTCTGATCATAGGTTGGGGCCTAGCTTTAGCTGATATAGGTTCTTCAGGCTTACCATGGAGGGTCCCCAAGGGAGATACAAGAGAGTAAGTTATCAGAACTGACTTCAGGGACACAGGCAATTTAAGGAAGATCAGAAATTTCTCCTGGATGACTAAATAGGTCCATGATCAAAGACCAGAAACATTTTGAGATAGCCACAGCTAAATAGCTCTGGAGGGATAATGCTTCTCCTGCCCTCCAAACACTTTCTGAAGAAGACAGAATCTCAGGTTTTTCCCTTAGCAGGATTTTGCTTTTCTGTAACTTTATACTTGTTTGGATAATAAGTAAATAAGGTTTCGTGCTATGAGATAATTATGCTGTCACAGTACTCATTAGTTAGAAATTTAGTTTGTCTTCTCTGATGTGTCAATTTTCTGAGCATTTGAAGAGGCAGACAAGAGTCTGAACATAGCATGATAAGAAGAGCTGGAAAGAAGGAAGAAGCCTCCATGCTCATAAGATGGAAGAATTCAGCACACGGCATGTGTCAGAACATCAAATACCCCACTGTGGGCAAGGGAAAATGATGGCACCCCAAAAACTTGTTTGTACCACTTCAAAAGCAGAATATAACTGCAGCCCAGTTTGAAGTTTGAGCAAATGAAAAAAGCAAGATTAAATGGAAGATGTGATCTTTATGTTACAAATGTTTTATTTACATTATAGGTTATATCTCTTGGTGCTGTAGTGAACAGTGCATGGGGAGGTCCCGCTTGTATTCAGAGACACAGGTCTGTCTGCCTCTTCTGTAGGTTGGAGTACGTTTGAGGAAACTCCTCTTCATATCTTTCTTTCAGAGTGATTTTTCCTTCATATATGTCCTGGTTTAGCCAGGATAGGGTTAAGTTTCCCCAGCAGTGGGGGGGAAGCTCTAGCCAGGTTATTCATATATCATGCTGACGTCACATCCTGGTGCGAGCGCGGGAAGAATCGGTGATCGCGTGGGTTGGTGCAGCCGGTTCTCTCACTGCTGTATCAGTATATACTTTGCTCTGTTCATTGTTATCACTGTTATTCTTATTGTTATTGTTTGTTGTGTTGCTGTTGCACTGTTGTATTAAACCTCTCCTTATCTCAGTCTCGGGGCTTTGTATTTCACTCCTTTTGTGGGGGAGGGGCAGCGGCCGCATGGTCTCAGACCCCGGCAGGGGCTAAACCATCACAACTTTGTCGCTCCAACGTGGGGCTGGAGAAGACTGAGATAAGGACAAAAGGAGAAGGTGTGTTAGAGCCATCTCTTAGGTGTAATTTTTCTGTTTTTATTTGCATTTGTTTGAGAAGAAATGTTTGCAATGCTGACCAATTTGCTTGCGTGGTGGGGCTGGATTAATCCTTATATCCCCTGTGTGTTCCCAGTGCTGGTGTTTGTTCTCGGTGGAAAATGTATCAAGGGCCTTGTTTTGCTGTTTTGGCTGCAAACTGCTTATAATATGCTTGTATCGCCGCTTGTGGGGGTGAACAGGTACCTGTTTGCTGCCTGGGCTTTTGTTTGGGGTCTCACCCCCTCTATGGGTGAGCCAGGGGAAGAGATTCTCTCTTTTTTTGAGAGTTTCAGCTATCCCTGGAGCATCCAGGCCACTGTGTTCGCGGCACAATGCTTTCTAAATGTCTGCCAGATCTTGTTTTGGGCCATGCGGTACTTCTCCAACAACAGCACCACCCGGAAACCTGCCCTGAGGGCAGATAGTTGTAAATGGCAAGGTGTGTGGGAAAAGATGGGCAAGTGTCTGAGTCAGTGGTCACCCCCAATGCTTTGGGATTTCACTCCCGAACAAATGGAGAATCCTGATAAACTGGTGGAGTGTTTGGAAAAGGTGTGCTGCCAATCTGATAAACCCCGGGAAACACAAATCCTTGCGATGTGCTGGGGGCTTGCCCATGCTTACCGTGTCATTTTTAACACTGTTCACTGCCCTCAAGGGGGAGAAGGGGCTGCAGAATCTGAAAGTGAACCTACTGGTACAGCAGCTGGGCCAGAGGGACAGGCAGTGCCAGTACCAGTTGCCTCCACCAGCACAGCAGCTGAGCCAGAGGGACAAGCAGTACCAATATCAGTCGCCCCGATACGGAAAACCAAATATACCAAAAAATCCCCTCGCAGTGCACAGGGTGATAATGAACCAGGCCCGTCACGAGAGCAGGAGGAAGACCCAGAGGTAATCATCCGATCTCTATCCCTCAGTGAATTGCGAGATATGCGGAAGGATTTTAGCCGCAGTCCAGGAGAGCAAATTTGCACCTGGCTGCTCCGATGCTGGGATAGTGGAGCTGCTGGTTTGGAATTGGAGGGGAGAGAGGCCAAGCAGGTGGGACCTTTAGCCAAGCAGGCTGGTATTGACAAGGCAATAGGGAAACAGGCTCAAACCCTCAGCCTTTGGAGGCCACTCCTGCTCGGTATAAGGGAGAGGTACCCCTACAAGGATGATGCTCTATGTCGGTTAGGCAAGTGGACCGACATGGAGAAAGGCATCCAAAACCTCAGGGAAATGGCTGTGTTTGACATGATCTATGGTGATCTGAATGATGAGCAGTCACCAATGGATCCAGATCAGGCCCCTTGCACACAGCTGATGTGGCGGAAGTTCCTGCAAAGTGGACCAGAGGGACATTCCAAAGCATTAGCAGTAGCATCCTGGTGGCGAGACACCCAGACTCAGACAGTGGATGAAGTGATTTTCCATCTCCGGCAACATGAGGGAAGTCTCCCTTCCTCCCAACATGCTTTGGTTTCAGCTGTAGAGGAACTGTCTCAGAGGCTCCAGAAAGTGGAACAAGACATGTCCTATGTTCCACCTGCACGGGCCAATGTCTCAGATATTAGAAGCAGGCGCTTCCCCACCCAAGAGAAGGGCAGTGGAAGACACACACCACGGGGCACCCTGTGGTTCTTCCTCCACGACCATGGGGAAAACATGAGAAGGTGACATGGACAGCCCACTTCCGCCCTAGCTGCATGAGTACAGCAACTGAAAGGGAAGACCACCATGAAAGGGGAGTCTTCCAAGAGAGATGCAGCTCCAGTGTCTAGTCGGAAATCCCCCAGACAGAATAGAATGGCCAACAGTATGCTTGACACTCTTGAGGGGACCAGGAAGTCATTCTTGCAGGAGTCACTCTTAGATCAATTGAGTGATGGTGAGCAGGATTAGAGGGGCCCTGCCTCCAGCTAGGTGGACGAAAGGGATAATTGGATTTACTGGAAGGTGTGGATCCGATGGCCTGGCACATCAGAACCACAATATAAGGCCTTGGTAGACACTGGCGCACAGTGCACCTTGATGCCATCAAGCCACAGTGGGGTCGAATCCATCTGCATCTCTGGAGTGACAGGGGGGTCCCAACAGTTGACCCTATTAGAAGCTGAAGTAAGCTTAACTGGGAAGGACTGGCATAAGCACCCCATTGTGACTGGCCCAGATGCCCCGTGCATCCTAGGTATAGACTATCTCAGGAGAGGGTACTTTAAAGACCCAAAAGGGTACTGGTGAGCCTTTGGTATAGCTGCCCTGGAGGAGGTTGAGCAATTGTCCACCTTACCCGGCCTCTCAGAGGACCCCTTGGTGGTGGGGTTGCTTAAGGTTGAAGAGCAGCGAGTGCCAATTGCAACCAAGACGGTGCACCGGCGGCAGTACTGCACTAACCGAGATTCCCTGGTCCCCATCCATCAGCTGATCCGTTGACTAGAAAGCCAGAAGGTGATCAGCAAGACTCATTCACCTTTCAACAGCCCTATATGGCCAGTGAGAAAACCTAATGGTGAATGGAGACTGACTGTGGACTACCGTGGCCTGAATGAAGTTATGCCAGCGATGAGTGCTGCAGTGCCGGACATGCTAGAGCTCCAGTATGAGCTGGAGTCGAAGGCAGTCAAGCGGTACGCCACAATTGACATCGCTAACGCATTTTTCTCCATTCCAATAGCACCAGAGTGCAGGCCACAGTTTGCGTTCACTTGGAGGGGTATTCAGTACACCTGGAATCGATTGCCCCAGGGGTGGAAACACAGCTCCACCATTTGCCATAGACTGGTCCATACTGCACTGGAGAAAGGTGGGGCTCCAGAACACCTGAAGTTCATTGATGATATCATTATATGGGGGGACACAGCTGAGGAAGTCTTTGAGAAAGGAAGGAAGATAATTGAAATCCTTCTGAAGGCTGGTTTTGCCATCAAGGGACAGAAAGTTAAAGGGCCTGGAAGGGAGATTCAGTTCCTAGGAATAAAATGGCAAGATGGGTGTCACCACATCCCAATGGAGGTAATAAACAAGATAACAACCATGGCCCCACCAACGACCAAAATGGAGACTCTGCTGGGCGCTGTGGGGTTCTGGAGGATGCACATCCCAACTACAGCCTGATTGTGAGCCCTCTCTATCACGTAACCCACAAGAAGAATGATTTTAAATGGGGCCCAGAGCAACAACAAGCCTTTGAAAAAATTAAGCAGGAGATTGCCCAGGCAGTGGCCCTCGGGCCAGTCTGGACAGGGCAGGAGATTAAGCACGTGCTCTACACCGCAGCCGGGGAGAGTGGCCCTTCCTGGAGCCTTTGGCAGAGAGCAGATGGGGAATCCCGAGGCCAACATCTAGGCTTTTGGAGCCGGGGATACAAAGGCTCTGAAGCTAACTATACACTGACTGAGAAGGAGACACTGGCAGCGTACGAAGGAATTCGAGGTGCCTCAGAAGTGGTTGGCACTGAGACACAGCTCCTCCTGGCACCCCGACTGCCGGTGCTGGGATGGATGTTCAAAGGAAAGGCTCCCTCCACACATCATGCAACAGATGCCACACGGAGTAAATGGGTTGCGTTGATAACACAACGGGCTCAAATAGGGAACCTCGACCCCCCAGGATTAGTAGAAATGATCATAAACTGGCCAGAGAGCAAAGATGCTGGGATGTCACCAGAACAAGAGGTGAAACGTGCTGAGGAGACCCCACCATATAACGAGCTGCCAGAGGAGGAGAAACGATATGCCCTGTTCACTGATGGGTCTTGCAGCATTGTGGGAAAACATCGACGATGGAAGGCTGCAGTGTGGCATCCCACATGAGAAACCACTGAAGCTGTTGAGGGACAAGGTGAATCGAGCCAGTTTGCAGAGGTGAAAGCCATCCAATTGGCTTTGGAGATTGCTGAGTGAGAAAAGTGGCTGAGGCTCTATCTCTACACTGACTCATGGGTGATGGCAAGTGCCCTGTGGATGTGGTTGCAGCAATGGAAACAGAACAACTGGCAACGTAAGGGCAGACCCATCTGGGCCGCTGAAGTATGGCAGGACATTGCAGCCCGGGTGGAGAACTTCGTTGTGAAGGTACGCCATGTAGACGCCCATATACCCGAGTCGAGCCACTGGTGAACATCAACATAACCAGCAGGCGGAGCCAGCTGCTAAGATCGAAGTGGCTCAGGTGGACTTGGACTGGCAGCGTAAAGGTGAACTGTTCATAGCCCGGTGGGCCCATGAGACCTCAGGCCACCAAGGCAGAGATGCAACATACAGGTGGGCTCGAGATCGAGGGGTGGACCTCACCATTGACACCATCGCAGAGATCATCCATGGATGTGAGACGTGTGCTGCAATCAAACAAGCCAAATGGGTGAAGCCCCAGCGGAATGAAGATCGATGGATGAAATGTAAATATGGAGAGGCCTGGCAGATCGACTACATCACACTGCCACAGACCTGCCGAGGCAAGTGCCACGTGCTCACAATGGTGGAAGCAACCACTCGGTGGCTCGAAACTTATCCAGTGTCCCACGCCACAGCCTGAAATACCATCCTGGGCCTTGAAGAGCGAGTCCTGTGGCGACACGGCACCCCAGAGAGGATTGAGTCGGACGATGGGACTCACTTCCAAAATAACCTCATAAATGCCTGGGTAGAAGAACACGGCATCGAGTGGGTCTACCACATCCCCTACCATGCACCAGCCTCTGGGAAGATCGAGCGCTACAATGGACTGTTAAAAACTACATTGAGAGCAATGGGGGGGTGGAACCTTCAAACACTGGGACACACATCTGACAAAGGCCACTTGCTTAGTGAACACAAGAGGATCTGCCAATCGAGCTGGCCCGGCTCAGTCAAAACTTCCACGTGTTGTAGATGGGGATAAAGTCCCTGTGGTGCGCATGAGGGACCTGCTGGGAAAAATGGTCTGGGTTAGTCCTGTGCCGGGCAAAGGGAAACCCATCCACGGGATTGTTTTTGCTCAAGGACCTGGCTGCACCTGGTGGGTGATGCAGAAGGGTGGAGAGGTCCGATGCGTACCACAAGGGGACTTGATTGTGGTGAAAAAACACCGTGAGTTATACTGTGCTTTTGTTAATTTTTCTTTGTCAATGCTAATTGCTAAATGGCAGCTGGATGTGACGCACATAGTATAGAATAAAGGGGTGGATTATGTCCTGGTTTAGCCAGGATAGGGTTAAGTTTCCCCAGCAGTGGGGGGGAAGCTCTAGCCGGGTTATTCATATATCATGCTGAGGTCACATCCTGGCGCGAGCGCGGGAAGAATCGGTGATCGTGTGGGTTGGCGCAGCCGGTTGTCTCACTGCTGTATCGGTATATACTTTGCTCTGTTCATTGTTATCACTGTTATTCTTATTGTTATTGTTTGTTGTGTTGCTGTTGCACTGTTGTATTAAACCTTTCCTTATCTCAGTCTCGGGGCTTTGTATTTCACTCCCTTTGTGGGGGAGGGGCAGCGGCCGTGTGGTCTCAGACCCCGGCAGGGGCTAAACCATCACAGTATGCCAAATTTTAAAAAAAAATGTAAGTTAGATATCTTTTCCTGCACTGCTCTAGATAAAAAGCAATCCCAAAACATTTTGGATGGACTTGTTACCCTGTAGTCTGGGGAATCTAGGCCCAGCAGCCATTTGGCTGTCTCTGAAACACTGTTCCAAGTCTATTTTTCTGCAATCACATCTTGCAAACCTTTACATCCAAAATGAGCATGGATCAGGAAGTGTCTTTCAAAGAAGTGATTACAACTCCACAAAAGATTAAATATGAGGCAAGATTTCTTATCTTGCTTTGGGGGAGAAAAGCTGAACCAATAAACAGAAGAATGAATGAAATTCCTGGCAGATTCATGAAGGAACTGCAACCCATTTCTGACTAAAGCAATTTGGCCCAGTAATGTCTTAGCTCTGAAGAGCATAGTAAGATAAAACGATGGCAAGCAACCACTATGATAATAGAAAAATAAATTTGGTAAGTGTTTCTGTGACTTTGAAAAGTACGAGCTGGTGACTTTCTTCTCTTTCTCTCTTGTTAAACAACTTGGCTAAGAAAACTTGTGGATCTTGTTATTCACTCTTTACATTGTCATCTAGTCTACATGTTAATTTTTAGGAAATTCTAGGGATTCTTCCTCCAATGTGTTTGTAACTGAAGCAGAGGACAGGCATAGATGGCTGCAAATTCAGCTTTTCAGGCAGACTTTCCTGCTTAAGTGAATGAATAAGCCTGCAGTTAATGTTTATGGTGGTCTTCTACCTTCCTACCAGAGAAGAGAATTAATGTTGTTTAGACATCAGCAGAAGTGAGATGCTCTTGGCAGTAGAGGCAGGAGCACACAAGCACTCCAGTTGCCATGAAAATTATTCCCTGTGGGTGTCTGAGGGACAGAGTAGGAGATCCATGACTGAGTTTTGTGTTTGAATGTGTGATGTTTACTACATGTTCTCCATACCATGAGACTGTGCTGTTGTAATATTACACTAAACAGTAGCACAGTAATTGCACGGTGGGATCTGAAAAAAGTCTGTCTCAGGTGTTGGAATTTGGGGTAACATGGGCAAATGTTGCAAAAAATGTGAGCTTCGATTGCTGTGAAGTAAACAGGTCTCATGTGGAGGGAGAATTGTATTCCTTTCTACAAATAGCCCAGGTTTATGTGGCTTGATGCAGAATTGAATGTATCCAGAAAAACTTCAAGGGCCAAAGGTATATAGATATCTGACTTGTGTATAAGCCTTCAAAATCAGTTGCTAATTTATTTAAAGGTGGCAGTTATCAGGGAAAAGCTGAGGCAACAATATAATTAAGAAAACAACATATTTAATGAGTAAACTTTTATTGTTTAATTCAAAGAAATGGAAGAATGAACAACCTAACAAAAGCAGGAAAAAGAGACAGTGGTCCATTCCAGCACCCCAGCAGGCTGTCAGATAATTTAGGAGGGAAATTAAGGAACTGAAAAAGAGGCAGCCTCATCATTTGCTAAGCTTGTGAATTCAATCTCAGAAATAAAGCAAAGCTTAATAAAAACAGGTGAGGGGGCAGACTAGCTGGAGCAGCAAATAGAAGAAAGAGAATGGAAAGGCGTATTGATTCTTTTTTATTGAAGAGAGACAATTGTGCATAAAATGTTCTAACTTCTGAAGCTGATTAAGAATGAATAATATAAGGATTTATGAGTCACCAGAAGAAGAAAATTATTAAATGTTAAAATTCATACCTTTATTTTTAAATTAAGTGTTAGAAGTAAATGAGAATTTTGATTGCATGCCAGCACAAATCCAGAGGGCACTGATCTCAAGGAGACAGAGTATTTTTCAGGTGTTGTGTGGGTGGCAAACTTGTGAATTGGGTCTAGTCTCAATTAATATGTTGAATTTCCTAGATGTTTCCTTTGATTTTTATACTTCATTTTATACATTAAACAATTTTTAGTCATCTGTAAGTGAAAAATTGAACATATTTCTATACCATACTGCAAGGCTATCTATGGATCTGAGCCAACATGGAGGAAAGGGAAAAGAGACCTGGACAGATTGTAATTCGTGCTATAATTGAATAAATGTTGTTTGTCTGGGAATATGCATTGTTAATATGCCTACAAGAAGTGTTCTGGCACATTTTAAACAAGGCGTAATAAAATTGAAATTTACGTTTGTGATGTAGTTGGACATTTGCAGCATATTTTCAAAACCTTTCTAGAAAAAAAACCACCAACATTGATTCTTATGCATATCCCATGGTCCTGCTGTTAGTTATTTAGAGCTGAATGGAGGTGAGGTTCTGTTCTGAATATTCTTTTTCCTAATACGTATAAGGTTGGTATTTGTGTGTTTTACAACTCTAGCCAGAAATATCAAAGATACTAACAACAGATGTAAAAAACTGTATTGCTGTTCCCTAATTCACTTTACAGAAAATATCATGACCTTGTGGTTCAATCGGCTATTCTTGGATAGCTGTTTTATCTAAATGTTATTTTTTCTAACCAATTTTTTCTTGAGTTATAAATTTTCAAGCTGCCTCAAAACTTTTAAAAACTACTGCAGAGGTATATGTCTTATAACTTGGGTTCTTTTGTGATGTTGTACTCTTTTTCTGGTTTCTTTTTGATTTTAGATGGGAAGAGTGATTGTACAAACACAATGGCAAAGGAATCTCAGAAGCAAAAGGAGGAGTATTCCTGGTATCCTCACTCCCCTACGATGCACATGTTGGAAAACACTAGGATACTGATGGGCATGCAATATTACTGAAATTACTTAAAAAAGAAACCAAAGGAGCATATGTTCCTTCTCATACAAGGTCTCAGGAACCTCTTGGAGGAATGTTCAGGAACTAATGTATCCTTCTTAGGCAATGAATCCAAAAAATTGTTTCACATGCATTTAATACACCTTTTAAATGGTTGTCCTGGGATTTGTCCAGTCTTACAATTTTTTCTCTCCCTTTTAAAAACACTTAAGGGTCTCAAACACGTTTTAAAGATGTGGAATAGTTGTGATAAATGTTGTACCTAGTGAAGGTGAGGTGTTTAACTTCCTTTTCCTTGGAGACCCAGAGGCAGCAAAAAGCTATAAAACATCCATGGAAGTGACTTTGTTAGGGTTACAAAAGAAAACCACAAATTTTAATTGGCAGGAACAAGCAGGTTTTTCACTTGACTGTTGCTGCAGGCAGCAGGTATTTGGCTCTGGTGTTCTTTTCCAGTTGTTGCAAGCCTTTTAAAATAAGGATGTTTCCGTTTCCAGCTCTCTCAGACATTTTCTTTCGAATTGAAGGAAGCTGTGAAATTAAGGTAGATTCCCCCATCTCTTTGGGAAAGGGATTTTTTTTTTTAAGTCCTTCTCTCCAAACCAATATTACTTGTTTCCTGTATGTTTTCAGTTTCTACCGGGTGATAAGTTCTCCCCATTCAAAGCCAGTAGCTGAAAAGGCTGTGATTTGTGTTGCTCCCAAGACTAAAGTTCTCAAATGCATTTCTTATTTTTATTTGTTTTGAGGTGAACGTGTTTAATACTAGTAATAGAAAAGAGGCCTTCATTGCTACCTTAATTAAGGCAAAAAAAGATTCTTGGCAAAAAGAAATTCATGTGAACACAACTTGACAGCCTCCAATGGTATGTGATTGGATCATCATGGTTAATTTGCCGGTTAAAATAGAACCATGAAGTCAAACTTTTGGAAAAGTTGTCCATTGTTTTATAAGTATAATCATCTCCCCTATTACTACTTCTCTCATAACATTTTGTAGCTCCTTTGTTACACATAAGAACCAAAATTAGAGAGGTAATGCAAAGGAAAAGGCATTTCTGCTGTTAGATCTATAAGAAACAAAGTAGTAAATACAGGAAATCCTTGGGGAAGGGGAAGTCAGTTATTGATGCAGCAATGCTGATTGCTGGAAGTGAATGCACACTGCTATTCCTCTATTGAATCTGGAATTGTATTTATTTGTATATGCAGATTGGGCAATTTTTGAACAACTGTTCATGCAAGCATCACTTTCTGGAGGTAACTGATTTGCATGAGAAATTTTGGCAACCAGACACACCGATTTTAAAAACCAGACCCAGTATGTACAGGCCTTAGTGCAGGGCAGGCTTATGTTTCAGTATTTCTAGGGCTTGATCAAATTAAGAAACAATTTTTAGAGCCAGAGTGGGCTTAGTGCCCTCAGGAGTGACTGTCACTGACCACTTTCCTAGAGCTTTTCCTTGAGTATCTCTTTGCTCCTCCAGGAGTTTTGAATTCTTTCTCTTCAACTAGAAGCATGAGGAGAAACACAGACTTACTTTCATGCCTAGATTATGCTTTACACCATTGCTTCACAAACAATTTAAGCCAGAATATTCTGGTCTTGTCATCAAAAGAAGCTATACCTCCTTTTCATGCATCATGTTATTTCTAGTTGCCTACTGCTAGTCTGACACTTTTCTCCTCTGCCTTTATGCAACCATTCAGTCAGCCACACCAGTGACCTCATCTGGACAGGACTGAACCTGGCAAAAATACCACCCTAGTGACTGTGTTTAGCTTACCTCAACAGTCAGGATGGATTTGACTAGAGTGACAGAACTGATGTATGAACTGGGGAGGAGAGGAACAAGAACCTGGCAACATGGGGGAGGACAAGACTGACCATTTTTTGCAGCAGAACTGATTTGTGTCAGTTGAAAATTTTGATGAAACTGCTGTGAGAAAACCTTGGAATCATTGGGAAACTGCTGAACAGAAGCTATGGCTGTCTGAGTGCTGAGTGGGTGGGTGGTAATTGCCTCACCCAGTTTGGTCCAGTGAGTTTAACATACCAATGGTGTTTGCTTATCATTTAAGGAAATGTTTATCAATGGCTACCAAATTATTGATTGAAAAGTCAACAGAACTTGTGACATGGTCAGAAGACTGTGAAAAAAGGTTAACGTAATAATCACACAGTGCATACTTCTTTTAACAGAGATTTCTCTGAGTGCCATGCAGAAAAAAATGCTGGAGTGAAGCAGAGAAGTAATGCAGAATAAGATACTAACATAATAATATGATAAAATCATAGATATGTTGTATTTTCTATCCTGAGGAAAAGGAAAGGTAGAATGTAGAAAATACTTCTCAAGAAAATTTTGATAGAAAAAGTTCTACTCATGTTCTACATGAGTAAAGACTTATTTTCGTGTATGAGATGAAGTTGCATCTTCAGTCAGACTTAACAGTACTGTGTCTCATCAGATTCATAAATTTTTAAAATGTTTTTATTGTAAATGCTATATTTGTTTAAATGTGTATTTGACAAAATGCACAGCTGCAGCCAGGCAGATAGTAAGAAAAAATGTGCAAATCCTTCCAGTTTGGCTCTATTGGGTACAGTAGTGGTCACTGTAAGGTACATCTTGTTTTGGAGTTGTCACAAAATGATGGAAATGTTGTCTCAGTGCCACAGGGGCAGGGATTACCTTTTCCAGTTGTTTCCAAATATACGTATCTCTGTTTCCATGAAAATTGCTGCTTTAACCTCCCACTGTTACCCTTGCGCAGAAAAAACTTGATACCTCAGTTTCCTGTTGTCATCTTAATACAGCTGCCTGTGATCTTTGCTGCTTTCTCTGTGAGAACATAACTGATGTTTTTTGGTATTATAGGAAGGCTAAAGTTGAGGCGGTTGCTTTTATTTTTACTTCTAACTCAAGAAAGGGTGTGAACCAAGCGTTGCTGGTATGCAAACCTAATGAATCAATCCACTGTCTTGATCCATTGAGCTTTGTTTCCCACTTATTTAGCCTGTGGCTGATGGTGTAATGTACTCTTTGTAACTTCTTTGAACGTTATTTACTGCTAAAAAAAAAGTCTAAATTTTCTGTTTGGTTTCTTTCTATCAATTAAACATCATGTTTTTCCTGCTCACGATAATAATTTAGGTTGTAGAGGGACATGTTTTGACAGGAACATCATATATGATTTTAAAATTAAGAGTTGCAGAACTCTTGACTTAGTATGACAGTTTTAAGCCTTGTTGTTCCTAAAAGGCTGGGCAATGCGAACAAGAGATTTCCTTTAATTAGCTTTATTTATTGTGCCCTGTAATGAAACATCCAAAGGACCTTTAGTCTGCAATTTTGCATGGGCTAAGGGAAGGTACTACAAGCAGTTCCTTCTGAGATAGCACTGGTATTCCAGGATGCTGTAGTATTACACCACTGCCATCCTTGGGAAATGCAATGGTGGATAAACTTGCCTGTTTTGTCAAAGTGCTGCCATTACTTCTAATATTTTTGATTTGTCCCTTTTTAAATTAAGCTAGCACAGCAATTGTCAAGGTGATGAAGTGGCAAGTACCACTTGAAAACTTCATCCGGTTGCTTCATAATAACGGTTAGGTGAGGATTTTAATTGTGTGCACTGCTTGGTTTTCTGTTTGTGTAATCCAGTAATCATGCATTTTTTACAGGATTAAGACTTTGTAAATACTAGTAATAAACTGCAGAAAGCTCCAGAAATGAAACCAAAGTGAAGAAAATGAATAAGTAGAAAAAACAGGAAAGTTACAAAACTGATGGGCAGGAATATGATGGAAAGAGCAAAGCATTCAAAGACAGTCTAGTATTTGACATCACAAAGAGTCAGAGTGTATACATGGGGAAAAAGAACCCACTTCCCCAGGGCAAAACCAATAGGTGGCCTCCTTAGCAATCCTGTGAGAAGTTAAATGTCAAGAAATTTGGAACTGATTTAATGATAAACAGCATTTAAAAAAAAAAAAGAGAAAGCTTTCTGTTGAGAACTGGCACATGTGTTCTTGGAATAAAATGAATCTTTCTTGTGAACTTCCAGAAGAATTTGTCCCAGTACTTCAGTATCTCAGGTGCTAAATCTCGATCTTCAAATTCCTCAGTCAGAAACCAACGGTTCCAGCTGCTATATATTTTCCTCTGGGAAATAATTATGGCCTTTTTGGTCTGCAAAGGGCTTGTAAACTGACGAGAATACAATCTGGAAACAAAATTCCTGAAGGGATTGGAGGAATGTAGAAATTTAACAACCTGAACCTAGCAAGATCCTCCTTACTGATTAAGGTATAATCAGAGAGAGGTGGAGAAAGAAAATCATTGTCAGTAATATAGAAGCCCAAGGGAAAAAGAGGAAGGGAATAGCTTAAACACAATAAAGACCTTATTTTACCAAAGATGGATATAAATACAACAGGAAAAACCCTTAGACAGTGTCAAAATTAAAATTACTCTTGAGATTAAAAGTCCCACTGTGTGTGAAGAGAGGAGTTGTTATGCTGGCACTGTTGATGCTTTTGTGTGCAGGTATTGGTTTTGCTTCTCTGATGTAAAGATTTTTGCATCTTTGTACATTCTATTACAAAGAAAATTAAACTCATAAATACATAAGGTTCATAATGCTATCAGTTCTAATCTCCTAACAGAGAGACAAAGACTCTCCCAAGACCAATATTTCTTTGTTTCTTCTACTTTTCTCTTCTTGGTCCCTTACGTTGCTTTTTTGCTGATTGTCATGGTATGGGGTCTTGAGTTTAAGTTTCCCAGACAGCATAAAAGTGTTATATTGTCCTGCTTATTTGGCTTCCTTCTTTCCCCTTTTGTATTATTATTTAAATATTCATTTAATACTTCCCTCTTGTCCCACTCTGACAGTGACCTTAAAGTCAAGCTTTCTGATTTCCTCCACATCCCTCCATGGTTATTTAATAAAAATCCAAGAAGGATTTAGGCTCATTCCAAAGCACAGTGTTTGCCTGTAATGGAAAAGAATAGACCTCTATTTTTTTAATAAGAAAAGCCTTATTAGTGTCAATGCTTACCTTCAAGAGAGAGCTATGCGGGTGCTCTCTGAGCAGGGATACATGACACCCTCCTATTTGCAGTTAGGCCAACACATCCAGTGGGTCTGGGGCTTCATATATAACATTTTTAAAACCATTTTCTGTTGGATAAACAGTTCCTTTTTCATAAGGCTATGGGCCTGGCTTTGCTGAGTCTACCTTAGTTTCCTGTCTCTGATGGTCATCAATGATCCTGTCACTGATGTGCAGGGAAAAGTACGAGAGACACAGAAGCATCTAGTGATATTTTATCCAAATATTCTCCAAGCAACCACTGATCTGTGATTTTGTAGGTTTTTTAGCTGCCTCATATTCAATGCTACTAAATAGATTTTTTTTTTCCCAGCCAATAGTTTTTTCTGTTCTCTTTTTTGAATCCAGGTAATCTTTATTGTACCCACAACACAACTCAACTACACATGTGAGGAACCATCTCTATCTGTTTTGAATTCATCGTTTACTATTGCTACTCATTGCCCTTTAATTCTTACATTAGGAAAGAAGATGAAAGGCTAAACCTTTCTCCTTTGCACTCATTTTTTATGCACATCCATTGTATTTCTCCTGATTCATGGCATCTCTTAGATGATCCCAGTTGCCCCTCTCCAGTCCTTGTTCTGTTACATTCTTCTGCCACTTTTTGTGGTGGGCAGTGTTTGGGTTTTGCTGCTGGGCACAGCTGTCCCTTTGAGGAGAGCATAGTGGAAGGGCTGTCTGGAGCAGGACGGTGGCTGCCCCTGCCTGGGCACCTCACTCAGGTGAAGACCAGAGGCACTTGACATTGGCAGCAGCTGAGCTGGGGTTGAGGTCTGCTCTCGTGAGAGTGGGGGCTGGAGGGCGCTCACAGACCTTCCGGAGAGGGCAGAAAGGATTTCCTGGGAATCAGGCAGAGTGGGCAGAGCTGCCTGTGAATCAGACAATGCTAAACTTATATGAAAGCAAGGACTTGCCTTCTTCCGTTGTTGCTTTTTTCTTTTTCCTTTTTTAAAAAAGGCTAATTATGTTAATTTGCACTCAAATTAAGTATGCCATTTTAGTCATCTTTGTGGAACTCACTACAGAAGGTGTGTCTCTTTAACCTGTGGCTGTGTTGGGATCCTGCCATCCTTTTCAAAACTAAAGGATCCTGTCCCATTTTCAAGAGCCTAGCTCCCTCCTGGAAGCACCTGGACACCCCAGTTGTGATGGGAGGAGGCTCCACTGGCGGCAAGGCTACCTGGAGTTGCAGACGTTTACTGCTGAGAATTCCTGTGACTACATCTATTTTTAGATCTGGCCCCTTGTCTTCTCTGTTGTGATCTTCATCCTTTATGGTGAAGAACCATCTCAATCACAGTGATTTCGGTCTGGCACAGGACTGTCCTGTCATTGCAATGTGTGACTATGAACACTGTGTTGATATTGTGCTGTGCCACCCAAATGCCCTCCATTAAAAGAGACAGTTTTGCTGCAATGTCTCATAGCTGTGAATTTATCCTTGTGACATTGATGGAAGCCGTTCTAGCCTTAGTGGGCAACACACAAGTGAAAATCAACAATGTTCAGATGAACACATTGCAAGCATAGGCTAGGTGGCCACATTTTTCTCCAAGTCCCCTCCTCCCAAACTGGTTTGTGCTTTGCCTTTGACAAAGAAGGGTTTGCTACCTCTGTCACCCTCTTTGTGTTTTCCCACGCAACTGACACCTCACTCCACCTTCCTCACTCCCCCACCTTCTACCTCACTCTTTGGCTGGTGACCTGCTGGCTTCCTTCCCTCTTTCCTCCCCCAGAGACTCTGACAGAAAGGCAGACATACATATTGTGTGTGAGAAGTACTGCTGGGTATCATGTTGTCTTTCTTGACACACCCACTGCAATTTATAAGCTTGTTCAACATACCACAAAAAATATTCTTCTGCCCTCAGTGCGGGTAGATTGCGGGTAGATATGCCTGCAGACTACAAGGCTTGCACTGCCAATGGATTTTGTGGTGATGTAATTTAGAAGAGTTTTCATTGGGGTTGGTTTTAAATTGTGACACATGTCATATTCTTCCTGAAACAAATAATAGTAATGCAGTCTCAAATTACAAAGGGACCCCCCATTGCACAAGAAACCTTTCAGATATTGTGAGGTGTTATAAGCAGAATTATCACTTTATTATAGGTGTAAAGATGTAGGCTGAAGTGTGTTTTTTGTAAAGATGAGCTTAAAATTAAAAAAAATTAATTGATATTACTTATATGTAGTTCAGCTTGTGACAGTTTATAGCAGAACTTATAGTTTGAGAGGTGTAATTAGCTGAAACCTGCATAGTAATTTTTGTACAAACTTGCAGCAGAAGCTTTATTTTATGCAATAAAGCTCTGAAGTGATATATATTTTAATTAGGTGATAATAGTGATAGTACAAAGCTTTGTTTATTAAGTAGTCAGAAGGTTCAAATGAGCTGTGAATTTCGAGGAAGTCTTTGTCAGGAGGTGAAAAACAGGACAGCATAGTTCAGAATTCCTTTTAGTCTGGATGTAATCTCAAGACTGTTGTGCAAAGATTCAAAATAAAATAAGGCCTGGAGATTCTGTAGGTGTTTACTTTTGACATTTCTATTCTGGGAACTTCTTAAAAAAAAAAAAAAAAAGCACTTGTGTTTTTTAGAACAGATGTTGAACTCTGTAAAATCATCTAGTTGAGGAGGGATATAAGGTGCCAGAAACCAGGAAGGTCAAATGTACTGGTTGTTTGTTAATCACTATGGAGACATTTGGCCTCCAAATCCTGAATGCATAAGTGATCTATAAAGGCTTTTATGTCCCTTTTGGTATCTTACTATTGCTGCATGTCTCCTTCTCTCTAATATGATGTTAAGTTTATATCTCTGGAGTGTCTAAAGAGAAAGAGCTGTACCTAAAGAGGGATAAATACATGTGAAGTATCTGTTAAATTTCCAGGACAACCCCTTCTCCCTCTAAAATATCCTTAATGACAAAATGAATGACTAGAATGCTCCAGGTCTTGGGCTGAGTGGCAATGAGAGTAATAGGTAAAAGCAAATAATCCAAGAGGAAGACCTGTCTGTCCTGTGGCAGCCTTCCTGCACATTAGTGGTCTCCGTCTTCCTCCTCCTCCCCAGATGATTCAATCCCTGTTGTCACGTCCCACTCAGATGAGGGAGACAAGTGACTCAGATTCACAAATCCCCAATGGAGTGGACAACAGTGAGACAAGTCTCAAAGTCCAAACATTTATTGACTACCCACAATGTACAAATTGGACACACGATAATTGGCTAAGTATATAACGCGTTGTGGCAAGCAATACAGTATGCCTTGCATTTTTTAGTGGTAGTGAAGGAAAAAGTGGAAAAAGAAAAGGAGGGAGATAGAGGGAATAGAGGAATAAAGATCACCTTTCTGGGTTTCTGAGTCGATCCCACCAGTGAAGGTTTCAGGAGGCATCCATCTTCTTCGCTTCACTGCACTCTCCAGGCCCCCCCTGCTGCTCTTTCCTTCCCCTCTATTTATACACACTTTCCTTGGGTCCGTCCCCTAGATCAACCCACATACCTATGTATCCCATGTATGGGGAGGGGTGAGGTGTTTCATGGGATGATGTAATTAGCATGATCATGTTAGCCTTCATTAGCATATTGAGGGGTGTTAACTTTAATATGCATTTTGTGGATAATGAAGCAAAGTTCATTCACCGGACAGATGGCCCTTGAAATTTGTCCAGGTGCACCAGAGCAGAGCCATCCTTTCTCCACAGGGCTCCCTCCTCCAGCTGCATCCTGTGTTATTCAGGCACCCTTATCAGCTTCGACCTCCACACCATCCACTCTGTGACTATAGTTTCGTCTTGCGAGTGTTTGAGGCATTCCTTAGCTCAGAGGGCCTCAACTTTTATCTCTTTCTTAGGCTGTTTTTCTCAGTCCGTGTTTCTCGCAGGCCTGGTTTTTTGTCTCTTACACCTGTCCCTCCCTTTCTATCTCAGGAATTTTTGCAACTCTGATTCCCTCATCCTGCTCTTCAGGTTTCCTGCAGGCTATATGAAGATTTGCATTAACCCACAATTTTTTTTCAAACACCTGGTCTTTTGCATGGTTGTGAGTTTTCTGAAATAGTTTACATGCATGAAAATACAGTAGATGTGTATTTCCAGCCAGTCAGCAACAAGTTTTAGGGCCTTTCCTAAGAAATGACAGGCCAACAATGATAACTGGCTTTGTAATATTTTCTTGCTTGGGATACTATTCATAGGAAATGACATATCACTATTAGTAAGCTTGAGAGAGAAACAACCTTACT
Source organism: Strix uralensis (assembly GCF_047716275.1). Lineage (NCBI taxonomy): Eukaryota > Metazoa > Chordata > Aves > Strigiformes > Strigidae > Strix > Strix uralensis. Next base: position 57,314,072 of record NC_133974.1, read on the forward strand.
TAGAAAAATTAGTATTGTTTCAAAATTAACTATTGTTCCTCAGAAAATAGATTCTGGAATCACCTTGGGTTGGTCCATTGACTGTCAGCTTGGTTTTCTGCTGTGGAATTGCAGGGAATATATGGGAAATGAATGAAGATCACATAAGTCACCAATATGGAGCTGAATAGGTCCAGGATGCACCTATGGCTTTTGAGAATTGGTGTTCCTCTTCTTTTTCACTGTAAAAGAATCAGAGGGTGTCAAATGACAGCTAGTTTACAGCAAACGAAGAAGACTCTTACTGAAACAGGTTAAAAGTCCCTGCATTAATTAATGGAATAATAAAAAATCCATCACAAGTTATTAAACTCAAAGATATAAACAGTGGCTTACTGAGACCTTAAGCCATAGATTTCTGGAAGCTGAGAGTATAATGTTTATTGCCCTCTTGTTTCTGACACATCTGTTGCTGTCTGCTGTCAGACAGAATGCTGGATAAAGTTGACTTTGTTCTGAGCAATATAGTCATTCTTACATATTTTTTTAATGTAGAAAAGGAATATAAAAATTGTCTGTCTGTCTGCCCTCTCCTTTCCTTTCCCTGCCTCCAGACATTCGTAACCTGATAGTTGTCTCTTTATACTGCTCTATATCTGAAATAGCAATGCTGAATTCATTTAAAACAAGTCTATGAGAAAACTGTGTTGTTACCCAAAAAGCGGATTCATGCCTGGCGTGCAATAAACCAATCTTGACACACTCAGGAGAGATATTGTATTTATTAAGGCCTGGGTGCTCGGTGGACTTTTCCATAAATCAAGCACACCAACAGCAAGTTTTCATGCCCCTTTTATATACAAAAATCAGAAGTTAGCTTTTCCATAACATGCCTATTAGATACTGATTGATTAGTAGTTAACATACAATTATAATATGGTTTAGCTAAGGCTTCTAATACTACACATTCTCAGGAGAAGGGTCTTAACCTGGTCAGGGGTCTTTTTGAGCTGTGGGTGTGGTTTTTAGTATTATAATGAAGGTAGTTCACTTTCAGGACACCCAAAAGTTAGTTTCATTGCCAAGTTAACTGATCGATTATTCACTTTGTCAGGTTGTCAAATAAGTAATTCTCAACACAACTCTATACATTGTCTTTATGGTCCAGGACATTCTAGTTATTTTCTAAGGTATGGAGAACAAAGCCTATTCTTTATAAATTTCAATGTCTCACCTGACCAATCTTATGATTATCCCCAGGTGTGCAGTAACTATAGCTACTAGCATAATCATTAACCATGAAATTTAGTAAATATGAAGTATACTATATCAGTATGAATAAAGAGATCCCTTCAGTTATCTACTTTAGAGACAAGTTTTTCTCTCTAGCACAGCAGGTGAGTATTGTAGCCTCTTGTTGCATATACAGAACTTGGTTTCCCTCCTTTTTTTTTTTTTTTTTTTTTCTTGATTGCATTAATGCAAACAAGTGATCCCTAGGTAGCTCTCCAGTGCAACTGTTCATTTGCTGAATACAGGTTAACATTTCTGCAGCTACATTTTGCAGCTACAAAACAGTGGTTTTTTCAAACGTCCTGGAAAGAAAATGACAGGATTAGCTACAACCACTATAGGCAGCAAATGATTCAGAAGCCACCTAGAAAAAGTGTCTGTTCTCAGCCAGTGTCTAGTAAGCAACTAATAAATAATTTGGAGCTCTCTGAGAAGTATAAGCATGATTGACTCACAGAAAAGATGGAAAAGAATGAACTTTATGCCATCCAAAGGCATGACAAGAACAATTAACCAAGCAATGCAAGGTCCAAACTGTCCAACCTGGTCTTTTCTCTATGGATGAGGATATTTATATGACCCCGTGACATTCTTCCTTTTGGTTTATATTGGCAATATGCATTTTTGAATAGTTTGATATGAAACCCTTCTGTTTTGTGGGAAAGTTAATGTCAGCCACTTTTCCCTCTTCCCAGATGACTTTAACACATCCCAAAATGTGCTTTCTGCATCCCTTAGATTAAAGTATTCACTAAATACCAGTAAAACTGTCAAAAGATGGGGAATGTATAAACATAAATGCTCCTTTGAAGCTAGTCCCATCTGGCAAATAAAAGAATAGACATGTCAGCAAGGCAAGTTTAACTTAGTTCAAAAAGAAAAAATGTGTTGCTACCAAAACCAAACAAAACCAGAAACTTCAAGATTGATTTAAATGAGGAATAATGAAATGAAGAATAAAATTGCTCACAGAATGTGGAAGCCAAGTTTTCCTTGCTCTGTTAACTTTTCTGTTACAGCTCTGTGGTGCTCTCTAACGTAGCCTGGGAGTGCCTTCTTCCTTCTTCTACTGCAAAGTCACAAGTCAAAGAGGTGTCAGCCTTCAACCTGGAAGAGAAAAGTAGTGTGAAGTATGTGTGCTTGGAAGACTCGTTGTAGGTAAGAGAGGAGGAATGTAATTCTGTCCTCATACATATGCCTGGTCATAGCAATCCTGCTGTTTATTAGAGCCACTTTCCGCATACCTTTTCCCTTTCTCTGGACTGACCTGTCCTTTTTGATGGCAGCTTTAAAAGTCCTGATGTTATTTCTGGAGAATAAGAAACAACTTCTGCTGTTTTCAATCTGGATTTGTTTCTGGTATCTCTGTGTTTCTAGCTTGTGACAAGTTTTAGGAAGCTGATAACTTCAGAGCTTAATTTGTTTTGATTGTTCCCCAAAGCCACTTTGGTGTAATTTCCAGGCTTTGTAGTCAGAGAGAAGGAATCATAACACCACAAGAAAGTATCATGTTTATTAAATAATGTGGTTCATACAGCCAGCTCTTGGTTGCAGTGTGATAAATCATGTCTTCCTAATAAGGAATAAGTAACACTGTTTCAGGTACAATCCTTCTCTTATTGTCAAGATTAGGACAATTATAAAATCTATATGGAGCTCCAAATTGAATATTTACTCTGCTTACAATTTTTTATTACACTCAAAATTCTAATTCAAGTTTGGTTGTAAACCTGAACAATTTATTCTAAACAGCACAACAAGAAAAGTCTTTTACAGAGACAATTAAGCCCAAAAAGGAGAGACCATATCTGTTTCTGTGCAATACACTGAAAATATATACTTATACCACTTTCATAACGATAAATTCTGTTATGTTTCATATGGGTGAGAGACTTCTCAGATATTGCTTGAAACCAATCATCCATAAATGTGTATCTCACTTGCCACTTCCCTTTCAGCGATAGGGTGTTTAGATTGCTCTTCACCTTACAGCTTAAACACTAATAATAGTGAAGAGAGATATTGGTCACTGGGTGTATTTTATATGTACCCATCCTTTTTTCTGTCCTTAAATACAACTTTTCTTGTTGCTGTCTGTGTATCAACCTAGTTGAAATTCAGCTAAAGCAGTATGTGTGCTGCCAAATCTAGACTGTTAACCCACAGGGGACTTCATTAGTAGATATCTTTTTTTCAGTTCAAAGATTGCACTTGAGAGTTTTAAAACTCTCTAGTTTACTAATTAGCTTACCTCTAAGGAATGTGTTTAACAGTGTACAAACCTTTTTTATTGATGTGGGCATTTGCACACATCTCCATTCAACTTAGAGAATCACCATCCCCTGTTGCATTCAAGGACAAATGCTTTTAAACTTTGAGTGTGCTAGAAAAGCTTTCCCTGGTCTATCACCTCTGCTTTTGCAGAATGCCTGTTTTCTACTTATGTACAGGAAAAATAATCCAGTTTTAAATAAATTAATGGCATGTATTGAATATGTTAAGAATGAGAGTTACTGTGGCAGTGCAAGGGATTTCCCACATGGTTTCATTTTTTCAAAGACCATGTGTAAGTTAATTCTTCTAATTGGAATAATCAAATCAATCCCTTACAGAATACTAATCATAAGCCTTGACACAAGACCTTATTCACAAGACGTTATTCTGTGGATTGCAGAGTTTCCAGGCTGAGTAACTTCGCTGATCAGGTCTGCATAATCAATTCCAGTCTGCAGCAAACTTAATTGTATGGAAATTGAAAGAATTTTTTCTTCCATCAGGACCCATTATGCAGAGGTCCCAGGCTGCCCCTCCATTACAGTGTTTCAGCTTTTCAATGTCTGCTGTGCAGGCTCTGGGTGGGTTTATGTTTGTAGCCCTGTCGCCTCACTCTATTTTCCTATTTAGTGATGGGATAGACTCCATTAGCCAAACGATTCTGGAGAATGATTTTTGTATTTTTGGTGGGATGCTCTGACAAGCTGAGTTCCTCAGGAGTCATGATCTTCCTGTAGGTTGGTATTTTGCAGTCAGTAATTTCTGAAATTTTGACTCCTTTGCTTCATGTTTCAAAGAAAAGATTTGGAGGACTGTGGCATTACAGTGAAAGTGTCATTTGTTGATATATGGAATTATACACACAATTAGTTCCATACCAATTGGAAGGCAGTTTATTGTACTGCTGGTTTAGAAGGTCATTTGTTCTAGTTTCTGTTCCCATGAATGTAGAACGGATCCTTAGCGCATGTCTGTAAGTCTCTGCTATCCAATTCCAACTGACCTGACCGATAGAGTTTTCATAATTTTTTTCTCAAAGACTATTTCACAGCTTACTCAGAGTTTTGCTCAGGAAGCACACCTGTATGTTTAAATTCTCAGTCCCCATACTGCATCCCAATATTCATCTTTTCACTGCCTGGGTAACATGTATTTAGATGAACAGTTAGATATATCCCAATGCAAGTGCTATCTTAAAATAGCATTTTTTCATGCATTGCTTTTCCTCTGTAGAGATCAGGCAGGGAGTAGGTCCCTCCTGTTTTTCAGATTGGGTAAGCACTACTGATCTGACTTCAGTAAAATAGACTATTATGTCTCAGTTGCCTGTTTGTTTTTCTCAGAGATTGCATCTGGGAGAGCTGGCATCTTTAAATGCTCTGAATTTTGGATTCAGAGCAGTGGCTAAAATATTTTTATTAATTTTCAGCATTAAGAGTAATTTTACTACAAATGTCCTATTCTCTGCTGATCATTCCTGTGTTTATTTCATTTTAGGTATGTGGACCTTTAAGGTCACCTTTCTTCACAGGTGCTGTGCCAGCTGGCTCTATGTCCTGGGCTGCTGGACCACTGATGCACTGGGAAGTTGGAAGTATTCTCTGTTGAATGGTCAGGGGGCCACTAGGCGTAGCGCAGGGATCCCTCTTAGCTGAAGTAAACTTTTCCTTTAGACTTTATCTGGGACTGTGAAATAGTAGTTATTGACAGTGAACATACTGCACAAAGCTTGACGAGGTTCATTGTTTGATGTGGTTTGAAACCTGTATGGATTTTCTGTACTATGTGTATCAAATGTTTAAGGGATACACATTTTTTTAAAATATATATATCTATCCATATATAAAAATATAATCATCATACATATTATGCTCAGATTATATGTAGGTGGTCCTCCCTGAAAAAACAGAATAAACTAATAAGGTCTGAAACCTGAAATTCAGAAGTAGTATTCACACTGTTTTTCAGTACTTGTTTCTCCCACCTTTTAGACTAACACTATGTCCCAGTGATTTAAGAGAATTCAGTGGCAGTGTGTGTGAAAAACTAACCCAGTGGAGTGGGGAACTGGGCTTGTTATAATGGGCATAATGTTCTAAGCATTTTGAATTGAAATTTCTTTGCTCCTGTTCTGCATCACATGTGAAGTTCTTCACTTAGAAAGCCTTTTGCATTGTAAGAGAAACTTGAGTCTGTGAGATAAATATAAGTCAAAGAGGCTATTTTTGGAAAATGCAGAGGTGCTTTCTTCTGCTACCCATGGTTTGGGGCATCCTGGGGTGGGACTGCAGATTTGATAAACCTTGTTTCCAGAAATTAAATTGGAAATCTATACCTCTCCAAACACTTTTTCCTATTTCCACATTTTCTTTATGAGTAGCTCCTTTCTGTTGTCTTCATGTTTTCTGTGAACTACCCTTGGATCAAAGACATGGAACATTTTCCTCGTTTTGAACAGCAGCTGAAACTCTTCATTTCACTAAAATCATTCATAAACAGGTATTTCTTCACTGAAACCAGACTAGTTTATTTGGTAGAATTTATCACTGGAATACTGCAACCAAACATCTTCCTCTGCCATTTTTGCAGCTCTTTTCTTCAATATAACTTTCAGCTAGTCTAGAAGTCAGTGCCTGTGCAGATATGTTTAGGCATTACAACACAGTACAAAGACCTAAATAGAACGGGATGTTGTGTTCACCACAATTTACAGACTAACTGCAACATTGACAAGTAAATAGACTTTTAATTGTATCACTTTTATTTCCACTCAATCTAAGATCAAAAGAAGGAAGGTTAAAATTTATGGTCCAGAAATTGTTAATTTTTGTTCAAAACTTTAGTTTTCAATGGTAGGACAAACTCTAGGTAACCCTCTTTGTTACTGGATTTGATTGTTTGCAAGAGGAAAGACTAAGATTTGCGTACAATACTTATTTTAAGGAAGCAGGAAGAAAAAAGTATTCCAGAATCTGTCCCTATACATCTGCGCATTCATTCTTGAATGTCCAAAAGAGCAATTCACCTAATGAAATCTCCTTAACATGTGAAAGTACTTTCTTTTGTCTTTTTTCATAGCATAGTAATGCAGAAAAGTGCATATTGGACATTCAGTAGACAATCTGTCATTGTAAATTTGCCTGTTTGGAGAAGTTTGGCTTTATTGAGGTCAGTTTTACCTATGTATGCTCCTTTATTCTCAATTTAAATTATGGCTTTTGTCATGGAGTACGTACTGAATCATCGTCAATTGTATGACACTCCATTCAGGTTTGCTAATGATAGGCTCTAGAAGGTAAGGTCCAGTGGTTTGAGAATCACTACATTTGATGTTGGGTCTATGCATGAAAAGTCAGGGTTTCTTTTGTGTGTTTTTTCCTTCTTCTTTTTCCAGGATATAAATGATATAAGCAAATTCATTTGTCATTGTTCTACAGATGCCTAAGATTCAAGGCCAAATTTAGTGAGCTGTGTCTTTCATGCATTTTATAGTGCTATAATTTCTTCTGCTCTTGAAGAGGAATGTTTTAAGAGCTAAAAAAGAGGTGGAAGGTAAAATGAACACTTTTTCACTGAAGCATTCTCCTTACACTTTAATCTGCTATGACTTTCTAAACCTAAGAAGCAAGTGAACATAAATCAGTAGGATTTATTTCAAGTTTGCTATTGAGAAAAGATCCTGTTGACCCCTAGTTCTGATCACAAGTACTATGGAACAGTCTCTTGCCTTATTTGCTAAAAAAAACAGTGAACACACAGGAAAATTAGCTCAGAAAAACATAGAGAAGAAAATACCATGTTATGCACAGTTACTTTTTTCTACAATATTTTTAAAATTTCCTTGAGGGTATGCTTTATTTATACTACTTTATGAGCAGATTTTAAAACTGGTTTTCAGTTATGATTGTAGAACAGACTTTGCAATTTGTTTTCCACTGAACTTGTAGATAAAGCTTTGCTACTCAGGGGTTTATAGAAAGGAAATACAGGTGGTCGCGTGAGTTACCTAAAGAATTTAAACAAATATTTGAGTGAAATGCTTTATGTTATTTGAGTAGTATTAATTGTATTAGACTTGGATAAATCACTACTGCTTACTGAAGAATTATTTTCTTTGGATTTGTTCTTATTTGTGGATTTACTTTCATTAAGTGGTTCAGATGTCTCCTAATTTAATCTCTACTGAAACAGAACTGAAAGGCAGCATTTTAGAGGATTTCTGATTAGACATTTCAAAAAATATTAACTACCAGTTTAATCCATTTCTGGTGACTGAATTGTGCAAACTCATCATGTTTTTTGTGAGTATATTAATTACTAGAAGGCATTCCCTAAAGTAGTTTGGATAAACAATCTTCAGAATGGGAATAATTTGAGAAGAGTTTTTAATCTGCAGCTTGAAATTCCTTGAAATCCTGAAATAGCTCTTTTAATTTGTGAAAATACTAGTGGAAGATATTAGCCATGGAAATTCTTTTATGTTGTAGGGAAGTGTCCCTGGTCAGCTGTGCTATTTGAACTAAATGAAAGAGCAACAACTATAGTAAAGGTTGACAAGTTTCTCTTATTCTTGCTGGGACCAATCCTGTTCAGATTCAAATGTACAGTTTCTGTCCCAGACATGCAGTCCTGATGTATGTATATGGTAGTTTGTTCTATAAATCCTTTCCAGTACAATCTGCTGGGATGCTGCATTGCTATGCATAAGAAAACAGATTGCATCTTCACCTGTTTTACCTATCTGCTTGCCAAATCTTCTCATTGGAGGCAGTAGGGCTTTTCTTCAATGGGATGCTACCACACAGATGTTGAAAACTAACTTTGTGTTCAGTACCCTGGAAGATGTGAAGCTTCTTCCTAGATGCCCTGGGCCACCCAAGTAAACTCAGTGTGTGACCCTGTCAATTACTAATGTGCTTGAGGGGTATTTCTAGGGAGCAACTACTGTAAAATCTAAAACCAAGTCCAAACTTGTTACACGAAATGTTAAGTTCCTACATTCTGAATGCTACTGTGCCGTGAGGTTGACATACCGTTGTCTAGGAGTTGACTGTACCTGTTAGATGATCTTTTTTGCTGTCATTTACACCTGTTCCCCAAGTTTTCCCAGCAATGGTGGAAGACAAAACCAAACGTGAAATTATATTTCTAGGTATTTTTTAAGTATTGCAGTCTATGCCTTAATCTTCACTGATTGACTCAGTTGTAGTTCTGTGTATTCTGTATATTCCTCTGGGCCACTTTGTACATTGTTTGCATGATTAGCAAAGACTGTACTTGCGAAAGTGTTTCTTTTTGTGTTTCTATTACTCAGCCATTTCCTACAATCAATGGGAGTGATCAGCTGATAGCTTCCTCTTCTTTTCTGGCAAATACATTCAGACAGCTTTGATCAAGTGTAAGGAGGCATGTGGTGCCAATGCTTGACTGCTGGTACAGATGAGAGGCATCCTGCAGCAGAAAAGGCATTTTCAGTATTGTGCAGGCTGCTCATCTAAACCTGCTATTGCATGCCACGTGTACCCTAGAGCAACCATCTGACTGTCTTGTGGGCAGACTCCATGCCATCTGAACAGATGGGCATGAGTGTAAGCTGACAAGGGAGCCCATATGTTCCTAAATTGTGAATGTTGAGGAGGAGATTCTTAGCCAAGAATGTGCAGATGACTGTCCAATTCTTATGTGATTGTCATTAAGAAGAGCCGGCACTGCCAAGTGGAGCTTACTCCTTGGACTTTATTTTTGCAACAGTGCATGTGCAACACTGTGGCGTGAGTTTCTGTACAGCCTTTTATCCTGGCTGAACATTGGATGTCCTCAGAGTTGAATCTTGCTTAGACAACATTGTGGATTTTTCACAATACTTTCAAGTCTAGCCTTTGCTTGTGAACAGTCAGGAAAGTACAAACATCTGTTCTTCACCCATAATTTTTTCCTCCAGAGGAGAGAGGATATGACCGTTAGGATGTGAAGTTAGACCAAAATATATCTCAAGGTTTATCTTCTGTCTGATGATCCTCAAGTGGTCATGACAAAACACAAATTAAAATGACCAGTCTAAGTACCTGGTATAATTAACTCAAAGTAGACATTTGAGTACTTGAGGACAGTTGATATTCATAATAATTCTAATCTGATTCTGGATGACAATTTTTACCGTGCTTGACCGTATACTCAGTAATCAAAGGAACAAGAAGTAGAAAAGAGTATTTACAAATTATATCATATCTAATTATTTTTTTAAAATACTTCCACTGAGAGATAGGTAACTATAATCTGTAAAACATCATAGACATCATAACAAATGAGTGACTAACAAACAGTAAGATTTTTGAGGAAACATTTCCCAACTTTTAGGAGAAATAATACAGCTTAGCTAAATAGCAGATACTATTCTTCTTTTAAAGTTACATGAACTGAAATAATTTATGCTTACCTAAAAAAAGTGTTTATTTAACTGCATATAATTTTGCCTGCTGCCATAGTAATTTATGACAATAAACTAAAACTACACAAAAGTGGATTTCTTTTTCGATAACTGCAGTATTTTCAGTCAAATTAACAATGGTGGTGCTCTTACCATTATTACTCAACTGCAAAAAGAAAAAACATGTACAATGAGACCAATATAACAAGATTTGTTACAGAATGTAGAACTAGTCTGTGAGAAAAATGTAAAAATATTGTACATGACAGCAAATCTCCTGCAAGTTTCCTGTCAACAGAAGAGAGGCTAGTATTCTTTTTGTCAATACACTTGGAAAAAACCCCCACCTCACTTATGAGGAATAAAACCTTCACCTTGAGAGAAGAAAGTGACAATTTGAGTTACGGATGAGTGACTCGGCAATTAGTCATTAGTGGCAGGAATCTCTGATACATTTGCATACAAACATCATGTATGAGCACCGGTACAGCGCACCACATTTCTTTGAAAAATCACATTTTGATTTTCTGATTGGCCAAGTACCATCTGGCGCCTCGGCAATGCCAGGAGGGTCCCATGTAAATCAGCACATTCCCAAGTTCCTTGATTGGAGCTATAGTAAAGCGAATGGTAATCTCCCAGGCTGAATGCCTGCATTTGAAAAAAGCATTTCTTTCCCTGATTTGTAGTTTGTCATTAATAGCATGTAGCGGGAGCTGAAACTGACGTTCTGAAGGCTTTGCAAAGACGTCTGTGCTTGCTCAGATCTAACACCGACGTGTGAGTAATTGCTAGTTAGCAGCATGAGCATTTCCAGGCTGCTGACACTGTGAGCTTGACAACTGACAAGTTTCACTCCCGTGCCATAATAACGTACAATGAAATGCAAAGCAGGCAGCAAAGATTGCAACTTAAAAAAAGACAAAAGAAACGTTACCAAATCTATACTCTGTGCTGTTGGAACATCATTATTTTAGTTTAAGGAAGATGATTATGGACAAGAGGGAGATTGCTGCTAAAATAAGCAGAGACATACCTACAAAGTACAGCTTTGTTGATGCTTTGTTTGATGAATACTTTTGTATTGCAGGGGGGTTGGAGGATTTCACTTTGTCTCTCTTTACAACCTTAGTAGAAATACAGCACCTTTATGAAGAGTTTAATAACTTGATAAAAGTTAATCTAGTAGATAATAGACTTAAACCAGTTGTAAATCTGGCATTCTTCATTCACTTTCCAGTAAGGCTTTGTGGATGGAATGAGGGAAGAAACAAGTATGTTCTGAAGGGGATTAGCATCGTTTTTGCCAAATACAAGACTTGTTCTCACTTTACTGAACTGGGTGCTTCCAGGTCCTCTGTACTAGAAAGGCACCTTGACAGGTGCTGCACTGCCACAACATAGTAAACACATTTCAGCTTGCTCTGTTTTAATACCAAACCAGTAAATCTGTAATCTCCGTCTCTTTGGAGGATTCATGTCATCCATCTTTAGAGGTCCCCAGTGAGAGCCCATGTTCTCTTCTGACTCCCCAGTCTGCATTGTACCAATATCTGATGTAAAGATTGAGCTGAATTTCTTTGGGAGACCATAAATGTATTTCTTAGATCACCCAGAGTTACTGCAGTATTAAGCTTCTTCCCCTAAGAAGATTTATCATTCCCATGAGTGTTAGCCCAGAGAGAAAGAAATAGCTACCTAGTTTTCTATCCTTCTGTTCATTTTCTATTTGAATTTTAAATAAACTTCCACTTTTTAGCTTGAAATTGTTGCTTTCCTTTAAAAACCAGCAAAAGTTTGTTATAACAATTAATTTGCACTACGAAGCCATCGTTTTTCTGGCTTGCAAGCAATAGATTCATTCAAATGAGTTGAAATAATTTCAAATCTGTTGATTCATTTCAAATTGGTCATTCAAAAAAAGAAATTGCAACATTTTAAGTTCTTCACTGAATTTGAATATCTTGCAGAATGAATGTTTAAGAGTACTTTTAGACTGTTGTTTTGCCAGAAAGGCATGTGAAAATAAATGTCTTCTTTCTAATGCTGGGAGGTGACCATGAGAGGCTAATGGGATGCTAATTCATCAAAAATACTCTGTTATTCACACTATACTAGTGTGACTGAGTTGTTGCAGGGCTCAGTAACCCACTTATGATGAAGACATTTGCTTTTATAGTTCCAGATCAAATAAAGTGTCTTAAACTTGCTGTTCTTTCAGTTTTGTATGCTGTTGATTTATTTTGTTTTCTCACAGGGAATAAAACATGTTATCCGGATGTCTTACCTTTTTCATTTCTGCATTTTGCTACATGAACATCAGTGCTCTTGCTTAGGCATGGTAGTGGTGTGATAATCTGCGACGATAACTTTGGGAAGAAAAGGTTCCCTCTAACTCCTCAGATTCAGCCCAGGATTGTCAAACTGCTCTAGAATGTTCTACTTCATGGCATGGTTTTGCAATCATTTTCTTTAGTGAGCATTTACTGGAGTTCCTGTTGCCCTTTGCCTCTCATCTCTACCCATGTTCTGTTCCTTGCTTGTGCTAGTGCTGTTTTGAGGGCCATCAACTGAACCACATTACTGACCAGAGCTGCCTCCCTTCACCAAAGGAGATATTTGGAGTGATACGGGTGGGGAATGGGATGGATCCTGGCAAGCACCCAATTAATCTTATTGTGCAAGGAGAAAGTAGGAAGATATGCCAGCTGTCTTCTCTCCTTGTGCTCAGAGCAGCTAGATGCAAGTCTTGAGCTGATTTCTGGAGCTTGTTTCAGAGGTAAGAATGGGTTAGGGCTTGCATTAATGCTTTTGCAGCGTGGCTAGGCCGTGAAGTGCCCAGGACATTGAAGTGCAGGTGTTTATATCATCTACTAGAGTGAACATCTCCCCAAAGACCAGCAGATTTAAAGCTCAGCTTCCCCCACTCCCATATGATCTGATTGAAAAGCTAAAAACATAACTATTTCTTAAATATGTGAAGTGAAAATCTGCTAGAGAAAGCAAAACAGGAAGAAACAGAGCTTATATACAACTCTCCCCCTGTCCACTTTCTCTTTGCAGGTGACTCTTTGCTTGGCTTCAGCTATCTCAACAACATTGTGTTGCAGCCTCCCTATTCAAGCTCTGCATGTAGGGCAGCCTGCCTGACTGCTCCCAGCTCCTTCTTGCTGTCCAGTTTTGCAAAAGCTGTGCTTTTTCCCCTATGCCACCTCCCATGTCTCTGGAACCTCTCTCGGTAGCTGCCCCAGGGGAAGAACATCAGCCCCCTCCTCCTAATGGGCCTGTGTGATCTCTTCACAAAGAAATACCCTGTGTAACCAAGGACTGGCAAAGCTCAGCATGTACAGAGCTGATACTGCCTGCTGCACGTACAAAGAGGTGTGTTCTGGGTGCAGCTATGGTAATGGCTCCTGCCTGATAATGCAATCTCTAGTTTTGCTTAGCTTTTCATCTGCTTTGCAGGCTTCAGTATAGATTGTTAATTTGCTTCTTATAGCTTGATTTTATCTTTCTTCTTTAACTTATTTTTGTTATCTTTCAGTTTTCTTCTATAGAATATAGCAAACATACAGATTTATTTTCACACATTATGTAATACATAAAGGCCTTATTTGTTTGGATATTTTAACTGATTTCAGAACAATTCTTTATGCTCTCCTATGTAATACATAAAAACAATTGAAACAAAGCTCATCTGCAGCTTTAGAATGATTGCAATGTCTTAAAGGTGACTCAGGGTGGACTGTTTGTAAGGTCTAGTTCAACTGTTGTATTTCATAGTTAGTGTTTTTGAAACATCTCTAAACTGTTATGATAAGGTTTCTCTTGATTCATATCCCAATAGTCAGTTTTTCATAACCTTTTGCTGCCTAATTATTCTAGGATCTTGAAAATTAAAAGATTTAGAGATAAATGTATCTACAATAATGCTTATTTCTCTCTCTATGATCTCATTCGTTTCAGAATTGAGACATTTTCATGAATTCCCTTCTGAGAAAAGCTGATGTTGTATCACAAAAAGGGGTTATTACAAAATGAAGTTAGGGCTTCCAGAATTTATGGTTGTTTTGAAAGGTGAAAACAATACAACTGCCTGAGCTTTTAGGTCTCGGCTATGAAGGAATGTGCTGAGTTATTACTTCTTTAAAAGCAAGTTTTCAGCTTGTATCAAAGATGTCATTTACCTGTAAAGGTCAGTATTATTTCATTCAGGCTCCAAAATGGGAAATTTAAATAGGTGCAGCTGACATGTGAGACTATTTGGATCATGATAATTACAATGGAAATAGAGATACAGCTTGCAGAGTGATCTTTATTTTCCCAGATATTAGGTCCAAACATGGATTACAAAAGGAGAATGTGCAATCTGGAAGAGGGTTACTTAAAGGGATATAGAGGTCATAGACTATGAAGGAAGTCAAAACGATGCAGCAGAGGGGGACAGACGTGTATAGCAAGAGCAGTGAGGTGACGACTATCATATGTAGTCCTGGTGAAGTACATGCTAAAATACTGAAAACAACTGCTGCCAGAGTTTGAATATCAACTTGAATTGATTTAACTGAAATTGAGTCTTCTGAAAGCTGGGTGGGCAGTCCAGCTGGGTGGCCTAGATTCCTGCTGCAGTCCATGGAGAGAGTTACATCCAAACCATCATTATCTGATTCCAAGAGAGATGTCTAATAGATAACGATGAATTGCTCTCTGGAGTTGCCTTCTGTCCTCTGTGGACTATAAAGGGACCTTGCAGACTTGCCTAGGCTAGATGTCCAGCTTGTAGACAGCTAAAGTGAGATGGGATGAATTAATATTTAAAGAAGCAAGCTGAAAAATTGAGAACACAAAAGAAATCAACAGAAACAGTATGAGGGCTGAGGATAATGTCAGAATGAAAGACAGAGAGAGCACAGTATGGTTTGTTTTATCCAAAAGATGATTTACATGTACTGTGATCAATATGGATAAATGTTTTCATGAGAAGAAGTTATGAGATACTACAGAGCTCTTTAATCTAGCAGGAAGCTGCATAACAAGAACCAACAGCTGGAAGCCAAAACTAGACACATTCCAGCTGAAAATAAGTGCGAATCATTAAGAGTAAGGATAATAAAACTGTGAAATATGATCTTGGGAAGTGTTGGATTGTCTATTACAGGCTTAAAGTCAATATTGGGCACTAAAATGTTTAAACTATAACTGACATTTTACTTGTAGTATAAACTGCTAAGTGTAAGATGTCTGGTTCATAATACCAGCAGGTCCAATTAGGCCTTACACACTTGTAATTTAATGACTAATTGTACCTCCTTCTTTGTCATATTTCTGTTTGATATAACATGTAACAGAACTCTTTATTGTGTTGTTCTTTGACTACTGTGATTTATTCTTGTAAAAAGCTTCAGTTCTTAATTATGAGTAATACAAATAAGCTTTTTAAAGCCAGAATGCCTTTGTCCTATGCTAGTGAGATAGAAAACTCCACCAGTGTAAGAAAGTCAGTTAAGCAATCTCAAGTTAAGCCCACATGTAGCATATGGCTTTGTTTTTTCTATTTCAACCTGGATGCCGACTCAGATCCTGTGAAGTTCAAAATGGCTCTGCTGTATTTTGAACTTGGGTTTGTGTGCTAGTCAAATAAACAAACATTTCTTGTTAGGGGTTCCCTGAGTGTCTGAAATATTAAGCACTAAAAATATAAAAAAATATATTATATCATCAACCCTAACATGACATTTGCACTAACAATTTCTTTAGGAAGATGACACAGAGGCCTTTGATTACCGTATCCTGCCTTCACAGCCTCACAAATCTCTCTCAGTATGTTGGTTACTATTGCTATCCTGACCATTGAGTCAGTATAGCCCCATCACTAAACTCCTTCTAGTTAGGTCTAAAATGTCAGTCCATAGGGGTTCTACTGTACTGTAGGTACAGATCTTCTGTTAACTTGTACTTCATATTAAGGCTTTATAATATAAATTATAAAGTCTTATAATGTATAGTTGCACTTCTTTATTCAGCAGTTTCCCCCCATACTTCACATCCCAGTGGAATAATGTTCCACTGATTGTTTTTCCTCTGTTTCCAATGTGACAACTGTATCCAGCTAGGTATTCTGGTTCTGCCATCTTGTTTCTCACTTTATATGTGTAGAAGCATCTATAAGTCTGTTGTAGCTTTTTTTTTTTTTTTAAAATGATCTAACTATTCATCAGCATTTCCAATTTAAGTTTTCCCAGTTTTCCTTTTACTCTTTTCTTAAGGATATAGAGCTCTCGTGACTATCTGAGATGAAGTATCCCCGCAAACTATGTGATCTTTGACGGTTCTCTGGTTAAAAAGTCCTCATAACCTCATATTTCAACTTAGCTAAAGCCCTTTTCTTGCAGAAATCTTTAATTGCAGATGTTTCCACAGGTCCTAAAGAATCTAACCTCTCTTCTTTACAAAGTTTCCATGTATAGCTATT